>NC_087360.1:18130000-18755000 GCF_030014295.1 Loxodonta africana | reverse complement strand
CAACGATTGTGAGAATGGCGGTGTTTCATTCTATTGTACATAGGGTCGCTATAAATCAGAACTAACTTGATGGCACCCAACAACAACATAGAGTACTATAGGTGCCTGAGTGGCAAAATCAGTTTGTACTCAGCTACTAACCTAAAGATTGGCAGTGAGAGCCCGCCCAGCAGTGCCATGGAAGAGAGGCCTGGTGATCCATTTCCATAAAGATTACAGCTAAGAAAACTCTCTGGAGTAGTTCTAGTCTGTAACACATGGGGTCGCTATGAATGAGAACCAACTTGACGGCAGTGGGTTTTGGTATATAATACTGTACTTGGCAAAACCTCCCCAGGAGTTAAATTCCATGATAACCTCCATTTTGGAAATAAGCAAACTGAAGCTTAGGGATGTTACAGCTGCTCCCAGGTCACACTCCTGAGGCCAAATGTAAGTCAGATTCATCTCACCCCAGAAGAGTTCCGTGCCCCACTCCCCCATTTCACAGAATGAATGAATGACCCTTGATTATACTACACCTGGGTTTCTCAGCCTCAGCACTACTGGCATTTTGAGCCAGGTAATTCTTTGGTGTGGGGGGCTGTTCTGTGCATTGTACCATGGTTAGCATCACCTCTGCCCTTGACCCACTAGGCGTTAGCAACAACCCCCTGCCCCCATTGTGAAAACCAAAAAACATCTTCAGACATTGACAAATGTCCCCTGGGGGCCAAATCGTCCCAGGTGGAGAACCCCTGGATTAGAGACCAGAGTTCCACGTTTGGTTTTAATTGAAGATAGGGTCCGCTGCCCTAATTTGAAAACCGGTAGATGATTTTTAATTTCCTAATTTAGGTCCTAAGGGGTCTAAATGCTCCTTGAAACCCTAAGTAAAACTCTGTGTGTGTACATGTGTGTTTACGTGTGTGCACGCAGATGCACACATTTTGGGGAGAGAGTGGAAAAAAAAAATAAAAAGGAAGAGGGGCTTAAAGCCTCAGAGGCCTGATCACCCTTCTGCATCCCCCTTCCCAGTCTTTAGTGATCAGGCCTCTGAGGTTTTAAGCCCCTCTTCCTCTGCCTTTTTTTTTTTTCCTTTCTCTTCTCTCACTCAAATTTCCCTCCTCTTTTTTTTTTTTTTATTGTCATAATGAAAGGGTCTTGGCCGTGCATTCTTCTCCAGCACTCCTCTCCTGGGGAACAAGCTGCCCCCTGGCGCCATGGGGCGGGGGAGTGGTGGTAGAAGCCAGGGAGAGAGAATTTCCAGGCAACCACTGAGCTATGGAATAAGATGAGTGCTTGGCAGTTGCCATGGGAACTTGGAAGCAAACCTGGCAGCTCAGAACTCAAAGGTATCTGGACCACCAGCTCCCCAGCCCGCTCCGCTGGGGGCAGCCTTGTCTCCACCCTCATCTCTCCCCGGGGGTCCTCAGCCCCAAAAAGATCATCTCTCCCCGGGGGTCCTCAGCCCCAGAAAGACCAACACGTTGCATGATTTGTTTTCTTCCCTCCTCCCCTTTGTTGAGGCAGTTTCCTCCTTGTTGGATGCCACACACACACACACACACCCACCCACACCCACACCCACCCACACCCACACCCACCCGCCCACACCCACACCCACACCCACACCCACCCACCCACACCCACACCCACACCCCCACACCCCCACACCCCCACACCCCCCCCACACACACCTCCCTGTTTCCTTGTCAGACCCACCCCTGTCTCTGGACAGTTTTCTCTCCCTCGGATGCAGTATGGTGGTTGAACATATTGACTCTGAAGCCAGACTTCCTGGGTGCAAAGTTCGGTTTCATCACTTCCTGTTGGTGTGACCTTCGGCAAATTCCTTAACCCCTCTGAGCCTCCATTTCCTTAACTTCACCCTCCCAGGGTTCTGGTGATGATTCACTGACGTTATGTATGTGAACCTCCCGGTACAGTGCCCAGTATATCATTAAACCAGTTGCCATTGAGTTGACTTTGACTCAGGGCAACCCCAAGTGTGTCAGAGTGGAACTGTGCTCCGTGGGGTTTTCAATGGCTGGTTTTTTGGCAGTAGATCTCCAGGCCTTTCTTCTGAGGTGCCTCTGGGTGGACTCGGACCTCCAACCTTTCAGTACTAGCTGAGCCTGTTAACCATTTGTACCACTCAGGCACTCCAGTACATAGTAAGACCTCAATAAATACTGGCAACTATCATCACTGTAAGTATTTCCTCAGTCCCCTTTTTTCTCAGCCGTCGTGTCTAGGCAGGTGGGTCCTTCCATTCATTACAGTCTGAAAGTTTGTGAGAGCAACCCATAGTGACCCTATAAGACAGAGTAGAACTACCCCATAGGGTTTCCAAGGAGCGGCTGGTGAATTTAAACTGCATACCTTTTTTTTTTTTTACCTTTTGGTTAGCAGCAGTAGCTCTTAACCACTGTGCCACCAGGGTTTCCAAGAGATAGGTAGATGATATTAAATGTAATCGACATATTCATTTCTTCATTAGCTGAATATTTGCTCATCCTGTAGCGTGTGCCTGGCATTGTGCCAGGGAGGACCTGGCAATTCAGAGATGAAGACATGGTTTCTGCCCTAACAGGGCTCAAATCCTGGTGGGACACACACACATGCACGCACAGGTTACTAAAGTGATTGCAATAGATTGCCATGTCCAGAGCTGTGACTGGGAAGGTTAGAGGGACTGAACCCAGTGTTTATAGTCAGGAAGAGGAAGCCTTGAGGAGGTGAAGACATTAGCCAGGTGAAGGCCTACCAGGCAGAGAGGTCAGTATGAATAAAAAAAATAAAGGCATGGAAAAAACGGGCAGTAGCATGGTGGGTGTGTGCCTGTGTGTGCTGTAGGCAGGGTTGTGTGGTAAATGCTTAACAGCTGGCTCTGCAGAAAAATAAGAAAAGTCTGACTTGTGGTGTTTGCCAATTTCCATGGTGTAAATACTCCTGCCACTCCCACCATGGCCAATGTCGTTACCAATGTGATGTCACTGAATGTGAATTTGGGAAAAGATACACAAAATTGGCTCTTGAAAGCCAGTATGAGTGGCTGCACCATTGGCTTTGGGGATCCAGTGGGAGGGGTGGGTGGAAAAGCAATTCAGTATTACTGGAGGTAACATTTAGAGCTGCTAAGGGACCACTCATTGGAAACCCTATGGGATAGTTCTACTCTGTCCTATAGGGTTGCTGTGAGTTGGAATCAACTCGATGGCAACAGGTTTGGTTTTTTGGTTTTAAGGGATTACTAACTCAGGCCTCTCTAGTTGGTGACTTGTGACTTTTCTCTTAATATCCTTCACTATTCCTTGATTTGGAGCCCTGGGGTGGTCCACTGGTTAAGAGCTCAGCTACTAACTAAAAGGTTGGCAGTTTGAATCCTCCAGCTGCTCCTTGGAAACTCTATGGGACAGTTCTACTCTATCCTATAGGATCCCTATGAGTTGGAATCGACTCCATGGTAATGGGTTTGTTTTTTTTCTTGGGGGAGGTTGGTATTCCTTGATTTAGTTATTCAGACAGCCAACAAGCATTTCTTTGCACCTAGTATGCACCAGGTACTGCTGCTGGTTCTAGGGATGCCTCGGTCGTATGCATGTAAAGGCGTGCATGCATGGGCGAGACCAACACTCCTTTGTACTCGCCTGCTGCGCCCGCTGCCTGTTGTAGTGGTGCTACATGGGGCCAGGAGTTTTCAACAAGTCAATGGAAAACACACCTTCACCCTAAACAAGGATTCCTCCCTCACTCCCTCCTGCTGCGCTGTCCCCTATGGCAGTGGTTCCCATATCTGCCTAAATATCAGTCACTTGGGAAGCTTTTGAAAACACAGACTCACTCCTGGGCCCCACCTTTTGGACAATCGAATTCAGAAGGACCAGCATATGGCCTGGGCACCTTGCAGTGCTGGAAGCTCAGGTTACTCTGAGAACAGGTTGGGTCCCTACTTCAGGTCTTTGGAGAGACTTTGGCTTCTCCTGTCTTCCTGTCCTCCTGTCCTCCTCCTCTTGTCACTCACTTTGTGGTGGTTATTAGTTGTTAGAGTCGATTCCAACTCAGAGCCACCCCATGTGTACAGAGTACGACTGCTCCATAGGGTTTTTAAGGCCGTGACCTTTCAGAAGCAGATTGCCAGGTCTTTCTTCCAAGGTGCTACTGGGTAATTTCCAACCACCAACCTTTGGGCTAGTAACCAAGGCTTAGCCATTTGCACCACCCAGGGACTCCTTTAGGTCTTGTTCCCACCAGGTTCTACCCTCTCTCCCTCCTGCTCCATCATTGCATAAGGGAAGACTCTGTAACACGCAACAACCATTTTGTTCCAACATGCTACAATCCCATAATGACTGTTCATTCCAATGAGCTGTCAGTGGCCTCAAATAGAGCCCCCCGGCCCTGGTCGAATAAATTCCCACCTTTGTTTGAGACTGGTGTGAAAGCAGCTGGGGCATGGGGGGGCGGGGTGTGGGATACATGTTTGATCATTTTCTTCCTCCTCCGTTCCGCCAGTTTGTTCTCATTTCCACGCTTCTCCCCCACCCGCTGGCAGATTGCAGACTGTAAATTTGAGGGGAAATAGTAAACGTGCGAACGTGATAAATAAACATGTTGCTTTCGCGAGGATGGATATTATTATCATTCAGATTTACAGCGCTCCTCATCTGCGCGGTTTATTGCTTTTCGGGAGAAGCCTAGCTAGGTTTCTGCGTTCCATTGATCAACTTTCTGCCCTTTGCCTGTGTCACCCCTTTAAATATCAGCATGGACGAGTTGCGGGGGGGCCCACAATTCACCTGGTAGGAAGGGAATTCATCTTGGCAGGTGTTTTCTTTGGGGACAGTTATTTATAGCTGCAAAAGCTATCCTATGGTAGGGGGTTTCGTCTCCTTCCTCTGCTTTTCTCGTTTCTCTAAAATGCAACGTATTTTTGTTTTCCCTGTGGGAAAGTATGCCAGATCAATTATTTAAATCCCTCTCGCTCTCTCTTTCTTGGTTTCTCCATGTGTGTGTCTCTGGCTCTCTCTCTGTCTCTCCTTTGTCTCTTTTTCCATATTCTACCCTCCGTCTCTGCCACCTTCCAGAAGGCCCTGGCTCATCCCTAGGTTCGAATCCAAGTGTTGCCACCAACTTCTCTGTGCTTTATCTCCTGCCCTCCTCATCATCACCAGTTTGTAGGGAGAAAGGAATGAGGTCTTTCTGCGTCTGTCTCCACCTTCCTTCCCCCATTCCCGCCTTCACTACATTGTGACTCTCAGGGAAGGGGGGCCAGATCCAGTTAACATCTTGTCTCCCTCAACTGCTTCTTCACCCCTCATTCTCCAACTCATTCGAAGGACCACCCTCCAGGGAGCTGCCCAGGCCAGATCTTGGGGTCTTTTTGCCTTCTCTTCTCTGTCACCTTCCCTTCCAGTCTGTCACCAAGTCCTGAGGATCGTTCCCCCAGCTCTCTCGGACTCCACTGCTCCCCACACCTCATACTTTGAAGTGTCCCCAAAGTGCCAGGCACTGAGCTGATCCCTGGTCACCGTCACGTCTCAGGAGGACCAGTGTAGCACTATTCTTACTTGACTTCCTGTCTCCAGGCTTGCCCCCCCACCCTCTCACCCCATTCCGTCATCATCGTCATCGCATGTCCCTCTCTTCTGACTGTAACAGCTGAGGGACTAGGCAGTGGAGTGCGTGCCGGTAGATTCCGTCGCTAAGGAAACCACTTCCTTGATTACCGGCCAGGGGAGGATTTGTCTCACTGCGTCTTACTCCCTGCTGGGTCGCTCCCCTCTCCAGGAGGACAAGGAGGAGACAGGAGGAGACAACATGGGTGGAGAGGGGGAAGGGAGAAACAGACAGAGGCAGAGATGCCGTGCCAACTGAGATAGCGAAATCAGCAGACACAGACAGAGGAAAGAGGTTTAACGAGCAGCTGGAGGAAATACAAGAGGCCGCAAAGAGGGAATTGAGAGCAGGAGGCAGCGAACAGAGAAATGGGAGAAAGGGGCAGCAGGAGACAGAAGAGTGAAGAGAGAAAGGGGGAGGCTGAGCCGGGGTGGGGGGAGGGGTGCCTGCAGGAGCTTGGCCCCCTCCCCCAGCTTTCCCTCCGCCTCCGCATCCTCCCCGCTCCAGCACTGCCCACTGCGATGTGCTCACAGGGGCCTCCAGGGTTGTTGGAGCAAGGAAGAAGAGAGCCCAGCAATCAGCATGGCTGGGCCCTACTTGGTCTCTTCTGTCCTGGAGCCATGGTGAATCCAAAGCGATCCGAGGACAGAAGCCCGGGTGTGCTGACCTTGAGTCCAGGCACGTGCCCTGCACCACGGGATCCAAAGAGTCCCTTAACTCTCGGGTGCAAGGGCCCTGCCACTGTGTGTAAAAAAAAAAAAAAAAAAAAAAAAATTTAGGGGTCTTTTTGGCCCAGCATGGAGGAAAGGGTATTGACCTTTGTGTGGCTCGGGCCTATTGCCGCACCTCTCTGACCCTCAGTGTCTTCCTCTGTTGAGTGCACTTAACCTCTATCTGCCTCATCGAGTTGGCCAGGAATGACCCAAGCCCTCTTCCTTCTTTGTCCCACGCATGTCTTCTCAAAAGCCTTCTGGTCACTTGTAGCTTGGGGTCTGGTCAGATATAAGCTATGCAGGAATGTGGATTTTGTCTATTTTGGGTTTTTTTTTCATCCCCAGAATGCAAAGCAGTGCCTGACACACAGTAGGTGCTCAGTCAATACTTGCTGAATAAATGAACAAATGCTACCTTGAGGCCTCCTAGCTCTTTGACCTCAAGATGGCTGATAGAATGTGATAAAAAGGGCAGGGACTGGCAAAAAACAGAGGCTGATAAATTATCTCAGCCCCCATTTTGGTCTAAGATGCTTTGAAACACATCCCACCTCCTGCACCCCCCAAATGATGTGTGGAGTGGAAGAGCGGGGAGAAGGACATGGCATCAGGTCTATGAGATCTGAGGAGGAGAACCCAGGAGAGTGTAGGGCTATGAGCTCCATGGCTTTCCTCACTTCTGGTAGATGTGGTTAACTGAGTAATATCCAGAGATGTGAAAAAAGAAATAGGCATATTGGCTCAGGGTTCAGGCTGGGATCAGAGTCAAGGCTCAATCTGAATCAAATGAGGGCTCAGACTTGGGCAAGGTCAGGGCTTGATCAAGGTCAGGGCTGATCCAGGGCCAAGCTGGGGCTCCATCTATGACCGAATCGGGGCTCAGTCTCAGTGAGAGATTAGGACTCACTCAGGAGACACTATCAGTAGTTAGTCTAGGACAGGTCAGGGCTCAGCCTATGACCCATGTTGGTGCATAGTCAATGACCAGGGTCAGGGCCCAATCTGGAGAGGGCCAGATTTAGGACTCAGTCCTGGCCAGGATCAGGGATCAGTGTGAGACCAGGATCATGGGTCAGTATGTGACCAGGATCAAGACTCAGTCTGTGACAGGAACTAGGTCTCAGTCTAGGGAGACTCTCAGCATTCAGTCTGAGGCCAGCGTTAGAGTGCTTCCTGTAACATGGGTGAGGGCTCAGACCGTAACCTAAGGCTGGGGCTCAATCTATAATCTGCGTTGAGCATTAGTCTATGACTCGGTTTAGGTCTCAATCTGTAAGAGGGATCAGGGCTCTAGGATTGGGGCTCAGTCTGTGACCAGGGTCAGGACTTTGAAATTGGGGTCAGAGTTCAGCCTGGGCCCCAGATAAGAACTCAGTCATCCATCACAGAATGGTTTCTGTGAGCCAGCAAGAGCCTCCAGACAAAGCCCTGCCCTTGTCTGGACAACCTCACACTCTCCACTTTATGAGGCCTTCCTTCCTCTCCCTACCTCAGAGGCCCCGGGAACAGGGGAAAGGCCAACCAGCCTCCCAGTCCTCCTCAGCCCTCTCCTTCCTCTGCCCTCCAAGCTCTGTTCCCCACCCTGACCCCTCACCGTCCACATGGCAGTGTGTAAGCCTCGTTCCTCCTTCTGGCTGGGAGATCCTCCTTCTGGCTGGGAGACCCACACCTCCCCACTGAGGCCCCGCTGACAGGAAGCAAACAGCACGCAGGGCCTCCCTTCAGGAGTACTTGGAGATTTGGGGACTGAGACCCAGTCCCACCCACTGAGGATCAGAGGAGCCTTTTCTGTCCCCTGTATGTGCTCTTACTGGCTTTCTTCCTTCCTACATGTGTGCACACACACACCACACTCAGTCTCTCTGATGCACGCACATGCACACACACACATACACACGTACACGCACACATCCAAGTATACACAAGGACCTCCTGTAGGTTAAGTTCTCCCATACTGGTGCATATACCCAAGCAGGGACGCCTACATACCACTCTCATCTCTTCCTATCCCAACTCCTACCCACCCCCTCACACCCACAGTCACCAAGGGCAAAAGGTTTATGCAGAAGACACGTCCTCCACGAAGAGACGGCAGAGCTTCACGTACAATCCATACCCAATGGCCATTTCCCCCATACACAGGCACAACAAAGACATGTTAAAAATGGGACCATCATCACAGTTCTACACAGGCCGTGTAATACTGGGGTGATGCAGAAACAGAGGCAACTGCACCCCCTGGCCTAGAACATTCTGTCTGCTCCCTCTCTTACACACACACACACACACACACACACACAAATACAGGGAACTATCCATGTGTGTAGCTGCCTTACACAACACTCTGACATGTGATAGAATTATCAACAAAACTCGCATTTTAATGATGGTGTTGACCTGAGGAATCTTCAGACAGAGGCCTGTGGCCTGAGGTGACCACCAGCAAAAGAACTGGCCCAGGTCTTGGACCAAGAGTCTCCCAGAGAGGGCTGTCCTCCAATGGGAGGGGAGGCCCGGCCCTCTACTGCTTCGCTAGAGAAAGCCTGGGGAGAAGAAACACGGTACAAAATACATTCAGAGCCCCCCAGATGGGCCATGGGGTGGCCCAAATCCCACAGAGGAAGGAACCAGAGAAAGGAACCACAGGTCCACCCCCTATGCCCTTCCCTCTGCATGGCCTGATTCCAAGGGGTGGAATGTATTAGTCATATTCCTCTTAAAAAAATATATCTCTTTACATTCACCTGCTCCATAATCTCTTTGCTCTTTCGCAATGAGCACACACGTGCACCCTGAGGTTCCAGAAGGACCCTGTGCGGAGGTTGCTCCAGACAGAAGAGCAAAGGGGCTGTAACCTATGGCTTTTGCATCTCCATGGTGAGGGAGAGATGTGATGCGCAGGCGTGGGCCGGATGTAAAGCCACTGGTATCCAAGGTGGGGGAGGAGACGGGATCCTGGGTCGATGCTTTCTAAGATGCATGATCAGCGAGTGACTCAGGTCTTCAGGAAGCCTTTGGTTTGGTGTCTCAACACCAAGAAAGCAGCGTTTGCACGGGAATGAGCCCCCCTATTCACCCCGTTCCTTAAAGGGCCTCCAGGGGAAGCTGGCCCAGTTGGACTATTATCAAGGGGGAACTGATGGCTTGGAAAGGTAGCGGGGTCTCGTTTGGGCATGGTTCCACCTGATTTGGAGCATTCTTGCCCTCTCATCTAGATAGCAAAGGGGCCCACTGGTAGGAGTCAGAGAGGCAGTGTAACGTCACTGAGTTGGACCCCACAATGGAGAGATGTATTACTGGGGCTCTCGTGCTTACTCAAACCCTGCTGCACGTGGCATGTGGCCATCTGGGGGTGTTAAGTAGCCTGCTGGTGCCTGAGGATCCTTGGAAGTGGGATCAAGGACTCCAGGGTCACCTCCTGGACACAGTGGGGGAAGAAAAGGGCAAGATTCTAGCCCACTTGGCAACCAGACTGTCTCTCAGAAGGAGTGTGGTCTGCAATTGCGCTCATGATCCCAGTAACTCCAGAGATAGTGCCACTTAACCAACTGTGAGCACCAGGGCCTCCCCACCCTGCCCAGAAAACTAGGAACCCATGGCCATGAAGAGACTTTCTAGCACTTCCTTCAAAAGAAAAGTGGCAAGATAAAGCTCAACGCCAGTGCTTTCTGCTTCCCAAGTTGGGGTCAGCTGGGTGGAAAGGAGAAGGGGAGGCTGCCAGAGCTCAACCCAAAAGGGGGGGCCACTTTTTTACTACGGCAGTTAGCTCTGTCATCAAGGACCTCAACACCTGCTGTGGGCACCCAGCATGTCCCTTGACACGAAGAAGTCCTCCCTCCCAGAGATGGAGCCCAGGTGGTACAAGAGGTGGGAGTAAGGATGTGGGGGACAGAAGAGGGTCCATGTGGCTGCAGTTCTCCAAACCAGTTGCCCCACATCTCCTGGGGGATGTGAGCCTTGTTCCCTGAGCCTCCTTTGTCATGCAGGAAACTCATTTATGGCAAATGGCAGCCAAAGGGATGTCCTCAAACCAAAGAGAGGGCAGATGGGCGGGGGTCGCTGGTGGTCTGGAGTCCCCAGGGCCTGCTCGTCAGGACCCGTCCGCCTGCCAGATGCATCATCTCGGGTAGTAGTCGTCGGGAACGCCTGTGAGGTTCCTCCCTTTCAGGGCCGCGTCCACCATCTTGATGTAGGCGGAGATGGTCTTCTGCATGTCCGCCGTGTAGGGGTCGTACTCGAGCTTCCGGAGCCCCGAGCGCTTGAAGTTGCCGTCCTTCTGGCTCTCCACGCAGAGCAGCCGGTCTTCGTGGACGGCCACGCCCAGCAGGTGGACCATCCGGCCCAGCTGGACAAAGAGGTCCCGCTTCAGGTCCTCGAAGTGCACCAGCAGCACCTTCTTGCCGAACTTCAGCCAGTCCAGTGTGTGGGTGGCCCACCACGGTGCGTAGTTCCTCACGAACTCAGGCCACTCTGGGGGGAGGGGGGCGAGGGAGGAGGGAGAGGGAGGAGGAAGTCGGGGGAGGGGGAGGGCGAGAGGAGGGAGTCGGGGGGGGGGAGGGAGTCGGGGGAGGGGGAAGTCAGGGGTCCGAGGGAGTCAGGGGGAGGGAGGAGTCAGGGGGAGGAGGGAGTCACAAGGGGGAGGGAGTCAGAGGGAGGAGGGGATCAGGGGGAGGAGGGAGAGGGAGGTGGCAGCCAGAGGGCAGAGGAAGTCAGAGGGAGAAGAGAGCCAGAGGGAGGAGGGGACCAGGGAGAAGAGGGAGTCAGAGGGAGGAGGGGTTCAAAAGACCCAGGTCAGATGGTGCAGCACTCATAGCTGCCATTAGTCTCAGTAATAATTTCATATTAACTATTACACATATTCTATATTAATAATTATAATAATGTAATTATTATATTACATTATTCACAGTAATAATAACATAATTAACTCCTTTGAGATTTCTAAACTCACTGGATTCCTCCCACCTCAGTGTTTCTTCTGCTTGGAGTATACTTAGCCCTTCTTTTGGGGCATAACAATAACAATTATTGGGGGCTTACATGCCAGGGCCATTCCTAAGAGCTTTATCAACACTTAACCCTCACAACAACCCTATGAGGTATATAAACCCCATTATTTCCATTATACAGAAGAGGAAACTGAGGCACAGAGAGGTTAAGTAACTTGCTCAGGGTCACACAACTAACAAGTAGCAGAGCTAGAATTTGAATCCAGGCAGGCTAGCTTCAAAGTCTGGGCTTTAAACTACCAAACTATCCTGTCTCTCTGTGTAGTAACAGTGTCTACTTACAGGAGCATAATAAGGCCTGTACAGAAAAAAACGAAAAAGATGTGAAGTTCTTAGTACCGTGTCCTGTTCCCAGTAAGTGGAGTCCCTGGCTGGTCCAAATGGTTAAGTGCTTGACTACTAGCCAAAAGGTTGGCGATTCGAACCCACCCAGAGGTACCTCAGAAGAAAGGCCTGGCAATCTGCTTTTGAAAGGTCAGTCTTGAAAACCCTATGGAGCACAGTTCTACTCTCAATCCATGGGGTCACCATGAGTCAGGAGCCACTCCATGGCAACTATCAACCACCCAGTAAGTGCCCAATAAACACGGGCTACTATTCTGTTCTGAGGTGAGATGCCATCTCCTCTGACTCCCAGGCTCAGGCAGGTGTCTTCTCTGGGTTTCACAGCCCCCTCTGCTTCCCCCCACACCCCCACATGCTAATCTCATTGTGCTGTGATCCCCACTTACGCTGCCTGTGTCCCCAACAGACCGTGAGCTATTTGAGGGCTGGGCTGCAGGTGGGCTATTTCTGTTACCATCTCTTCACATTTCCACTTCTACCTTACTTTCTTTACTAAGTACAGTACACTGTTTGCTTTTGCAGTCTGTTACCTTGGGACAGCGTAACAGGACGGATTGACACCCAAACTCAGAGAGTGTGTTTGGGATTGTCTGACTTGAAAGACAAGCTACCCAGAACCTGGGAAATCCCTTGGAGGATTTGGAGGGGACCTCAAAGGGAGAGGCAGCGTTCCTTGGGAACTGCTGAAACCCCTGTAGGAGAAGCTGGGGAAACTGTGGGAGGGAACATGGAGAAAGGGAACTGCAGCCTCAATGCTGAGCCCCGCTGGAGAGTCTCAAGGGCAGGTGTTCTGAAGCTCGGAGCTGAGACCTGCTGCTTCTCACAGGGGCAGCTCTACCCAGCACCTGCAGCAGGAGAGATCTGTTTGTTAAAGGACAGTCACGGGGTCTCCCAAGCTATGCCCTGTTGTTGTTAGCTGCTGCTGAGCCGATTGCAACTCATGGCGCCCCCGTGTGTGCAGGGTAGAACTGAGCTCCCTAGGGTTTCCAAGGCTGTGACCTCTCAGAAGCAGATCACCAGGCCTGTCTTCCAAGGTGCCTCTGGGTGGGTTCCAACCACCAACTTTTGGCTAGTAGTGAGCGCGTAACCATTTGTGCCACCCAGCCGCCCTAAGTTATGGCCCAGCTGGTTGTTAGTAATGAAACCCTACTCCCTTGATGGATGATGTATGCCCATCATCTCGTTTACTCCCAGTGCCCTGAAAGGAGGACGTTCACTTATCACTGGCGAGGAAACGGAGGCTCAGAGAGGTGAAGTGACTTGTCCAAGGTCACACAGCCAGGAAGCAGTATCCAGACCAGACCTGCCTGATTCCAAAGGCTTTGTACCTTCTGAACCACCAGCAGCCTCATCCCCACTTCTTCCCACTGCCTTGCACTCAGCAGGGGCTTAATGAATGGTTGGGGAACGAAATTAAAAATCCACAACCACCACATGGCAACGTGGTAAGGGGCTCTTCTTTCTCTGGAGAACACACAGAATCTGTGCTGAGGCTCCTGCCCCCTCAGAAAGCCCCGGCTGCTTGGGAAATATTTACGCTGATGACAAGGATATTTTTTATGCTTAAAATTAACATTATTTTACGATGTCGCTGGCTAATTGGGCCCGTACTGTTATAATGGTTAAGACCAGATGCATCTGAGTGATTAAGAAAATAAATCCAGCATGTGTGTACAGGCTGCCTTACTCTTCCAGAATTACACTACTCCAAGTCGCCTCACAGCACCGTGGCGACGCAAGGCAGCGAGCGGCCAGACCCACGACAGCTGGAGAAGCTGGGGTGGACAGAGGTGGCACTCGGTCAGCCAGTGGCACACAGGTCTCAACGTCTGGGCTTGGCCACTTCTGGCCATCTCTGGTGGTTGCCGAAGGAAGGCTGTAGGATGGCCCTCCAGGAAAAAGGAGGGCCAGTGTGGGTGGTGGTTGGGTCCCCTGGTAGTAGGATGGAAAAGACACAGCATCCTCACTGGCTGCACACCTCCCTGGGACACCAGGGTCCTCTGAGGATCGGGATGGGGACGTATGCTACCTGGGCACTGACTGTGTCAGGCGCTTTGCTGGGCACGTCACGCCGTCTCTCACTGAGTGCTCACAAGGAGCCTGGAGAGCAGGAATTACTAGCCCCACCGTGGTGGTGGTGTTAGCTGCTAACTCCAACTCACGATGACTTTACACGCAACAGAACGGAACACTGCCCGGTTGTGCATCACTCTCACAACCACCACCAAGTTCAAGTCCGTTGTTTCAGCTGTTGTGCCAATCCACCTCAGTGAGGTCTCCCTCACCCTGGCTGGCCCTCTACTTTGCCAAACATGATGGCCTCCTCTAGTGACTGCTCTCTCCTGATGACGTGTCCAAAGCAAGTGAGGTGGGCAGTGTTCTGTTGCGATCCATAATGTTTTTATTGGCTAATGTGTGAAGTAGATTGCCAGGACTTTCTTCCGAGGTGCTGCTGGGTGGGTTCAAACCACCAGCCTTTACGTTAGCAGCCGATTACAAACTGCTTGCACCACCCAGATGCTCAATAAATGGCAGTTATTGTTGTGACTATTCCTGATGACGCTGGCCCCCCAGCATCTCCTGAGACACCCCCACATGTCTCATCATCTCAATTTAGAGCGTCTCTCCAAGCTGTATTTGATTTCTGGGCTGTTGTGGTGGTGGATGTTTGCCCACCCCTCCTCCTCTCCTGTGGCAACGCTTCCTCACCTGAAACTCCGTGGAAAAAATCATAAAAACAAAAAACAAAAGCCCTCAATTAACCCGGGATTCCTGGTAATTGGTCGAAGCCTCCAAATGGGGTAAGGAAGACATGATGAGCCACCGGGCATCATCACGAGTGCCAGTTCCACTGGAACTGTCCTGCGTGTACCTGCCAGCCCCGGACTGGCCAGCCTCCGCTCCATCTTCTTGTGGACAGGACAAGCCAGGGCCTGACTAATAGCGTCACTGTACTTAATTCCCCAGAGAACCATTAAACACGGTATCTGTTTCATTAACCCGATCCAGGACAATTCACCTTGTGTAATCATATCACATACAACTTTTCTTTGGAACCACTCCAGGCAGATATTAAACTTAATGGTACAGAACCCAGGAGAGGGGGAAGGGAGTCTGTGGATACCTCAGCTCAGCTATACCTGGGACAGGGACAAGGCCAGGGTGGGGCAGACACACGGGACAGCTGGGTGGCCTCTGCTCTTACGTGGGTGGCCTGCGCACACTATGCTGTGGTAATCCTCTTTGTGTCTAACGCAGCAACTCTCAACCTTGAAAGTTTTTATGGAGCACCTGGGGGCTGCTTGTTAAGATGCAGATTCTGACTCAGCAAGTCTGGGGGGACCTCGCTGGAAAGGAAATGCCAGTCCGCGTGGTGGTTGGGGACCCTCGGGTGGTACCCTAGCCTTGGCTCCCCTTAGGATGGCGATGATACTGCATCCCTGTTGACTGCAAACCTGAGCTTTGCTTTTCTGAAAACCTGCCAGGTGGTGCTGATGCAGCTGGTCCCGAGACCACACTGGGAGTTGCCAGGTTTGAGAACAGTGGGTCTTACTGTGTGTCAGAAACACCTGAGAGCTCATTAAAACACACACTGCCGAGCCCTGTTCCCAGCAGCTCTGGGCTGGGGCCTGAAAATTTGCATTTCTACTAAGTTCCCAGGTAATACTGATGCTGCTGGTTCAGGGGCCCTAAAGCAAGGGCCTCAAACTCAAGTGCCGACAGGGGCCAGAGAGTTAATACAAACTAAAAGAATGAGCTGGGTGGGGGCTTTTTGGGAAGGCTCTCAGCCACAGCCCTTGACAACCTGAGGCTGGTCTGGGACGGGGTGCTGGGAGGAAGCCCCTTCCCTCATCCCAGACCAATGTGAGGATGCCAGACCCTCAATATGAGATGAGGCTGCCGGGGACCCCTGCCACTTCTGGTTTCAGCGTGTCCAGACTCCTCCCTTAGCTTTGGTTTATAAAGCTCCCAGATGTTTAAATAAGGAAAAAGTTTCTGGGAATTAGGAAAATTATCTGCAGCTGGGACAAGGGACTATGGCTGGAGAGAAAAAATGACCAGTTGCTGTCAAGTTGTCTCCGATTCACGGTGATTCCACACACGTCAAAGCAGAACTGTGCTCCACAGGGTTTTCAATGGCTAATTCTTCTGAAGTAGATGGTCAGGCCTTTCTTCCGAGGTGCCTCTGGGTGGGTTTGAACCTGCAACCTTTCGTTTAGCAGCCAACTGAGTGTCTTAGCTGCTTGCACGACCCAGAGGACACTCTGAATGTCCCAGAAGGTCGGGGACATCACATTTCCAGGTTAACAGTAGAGCCTAGTGGACAAGGCCTGGGTTGGGATCCAGCTCAGTCAATACCTGGGGACACCAGACTTGTCCCCTTCCTGGGGTGGGCGTGCATCTGTGGTAATCATCGTAGCCTTTCTGATCTTCCCGGGTGGTTGGAAAGTCCAAATGAACACTGAATGCTGGGTGCCTGGACCCAGGAGAGCTTCCAGGGTTATCCCTCTTTTTTCCCAGCCACAGGAGGATTGGGAGGCTGACAGCTAGTCCTGCCACTGTGTGCCCGAGTGACCTGGGTGGGTGCCTGCCTCGCTATGTGCCTCAGTTTCCCCATTTGTAAGTAGGGAATAAATCCATGGTTCTCAGCTCTGCCTGCATATTGGGGACATTGGGGGAGCTTTAAAAAAACACTGATGCCTAGGCCCCACCCCCAGAAAAGAGTAATGGTCTGGGTCACAGCCTGGGCACTGGGATTTTTCCACGCTCCTCCGGGGATTCTAATGTGTAGCCAGGGCAGAGGACACTGGGTTCCATGAGCTCCGAGGTCCCTTCCGGCTCTGACAGGTGGGTTTTCCCTCCCTGGATGGGCGACTGCCTCTCACATTTATAGGGCTCTCAGCCTGGCTCTGATCGAAGCTCACTTTTGATTGTTCCACAAATAAATAATTCAGAGGCCTGGGAACAAGTGATCAAATGTCACCACCTGTCCAAGCTCCCATCTGCTCACTGAGAGGGGAGCGAGATGGGGTGGGGGGTGAGCCCCGTGAGTGAACTGGGAAGCCAGGGCCACAGCCGGTCAGGTAGCCCACGGGTTCTGATCGGTGCAGTCAATGTCGAGGGTGTGCTTGGGGGAACGGCCGATTCGTCATTCTCCCTGCCATGGTCTGGTCCTCTCTGGGGAAGGAGTTTGGGAGTTACTGGGAGCCAAGGGGGGGGCCTAGAGGGATGGAAGCACCCTCCTGGCTCGAGGCAGGGTGGCCTGCTTCCTGGAGGCTGGGGCTCACATTTCCAAAGCACCTGCTGCATGTCAGGGCTTCTGGGCTGGGTGATTCATGTCTACCAACATCTCATCTCATCATGATCACAGGCTACAGCACAGTGGTTAAGGGCACGGGCCTAGGAGCGAGACTCCCTGCGTTGAAATCCCAGCTCTACCACTTACTGGGAAAAGCTCCTTCATCTCCCTTGAACCTAGGATGTCCCGTGTATAAAACGGAGATAATATTTGTGGGGCTTTAAGAACTCGTTAATTGCCATCGAGTCGATTCCGCTTCGTGGCGACCCCGTGTGTGCAGCGTAGAACTGTCCCATAAGGTTTTCAAGACTGTAACCTTTTGGAAGCAGATTACCAGGCCTTGATTCTGAGGCACCTCTGGGTGGGTGTGAACCACCAACCTTTCAGTTAGTAGCCGAGTGCTTAACCATTCGTACCACCCAGGGACTTTAACCCTTTTAAACTTAATGAGACATGACTGTCATTATGGTGATGGGTCATCACGTAATTGGTACGGGATTTTGAGACTCAGAGAGGTTAAGGCTACTCGAGATGGCAGAAGCTGGGTGTGACTTCAAAGCTTCGGCCACTACCCTGGGCTGCCTCTCTGAACTGAAATGTCCCCCTCACACAGCCCTCTGGAACCTAACCCAAAAACCTAGTAATCTATCAACTGTCACAGTTGAGGCTCAAACCCAACTCATCTTAATAAAGCTCAGGGCTTGGGTACCAACGTTGTCACTTCCCAGCTGCGTGACCTGCGGCAAGGCACTTAACCTCTCTGAGTCTCCCAACCCAGAGTTGTTGGTTGGGTTCATGGAAATGATGGTCTGTATGTGAGCTCTTAGGATCTCCCAGATGACCTCATGGTCACACAGCCAGTCAGCCATGGACCCGGAGCTGGACCCAGGTCTCCTGACTCCCAGGACAAGACCTGCTCCAGGGCGCTCTCCAACATAGAGCCGGCTCACAGAGACTGGTGCTCACAGGTGTGGTAGGTTGTGGAACCACTCCTGTGCTCTAGCAGGGACTGGGTGTGACGCCTCACACACCTGCCCTCAAGGATGTCCTCCTAGATTCCTCCCATGAGGAATCAATTGCTCCCTCCTGGCCACCCTGACCCAGATAGCACTTGCCCCCCACACCCAGGGCCTGCCCGCACCTCCCAAATGGTACCTTTGCCCTTCCAGTGGGCATGGGCAGCAAAGCCGATGTGGCCGCCATACTTGCGGTTGAACTCCGCCATGAGGGCCTTGTAGGGGTTCCGGATGAGCAGGATGGCAGCGTCAAAGGCTTCAATCTCCTTCTGGCCACTCTCATGGGTCTTGATGCAGATGGTCCGCCCGCTGCGCCAGTGGTCACGCTCACCTTTAAAGCCTTCCCCACCAGTCAGGGGCCAGGGAACATGGCAGGTGAGCTGGGGGGAGGCAAGAACACACCCCACCCCCACTGGGGCTCCTGGGGAATCCTCAAGCGTTCATTCATTTATTCATCCACTCACATATTTATTGAGCACCTACTATATGCCAGGCAGCATGACTGAAGCTGGGGACGAGATAATTTGCAAAAGCACCCATGGGTCCTGCTGTCTTTGAGAGCCAGGTTACTCAAATACATGTAAAACCACAGCCCTGGTTAGTGCTACAGAAAAACATTAGTGCTCGGAGCTAGTACGACAGGGACACATCGGGAGTCTTCTCTTTGGCCCACCCCACTAGCGTTGGGTGTGGCTATGAACTTGCTTTGGCCAATGGGATGAGGACAGAAGTGACAGTGTGCCAGTTCCACACCAAGGTTCTCAGGAAGCATCATGTATTTTGCTCATTCTTTTGTGCTTGTGTCACTGTTAGGACAGGCCCTAGGGAGCCTCTGGTTCCAGAGAGTGAGAGATGCACGAAACAGATATGGACCCAGCCTGCAGCCTGGAGCCAAGTCTGGCTAGCTCAGGCAAGATCACTGAGCTAGCCAGGCAGTGTCTGGAATGGTTTCTTGGGGGCAGACAGACTTAAGCTGAGAACTTAAGGATGAAGAAGAGTTTACCAGCCCAAAAGAAGTGGGAAGGGAGGGCCAGGCAGCGTGAACAGCAGGTGCAAAGGTCCTGTGGTGAGAAGAAACATGACACATATGCAGGACTGCTGATGGAGAGAGAGAACGAGAGGGGAGTCTGAGACTGAAGAGAGTTCTGGGGGTTGTAGGACTTTACAGCTGAGGAAACTGAGGCACACAAAGATCAAATAACTCACCAAATTACAGATCTAAGGAGTGGCAGAGACGAGATTCAAACCCAGACCATCCGAGCTCCTGAGACTGTGCTCTTAACTCTTTAGGCCTTCCCCTCTCTCGTGAGAGCTAAGACACTTGAGTGGTATCTTGAGGGCCAAGTAGAAACGTTAATTGTACTTGGCCTTCAAGGTACTGGCTGTGACTCCAACTCAATGAATGATCTTGGATGTCATGTCATCTCTACGGGCCTCAGTTTCCTCATCTGTAAAATGGGACCAAGCAGCTTCTCCCTCACAGGGACATTGTGAGGAATCATCGAGGCACAGCAAAGACCTGGGTGAAATCTTGGGCTTTGGAGCCACCTGCTTCAAGCAAGCCTTAGCGTAGAGTTTCTTCCCTCCCTCCCACTTGCAAAGGTTTCTGATGCTTTTTGCCCCTGGTTTTTAAGGTGGCTGAAGGTGAGGGTAGCATCACAGGGACAGGGATCCAGAGAGGTGCAGCCCTCTCCCAGGGCCACAGGGCAGAAGAACAAGAAACAGAATATGATTTCCTGAGTCAGGTCCCATTCTGGGACTTGGCAAGCCAAGCTGTCTGGGATTAGCCTAACCTTGCAAATTAGCACTGGCCCATCCATGCCCGCGAGAAAGTAACAACCCACAGCCTTTGAGGCATATGGGAAGCATAGCATCATGCAAAAAACTGCCTCATAAGGGCGATGAGGGGCTTGGGGGCTTGAGCGAGCGCTTGGGACATAAACACATTTGCTCACAAGGCAACTCTGGCTCCAATTTTATGTCCAAAAAACACACATTCCATTGTTAGAGCTTTTCGTGACAGGGGCAAAGTGACTTTTCCATCTACAACTCCATTTTCAAAATCAATTTCACTGTGAGCATAGCAATGGAAAGACACATGCAGAGGGTACACAAGAACCCACACAGGCTCTTAGAGGAAAAAATAAGTTGTCAGAAACATAATGGAATGGATAATCTAGGTTAACGCCGTTCCATGTACCCTGAGACCTAAATCACACTTTTTGTTCTGTATTGGGATCAGCCTAGCACAGTTTTCATGATAGAAGCAAGTAAGAAAATCTATGAACATAGGGAAGTATCCGCTCTGCATTCCAGGACGGGATAGCCTTTCAGCTGCCTGAGGAGTTAGTCTGTAAGGAACAACGGAAATGTACAGAGGTGGGGAAAATTGCATTTAGCAGAATGTCTCCCAGGGAGAGAAGAGTTCTATGTCTGTTAAGGCGCCTTTGACAAGCCACGTGGGCTGAGCTTGTCTGAGAGACAACAGATGGTTGCTTAACTGTCCTTGAAGGAAGGCAAGTTTTGGATGCAAGCTTGGGGCCAGAGCGGAATTGCTGAACTCCACCACCAGGAGGCCTCCTTCTCTACCCACTCCCCCACAGCACCCAGCACCTCCATTACATAAATAGGAGGAATATTTAAATCATATTATTTTGAAGGGACACCAAAATGTTAGCTTAGCTGGGGCACCCAGGTGTCCCTCAAACTGAGAGGTTGGGCAATCTTCCCAGGATTTGGGGAAACAATTCTGTGGATTCAGGGCCACAGAGAGAACAAAATGCATTTACCCCTTCACTCCCTTCACCCCCAAATATTATAGTTGACTATGCATTTTGCAGTTAGGAAAAACAAGGCACAGAGAAGGGGCGTGGCAGAGACTCCACATTCCTTCATGCCCTGGTCTTTACCAGGTAGGGAGGGCCCACTCCTGGGTGTGGACACACTGGAGGCTGGCGGTCCCCAGGGACAATGAGGTTTGTTTTCAGGAAGAAGTGACACTCAGAAATTCCTGTCCTGTATAACCTGGGCCAAGAGGCTGCTTTGTCAGTCCACACCCCATCTGCTTGTGGGTCCTCAGCAGCTTGGAAGGGGCTGTGTGTGTGTGGCAGTGCCCACCCCCCGGGGCCCTCCTGTTCTACACAGGCTGCGTGACTTCTGCTCGCCTCCCTCCACTTTCTCTACCACCTTCTCTCCCTCACTCTGGCAGAGAGCCAGGCCCACAGAGGGGCTGAGGGGTGGGTGAGGGAGTGAGTGAGTGAGTGGGTGGGTGGGTAGGTGGGAGCAGGTGAGGGAGGGAGCAAAGGAGGGAGGGAAAGAATGCACGCAGGACCCCTCCCCTCCCAGGATCAGAGTGTCTATCCCACTTGAGTTCTGCCTTCTCTTCTCCTTACAGGGTGAGGCTGGCCATTTGCAAAGCACGGTTTTCTCTGTGTCTGTGTCCATTTGTCCGTTGGTCTCTGTCTGTCTTGATTTTTTTTTTTCCTCTATCTTTCTGTGTGTCTTTTGTCTCTCTCTGTTCTGTCTCTCTGTTTCCATCTCCCCGTCTCTGGCTCCTCCCCTCACGGGACCTTGCCTCCAGTTATCTAGAAAGTTAGCAGCAGAGGTAGGAAACTGGAAAGAGCTTAAATAAGTCAGCAAGAGTTGCTGGGGGAATAGATCATCCTACAAAAACCACCGCCTCGCGGCCCACCCACTAAGTTAGAAACACAGGGGTCGTCCCCCTTCACCACCTCCCTCACTTCTAATTAATAACCTCCTAAATGTCCCTCCCCATTGTCCCCGTCTCCCTATCATTGCGGCTTACCTGGAGGGCCCTGCAGCCTTGTAAATGTGCCCAGACCAACCTCCAGGGCCAGAGGGATATTCCCATCAGGCAGCTGTCAGCACATCCCTTCCCTGCCTCAAGCCCCCAATAGCACCCCCACCCCCGGCCCCCTCAGGAGAAGGTCACAGTCTCAGAAAGGCGTTCTAGGTGCTTTGACATATCCAGTCCCAGCTGTCCCTCCTGCCTAACCTCCCCCCACACCCCCTCGCCCTTCACCATCCAACACCACCAAACTAGCTCTATTCACCAGTCAAACTGTGTCACTCTCCTCTGTGACTGCCCACACCAGGTCCTCTGCCTTTGACACCCTCCTGTCCTTCTAGGTGAGTCCCACCCATCTTCTGCAGACACACCCCAAGACTGAGTTAGGGAAAAATATACAGCCACAGCACTGGGCCCCTCACAGACATGCAATAAGTGCCCACGATTAGCAGTATTAATAGTGACTTGAATCTATTAATAATAATGAGGGCTATGATGAAGGGGCACCCTGGGTACAAGGAAGAAGAAGGACACCTATAAATGCCCGAGAAGACACTGAAAGGGTAGGGGGTTAAAGAGCTGCAGCTTGAAGGGCAGGTTCCAGGCAGATGAGCCAGGATAAGGGTGGGGTAGGGCTGTGGCCCAGGGAGCAGAAACATTACATGCCAATGTCTGGCGTGTTTTCTACCTGGAGTCTAACGTGTGGAAGGGACACTAATGTGTGCAGCTCAGTAGGGGAAAATTGGGGCAAAGCAGTTACCCCGCTCTTCTCCCCCTGGCACCACCGCTACCCCTACCCCGCATATCCCAGGAGCCACCATCATCAGCCAGGTCCCTGGGGCTTGAGAATTCCACGAAGTTAAACATCTTTCAGAGGCTTCCTTCCAGTGGCTACAATGATGGGGTGATGGGGTGATGGGGTAGGGGAGGACTTGGGGATTAGCCAGGATTGACTGCTGCTCTTGGGGGGCAGGCTCCCTTCTTTGCCTGCACCCCACTGCCAGGCTCCGAGCCCCGAGAGACAGCTCATTGTTAACTGCACCTGCTCAGGCCAAAGAAAGTATTTTTAAACTCTGAATGAAAAGGCAGCTGCACTAAAAGCTTTAGCTGCCTGTGACCAGCCCACAAACGCCTGCCTTTCTCAGCGGGCCTTAACGAAACATCCAGCAACTAGACACAGCTTGAGGCATGGAACTTGCTGTGCAGGGCTTTTGTTTTCTTTCTTTCTTTTTTTTTTAATCAAGTTAATTTTTATAGATACCTCACTCTATTAATTATCAACTCCTGACAGTCCCCAACACTAGAGTGTGAAAAACACAGGGCAAAAGACCAATTATTTGGGGGCTGTGAATCTGGAAGTATGACTACTGGGTTCTCAGTCTCAGGCAGGTGGGTCTCAGCCTGGTTTTGCATCAGAATCACCTTGGGAACTTTTTAAGAAATGCTGATGCTCGGGCCTCTCCCTTGAGATTCTGAAGTAATTGGTCTAGGATGTGGCTTTAAAAGCTCCCTGGGGGATTCTAACATGTAGTCAGAGACCAACTGCCCCAGCCCATCCCACTTAGACCAAATAGCTTACTGTCCTGGTTGGATGTCATCTAAAAAATAATGCATATTTTATGCCACAGCCTTGGCACATATTATCCCACACATATTCTTATAGATTTTCTAAATCTCTGTGAGTTCAGTATTAACATCCCACATTTTGTAGATGAAGAAATTGAAGCTCAGAGAGGTGAAGAATCTTGCCCAAAGTCCCCCAGCCGGTAAGTAACAATGTTCAGACTTAAAATTAGATCTCCTGACCCCATCTTGAGATTGTTTCCCTTTCATGGAAATTAGGAGGCCAGGTTAGATCAGAGATGGAAGATACCTGGTGTGCAAATCACTGTTTCCCCTTCTATACCCTCAACAGGCATCACTACTAAATTAAGGCACTTTCTTCTGAGGGAGAACAGAACCCAGAATCCTTCTTAACATGCCATCCTAGGCAGGAATGTATCGGAATCGAGACATGGATCCCTGAACTAAGTGATCCTGAAAGACCCTTCTAGTTCTGGAATTCCATAAGTAGGGTTGCTGCAACAGCCAGGAGGCTTAGGAATGTAGGCCAGTGGTGGGATGCTTTCCAAGCCTGCTTCCTCCAGCCATGGCCCCAGGACAAGGAGAGATATTCCAGGTTGTGCCTCAGCTCCTCCTAGCAATTCTCATAAAGGCAGTGAAGCTAAGTGGTTCAGAGCATAGGCACTGCTGACAGGCCTGAGTTTAAATCCTCATATAAGCATGAAAAATCCTTAGCACTCAACAAATGGTAGTTTAAACCAAAACTGAAAGTTAATAAATATATAAAAAACTGGGATTCCAAGGCAGATACCCTGGCCCCTATCCCCTTGCCAACTCCAACCTTTAACTTGTCTTCACCCTTCTTGCCTTCTCTCCTGGTCTCTGCCTCCTCTCTGCCTCCCAGTCACAGGAAGACATACCCCCTGGCTCTCCCAGAGCCAGAGTTCAGGGATGGCTCTCTGTCAACACCAAGCTGTGCCTGGCCAGTGCCTGACACTCAGGCCATAGTACTCATAGCCTATGTTTACTGCACACTTACCATGTGCTAAGCATGTTACACGTTTCAACTCATTAACCTTTATGGCAACCTCATGACGCACATACTATTGTTTCTTAACTGTGCGTGATGACACAGGCTCAGAGAGGTACAGTAACTTGCCCAAGGTCACACAGCCTCGGAGGGTTTGCAGAGATGAAGACCTATGGCCAAGGCTCCTCCTTGGGATCTCTTGCCTGTATGATGGAATGAAAAGGGGGTGGGCTTTGAAACCTGGCAACACTAGGGTGCAATCCCCCATTAGCCATTAAAAAAAAAATCATGTGACTTTTGTCAAGTTCCTTTCTCTCGACAAGCTTCACATCTGGGAAACAGCATCGCCACCCTACCTCCCAGGGTTACTGTGGGGGTTCAGAACACAGTGCCTGGCACAGCTCTTGGCACATAGTAAGTGGCCAAGAAAACATCTGTGGTGAGGTGCCTGGCACACAGCCGGTACTGCATAAATGCTTGTTGGGAATCCAAATTTAGGAAGCGCATCCAGAATATAGTGGTGCTCACTAAACATCTGTGAACAGAATGAAAATAAAGCATCCAGGACAACGAGCCTCACTGACGTAAATGTAGACAAGACACCTGATGAATAAACAGTAGGCACTCAGTAAATAGTAATAGGCTGGAGTTGGCAAGGCGGGTAGGGGCCAGGATGACTGCCTTGGAATTCCAGCTTTTTATATATTTATTAATTTCTGATTTTTACTTATCATTTATTAAGGGAATAATAGGTACAAGGCTCCATGCTGAGGGTTTTGCATGCTTCTATCAGCAAATATCACTGTCTTAAATGTAGACAAGACACCTGATAAATGTTAGGTACTCAATTAAGTGTCCTGAACTGAACACAGCTATGGTACCTGGCTTGCATGTAATAGTTGCTCACAGTAAACATCTGTGGTAAACAGCAGGTGCTCCAGGAATGTTTGTGGTGACCTTAATGGAGGGGAGGTGGCAGGTACATGGTGGGTGCTTGATAAGTGTCTACTGCTGACCGATACAGGTGAGGTGCCCAGGACACGATGCTTAAGAAACATTGTGGGATGTGAGCAGAGGAAAGGTCTCAAGAACATAGTAACCAAAAACCAAACCTGTTTCCATCAAGTTGATTTCGACTCATAGTGACCCTATAGGACAGAGTAGAACTGCTCCATAGGGTTTCCAAGGAGTGGCTGGTGGATTTGAACTGCTGATCTTTTGGTTAGCAGCGAAGCTCTTAATCACTGCTCCACTAAGGCTCCAACCACATAGTAGGTCTCAATAAATGTGCCTGGGTGAGCTGTGTGGCATGTAGTAGATGCTCAGGAAGGGGTATTCCCTATGCCCTCCCCACGGGGACCTTCCTGGACCAGGCAACCTCCTGCCGCTGCTCGCCCCACTTCCCCCTTTTCACCTTTGTTGTAGAGGGAGCCATCGAAGTAGTAGCTGCCAGTGTAGAAGCCGGTGGCCAGCTCGATGAGGTGGCGAGCCCAGGTGTTGCCGGCCCCTGGGAAGCTGGCCAGAGCGATGAGCTGCTTGGACTTGGCTGGGAGGAACCTTCTGTCCATGCAGCGATTGTCTGCAACGGGCAGGGCACGGATGGAGTCAGTGGCAGAGGTAAATGCAGCTGGTCCAGCCTACCACTTCCTTGCTGTATGACCCAGGCACATGATAAAACCCCCCCAGGGCCTCAATTCACCCATCAATGGTTTCTCCCTCACAGAGTTTATGTGAAGGTGAAATGAGATAACGCATGAGAGGTGGTAAGCATAGTGCTTCGGCATGTTTGTTGGTTTTTGTTAGCTGCTGTCGAGTCAGCCCCCAACTCAAGGTGACCCATGCACACCGAAACGAAAACCTTCCCGGTCCTGTGCCATCCCCATGACTGGCTGTGGAGTGGACCCTTGGGTTCCATAGGATTTTCACTGAGTGGTTTTCAGAAGTAGATCACCAGGCTTTTCTTCCTAGTCCGTCTTAGTCTGGAAGTTCCACTGAAACCTGTTCTGCATCATACGATACAGAAGCCTCCCCTGACAGATGGGTGGTGGCTGTGCATGAGGAACACTTGACGGGAATCAAGCCTGGAAGATGTGAATTCTACCACTGAACTGGAATCCCTAGTAGGGGTTCAGGAAAGGTCAGGTAGCATGAAGCCTTCTCTCCAGCCTCAGTCTTTCCTCTGGCACAGCAAGCCTGGTCATATCACCCCCACCCTTTCCTCCAGCTGAAAAGCTTCAAGGGCTCCGATCTATATAGGATCCCACCCAAGGTTCTTAGCTTGGCCTCCAAGCCCTGTGGGGCCTGACCCTTGCATGCTTCCAGGCCCATCCTACCATTCTCCCTACCCACCCAGACCTGCCAGCTGCTTCTTTCTCTGTGCCCTGTTCCTTCCAGTCTCAGCACCGTCACACAGGCTGTTCGCTTAGCTGTTAGTGCCTCCAACCTGCCTTCGCCTGGTAGACAGCTTCTTACTATTCAGCTCTCAGACGGACTGGTCCTTCCTTCCTTCCCTAACTCCCCAGGCTGGGTAAGGGCCCCTCTCAGTGCACCACGTTCATCTCCCACATATCGCTTACTGCATTTTTAATTCAAATAATTATTTGTGCCATCACTTGTTTGGTCAGAAACCTTGCCCTTACAGCTCTTTGCTGATTCCCCAGAGCTTTCCTAATATACACATAAACCCGTTGCTGTCAAGCTGATTCTGACTCATAGCAACCCTACAGGATAGAGTAGAACTGCCCCAGAGAGTTTCCAAGGAGCGCCTGGTAGATTCGAACTGCTGACCTTTTGGTTAGCAGACATAGCTCTTAAGCACTATGCCACCAGGATTTCCATCTGACACACAGTAGGCACTCAATAAATGTTTCTTGAATAGATGGATGGATGGATGGGTAGTTGGGTGGGTGGGGAGTGGATAGATGGATGGATAGGTGATTGTATGTAAGGGTGGGTGGGTGGTAGGTGAATGGGTGATCGTATGGGTGGGTGACGGATGGGTGATTGTATGTACGGGTGGGTGGGTGGGGAACAGATAGGTGGTTGTATGTATGGCAGGGTGGGTGGATGGATGAGTGACTGGATGGATTGATAGATGGATGAATAGATAAACAGATGAGTGGATGATAATAATATCTATTTTAGAATAATGCAAGTAACATGTTAACACACTGAAATGCTCCAAAGAAGTAGTTATTATTTTTTTCTCTAGCCCTTGATTTCCTCAGCTATAAAATGGGTTCTGGTATTCTTGGTTCTCTGTCTTTCCAAAGGCCTCAGGATACCACTACTGTCAGAGTGAAGGGAACATACATGCCTCAGCATCCCCACCACAACTCCTACTGAAGCTAAAAAGGCACACTGCTGATTTCTCCTGGTCCATACAGCTGTTTCAAGCAGGAAGCTGAGAGAAGGCCCAGCACAGGGTGCTCCAAAGAGAAGGAAACGGAGAGAATCCCAGATCCCAGGCCTGGAGGCCTCCAGCCCCAGCCCTGCCCACTTCTTACTGAGCACATGACCCCAAGTCTCATTTACCATGAAAGGCAAGGCAGGCAGCCCTCCTTCACCTCCCCTGGCTCCTCCTGGTCCCTGAGCTCACAGACTTCTCTGCATCCCCCATGTCCTCTCCTCCTTCCCCCCACATCCCTGTGCCCTGCTCGTGGGTCTGGATCCCACCCCTCTCTGCTCCCCAAACACCTAACTCCCTCTATTCCCCCTGTATCTTCTCTCTCTCAGCTGACTCAATCAGGTGAATGCTCACACATGAACAAACAGCGCCAACAGTTCCCAGCCATGTTTCTGGCAGAGTTGTCCACATTCCCCAGCTCCATTTCCTCCCTTCCACTTGCTTCTCAATCTGCTACACGGCTTCCTTCCCACTCACGGCACAGAACTGTCCTTGCTAAGGTCACAGTGACCCCCTTCAGCGTTAAATCCAGACAACCTGACTATCCAGCAGCATCTGATACCACCAATCACTCTGCCCTGCTTAGAATTCCTTCCTCTGTGGCTCTGGGGACATGGTTCTCCTCTACCTCTTGGTCCATGGTTTTGGGGACATGGTTCTTCTCTGACCTCTTGGTCCATGGTGTGGGGGACATAGTTCTCTGATCTCTTGGTCTGTGGCTTTGGGGACAGAGTTCACCTCTGACCCTTTGGTCCATGGTTTTGAGGACATTGTTCTCCTCTGACCTCTTGGTCCACTCCCACCAAGGCTCCTCTCTAGCCTCCTCTCAGGCCACTCCTAATTTTGGAATTCAGCCCTTTCCTCTTCTCAGCCTACTCTCCACCCCAGGGCACCATCATTGAACTCACACTTGAGTTTTTCCCTCTTGGTGGCAACTCCCAAATTTCTAGATATGCCCTTGAGCTCCAGGAAGTTAATTAGCTCTTGGGTATCTCCACCTGCATGACCCATGACAGCATCGAAGGCAAAAGCCTCAGCATTAATGAGGGTGACCAGATATCCCCGTTCACCTGGGACAACCCTTGTTGTCCTGATGTAATTTTTTTCCTATAATTTATTTCATTTTTGCTGTTGTTGTTAAGAATATACACAACAGAACACACACCAATTCAGCAATTTCTACATGTATAAATAATACAGTGGCATTGATTACATTCTCCGAGTTGTGCAGCCGTTCTCGCCCTCCTTTTCCGAGTTGTTCCTCCCCCATTCACATAACCCGAAGGCTCCTGTCTAATCTGTCGAGTTGCAGTTGTCAATTGGATCCCATATAGATAGATCTTAAAAGAGCATAATACTTAAGGCAGGCATTCTTCACTAGTTAAGTTAAACTACTGCTTGGTCTTCGAGGACTTCAGGGGAGACTTCTGGTTTAAGGTTTAAAGATTATCTCAGGGCAATAATTTCAAGGGCTCATCCAGCCTCCCTGTCCTGATGTAATTTTCATAGTTCTCCTTTCAGTCTCAAAAGTGCTCCCGTTTGGAAGATACCCTAGCAGTAACTTCTATGGGACAGCTGCTTCCCCAGTGTCAGCTGTCTCAAGACCTCTGGTTATTTTATAGGACAAGATTCCAGACACCAAATGCGCGCCAGATTTGGGAGAAGCCAGTGGCCAACAGGGTTAGAACTTGGCTGGGCATGAGATCAGCCCAATCAAAGCCAAGCCAAAGGTCAAGCAATAAAAGCGATAATGTCCCCTTACGTTTGCTAAGGGCTTCACAGCGCACGATGAAGTCCACACCAGCCATTTCTGCTCAAGAGAACACCCTAGGTAGTCGGGCCCTGGCACAGAGCTTCAGATTCAGGTAGGAGTGACTCAGAGGGGGAGGAGGAGGGTGCAGAGCACAGGTTGTGTCCTACTCCAACCTAAAGCAGGTGCTGGTGGCTGGGATGAGGAGGCTTTTACTGTAACACAGCCTCAAGGCTTGGGGGTTAACTGCACGGACTTTGAAGTCTTAGATTTAAATTTTAATTCTGCCACTTACTCACTGGGTAACCTCAAAAAAATAATTCATCTGATAATGTTCTACACTCTAGTCTGAGGTGTAGCATCTGGGGTCTTAAACGCTTGCGAGCGGCTATCTAAGAAGCAACTATTGGTCTCTTCCCACCTGGAGCAAAGGAGAACGAAGAAAACTGAAGACTCAGGGAAACAATTAGTCCAAAGGAATAACGGCCCACACGAACCACAGGCTCCTCTAACCTGAGAGCAGAAGAACTAGATGGTGCCCGGCTACCATTGCTGACCAAGATCACAATAGAAGGTCCTGGTTAGAATGGGTAAAAAAGCATAGAACAAAATTCAAATTAAAACAAAAAAACAAAAAACAGACTTACTTATTTGAAAGAGACTAGGGGAGCCCCCAAGACTATTGTCCTAAGACAATCTTCTAACTTGAAACTATGCACACTCCTGGAGGCCACCTTTCAGCCAAATAATAGATGGGGGTATAAAATAAATGAAATTAAAAAAATAAATACAATAAAAGAAATGATGAAGCAAAAGAGTTAAACAGAAGATTTCAAAGGGCGGCTCCAGAAGACAAAGTAAAGTATTATCATGACATGTACAAAGACCTGGAGATGGAAAAGCAGAAGGGAAGGATACACTGCATTTTCCAAGCTGAACTGAAGAAAAAATTCAAGCCTTGAGTTGCAATATTGAAAGATTCTATGTGGAAAATAATTAAATGACTCAAGAAGCATCAAAAGAAGATGGAAGGAATTCACGGAGTCACTATATCAAAAAGAATTTGTCAATGTTCAGCCATTTCAGGAGGTACCAAATGGGCAGGGACCGATGGTACTGAAGGAAGAAGTCCATGCTGCACTGAAGACAGTGGTGAAAAACAAGGCTCCAGGAATTGATGAAATACCAATTGAGATGTTTCAACAAATGGATGCAGCGCTGGAAGTACTCACTCATTTATGCCAAGAAATTTGGAAGACAGATAAGCTATCTGGCCAACCGACTGGAAGAGATCCACATTTATGCTTATTCCCAAGAAAAATGATCCCACCAGATATGGAAATTACTGAACAATATCACTAATACCACACGCAAGGAAAATTTTGCTGAAGATTCAAAAGCAGCTGCCCCAGTGTATCCATAGGGAACCGCCAGAAATTCAAGCCAGATTCAGAAGAGGACGTGGAATCAGGGATATCACTACTGATGTCAGATGGATCCTGGCTGAAAGCAGAGAATACCAGAAGGATGTTTACCTGCGTTTTATTGACTATGCAAAGGCATTCGACTGTGTGGATCATAACAAATTATGGATAACATTGCAAAGAACAGGAATTCCAGAACACTTAATTGTGTTCATAAGGAACCTGCACACAGACCAAGAGGCAGTTGTTTAGACAGAACAAGGGGATACTGCGTGGTTTAAAGTCAGGAAAGGTGTGTGTCAGGGTTGTATCCTTTTACCATACCTATATAATCTCTATGCTGAGCAAATAATCCGAGAAGCTGGACTATATGAAGAAGAATGAGGTATCAGGATTGGAGGAAGACTCATTAACAACCTACGTTATGCAGATGACACAATTTTGCTTGCTGAAAAGTGAAGAAGACTTGAAGCACTTACTGATGAAAATCAAAGACCACAGCCTTCAGTATGGATTGCACCTCAACAAAAACAAAACAAAAATCCTCACAACTGGACCAACGAGCAACATCATGATAAACGGAGAAAAGATTGAAGTTGTCAAGGATTTCATTTTACTTGGATCCACAATCAAAGCCATGGAAGCAGCAGTCAAGATATCAAAAGATGCACTGCACTGGGCAAATCTGCTGCAAAAGACCTCTTTGAAGTGTTGAAAAGCAAAGATGTCACCTTGAAGACTAAGATGTGCCTGCCCCAAGCCATTGGGTTTTCAATTGCCTCCTATGCATGTGAAAGCTGGACGATGAATAAGGAAAACTGATGAAGAACTGACGCCTTTGAACTGTGGTGTTGGAGAAGAATATTGAATATATCACAGAGTGCCAAAAAAATGAACAAATCTGTCTTGGAAGAAGTACAATCAGAATGCTCCTTAGAAGCAAGGATGGCGAGATTATGTCTCCCATAGTTTGGACACGTTGTCAGGAGGGATCAGTCCTTGGAGAAGGACATCATGCTTGGTAAAGTAGAGGGTCAGTGAAAAAGAGGAAGGCCCTCAATGAGATGGATTGACACAGTGGCTGCAACAATGGGCTTAAGCATAACAATGATGGTGAGGATGACACAGGACTGGGCAGCGTTTCATTCTGTTGTACACAGGGTTGCTATGAGTTGGAACCTACTGGATGGCACCTAACAACAACAACATAAAATAAACAATAACACCGCTGAAGAATGTTCTCCTTAGAACAACTGCCTGACTATATGAGACCAAAAGGGCACCATTTGCCCAAAACCAAGGACAAGAAGACAGAAGGGCAGGGAAACCAGACTGATGGAAATGAGGAACCCAGGGAGGAAATGCGGAGAGTGCTGACACATTGAGGGGACTGCAACCAATGTCATGAAACAACGTGTGTAAAAATCCTTGACTGGAAAATTAATTTTCTATGTAAACTTTTACGTAAAGCACCATAAACTGTTTTAAAAATTAAGCTAATAAACGAATCTATAAAATTAGACATATTCTTAGAAAAAAAAAATTCACCTGAGCCCCTGTTCTCTCTCCTGTACAATGAGATCAATAACAGCAACTACCTCCGGGGATTGTTTAAAACAAAAAAACCAAGCCCACTGCTGTCCTGTTGATTCCGACTCATGGAGACCCTGTGTGTTACAGAGTAGAACTGCTCCATTGCGTTTTTTTTTTTAATGTACTCTTTATGTTTGTCTTTATGGAAGTAGATTGTCACGCCTTTCTTCAGACGTGCTGCTGGGTGGGTTTGAACCAGCAACCTTCAGGTCAGTGGTAAAGCGTAAACTGCGTCACACAGGGACCTTGCCTGCGGCTGTTAGGAGAGCTAAATGAGAGAATGCATGTAACGCGTGAGCACGGGACTCATAATGCTGTAAGTGCCGATCCATTGTAGCTCTCAGTGTTGCTGTTACTCGCCAGAGGCCCAGCTCTCTTCTCCTGCCATGCTTATGCTGTTTGTTCAGAGAAGAGCAGACTTAGAAGATAAACCAGAGAGCATCTGTTGAGGCCAATTAGGTGTCTGGGAGTGGTTCTCACGGGAACACATTGCAAAAAGGAGCCTGAATTGGAGTGATGGTTATGTTTTGTATTGTGAAAGATGCGGGCTGCTCAGTGGTCACTGAATTGCATACTTAAATGCGTGCATCTAGCTCTATGCAAATTTTACTTTCAAAAACTGTAAGCAAATATTGAGTTCTAGCGAACGACACGCACACCGCAGCGTTTAGAGATGAAGAGCACGGATGTCTGCAATTTACCTGGAAATGCATAAAAAATAAGATGGACTGATGGATGGAGAAAAGGAGAGATATATGATTAAGCAATTGTAACAAAATGTTCACAAATGTAAAAATCTACGAATTGAATACGTGAGTGTTCACTGCTCAATTCCTTCAGCTTTTCTGGCAGTTTGGAATTTTTTCACAATAAAATATTGGGAAAGGGAAGGAACCAGGCCCCTTAAATACCCCTGAAGACACAGTTCTCCACTTGAACACTGCCTGAAAGGCTGAGACCAACTCCCAGGTGAGGACTTTTCTTTTCAGCACTAAAAAGAAAGTGTATTTGATTCCTAACCCCCATAAATCAAAGCAGATGCTGGAGGCATTATCGTACACAGCTTTGGAGTCAGACAGGGCTGGGTTTCAATCCTAGATCGTCATGGTCAAGCTGTGTGACCTTGAGCAGGGCTCTTTACCTCTCTGAGCCTCAGTTTCCTCACCTGTAAAATGGGGGCAATAAACCTTACAGGTTTAAATGGGACAATGTGTGTGATGTATGTGCAATGTATGTTGAGAAGCTGTGGTTAAGAGTGCTGTCTCGGGACCCAGACTGCCTGGTTTGAATCCCAACTCTGCATGTCCTAGCTGTGTGACTCTGGCCAAGTTACTCAACCCCTCTGTGTTGAGTTGCTTCACTTGTAAAACGGTAACCACACATACCATTGTGAGGGTTAAGCGAATTAACTCAGGTAAAGGGCTTTTTTTTTTTTTTTTTAAAGGGCTTGGACAGTGCCTGGCACACAGTAGGTGCTCAGTAATGATTAAGTTCCCATCAGTATTAATTACTAAAGGGCTGCGCACATAGTAAGTGCTCAATAAATGGCAGCCATGTTGGACCAGACTCTTGGCAGCCTGATAAACCAAAAGATTCTCAACCTCCCCAGTGTGCCAGGACAGAAAGAACAATGTGGAAAAACAGAAGAGCCGTAAAGGCCTGGGGCCAGGATGCTGGGAACAAGCAAACTCTTCACTTCAGAGCTCTTTATCTGCCATTGAAAAGGCCCAAGCGTCTGCTTGGCCCACATCAAAGCGGTCCACGGTCACAGAATAATTAATCTGTACATGACTCTCCCCGAAGGCTAAGGCGACACAGTTCTGCACAGGCAAACTATCATGTCCCCCGAAACTAACAAACACTCGTCCTTCTTCAAGGGAGTGTAAATAGAGCCAAGGGTCACGCTTACTAAACACACTTCTGCTCACTGGGCTCTTAGTGGGCCTTTAGCTACCACGGAAGCAGCTAGCCCTCCCTCAGGCCAAAGAGGGGACAGGCTATTGGTCAAGCTACCACTAGCTCTTATGGAACCTTTGAGCAAATCAGAGAAAAAAGCCACTGTTCCTCCGGGTGGGTGCAGTGCCATCCCAAGGTGCACGGTGTGGTGGGCAGACCACAGGCTGGCTTTCAGGCCCCACTTTCTCCATAGGCTGTGCTTGTACAGTGTGCAACCTTCCCACCCATACATGGCAACCTGGACGCTGGGAGATAAGGGGAGGCGGTCTAGATTAATGGGGCTCTGTTGGCTCTCTAGGCTTCTAAGGGTGTCTTTACACCACAGAGAGAGGTTTCTAGCAGGGCTTTTGGTGTTAGAGAACTGGAAGCAAATCACTTCCCTCGATGTGTAACTGTGGTCAGTTCCCTAGCCCTTCTGGGTCATGGTTTTTCGTCTTTAAAATGGGGACGATGCTCCCTTGGTCAAAGGCTTGCTGTGGACTTTACATCATTAAATGAAATGAGGTGTGCAGAAGGCTTGGCATAATGCCCTTTGGCACAGTGCTGCTTTGTTACATAGTGGGTTGTTAGTATATTCAGATTTTGGGTAATCCTTCATGGTCTTCTCTTGGGCTGTGCATCTCAGCGAGGGGACCCCTCCATCCCCCAGTGTCATTGCCCTCCAAGATGCCTTGATTAGGAGAAAGGTTTTCCTCTAGAAATTTTATAAACAGCATGGCCTTGGGCAAGTCTCTTAACTCTTCTGAGTCTCAATTTCCCTATCTGTAAAGTAAAAAAAAAAAAAATTTTTTTTTTTTTTTGAAGTGGGTTCAATGACTGCTCCCACCTGATAGGAAAGCTGAGGGCATTCAACAAGGAAATGCAAGCGAAAGTCTTAATGCTGGGTCTGGCACAGAGAAGTCCTTGAGAAACCCAAAGTGCTGCCACCGCCGTCATCATCACCAACAGCGCAATCTAGCAGCCCCAAGAAACGGAAGAGAAGATGAAGGGTAAGCATTCCAAGAGCAAAGGGAGGAGGATAGAAGTGGGAAAAACACGTGACAGGGGAGAAAGCAGAATTTATAGAGTTACAGAATCCTAGAATTGGAAGGGCCCTTGGAGGTCAACAATCTCCAGCTTCATTTTACAGATGGAGAAACTGAGGCCCAGAAAGGGAAGGTGGCTTGCACAGGATCACATGCTAGGTCTGTGTTGGAGCCAATGGGAGATCCAGGTCTCCCACTCTCAGCCCAGATTTCTTCCTAATCAATCTTACTGCCTCTTACACAGAGGAAGAGCCACCAAGGGGGTCCTCAGTGATGAGGGACAGAGATGAGGATCTCAAACCTGCCACCCCTCCGCTTCCCCCTGCTGCACACCCAGGGTCTCAAAGCCAGGCCAAGTTCACCAACCCTACCATGTGGCCTGCACAGCTCTCTCTTTGCTGATGAGCTATAGGAAACTGACAGACCAGGGCTGCTCTGGAAGGGAGGCCTGGGGTCCGCCATGGAAGGCCGGGCTTACCTTGCACCTGTGTCTGGTAGACGATGAAGTAGCTGGGCGTCCCGCAGCTCTCAAACTCCTCGGCACTGCACTTCTGGGCACAGAGCTGCTCGTCCTCTCGCTCGTGGAGGGGGAATCGCGTGGTGGGGAAGCCACAGTGGCAGGCGGTGCCCGCAAGGGCTGCCAGTGGGTACTCCTGGGGGTGAAGCGGGAGAGCAGGGGGTCACTAAATCCCTCGACAGCCCCGGACTGCGAACATGGAATAGGATTTGGATTCCAACCGTCTTCTTACTCTCCCCCAATTATAAAAACCAGTCGCCTTTGAGTCGATTTCACACAAGCATTTCTATATCCCCCACTCACCTAACCCTCCCAGCCCCCGGCCAATCTCTTTCCTTTGGTCCCTGAGGAGATCAGAGGAAACAGAAAGACAGAGGTTTGGGGCAGGGGCCTTCTAGTCCACCCACACCTTCATTTCCCTCCAGTCCTCTGTAGAGCCTGACCTTTTGTCACGCTGGTTTGCCCATGATCCCATGTGTGGTTGTCCCCCTGCCATGGAGAAACTCTGGCCCGGCTCCCCAGGACCCCCAGGAACTGAGGAATGTCCCCCGGAGGGGATGCTGTGGGGGGACCCCTGCCCAGAAGAGAGTGCTGAAACAAATGATGGCCTAGCCCCCTTAAATCTCACGAGCTCCCTACCCGCGACCTTCCCGGATGCCCCTTAGGAGCATAGCATGCACCCAGGAAGTGCCTGAGGACTTGAAGCAGCCTGGCTCCCCTGGAGCGGCTCTTGGAAACTTCACTATCGAGTCTCCAAGCTCCTGTTGAGTTAACTCTGACTCCTGGCGACCCCACGTGTGTCAGAGTAGAACCGTGATCCATAGGGCTTTCAGTGGCTGATTTTTCCCTCAGGCCTTCCTTCAGAGGAGACTGGGCAGACTCGAACCTCCAACCTTCTGGTTAGCAGCTGAGCACATTAACTGTTTGCACTACCTAGGGACTCCTGTAGGGTCTCCAGGTAGCTCTGAAGTTAAGAGCATGGATTTGGAGTCAGTCCCAGGTGTCAATCCCAGCTCTGCCACATGCTTGCGCTGTAAGCTTGGCCAACCGACTTCCCCTGTCTGAGCCTTGGTTTTCTCATCTGTGAAATGGGATGGAATTCCCAACTCATAGACTTATGCGAAGTAAACTGTGACCCATGGTTCTCAGTAAGCATCAGCCTCCATGAGGCATCTTCCTGAGAGGTGCCTGGTGGATTATATGGCTCAGGCGAGAGACACAGCCAAGCAGGATGCCTGACCCAGAGCAGGTAGGGGGCATCCAGGAGGAGGAGTGAGCTCTGAGCTCCCAGGAGAGGCCACAAGGCAGGCTCCCAGCCAATGCCAGGGCCCTTGAGGATAGAAACCACTTGTCATTGCCTTTGTGTCCCCAGCACTAAGCACAGGCCTTGCACCTAGTAGGTTCTCATTAAATATTGGCTGAATGAATGAAGTACCCAACTCCCTTCTCATGTTGGAGGAAGGGGAGGGTCTACTCTGGACACCTGTATAATCAGCTCATCTTGAGGGAAGGATGGAACTCCTTGGACCTATTGAGTGCCAGCTCTGTACCCAGCTCTGCTGGGTCCTGGGAGGAAGGGGGCATAAAAATGTCCAAGGCATAGCCCCTATCCTTGAGGAGTACACACTCTGGGTAGGGAGGAGGGATAAACAATGTCAATCGTCAAATGTCTCAGGCTGGGAAGGAACCCACAGACCATTGAACCCAAGGGCTATCCGATGCCCAAAGTTCTGGACACGAACCCTGCCCTGCCTCCCCTTGCATATCTCCAGTGATGGGGAACTCACTCCGTCCCAAGGTGGGATTGTCCTTGCCTCTTATACCCAGTGATCTTCTTCTCCTGCTTCTAGGTCCAATGGCACCTCCATCCTTCACTATTAGAGCATACTTCCTCAGGAGCAGGGAGGGTGGTGAGAAATCTACCCATGTAACTTCGACCTCTTGGACCCACAAGCAATAGCTGCCTCCCTCTCCTTCACAGATTGCAGGCTGTGACCTCAGCCCTACTGGGCCATCATGTCTCCAGCCAAGCATCCTGGTTCCTCCAAGGGACCCTGTGCTCACCTTCCCTGTGCAGAAGTCCACGCACTTGTCCACAGACATATTCAACATGGCGGCTGTCACCGGCAAGGCCAACGAGAGGTTGTCGGGCCTGCGGAAGCAGCCTCGGAATACCGCACTTCCATCTGGAGAACCAGAGGGGAAAAGGGCCGTCAGGTTTAGACCAGGAGGACTACCTTCTGAAGGAAGCACTCCTCAGCTGAAGCCCAGAGAAGGCAAGAGCCTTGCCCAAGGTCACACAGTGAGACAGAAAGAGCAGCCACGTTTTCTGTTCTTGAGCTGGTCTCTCCATAGCCAAGGAACTAGATAATTCAGAGAAAGTCCTCAAACCTGGCATATCTGTAAACAATCCAGGTCTCTGGGATGTTTACATCCATATTATCACCTTTTCTTTGTTAGCACTCTTACGTCTTGGTTCCACATTCTCAACGGTAACAACTTCCCATTCAGGGAAGTGATGTCTTCCAAGGAGGATTGTCATGATGGCATCAGGCTGGGGCTGAGTGTTTGAGGGTCCAGGGAAGCAAAGGGTTCAGGGCTGTCCTGCCCCTCCCCCTCCCATCATACTGGGATTTAAGGGGGAAATTCTGAGCCTCCAGAGTCTCTACACACCAGGTTCTAGGCACCTACAGGTTCCAAGGGATGGAGATGTAGGAGGAACTGCCTTTAAGATGACATAATCACAGCTGTGCAACAGAAAATTTGGAGGCAACTGCTAACTCTTCAATACAAGTCAGCCTTGAAGAAAATTATTCAGGAATGTGGTCTTAGGCGAGGCTCCCTAGAAGCAGAGCTTGAGACAGGAACTCGGTGTATATGATTTATTGACGACGTGCGCTCAGAAGAAGGGGAGGGTAAGCAGGACAGGGCAGGGGAAGGAGCCAAGCGAGGCCGTGACCTCAGCTGCAGCCCACCTTCGGCCTGACCCCACAGGGAGCGCTGCAGGGTGAATTGTACCCAAGACTTGCCCCTACCTTAAGGAAAGGGACCAGTTCCCGTCAAGTCGACTCTGACTCCTGGTGATCCCGTGCGTCAGTGTAGAACTGTGCTCCCTAGGGTTCTCAACGGCTAATTTGTCAGTAGATGGCCAGGCCTTTCCACGGTGGTGCAAACGGTTAAAGGGTTTAACTGTTAACCAAAAGGTTGGTAGTTTGAGTCCACCCAAAGGTGCCTCAGAACAAAGGCCTGGTGACCTACTTCTGAAAAATCAGCCACTGAAAACCCTACGGAGCACAGTTTTACTCTCACACACTCGGGGTTGCCGTGAGTCAGAACTGACTCCATGGCAACTGGTAAGGAAAGGGGGCCGGCCCTGGCCTTGTGTGCCACCCCCACCCCGCCTACTGTGCCATTCAGCTGTGGACCGCCCCACTTCCTGGGAAAGAGAGGCTGTTCCTATTGGGCCAAGGGCCATTTTCAGAGACGGGGGCAGCTGTGAGCCGTTAGCTACCAACAGTCAACGCAGTAAAGGGGATTAGGGTGGGCACCTATGGCGTCCACTACAGATGTGAACAAAGGTCTAGCAATAAGGATGTTTGCCACTGCAGTTTTTAAATTAACAAATAAAAGATCAGAAACAACCTAGACCCAGATGTTGTTTCTGTGCTTCTTCCAATACTACCACTTACCATTATGATTTATGGAGCCCCAGTGGCACAGTGGTTAAGAGCTTTGCTGCTAAATAAAAGGTTGACAGTTCCAATCCACCAGCCGCTCCTTGGAAAGCCTATGCGGCAGTTCTCCTCTGTCCTGTAGGGTCTCTATGAATCAGAATTGACTCGAAAGCAATGGATTTATTATGACTTATGCTTATATTAATGTCCTAATATCCTTATTATTATGACAGCCACCGTGTAGTGGTCACATGCTAGCTGCCAGCAAGAAGGTTGAGCTCTTCACATGGGCAGCCTCACTGAACCCTCACGTCCACCCTGGTGGAATATGGACCCCGATTTTTACAGATGAAGAAACTCACGGTTCAGAGGGCTGAAACCACTGGACACAGGTTACCACACTTATGGGAGGAAGAGCTGAGCCTGGAATCTAAGTCGGTCTGAATTCAAAGTCAGATCTTTCCGCTCTTACTGCTGTGTGCCAGACACTGTGATAAATGTTTGATATACTATACTTTGTCTATTGGAATTCTCCTAACTCCTGCCAGGAAGATCTCATTCTCCCCATTATACAGAAGGGGAAACAGAGACTCAAAGAGGGGAAGCGACTTGCCCAAGGCCACATAGCAGACCAGTAGCAGGAACTGGATTCCAGCCCAGAATGTCTGGACTCTGGGCCACCCACTCTCCTGAGCTGGCCCTCTTTAAAAAGGCCTGGCTTGGACAAGTCAAAACACCGTCCTTCACATTCACTTGACTTTTGGCCACTAACTGTTCAGGAAGTCAGGGCTGTCACTCTGGAGTCGCTTGACACCAGTCTCTAACTCTCTTTAAGCATCCCTTAATGTTCCCGATCTTGACCCGAACTCTATTCCAATTATTCTCCTACCTCTTCCCTACCAGGGCCCTATTTGAGGGACCAGACTAACATCCCCCTGGGTCACTGCAGGGGCCAGGAATATTGCTGTGAGAAAGAGTGTTGGGGCTGGGGCCCAAGGGGCTCCTCAGGGCTGAGACAGTCCTGGGTCCACTATAGGGGCCTAAGGCCTACCACCTCTCATTCCCCAGGGTGGGTTCTTTCCTGGAGGCCCCTCCCACCACCCTGGTGGGGTCTGAGGGCCCCAACACATGACTGAGCAGGAGAAGGAGAGTCGAGTCAGAAGGGGTGAGTGCATGTGAGTGAGCGCACAGGGCTGGGTATGCATGCGGGTGGGCAGCTGTGGGCCCAGCTGTACCCAAGTGTGACTAGGCCCTGAGGTATGAGATAAATGTGTGCCCAGGAGTCTGTGTTTGGCTGTGCCTGAGAGGCTGTGTGTGATGTGGGGGGTGTGTGCATCTGGTATCCATGTGTGTGGCTGTCTGTGGGCATGGGAAGTTGTATCTACCTGTCCGGGAATGTGGATACTAGAGTCTGAGAATGCAAACGTGACCCTGTGGACCTTGTTCATCCACAGGCACGTGAGTCTGTCCGTGTGGGAATAGGGGACTGTGTGCTGGGTAGGAGCCCTGGTGGCACAGTGGTTGAGCACTCGGCTGCTAACTGAAAGGTCAGTGGTTTGAAGCCACCAGCTGCTTTGTGGAAGAACGATGTGGCAGTCTGCTTCTGTAAAGATTTACAGCCTTGGAAATCCTATGGGGCAGTTCTACTCTGTCCTAGAGTTGTTATGAGTCAGAATCACTTGATAGCAATGGGTTTTTTTGGTGTGCAGATGTGTGTCCACTGTCTGCCTGCTCACATGATAAGGCATCTGATGTGGGCATGTGGGTCTGGCTGTGTGCGTCTGACCTCTGCAAGTTTGAGTCTTACCACATGGCATTGACCATGTGGGGACACTCACCCCAAGGGCTCTCTCTAGGTTGCTTGGCAACCAGTTAGCTGATCCGGGGGCTCCCCGCCTCCTTGCAGAGGGTGAGCTGAGCCTCGGCCAACTTCCCACCTGATGGGCTGAATGCCACCAGGGCTTGGCCGTTTCCCAACGATCCTGGAGCAGTCAGCACCTTGGTTCAAAAAAACATGTCGGTTTCCCCCGTGCAGTGCACGGTCACTTCCTGCTCATACCACCAAGAGAGAGTAACAGGAGGGGTGGGACCCTCTGCTGGAGTCCAGTCCAGACTGATGCCTAGAGCATGGGGACCCTCACACCTGCTGCCCATAGCCAAGTACACTGGGGCTCAACTAGTCCTTTTACCACAGTGGCTGCCACACGTGGGTCTCTGTACTGGAGTGTGCATGTCTACCTGTGGCCATGTGAGAGCTGAAACGCGCCTTGGGTGGTCTTTGGGGTCACCTGTCATCAGGGGTCACCTTTGCATTCTCTCACAGACATGACCTCAAGTAACTGAGGGCACTGTGGCATCGCTTAGGGTCCCGTGAGTCCACAGGCTCTTCATCTGGGCTCCCTGGACTGAATGCTCTGGCCTTCTGCTCCCCCAGCCAAGTCTGCTCATAGGCCACATGAGCATGTCTCCAGACAGCCTGATCCCCAATTCTGGTTCGGAAAGAAGCCTGGCACCATCCCAGATGGCCCTTCCCTGGACCAAGAGGCTCAGGATGGAGAGATGAACAGCTCTTGCTGAGAAACAGAGGCGAGCAACTAGAGACTTGAGTTCTAGGCCTGACTTTGCCAGCCAATGTCCACAGGCTGCTTCTCTCTGGAACTCAGTGTCTTCATCTGTAAAATGGGCAGCTCTCCTCCACACAGTGCCCACTGGCAGCTTCACCCTTCCTGACTGTTTGACCAAGTTTCCTCTCCTAGGAGCCTCAGTATCTTCATCTCTAAAATGGAAGGCGTGAAAACTGGGTGGATCATTTCAAGATGGATATAGGTGCATCTAGTGAGCTGTGGACACTGGGAGAGGCTGGCAAAGCTCTGTGGGTCTGTCTGTCTCCTTGTCAGCTGTGCTTAGACCGAAACCGAGAAGGGGGGGAGGAGGTTGACGCCCCACCCTGGCACCTCCACAGGCAATTTCTGTGGCCATCAGGAGGCCAGGCTGCAAGGGTAGAAAGAGGAAGGGAGACTCTGGAAGCCAAGATTGGTCTCCCTTTGACATTTAAGCATCTGCTAATGAGTCCCTGACTCTCCCAGCTTAGAGAAGAGCCCCAGCTGAATGCCCTGAATACCAAATGAAGCAAGGGCTTCAGAGGCCTTAAAGGGCCAGCACAACTGTTTTGAGTCTCTCTTTGGATGAGGTACATGGTGGGGTTGGGGGCTGAAAAGGAGAGAGTGTTTGGGAAGTCAGCTCAGGAAGCAGTTAACCTGTTGGATAGAGGGTCTTCCTACAGCCCAGGCCATTCTACTTTGGAAGGGGGATTGCATGGAGTCACAGAGGGCTTCACAATGTCTGCTGGAAGGTTGGAGAAACTTCTCAGCAAGCAGGGATCCGGGGAGCACTTTGGAGGCCATTTCTCTCTGCAGGTTGCTCTCCATCAACACGGCTTGGTGATCTAACACTGAGAATGTACACAGCAGCCATGACATCGAACACCTCCTACTGCCCTCACTTCCTCCATGGGTTACCTGGTTCTCCCTTTTACGGGTGAGGGGCTCCATGTCCTTATGTCTGAGATTCAAAGAAGCAGCCAGCCAGATTCACCTGACCTTCCCTGCACCTTCCTGTGATGAGAAGAATTTTGGACTTGCACGGCGAGGGCAATGATAGTTCAGTGGCAGAGTTCTCACCTCCCATGCGGGAGACCTGGGTTCGATTCCCAGTCAATGCACCTCATGTGCGGCCACCACCCGTCTGTCAGTGGAGGCTTGGGTGCTGCTGTGATGCTGAACAGGTTTCAGCGGAGCTTCCAGACTACGATGGGCTAGGAAGAAATGCCTGGTAATCTACTTCTGAAAATCAATCAACGAAAACTGTATGGATCACGACAGTTCGAGCCACCATGGAGCGTGGGGATGGCGCAGGACTGGGCAGAATTTCGTCCTGTTGTGCATGGGGTTGCCACGAATCACAGGCTGAACTCTACAGAAGCTGACACCAACAAACAACAAGCAAACAGCAGCAGCAGTGGGCAGATGTCTTCTTATTTGCAAAAAGGCTCTGGTGCCCAGTGGGAGGGGCATTGGCTTTGAAGTCGGCCAGGCCTGGGTCAGACGCTTCATTAGCTGAGAGCCAGTGGCAGATGTCTTCACATCACTGAGCCTCAGTTTCCTCATCTGTAAATGGCATAATTATATCTCCTCTGCTCAGTTGTGGTGGGAGTCCATGAGATAGTATCTTTAAAAGTGTCTGAGACCCAACAAGTGCTCAATCAATGCCTTTTCCATGGCTTATCCATGATACGTGAAGGGTGGCTAGATCTTATGTAGTTGATGATGTCAATATCCCATCAACATGCCCCAGGCACTCAGCATGCCAGTACAGGCTGACAGCCCTACTGCAAACCCTCATGACTTTCCGACTTAGGGTTTTCTATCAGCCTTCGTGAGAAACTGGCTAGAACTTCCAGGGGATTAATCTCAGTCACTCTCAGCTAACAGTGGGTGAGAGGTGCAGGATTAATGCTGGGGCTTCCTGCCCCTCGGGTGGGACAGTTCGGATGCATGCTCTACGCTGTTCCTTAAGCTCTTCAGTGGGGTTAAGGTTCAGTTGTCCTCAGTCATGAGTCCTGCTTTGTAAAGTATCTTGTCTTGGCCTCCTTCCCTTCCTGTCTCATGTTCCCATTCCAGGTGCTTCCTGGGATCACCTCCCAGGCAAACTAGGGCTCACCTCTTTGTCTCGGTGTCTGTTTCTGAGGGAACCCAACTTGAGACATCTTGGATCTTTGAACAGCCATGTTTCATTCACAAGGAAAATCCAGTTTGGGGCCACCGCTTCTCCCAGCTCAGGGTCTGTGTGAATGAAGCCACCTAGAGTTACACAGCGCACAGCCAGAGGGCCAGAGCAGTGGCCCTGAGTGATGTCTCCCTGGTGGCCAATCCTTACTAAATAGTAACACAGTGGTGGTAGTAACAGTTGTTTAAAAACCTGTTGCCGTCGAGTCAATTCCAACTCATAGCAACCCTATAGGACAGTAGAACTTCCCCACAGGGCTTCCAAGGAGCAGCTGGTGGATTTGAACTGCCAACCTTTTGGTTAGCAGCCTGAGCTCTTAACCACTGCACCACCAGGGCTCCAAGCGTTGTTTACCATGTGACATTACTGCTAAGTGTATTACACATATTGTATCTTGATTAATCCTCACAATGAGGTGAAACTATGAGTTAAAAACCCATTGTCATCAAGTCTACTTTGACTCATAGTGACGCTATGTATCACAGAGTAGAACTGCTCCATAGGGTTTTCTTGGTTGTCATCTTTACGGAAGCAGATCACCAGGCCTTTCTTCCGTGGCACCCCTAGGTGGGTTTGAACTACCAATCTTTAGGTCAGCAGTCAAGCGCGAGCCGTTTGCACCACTGAGGAACCTCCAACCTATGGGATAGGCAACACTATTATCCTGATTCTACAGGTAAAGATCTTGAGTCTTAGCAAGATTTGATCCCTTCCCCAGGTCACATAGCTAGTGGGAAACAGAGCTGGGATTTGACCTCCAATCTTGTTGACATCGTATCCTAGTTTCCAACCTCTCCACTATGCTTTCTGCACGAGGTGTGCCCAATTCTAACATGGATGAGCTCCAGAGACCCCAAACCAGCCACTTCTATTTCCCAGAACCCCAATCGGGTCCCACAGCAGGGGTCCGAGGATCACAAAAGCCTATGACCCATATTCTGACAATGTCAGCTCTTCATTGCGAGGCCAGCTGGGATGGTGCGTGACCTTAGCAGCTTGGGCTTTTTCTTAGCGAGAGGCGAGCAGAGCGGCTGTTCATCAACTCTCTTTGCCGGGGGCAGCTGAAGAACACCCTGCAACCAGCCGCAAGTGGCTCTGAAGTCCTATCATCTCTTTGTTCTGAGGCTTCACAAAAATGAGGTAAATGTCACCAAGCATCGGCTTAAAGGCAGGCCTGGAAGAGTTCTCCTTGGTGTGAACGAGGCCACCACCCCCCAGGGTAATTAGGCCAAACTCTACTGCATTAAAGATGCCAGAGAGGAGGAAAGGCAGTGAGCTGGGAGCTGTTAGCAGCTACCTATAATCAGAGAGAGACTGAATTATACAAAGAGCCTAACTGTCCGAGGAGAATTCAAACCAGCTATTTTTAGGCATCACCAAAGGCTCCTGCAGGCTGCTGGAAATTCAAATTGCTTGAATTGGGTGCTGTCCAGAGTGAATTGGAGCCCTGGAGGCGAAGTAGTTAAGAGCTCAGGCTGCTAACCTAAAGGTCAGCAGTTCGAATCCACCAGCCACTCCTTGGAAATCCTATGGGGCAGTTCTACTCTGTACTATAGGGTCACTATGAGTTGGAATCAACTCGACAGCAGCGGATTTGAGTTCTTTTGTTTTTTTTAGGGGGTAATTGGGGCAGTGGTGCCTCAGTGGTGGGATTCGCACTTTCTATGCAGGAGACCCAGGTTCAATTCCCTGCCAAGGCACCTCATGCATAGCCGCCACCCATTTGTCAGTGGAGGCTTGTGTATTGCTATGATGCTGAACAGGTTTGAGTGGAGCTGTCAGGCTAAAATGGACTAGGAAGAAAGGCCTGGTGATCTCTATCCAAAATTCAACCAATGAAAGCCCAGTGGATCACAAGAGTCTGATCCGTAACCAATCATGGAGATGGCACAGGATTGGGCAGCATTTTATTTTGTTGTACATGGGTGTCATGGACTGAATTGTGCCCCCCCAAAAATATGTGTCATCTTGGTTAGGCCATGATTCCCAGTATTGTGTGGTTGCCCTCCATTTTGTGATTGATATAATTTTCCTTTATGTTGTAAATTCTAATCTTTGCCTATGGTTAATGAGGCAAGATTGGATTACATTGAAGAGGATTAGGGTGGGATGTCACACCCTCGCTCAGGTCACACCCCTGATCCAATGTAAAGGGAGCTTCCCTGGGGTGTTGCCTGTGCCACCTTTTATCTTACAAGGCATAAAAGGGAAGGAAAGTGATCAGAGAGTGAGAGACCTCATACCATTAAGAAAGCAATGCCTGGAGCAGGGTGTGTTCTTTGGACCTGGGGTCCTTGCTCTGAGAAGCTCCTTGACCAGGGAAAGATTGATGACAGGGACCTTCCTCCAGAGCCAAAAGAGAGAGAAAGCCTTCCCCTGGAGCTGACACCCTGAATTTGGACTTGTAGTCTACTAGACTGTGACAGAATAAACTTCTCTTTGTTGAAGCCATCCACTTGTGGGATTTCTGTTATAGCAGCACTAGATAACCAGGACAATGGGGTTGCCCTAAGTCGGAATTGACTGGGTGGCAGCTAACAGAAGATGGTCAGCACCATGGACAGCCACCCACGAACCTAACACCTATCTTTCAGGGTAGTTCTAAAGAAACTTGCAACCCAAATCTTGCAAGAATCTTTCAGCCAAATGACATTTCTTGCAACATCCCATAAAGCCCCTGGGAGGAGAGCTACAATTGCTGACACATTTAGCAAAAACTGCTGTGAAAAATGTAATCCTACCAAGAAGGAAGTCCATTTCTCGGTTCTTTTATAACAAGGGCAAAAAGTCCACATGGCTGAGAGTCTGTGTCAAGGTGGAACAGCAGGGTGCCTGCAGACATTAGCTCTGCCAACATTTTAATGTACTCAGGGGTGGCTCATCCAATAGGCAAGGTGAGCACCGTGCTTACCTTGCTTACCATATCATCTGCAGTGAGTGATTTTACATTGTTCACCACATCAAAGATACTGCTTTCAGGTATGGCTGGCATCTGTCTCTCTCCCAACCCCACAGCACCTCCCTACAGAATCAAAGCCTTTTTTCAAAATTACAGTCCCTGACAGGGGCAGATTACCCAACAAGCAAGGTAAACACAGGCTTACTTATGCTTACTTCCTAATCTGAAGGGAACAATTTTACATGTTTTTCATTGTTCACTACATTGAAATTGTTCCCTACAGATTAGGAAGCCCAGGCTGACCTTGCTTATTGGGTGATCTGCCTGTGAATGTGCTCGCTACTGTAGGAGCATCCCGTCACCTCAAACATGCAGGCCGGCTCACCATGTGAGCTTGATGCCCTGCCCCAGTGGTGCCTGGGAGATAATAAGTCTCCCTTGAATCTCAGAATCATTAAGGGTTCTGGGCCACTGCTCAGGGAAACACAATTAGGACACAGTGTTAATACCAACTAATGACTCTCCCAGTGGAATCTGGGCTCCACTGGACCTGTTTCCTGGAGTGTTTGCTCATTTCTCTACCTGCAGCAGTCAGTGCTGGGATCATGTTCAGGGACTTAGAAGGCCTCCCTTTCTGATTACTTCTGTATAAACCAGATCCCAGGCATGGGAAGCCGAATGCGCTACTGGATCAGAGCAAGAATGTTGGAGATTCTGCATTGACTTAAGAGTCAGGAAGCAAGGCAGGAGAGATCAGGGATCAGGGCAGGACGGAGTTAAGCTGGAGCCAGGGAGTTCCCCTACAAAAGGGGACATGGTTCCTGAATGCAATCCAAGAGGTCAATTCAAGAGGTCAAGGTAGTGAGAGGCAACCAGGACTGCGAGTCCAGAGACTGGGGTCCATGCTCTGACCCTAAGAAGCACCATGACCTTGGGAAAACCATGCCTCCCCATTATTTCCTGAAATTGTCTCTAGGCTGCTGCATACTCTATTCCATTCGCCTAGATTTCTCTTCCACCCCTTAGTGGCTTGTCTTGAGTCTGCGTTTCCTACCTTCCTTCATCAGGCAAAATCCTATGCACTTTCAAGACCCTAATCAAATGCTCCCTCCTGTGAAGTCTCCCCCAGGGCTGCTTCTGCTCTCTGGGCTTCTATGTCTACATGTGTAGAGTGGAGACATAGGTGAGGAAGGTCTTCCAACACATCATTCAACTCATGGCCTCTGCTGCCTCTGGACTTCTGCTCATGGCTAGAATGCACAGCTCTCCCTTTTTCCCTGGAAATCTCCCTAGAATGAGATTCAGCTCAAATGCTGCTTTCTCTCTTTGCTCCTACAAGAGTCCCCATCACATATCCCCATGCTTGAACTGATCCCACTGGTCTTGGCTCTGTCTCCCCACTAGACAGTGAGCTCCTTCAGGGCAGGGTTCTTGTTAGGTGCTGTCGAGATGGTTCTGACTTATAGCGACCCTATATACTAAAGAATCAAACACTGATTGGTCCTGTGCCATCCTCACAATCATTGCTGTGTTTGAGCCCACTGTTGCAGCCACTGTGTCAATCCACCTCGTTGAGGGCCTTCCTCTTTTTCAATGACCCTCTACCTTACCAAGCGTGATGTTCTTCTCCAGGGACTAGTCCCTCCTGATAACATGTCCAAGTACATAAGAAGTCTTACCATCCTCGCTTCCAAGGAGACTCTGGCTGTACCTTTTCCAAGACAGACTTGTTCATTCTTCTGGCAGTCTGTGGTATATGCAATATTCTTCACCAACACCGTAATTCAAAGACATCAATTCTCCTCCTTCGGTCTTTCTTATCCATTGTCCAGCTTTTGCATGCATATAAGATGACTGAAAATACCATGGCTTGGATCAGGTGCGCCTTAGTCCTCAAAATGACATCTTTGCTTTTCAACACTTTAAACAGATTTGCCCAATGCAATACGTCATTTGATTTCTCGACTGCTGCTTCCATGGGTGTTGGTTGTGGATCCAAGTAAAATGAAATCCTTGACAACTTCAATCTTATCATGATGTTGCTTATTGGTCCAGTTGTGAGAACTTTTGTTTTCTTTATGTTGAGGTGTAATCCATACTGAAGGCTGTGGTCTTTGATCTTCATCAGTAAGTGCTTCAAGTCCTCTTCGATTTCGGCAAGCAAGGTTGTGTCCATCTGCATAACGCAGGTTGTTAATGAGTCTTCCTCCAATCCTGATACCCCGTTCTTCTTCATATAGTCCAGCTTCTTAGATTATTTGCTCAGGATACGGATTGAATAAACATGATGAAAAGATACAACCCTGATGCACACTTTTCCTGATTTTAAACTACACAGTAACCCCTACTTCTGTCTGAACAACTGCCTCTTGATCTATGTCCAGGTTCCACATGAGCACAATTAAATGTGTTCTGGAATTCCCATCCTTCACCATGTTATCCATAATTTGTTATGATCCACACTGTCAAATGCCTTTGCATAGTGAATAAAACACAGTAAATATCTTTCTGGTATTCTCTGCTTTCAGCCAAGATCCATCTGACATCAGCAATAATATCCCTTGTTCCACGTCCTCTTCTGAGTCTGGCTTGAATTTCTGGCAGTTCCATTGATGTACTGAAGGCAGGGACTGGGCTTTATTCCCCCGAGTCCTTTGTGCTCAGTCCACCTGAGAGCTCACTGAGTGACTGTTGGTAGAATGGATGGTCCCAGTGTTTTCTCCGTACACCACGTTGCCAACTGGGAGCTCACCAGGAGTTTCAACTTGACACACTGCCAACCATCTGTCTCTTTACCCAAGTCACCTCCATTTTCATACCAACCATAGCAGCCTTGAGGTTAATAAGGCTTAGATTCTTCTGGAGCCTGCAGCTGAAAGTGCCCAAGCTTCAAACCTTGCACAGGTCACGATTATGCTCACTGCCTTTCAGAACGATGGTGGTGGACTTAAGAGAATCCACAACTTCACTTAGTAGAAACAAAAATCTCTCCTCTTGTACACATGGGGTCGCCATGAGTTGGAACTGGTTCAATGGCAATGAGCTTTTTTTTTTTTTTTTGCTTGTACATAAATACAAAGATGCTTTTCTCTGATGGGGCAAAACACCACCCAAGATAATTTTGGCACTGCAGAGGTTGGCAAGATGAGGGCACATTCTGGCTAGTCTCAGGGGCTCCTCTCCAGCAACACCACTCTCCCAGCCCTCCCTCTGCTACAAGGCAAAATACACCTGACTGTAACAAAAGCTAGCGAGCTCTGTATGTGAAGGCTCTTATTTCAGCGGATTGAAATACCTTTGATGGTCCATGACCGAGGGTTATTTTAACAGGTGATCACAATAGTGTGTGTGCACATGCGCGCGCGCGAGAGAGAGAGAGAATGGAAGAGAGTGTCCGGATTATCCAGCCAATCTGAACGTTATCCGAAAGGCAAAAGCTCTGGCTAATGCCCAGCTAATGGCAGGCACAGCCCAATTCCTCTTATCTGTCTCAGCCTCATCCACTATGACGTTTGCTACCAGCAGTTTCCCCCTTGACTTTAAGGCCATCCCTTTAGATTGCCAAAATGTCACCATCAGAATAACATGTATGTTGGCATAAGGGTATCGGTAACGAAGATGACAAATCTGGCACCAAATTAAAAACGCACTACACTTCTGGCCAAACCAGAAGCCTGCTGCGTGGAGCTTCCCCAGCCTGGCTTCCACACACCACCTCTGCCCCCGGCCAGCCTTCAGAGCAGGGGGAACTGAGTCGACCATGGGGCGGTAGATGATGGAGTCTGTCTGTAGAAACCAGTCTGTCTGCAAACTGGTGGCACTGCTCCACCCTACTGCGGAACAGAGCTTCAGAAATATGAGATTTACTAAACTGAACACATGATCAAGCAAACCAACAAAGAATCTTCACACAAAATTCACAGGGGAGAGGACTTTTTCTGCACGCAGGCAGGTGAGACCTTCCTGTCTAATCCACCTGTCGGGAGGAGTCTACAACCTGGGAAGGCAGTGGCAGCTCCACTGAGCTCTTCTGTGGTTATTGTCTGGTGCCGTCGAGTCAATTTTGACTCATAGCAACCCCATGTGACAGAGTAGAACTGCACCGTGGAGTTTCCTAGGCTATAATCTTTACAGAAGGAGTCCTGGTGGCACCGTGGCTAAGTGCTCGACTGCTAACCAATAGGTTGGCTGTTCATACCTACCAGTCACTCCTTGGGAGAACCATGAGGCAGTCTGCTTCCATAAAGATTCACAACATTGGTGACCTTATGGAGCAGTTCTACTCTGTCCTATAGGGTCACTATCCGTCGGAATTGACTCGATGGTGACGCGTTTGGTTTTTGGAATCTTTACAGAAGCAGATGGCCACGTCTTTCTCCCGCTGTTCCTCTGGTGGTTTGAACCATCAACCTTTTGGTTAGCAGTCAAGCACTTAACCTGTGCACCATGAGGGCTCCTTCTGCTGAGGTCTGAGGCCTGATTATTCAGTGTGGTCCACGGACCCGCAGCCTTGCATCACCTGCAAGCTCCTTAGAAATGCCGGATGGCACCCAGAGCTACTCAGACAGAACCTGCATTTTAACAAGATTCTCAGGGGATTTGCCAGCACACTTGAATTTGGGAAGCGTTGCCCACAGGGAGCCAGATGTGGTCGTGGATTCCTGCCCCTGTCCAGGGCTGCATCAGGTAGACAACCACGAGAAAGCTCAGCCCCTCTATCTTTTGTCAAGCCTATTCGTTTTTTGTTTTGTTTGTTTTTAGGTCTGAAGGTCACCTGTGTGACCTTGGGCAGGTTTGCTTAAGTTCTTTAAGCCTCAGTTTCCTTACTGTAAAATGAGGATAATTTAACAATGGTTAGTTGTTAGTTGTTGTGGATTCTAGCTCATGGGGACCCCACGGGTGCAGAGTAGAACTGCTCCACAGGGTCTTCAAGGCTTTCAGAAGCGGATCACTAGTCCTGTCTTCCAAGGTGCCTCTAAGTGGGTATGAACTTCAACCTTTAGGTCTGTAGTCCAGCGTTTCACCATTTGGGCCACCTAGGGACTCCTGTGAACAATGGTAAAAACCCAACACCAAACCCGTTGCCATCGAGTCCATTCCAACTCATAGCGGCCCTATAGGACAAAGTGTAACTGCCCCATAGGGTTTCCAAGGAGCACCTGGTGGATTTGAACTGCCAACCTTTTGGTTAGCAGCCGTAGCTCTTAAGCACTATGCCATCGGGGTTTTCATTAACAATGGTACTTACCTGAAAAGGCTGCAGGAAAGGTAAACAGGTAAATGAAATCAGGTGTGCAATGGGCTTAGCACAGTGCCTGGCACACAGTAGGCCTTGATGAACAGTTTTTAATGGTTATTATCCCCCTACACACAGAAGAGGGAGCAATTCTCAATCTCCTCTCCTCTCTTATTTGTTCACCCCCTCCTTCCCCCAGTGTGGAAACCGGAGAGCTTTTCCAACACGATTCAACCCAGATCGCTGACACACGAGGGATGGATTCTCTCTATGGGAGCTCTAAAGACACAAGCTCTGGAGTTGGTTTAAATCCTGGCTCTGCTGCTTACAAGCTATGTGATACTGAGTCTCAGTTTCCTCATCTGTAAAATGGGCACAGGTAAATGTTGTCATTGTTAGGTGCTGTGGAGTCGATTCCGACTCACTGTGACCCTATGTGACAGAGTAGAACTGCTGCACAGGGTTTCCCAGGCTGTTATCTTTATGGGAGCAGACCGCCGGGTCTTTCTCCCAAGGAGCCACTGGGTGGGTTCAAACTGACAACCTCTCAGTTAGCAGCCCAGTGCTTAACCATTGTGCCACCTGGGTTCCTGCTCATAGGTAAATGATAGTGCCTGTTTCAGGGGTCACTGTGAGCGTTAGATGTGCTAATCCATAGAAGGCGTTTAGAAAAGGACTGTCTGCTGTTGTTATCATCATCGTCATCAGCATCACTAGAAGCAAGCTGCTCTCAGAAAACCAGGAAGCACAGGCCAAGCTCAGACTCCAGCTCAGTTTGGGAAATGGGGAGGTAGGTGAGAATGAGGGGGTGCAGCTGGTTCAGGAGGGGAGGGAGAGAAGAGAGGGCGTGGAAATGTTCAAACTACCTGGAGCAGGGATGGGGTGGCCTGAAGGACGGGTCAGGGGGTAGGGTGCTGGGGAGCCATGGAAGGCATCAGGCAGACATGCAGGGATCTGCTGAGGGGTGAGGTGCCCTCACTGGGGGCGAGGGTCCTGGGAGGAGCAACGGGGGACAGCGGCCGACTCACGTACACCTGCGGGCCGACTCCTGGGCCAGCTGCAGTCGGTAGATGGAGAGGCGGTTGGCACCACCACACACGTTGCTCCGCTCGCCCTTGCACTCCATGTCACACTCGGCCTCGCTCACGTTGGCTGCCTGGATCTTGTGGCCACAGTAGCACTCGGCGCCGAACTCCAGCCCAGCATACAGGTAGCCCCTGTGTGAGGCTGCTGTCAGGCACCTCGGGACAGGGAGACTCACCTGTGTTGAGACCCGGGGGATGGGAGGGCTCCAGGGGACAGGGAGATCCCAGGGGGAGTGGGAGACATCAGAGAAGTGGTGGGAGATGGGAGAGACAGGGAGAGCCCAGGGGATAGGAGACCCAACCAAGCTGGAGGCTTCATAGAAGGAGACTTCTAGGGGACAGGGAGACCCCAGAAAAGTGGTGGAAGATGAGGGAGACAGGGAGACCCCAGGGGACAGAGAAATCCCAGGGGAGATGGGGACACAAGGGAGAGGCAGGAAACACTGGAAGGAGGATAGGGGAGACACTGAGGGGGACAGGGGAGGCCTTCAGAGGCAGGGAAACCCAAGGAGATCTGGGAAACAGGGATGCTACAAGGGACAAGGACCCTGGGCTGTGGTAAGGAGGCCCCAATAGGGGTCAGTGAGGATGAGGGGTGAGGAAGTCTGCTGGGGCACAGGAAGTCTGCTGGGACACAGGAAGTAAGCCCAAGGGGGCATACAGGGAGGCCTCTGGGGGAACAGGAAGACCTAGAGAAGGGACAATACCCCAGGGGGGAGAGCAGTAGTCAGGTGAGCCCACCCACCTGCCTTTACCCCTGCCTGATGTCTTATGCCCCCACACACCTACTCACATAGACACCATGTCCACACTCACGCCCACCTGTACACAACTCCAGCCACACAGTACACTTGTCTACACACACCCACACACACACATGCACGTGGGTCCTTTGGCCCCGCTCCACCCCACTCTTGCTCTGCCCTGGCTGGAGACATCGAAGACACGAGAGAGTCCTGTCTCCAGAGTTCAGTCCCTCCCTTTATCCCAGGAAGACACTTTCACGTCCCTTGAGAGTATCTGGGGCAAGGGGAGGAAGGATGGGTACCTCAGCGGGGAGGCGGGGACTCATATGTCCCCTTGGAAGATGGCAAAACCAGGGTCACATACCCAGCCAAGTAAAAAATTCCTCCCCCTAAAAAAGACAATCAATCCATCCTGGCTGCCTGAACTACCCAGGCACTGCAGGGTTTTCAGCTTTTTTTTTCTTCCATAGCCATGGGATCCTTCCCTAAAAAGGGCTTTGGAGACCCACTCTGTAAACAGAGGGAAGGGGGCAGGGAAGGAAGAACAACCTCGCTTGGCCCCTTGCCCACGGCAGCCTCTGAGGAATTCTCCAGAATCATGGGGGCTCCTTGGGGAGCAGCCTGGAAGCCACCGGTCTCGCGAGGCAGCATCAATGGGAACGGTCAGCCACCACTTCACTCTGGGCTGTGTGGTGCTGGCTGGAGACAGGCCCACTGGGACTCGTACCTCCACACACCTGGCTACTGGAACAGCACCTGGCTTTGTCCAGTCCATATGCTCACCCGGGCAGACACAGCAAGTGGCCCTTAAATGGACAGGGCATCTTGATGTCTGAACCCTACCAAAATCTTGGGGCTGGGGCAGACCTTCTTCCACCTGTCTCTCTCAAGCCTTGCTTTTCCAGTGTTCCTGAAGGTCTTCCTCCTATGATGGGACCCACTGATAGAAGCAAAACTTCACAAGAAAAGGGCCCAGCGAGTGTTATCAATTCTAAAGCAAGAAAGAATGAAGTCTGAGGTGGAGGCCCATCCAGAATAGGACTTAGTGACTCATTTCTAATGAATAGAATGTGGTGGAAGAGATGGTACGTGACTTCCAAAGCTAGGTGTCACAGACATTGTGGCTTCTTCCTTCCTCTCCCTCTTGGCTCGTTCACTCTGGGGGAAGCCAGATGCCACGTCGTGAGGATACTCAAGTGGCCTTATGGAGAGATCCAGGCAGTGAGAGACTGAGGCCTCCAGCCAACAGCCATGTGAGTGAGCCATCTTGGAAGACGCAGTTGAGATGGGAAGATTTTGTGACCTTTAGAGTTGACTGGCTGGGAGTTTGAAGCCTTTTCAAAAGCTACTACAAGATCAAGGGACCCAGGGGAAGGAGGGAAGGTCAGCTTAGCCCCACAGTGACTCCCGGGACAGCAATCCTGGCCTCGCTGCTGCCCAGGCCTGGCCTGTGGGCTGTGCCCCTGCTCATCAGTCTTTTGAGGGCCTCATCATTCTTGGAAAGTCAACTTCCTTCCCAAACCCCTTTCTTCTGGTGCATGTTCTAATGAGAAACATCGTCGTAGCCTTACACTGTCTAGACAGGTTGGTCCTTCTCCCTGGGAGAAAAACAATAAGTGCCCTTGAGACCCAAGCCCTGCCACATCCTTCACATGGACGCCCCCACACCTCACGTCTACACACTCACATCTGCACACACATGCACACCCAACTGTGCATTTCCAAGTTGTTTCCACTTCCTCACCACTTCAGCACAATCTTGCACATCCAACAATGCAATCACAAGACACCTGTACACACAAACACAATTCTGGGCCCTTCACAAAGACTCGGGCACTCAGATATTATTATTTAAAGATAATTATGTATTGGCCTTAATCTCACAATCATAACCAGCCCTGGCAACACTCACATAACTATACATTCATTCCCAGGCACAGTCTTACACAACTGCACAATCACAAACTCCCACAGACCAATTCCCAACTGCTCATTTGCACACATGTACTTGTGCGTGTGCACACACACACACACACGCCCTTGCATCACCCTTTCCTAGTGGCCACTTGCTCGCGCTCCAATATACCCTTCCATGGAAAAGGAAAGGACGCCCCAGACAGGAACCTGAGAAGAAAGGGTCTGAGATGAACGGAGCCTGGGACGTCGGAGCCCTACCGTTCCGCACAGTTGTCCTGGCAACGGAAGACGGTCATCTTTTTGTAGTCGAAAAAGGACACGCCTCGCAGAGCCCGACTCTGGGTGTCATCCAGATAGCAGCCGATGTACTTAGCTTTGGGGAGAGGACAAAAGTCAGATGAGGCTGGAGGCAGAGCTGAAAGGGCACAGGGGAAGCTTCCCTAAGGCTCTGTGGCCTTGTTGACTTTTTGGTACCAATTCCTTCCTATGAGGAGAAAACCAGTAACAAGAGAGACTGAAATTCATGTGCCTTGGCAGAACCTGGTCCAATAAGGGCAGTGGAGTCCACTGGGTACAGCTGTGTGCCCTGGAGGCCAACAGAGAGGAGGGGACCCTTCTGTGGCCAGGGCCACAGCCAGGCTCTGGGCTATACCGGTGGCATCTAGGCACCCAGAAACCCAAGCCAAAGTTATTCCCTAAGCACCAAGTAGAACTTCTTGTCTCTCCTAGGATGCATGCCATATTAAGACAGCTCTGATGTGCCTGGCATTTGACAGCATGTTCCCATTTCTGTAAGTTGCCTTAAGATATTTATTTGTTCTTAGAAAGTACACTAGACTTGGATATCTCAAGGTCTAGGTCCTTCTGCCACCTCCTAGCCACCTCCTAGTCTAGGGACTTTAGGCCAGTTAATCTCTCTGAGTCGGAGTCTGTAGAGTGAGGATGGATGGTTAAAACGAAAGGGCACAAGTAACGCTTCTATCATAAAACCAAAAACCCTGTTGCCATCGAGTAGATTCTGACTCATAGAGGCTTGAGCTGACTCATAGAGAACTGCCCCATAGGGTTTCCAAGGCTGTGATCTTTACAGAAGCAGACTGCCACACCTTTCTCCTGAAAGGAACCATGGACCTTCTGCTTAGCAGCTGAGTGATTAACCACTGTGCCACCAGAACTCTGTTTCTATCATACTGTCTTACATATAATAGGCACAGAGTTAAAGTGAGTGGAATAAGAAACTGACCATTCACAGTGCTGTGCACCGGACTTTACAGTTTGCCTATATTGTGAGCCAAGGCGAATGTTTCCACTCCCTAAAAAACTTTCAATTATGTAAAACAATTCTTCAATTATAAACCATACACTTGGTTTTCTTAAAGTAGTCAACATGTTCCTGTACTTTCATGGTAAATAGTAAATCACACATAGGGATTAGGACTTTACAGTTTACAAAGTCTTTTTCTGTATGTTCTTAAAAATGTTATTATTATTAGCTGGGTACTTTGCTACGTGCTTTATACAATTGTCTTACTGGATCCCTAAAATGAGAAACTTGAGGCCCAGAGAGATTAAGTCACTTGCCCAAGGTAACACAGCTTGAAAGTGTGGAGCCAGGATTGGCCCCAGGTAATCTGGCTCCAGAGCCCATGTTTTGAACAACTGCTTGCTTCTGCTTCAACCAGAGGGTCTTTGCAGTGCCCCATGTCAAGTGGGACGCAGTGGCATCTCATGCTCTTTCCTTAGATGAATGAACTGAGGCCCAGAGAGGGTAAATGGCTCTCCCAAGATCCACGGCTCATCGGCGGCAGGATAAAGATTTAAACCCAGGTCTGTGGGACTCCAAACCAGTGCTTTCTACTACTCCCCTGGAAGCAACTGGAGGCTGACCGAGGGATCCAGCCAGCCCTCAGAATTAAACGGCCTCTCGGGAATGATTACGGGAAATACTAAATGCCACTGATCACTTCCCTGGCTAGGCTGTTGTTTGGTTTGAACTGTGGGCTCCTGGGCTCCCCTCACTCAGGGTGGAGAGAAGGATTCAGCAGAGGATGGCAGCGTGTCGCTGAGCTGCTGCTTCCCCTCCATGCCACCTTGTTGCTGCAGCATTTCCCAGCCCCTTTGGATTTGTTTCATATGACAGAGGTGATATGGTCGATTAAGAATCCAAAAAACCAAAACCAATCCTGTTGCTGTCAAGTTGATCCCAACTCATAGCGACCCTATAGGACAGGGCAGAACTGCCCCATAGGGCTTCCAAGGCTGTAACTTTACAGAAGCAGACTGCCACATCTTTCTCCAGCAGAATGTCTGGTGGATTAGAACTGCCAACCTTCCAGTTGGCAGCCGAGCACTTAACCATTGCACCACCAGGGCTCCTTCGGCTAAGAATGGTCCACCCTTATAAGAAACATCACGTCCCCTGGAGCAGGCGCATCAGCGGGTGATGGCTCTGGAGAAGGCCACACCCTGTCACTGTGGTCGTTCACAGACGTTTGCTCTGCCTATCTCAGAGGGAATCACAGACCCGTGGTCGGGGGCAGGGTGCTGCTCACATCTGAGCAGGGAGAGAGAAGTCTTATGGGCCACGTTGGTGAGGGTTTCACATGAATTTTAGCTCACCAGCAGACAGTGTCCACAGATGTATTATAGGAGGTGCAGGAGGAGAAAAAAAGAAGAGGTTATAGGAGGGAGGCAGAGAAGGGAGAATGGGAAGGAGGGAGGGAAGAGAAGAGGAGAAAAAGTTGGTTTGTTTTGGCAGAATGAGGTCTTTGTCATTAGATCAACAGATATTGTGTGTGTGTGTGTGTGTGTGTGTGTGTGTGTGTGTGTGTGTGTGGCAGGGAGGAGAAGAGAGGTAGAGAGAAAACAAAACTACCACATGTTGACCGCCTCCTATGTGGCAACCACTTTACTATGGGCCATTTTTTTTTTTTTTTAGTTCGATCCTCCCAACTTTCTTATTAACCCATTTTATAGACCAGGAAACCGAATGCAGTGACAATTACATCTGGTGGCACAGTGGTTAAGCATTTGGCTGCTAACCAAGAGCTTGGCAGTTCAAATCCACCAGCCACTCCTTCGAAACCCTATGGGGCAGTTCTACTCCGTCCTATAGGGTCGCTATGAGTTGGAATAGATAGCAGCGGGTTTTTCTTTTTTTTTTTTTTAAACGGGCCTTAGAAGCAAATCTTTTTTTTTTTTTTAGAAGCAAATCTTAGTTTTGGTGTATGGTATATGTTCTGGCTGGCAACTACTCAGGTTAATTCTGTTTTTCCTCTTTTCTAAACGGAATTAAAAAAAAAAAAACTGCTGCTGTCAAGTCGATTCCGACTCACGGTGACCCCCATGTGTGTCAGAGTAGAACTGTGCTCCACAGGGTTTTCAATGGCTGGGTTTTTGGAGGTGGATCTCCAAGCCTTTCTTCTGAGGCACCTCTAGGTGGATTCAAACCTCTAACCTTTCAGTTAGCAGCCAAGTGTGTTAACCACTGGCACCACCCAGGGACTAGAAGCTAAGTAATCTGCCCAAGTTCCTACAGCTTGTGTCTCACTTAAAACGGAAGCCCAGGCCTACCCTTCACCACTGAGCACAAGATTTCTTGGGAAGGTTTCACTTCCTTTGGGCCCAGAGGCCTCAGGATCATAAAGAGCACACGGAGACCTGCCAGGGGAGGAAGGCTCAGACCCTAGACATGCTAAGTTTAGAGTCGGATGTAGTATGACTTTGGGTGGTTTCACCTTGGGGTGACGGTAGGTGCATTTTGGCTACATGTGGGACAGGAGATTTTGTTAGATAAGGAGATTTCTAGAACGAAATGCGTGGGAATGAGAGTGCATGTGTGTGGACATATGCATGTTCACTGTGAACTAATGTGAGAATTATACTGAGTATTTACCATATGCCAAAACTAAGATTCACTTCCAAGGCAGACAGCCGTAATAGTCAGGTGAAGGGGTGGACTGTAACGGGGACTGTTTGTGTCTTCAAAGTGCCCCCCTTCCTATTTTTCTGACAACAGATCTTACTGCCTGGCCACGTGAGAGATACTGACCTTGGCGGAGCCAATCATATTGTCCACCCCGCCAGCCACAGTGATCAGTCCAGGGAAGGGCACATGACCTATTCTTTGGATTCGTACAGCTTGAAGCTTAGAGAGAGAACTCTGTTTTGCTAAGCTATGATGTTGGCATTCTTTTTGCCCAGAACTATCAACAGCCACAACTGGCACTAAAGTCAGCCTATGCGGGAGAAGAAACACGCTAAGTCAGACACAAGCAGAGATGAAAGTGAGAGACAGAGGTCCCAAATAATTTATTTTAAAATCCAGTCTAGTACAGATTATTTTGTAGTTTGATGACATAACCCAATACATTTTTCTCTTTAGCTTAAGCTGGTTCAAGCTGGGCTTTTGTCCTTTGCCACCAAAGGAACACTGACTAATACACTGATCCTCAGAGAGGCTAAGTAACTTGCCTAAGTCCACCTAGCTCAGACCAAATTCAAGTCCAGGCCTGTCTGCTCCAAAGCTCCCCTTCCCATGCACCACACTGAGTCTCTGCTTGGTGGAGGACTTCTCCATCCTTGGCCAGCCCAGAGTAGGGGGATGCAAGAGAGAAGGTCCCTTGGTAGAAGAGGTGGGCTTTGACTACCACCTGACCCAAAGCCTGGGTTCTCAAATGCTGGCCACCTTGAAGCTAGAATATATGAAGGCAAACATGGCGTCAGGATTGGAAGAAGACTCGTTAACAATCTACAATATGCAGATGATACAACATTGCTTGCTGAAAATGAAGATGACCTGAAGCACATATCGATGAAGGTAGAAGACTATAGCCTTCAGTATGGCTTACACCTGAACATGAAAAAAAAATACTCACCAATGGACTGATAAACAACATCATGATAAATGAAGAAGAAATTGAAGCTGTCGATGGTTTCATTCTACATGGATCAACAATCAACATCCATGGAAGCTGCTGTCAAAAGATCAAATGACATGTTGCATCGGGCAAATCTGTGGCAAAAGACCTCTTCAAAGTTTTAAAAAGCAAGGATGTCACTTTGATGACTAAGGTGCCTCTCACCCGAGTCATGGTCTCTTCAATCTCCTCATGCACATGAAAAGCTGGACAATGAAAAAGGAAGACAGAGGAAGAACTTATGCTTTCAAATTGTGGTGTTGGCAAAGAACACTGAATATACCATGGACTGCCAGAAGAAGAAACAAATCAGTCTTAGAAGAAATACAACCAGAATGTTTCTGACAAGCGAGGATGGTGAGACTTACTTTGGAAATATTGTCCCTAGTAAAGAGCATCATGTTTGGCACAGTAGAGAGTCAGTGACAGCAAGGGAGACCCTCAGTGAGATGGACGGACACAGTATCTGCAACAATGGACTCAAAATAGCAGCATTCGTGAAGATGTTGCAGGACCTGGCAACCTTTCAATCTGTTATACGAAAGGTTGCCATGAGTTCAACAACAACCCCTCCAACCTTCTTGTCAGGCCTCAGGCTGAGATGCTCTTCAGGACAAGTGCTCAAAGACTTGCTGAATGAACAAATGACCCTCCATTTCCTTATCTGTCAACAAGAGGGAGAAAAGGCTACGTGGTCCTTCAGTAACACTCTGGAGAAATGTTGGCATGTTACACATAAAGGCCTGTGTGGGTCAGGACGTGACTATGGAGTTGGTCTCCTCTCAGTCCGAGGAAAGGTGTGGTGACTCCTTCCCCACTGACCCACCAGTGTGGGCTGCGGCCAATGGAACCATCGTCCCTGGAGTTTCATTCTCCCACTGAGCTCAGCAGCGGCTACTGCACTAAAACCATTTTCCCACGGCCCTGCCTTCAAATTCTGCTGTGGCTGCAGAAGCTCTTGGAGACGAGAAGATGACGTATGTAAAACAGGGACAAAAAATTGAGGGCAGATTAATGGTCGAGTTCACACGGTCTATCAGCTTGTCTCTGCAGCAATCCAAATACTGCTAACATGGCAATGTCACCCCGCCAGGCTATTTATCTCAGGCACAGACACCAGCCTGGGGTGAGCCCAGAGGAGTGCACACATCTGCAAAGAGCCCTCCTGAGGGGGCTTTTCCTTTGTTTCTTTCCTTGACTTTTTTCTTTCTCTCGCTTCCATCAGTCTTCCTTTTCATGAAATTTTGCCTCTTCAATAAAGGTAATTTGCTAAAGTGCAGCTAAACGTGAAATAGTTCTTATTCCTTTTTATGGATTGTTTGTGAGTATATTCAAAGAGGAGGTGTCCCTGTGTCCTGCAAGGAGGGCAGCTTTGGAGGCAACCAGATCTGGGTTTGAATCCTGAGTGTGAATCTGCAGTAGGCATGCAGCATTATTCAAGCTCTCTGAGTATTTAAGCTTTTTTTGTGCCATCTCTATCCTACAGGGGGACTATGAGTCAAAACTGACTCGATGGCAACAGGTTTGGTTTGGCTTTTGGTGCCATCTGAAAAATGGCACAAAAATCCTCCCAAGGGTAATGTTAAGACTGAGCATAAGTAAGGTCAGTCTACGTATTGAGCCTAATGATTGTGCTAAGAGTCTGGCACGGACTTAGAAACTCAAGAAATGGTTATTTTCTTGCTGGGCATGTCTATAGCATTCTGGAAGGTGGTCCCTCGGGCTGACCACTCGGTGCCGTCTGCATTTCCTTGCACAGGGAAAGGGATTTCCTTTTCACAGCGAGGCTTCCCTGGGGCAGATGGATACATCTTTCACTTTGGTCAAGGCCCACAGATCCTACAGACTCAACTACCTCTTCCCCCGGGAAGCCAGCTGTGATATACCCCCATGACTGACCGGGGTCCCAAATTCCCCTGGTTTACCCCAACATTACACTTTTTGAAAATGTTTTCCAAGCACTTTGCAGTATTTTTTTTTATTTCTAACTGGAAACAGCTTAGGCTCATTGTAGAAGAATTTTTCATGAAATGAAAAAGTACTGTAATGGAGGAAAGCAGGGTACAATCCTATATACACAGAACACATGTCTCGGAAATACATATGTAAAAGAGAAAGGAAGGTAATATGCCAACAGTGTTAACTGTGGCTGTTGTTGGATGGTGGGGTTCTGGGTCAATTTTTATTTTCATCTCCTTTTCTATGCATTCTAACTTTTCTACAATGAGCATGTGTGACTAGGAAAAAAGTTGTTTTTTGAAAATAAAATGATCCTTTTACCCGTCTGTCTTCCCCCAAAGGGCTATGAATATTCCTCATGAGGAAGAACTTTGAATAATTTCCTGTGTCTCCACCTCCCAGCACAGGGCTGGGCACACAGTAGGTGCTCAATAAATAGAGAATGAATGAATGGAATTGAGGATCCCATATTTTAAGAAAGAGACACCATAGCTCAGCGGTTAAGAAAAAGGGTTTTGGAATCAGCGGAATTGGGTTGGACTCTGCTCTGCCTCTTAGCAACTGTGTGACCTTGGCCAAGTCATTTAACCAGGGCTTCAAACCAGCTCGAACCAGTTCAGTCACAGCTGATGAAGCAAAACAGGGATAGACCAGAATTTGTACAATGTGGGTGCCTGGAATGATAACTGGAACACGGAAAATTACAGGTCAAAGCCCTGGAATGGGAGCCTCGGAAGAGGCGCAGTAAGCCCTTTCAGGAGCCTGATGCAGGAGATTGGATTCCTGCCAGAACTGAGGAGAGTGATACACATTCAAGTGGTGTGGTCTGCCACCATCTTTGTGTGAGGCGTCACTGTTTCCCACCCTGCCAGTCAGGAGAGTTTGTTATTATGCAACACACACACACTTCCCTTGTTTTCTAAGAGGGAAATTAAGCTTCTAGCAGGGCATCGACCGTAATTTTTCCCATTCCGTTATCGTTCCAGGCCCTCACATTTTGCAAATTCAGTTCCGTCCTGTTTTCACTTCATGGGCCATGACTGAACCAGGAAGAACTGGTTCGAAGCTCTGCATTTAGCTTCTCTGAGCCTCCATTTCCTCATCTGTGAAATGGGGCTCATTAGTTCCTACCCGATGTGAGGCTGAAAGTGGAATACGGAGACAGAGCTCCTGACACAGAGCTCAGTCACCAGCAATGACTGCACCTTTTGCCGGAGGAGCTGGGGAGGAAGGCGCCCCTGCTGTCCCTTCCAAACTGCAGACTAAGTCTCCCCACATCCTCCATCATGCCCGGCCCACACGCCAGCTCACCCTGTAATCCAGGGGAAACAGAAACAGCACAGGCTTTGAAATCAAACTGGGTGTGGCTCCTGGCTCTGCCTCAGACTAGCTGTGGGACCTTGGGCAAACCACATCCCATATCTGCACCTGTTTACTCCTACAAAATTAACCAAAAAACCCAAACCAAACCCGGTGCCATTGAGTCAATTCCGACTCATAGCAACCCTATAAGACAAAGTAGAACTGCCCCATAGAGTTTCCAGGGAGTGCCTGGTGGATTCAAACTGCCAACCTTTTGGTTAGCAGCCGTAGCACTTAACCACTATACCACCAGGTTTCCCTGCAAAATTAGGAGTTGATAATAAGAGCAGGCAAGTATTAAGTGCTTACTGCATGCCAGACTTCTGTGTACTAAGAAGGGGGATACCATAGTGGGTAAAGCTGAGGTGTGAGACTCAAACCACCCTTCCTACAGCTGGATAACCTTGGGCAAGTTACTAAGCTCTCTGTGCCTCAGTTTCCTCCCCTGTAAGAGGAAGTTCAGGATCCCTGGTGGTACGAACAGTCAAGCACTCCAATTGCTAACCAAAAAGACTGGCTGTTCAAACGCACCCAGTGGCTCCCCAGAATAAAGACCTGGCGATCTGCTTCCGTAAAGATTACAGCCAAGAAAACCCTATGGGGCAGTTCTACTCTGATACATGGGGTCACTCTGAGTCCTCGGTGGCACCTAACAACAAGATGGAGTTAACAGCAGTATCCCCCTCATTGGATTGCTATGAAGATGATATGATAGAACAGTGCCTGGCACTTAGAGAGTACACGATTGACTTATCTTGTGTCATCTCCCATCACTGTGGACATCTGAGTTCAAGTACTTTTTATCTCCATGAGTAAAATGGGCTCAGAGAGGTAGGGACCTGCCCAGGGCTGCACAGCCAGGAAGCTGCAGAACTGGGATTCGAACGCTGACTTGGCTGCCCAAAGCACAGGCTCTCACAGGGCTGGCACGTTTTAGGTGCTTGCTCCAGGCTTCTTGTCCAGTCCCAGCCCAGCCTGGGTGCAGCTTCCTCTCCTCCCCCTCCTGGCCCGTGATGGGCCCTGAATCCTTTACAGCCTGAGTCCCACATCACAGCATCAAGGAGAGCCCTCGCTGGTGTCAGAGAAAACCAAATGTGTTTAGCGTCAAGTCAGCACTGCGTCTCGTTTTTATTAGCACTAATCTGGTATGTTGTCTTTCCTTGCTGAACTCTGAATAAGTTAATCAAGGACAGGCTAGATTTGTGTTTCTTAATAACTCCGCCTGATTCCACAGGCTGCCTGCTGAGAGCCCTGGGCTCAGGCTTCTTTCTTATTTTTTATTCCTTCTCCTTCTACATGTTAGAAAATATATAAGATTTCCCAGGGTGGGGAGTGGTATGGTAAAGAAGAAAGCTCACAAGATTTGGATGGATTTAAACAGACCCGGCTTTCTGGCTTTAAGCCTCAGTTCCTCTATTTGCTATCTGTGTAAACTGGGGCAGGTGGCTTCTCACTGAGTCTCAGTTTACCATCTGGGAAATGGGATAACAACAGTCCCAGACTTACTGAGTTGTGTGAAAATTAAACGAGTTAGTGAAGTACTTAAAACACGGTCTAGTAAATAACGCTCATTCAGTAAATACCAGCTATTATTATTTTTATTATTATTATTATTATTACTAGGAGTCCCTGGGTGGTGTAAGTGATTCACATGCTTGGCTGCTAACTGAAAGGTTGGAAGTTTGAGTCTACCCAGAGGTGCCTCATGAGAAAGGCCTGGCAATCTACTTCCAAAAAATAAGCCATTGAAAATCCCACGGAGCACAGTTCTACTCTGACATACAGAGGGCATCATGAGTCAGAGTCAACTCGCTGACAACCTGTTTTTAAATTATTATTACTATTAGTAATAAGAAGGAGCCCTGGTGGCACAGCGGTTAAGTGCTCAGCTGCTAACCAAAAGGTTGGCAGTTTGAACCCCCCAGCCGCTCTGCAGGAGGAAGATGTGGCAGTCTGTGTCTGTAAAGACCACAGCCTTGGAAGCCCTATGGGGCGGTTCTACTCTGTCCCATAGGGTTGCTATGAGTCAGAATCAACTCGATGCCACACAACAACAACAACAACTCATAATAAGAGCAAATATTAAGTGACCTATTACTAAGTTTTCTTATTAAGTGCCAGGAAATGAGATAAACATGTTACATATATCATCTCATTCATATGACATAGGAAAAGCAACTAGTTAACAGTGGTTGGCATGAAGTAAGTGTCCTAGAAATGGCAATAATTATTGTTAGTAGTGACGGCAGGATTTAATTCTCACAAAAAATGGGCGATGTTGTTGTATGGATCAAGGATTTCATATTCTATCAGGGGACCCGGACCAGCACAGGCCATTACCGTTGCTATAAGGACCATGACAGCGAGCGCAGGGGAGGGGCATTTGATCAAGCCTGGAGTGGTTCAGGGACAATTTTTTTTTTAAATGTACTTTAGGTGAAGGTTTAGAGAACTAGTTTCTCATTAAACAGTTAGTACACATATTGTTTTATGACGCTGGTTAACAACCCCACGACATGTCAACACTCTCCCTTCTCAACCTTGGGTTCCCTATTACCAGCTTTCCTGTCCCCTCTTGCCTTCTCGCGTCCTTGCCCCTGGGCTGGTGTGCCCCTTTAGTCTTGTTTTGTTTTATGGTTCTGTCTAATCTTTGGGTGAAGGGGGAGCCTCAGGACTGACTTCATCACTGAACTAAAAGGGTGTCTGGGGGCCATACTCTCGGGGTGTCTCCAGTCTCTGTCACACCAGTAAGTCTCGCCTTTTTTTGTTCTACATTTTTTCTCCAGCTCTGTCTGGGACCCTCGATGGTAACCCCTGTGAGAGCAGTCAGGAGTAGTAGCCGGGCACCATCTAGCTGTGCTGGATTCAGTCTGGTGGAGATTGTGGTAGACGCGGTCCTTTGGACTAATCTTTCCCTTGTATGTTTAGTTTTCTTCATTCTCCCTTGCTCCCGAAGAGGTGACCTCAGACACTACTTGCCAAAGTAGAATGCAGAACATATTCTTTATAAACTGTTATGCCACTTGAGCTAGATGTTCCCTGAGACCATGGTCCCCACAGCCCTCAGCCCAGCAATTCAGTCCCTCAGGGAGTTTGGATTTGTCTGTGGAGCTTCCATGACCTTGCCTTGTACAAGCTGTGCTGGCCTCCCCAGTACTGTACACTGTCTTACTTTTCACTAAAGTTACCACTATCTGTTGTCTACGTAGTGTTTTCTCATCCCCACCCCTGCCCTCCTCGTAACCATCAAAAATTATTTCTTTTTGTGTGTCAATCTTTTCCTGAGTTTTTACAGTAGTGGTCTCATACAATATTTGTCCTATTGTGACTGATTTATTTCACTCAACATAATGCCCCCCAGGTTCATCCATGTCATGAGATGCTTCACAGATTCATCATTGTTCCTTATTGTTATGTAAAACTCCACTGTGTGTATGTACCACAGTTTGTCTCTTCATTCATCTGTTCATGGGCATCTAGGTTGTTTCCATCTTTTTGCTATTGTGAACAATTCTGCAATGAACATGGGTCTATGTCTATTCGTGTGACAACCTTATTTCTCTAGGATATACTCCCAGGAGTGGAATTGATGGATCATATGGTATTTCTATTTCTAGCTTTCCAAGGAAGCGCCATATCGTTTTCCAAAATGGTTGTATCATTTTGCATTCCCACCAGCAGTCCATAAGAGTTCCGTTCTCCCCAAAGCCTCTCCGACATTTGTTATTTCCTGTTTTTTTGATTCATGCCAGTAATGCTGGGGTGAGATGGTATCTCATTGTGGTTTTGATTTGCATTTCTCTAATGGCTAGAGAGACTATTTCCTCATGTGTCTGTTGGCTGTGTGAATGTCTTCTTTGGTGAAGTGTTTGTTCATTTCCTTTGCCCATTTTTTAATTGGATTATTTGTCTTTTTGTTGTAGAGGTATCGGATTTTCCTGTAGATTTTAGAGTTTAGACCTTTGCCTGATTTGTAATAGCCAAAATTTTTTTCCCAGTCCATAGGTTCTCTTTTTACTCTTTTGGTGAATTCGTTTGATGAGCATAAGTGTTTAATTTTTAGAAGATCCCAGTTATCTAGCTTATCTTCTGGAGTTTGTATGTTGTTAGTTATGGTTTGTATCTTGTTAATGCCGTGTATTAGGGCCTCTAGTGTTGATCCTATACTTTCTTCCATGAACTTTATAGTTTTTGGTTTTATATTTAGGTCTTTGATCCATTTTGAATTAGTTTTTGTGTATAGTATGAGGTACGGGTCCTGTTTCATTTTTTTGCAGATGGACATCCAATTTTGCCAGCACCATTTGTTAGAAAGACTGTCTTTTCCCCATTTGATGGACTTTGGGCCCTTGTCGAAGATCAGATGACCACAGATAGATAGATTTACATCTGGATTCTCAATTCTGTTCCATTGGTCAATGTAGCTGTCCTTGTACCAGTACCAGGCTGTTTTGACTATCGTAGCTGTACAGTAGGTTCTGAGGTCAGGTAGTGCAAAGTCCTCCTACTTTCTTCTTCTTCTTCAGTAGTGCTTTACTTATCCAAGGCTTCTTCCCTTTCCATATAAAGTTAACGATTAGTTTTTCCATCTCTTTAAAGAATGTTGTTGGTATTTGGATCAGGATTGCACTGTATTCAAAAATTGCTTTGAGTAGAATTGTCATTTTCACAATGTTGAGTCTATTTATCCATGAGTAGGATATGTCTGGAAACCCTGGTGGTGTAGTGGTTAAGTGCTACGGCTGCTAACCGAAAGGTCTGCAGTTCGAATCCGCCAGGCGCTCCTTGGAAACTCTACGGGGCAGTTCTACTCTGTCTTATAGGATCGCTACGAGTCAGAACCGACTCGACGGCAGTGGGTTTGGTTTGGTTTTGGGTTATGGTATGTTTTTCCATTTATGTAGGTCTCTTCTGGTTTCTTGCAGTAGTGTTTTGTAGTTTTCTTTGTATAGGTCTTTTACATCCCTGGTTAGATTTATTTGTAAGTTTTTTTTTTTTTTAGAGGCTATTATAAATGGTATTGTTTTCCTGGTTTCCTTTTCATCAGTCTCTTTATTGGTGTATAGGAATCCAACTGATTTTTGTATGTTTCTCTTATATCCTGCTACTCTGCTGAATCTTTCTATTAGTTCCAATAGTTTTCTCGTGAAGTCTTTTGGGTTTTCTATGCATAGTATCATATCATCCACCAATAGGGACAGTTTTACTTCTTCCTTACCAATTTGGATGTCTTTTATTTCTTTTTCTGCCTTATTGCTCTAGCTAGAACTTGCAGCACAATGTTAAACAGGAGTGGTGATAAAGGGCATCCTTGTCTGGTTCTGTTCTCAAGGAGAATGTTTTCTGCATTAAGAATGATGTTGGCTGTTGGTTTTGTATTAAAAAAACAAACCAAACCCAGTGCCATCAAGTCGATTCCGGCTCATAGCGACCCTACAGGACAGAGTAGAACTGCCCTGTAGAGTTTCCAAGGAGCGCCTGGCAGACCCTTTGGTTAGCAGCTGTAGGACTGATCCAAATACCAATACCAGCTGTAGGACTTAACCACTATGCCACCAGGGTTTCCCAAAACCAAACCTGTTGCCATCGAGTCGATTCCAACTCATAGAGACCCTACAGGACAAAGTACAACTGCCCCATGGGGTTTCCAAGGAGCACCTGGTGGATTTGAACTGCCAACCTTTTGGTTAGCTGCCGTAGCTCTTAACCACTACGCCACTAAGGTTTTTTAGTACATGCCCTTTATTATGTTGAGAAATTTCCCTTCTATATCTATTTTGAGAGTTTTTATCAGGAATGGGTGTTGGACTTTGTTGGATATCTTTTCCGCGTCGATTGGGATGATTCCATGAATCCTTTCCTTCCTTTTATTTATGTGATGGATTATGTTGATTGATTTTCTAAGCTTGCACCATCCTTGCATACCTGGTATGAATCCTACTTGGTCATGGTGTATTTTTTTTTTTTTTTTAATATGATGCTGAATTCTATTGGCTGGAATTTTGGCGACTATATTCATGAGAGATATTGGTCTGTAATTTCTCTCTTTTTTTTTTTTGTCTAGTTTTGGTATCAGGGTTATGCTGGCTTTGTGAAATGAATTCAGAAGTATTGCTTCCTTTTCCATGTTCTGAAATAGTCTGAGGAGTACTGGTATAGTTCTTCTCTGAATGTTCGGTGGAATTCTCCAGTGAAGCCATCTGGGCCAGGGCTTTTTCTGTTGGGAGTTTTTTAAATTACCTCTTCGATCTCTTCTCTTGTTATGGGTCTGTTCAGATTTTCAATATCATTTTGTATTAGTTTGGGTAGGCAGTGTATTTCTAGAAAGTTGCCTATTTTCTCTAGGTTTTCAAATTTGTTGGAGTACAGTTTTTCATAATACTCTGCTATCCTTTTTTATTTCAGTTGGGTCTGTTATAATGTCCCCATTTCATTTTCTTATTTGGGTTATTTGTGTCCTCTCCTGTTTTTCTTTTGTCAGTTTGGCCAGTAGTTTGTTGATTTGTTGATCCTTTCAAAGAACAAACTTCTGGTTTTGTTGATTCTTTCTATTGTTTTTCTATTCTCTATTTCATTTATTTCTTCTCTAATCTTTATTATTTCCTTTCTTCTGGTGGCTGTGGACTTCTTGCTGTTCTCTATTTGTTTGAGTTGTGTAGCTAATGCTTTGATTTTATCCCTTTCTTCTTTTTTGATGTGTACATCTGTTGCTATAAATTGACCTCTGAGGACTGCCCTCACTGTGTCCCAAAGATATTGGTATGATGTGTTTTCATTCTCATTTGGTTCTAGGAATTTTTTTATTCCATCTCTGATTTCTTCTATTACCAGTGGTTTTTAACCAAAAAAAAAAAAAAACACCAAACCTGTTGCCATCGAGTCAATTCTGACCCACAGCAACCCTACAGGACAGAGCAGAACTGCCCCATAGAGCTTCCAACCCATAGCAACCCTACAGGACAGAGCAGAACTGCCCCATAGAGCTTCCAAGGAGTGCCTGGTGGATTCAAACTGCCGACCTTTTGGTTAGCAGCTGTAGCTCTCAACCACTATGCCACCAGGGTTTCCATAGTGGTTTTTAAGCAGGGTGTTACTCAGTTTCCTTGATCTTCCTGTTGTTAATTTCTACCTTGATAGTGTTGTGGTTGGAGAAGATACTTTGTATTATCTCAATGTTTTGGATTTTATTGAGGGTTGCTCTGTGGCCTAAGATGTGGTCTATTCTGGAGAATGTTCCATGTGCTTTGGAAAAGGATGTGTACTTTGCAGCTGTTGGATGGAGTGTTCTATATACGTCTATGAGGTCAAGTTGGCTGTTTGTGCCCTTTAGCTATTCTTTATCTTTGTTGAGTTTCTTTCTAGATGTTCTGTCCTTTACCGAGAGTGGCGTGTTGAAGTCTCCTATCCTGGAACTGGCAATTTCTCTTTTCAGTGCTGTTAGAGTTGGTTTTATGCATTTTGGAGCCCTGTCATTGGATGTGTTGATGTTTATTATGGTTATGTCCTCATGATGGATCATCCCTTTAATCATTATATAGTACCCTTCTTTGTCTTTTATGGTGGATTTTGTTTTAAAGTCTATTTTATCTGAGATTACTATTGCCACTCCTGCTGTTTTTCGGTAGCTGTTTGCTTGATATATTTTTTTCCATCCTTTGATTTTTAATAAATTTACATCTTTGTTTCTAAGGTCTGTCTCTTGTAGACAGCATATTGATGGACCTTTTCTTTTTTTTAATTCATTCTGTCACTCTCTGTCTCTTTATGGGTGCATTTAGGCCATTTATATTCAGTGTAATTATTGATAGGTGTGAGTTTATTGCTGTCATTTCGTAGTGCTTTTGTGTGTGTGTGTGTGTGCAGTGCTGACGTTTTCTTCGTTCCTCTTACTCTGCTGTGCTGAATTCCTTTTGTTTGTGGGTTTTTTTTTCCATTTCTTTTGTTTTTGTAGATTTTGTTTTTACAGAGACTTTAAGTTTTTCTTCTTTATTTTGATGAATAGGTTTGTTAACTTTTTTTGTGGTTACTTTGGAATTTACCCGTATCTTCTTAGGTTTGAACCAGTCTATTATTACTTGGTACCACCTTGCCTTCATCTCCATTAGAAAGTTCTATACCTACACCGTTTATTCCCTCTTTTATTATTCTGATGTTGTTGTCATTTACAGATTAATGTCTCTGGCTCCCTGTTGTAATTCTTCTGGTTTTGGATAGTCCTTGAGAGTTCATTTCTTAGGTTGGCATCTCACCTGTACAATCTTGCATCCTAGATTCAGGCTGTGGTCTGATGTTGTTTGTTCTCAAACTGAAGGACTCCAATAATTCTTGTAAATTTGGTTTGGTTCTTACATATTCCCTTAATTTCTGTTTATCTGGAAATGTCCTAATTTTACCTTCATATTTCAGTGAGAGTTTTGCAGTATATATATATATATTTTTTATTATTCTTGGTTGGCAATTTTTTTCTTTCAAGGTTTTATATATGTCATTCCATTGCCTTCTTGCCTGCACGGTTTCTGCCGAATAATCAGAGCTTAGTCTTATCGTTTCCCCTCTGTAACTTTTCGTTTTTCTCAAGCTGCTCTCAGGATTCTTTCGTTGTCATTGGTCTTAGTGAACATGATTATGATATGCCTTGGTGATTTTCTTTAGGGGTCTATCCTACATAGGGTTCGTTGAGCTTCTTGGATGGTCAGTTTTTCATCTTTCATGATATTAGGGAAGTTTTCTGTCAGCAATTTTTCAATGTTCCTCTTTGTGTTTTCCGTTTTTTCCCCGTTCTGGAACTCTGATCACTCGCAAATTTTTGCTTCTGATTCTATCCCACATAATTCTCAGGTTGTCATCATTTTTCTTTGTTCTTTTTTCTGATTTTTTCCTCGAATTTGTACCAAGTGTTTGTCTTCAATTTTGCTGATCCTGTCTTGTATTGTTTCAAAACTGCTTCTTAGCCCTTCTATGACCCAGTCCCTTTCTGAAAGCTTGCTGTTTATCTTCTGAAATCTTGTGTTTATCTTGTTGTTTTTGTATGATTTCTAGCTGTGAATTTATTTTGGCATTTTGTTCCTGTATTATTTTCCTGGTCTTTTTTTTTTTTTTTTTTTTGTCTTTATTTTCCATGAATTTTTCTGCCTTTTCCATGAATTTGTCTACTTTTTCTTCATTTTTGTCTACTTTTTGCTTCAACTCTTGGATAGCTCTGAATATTAGAGATTTCAGGGACAATTTCCTGGAGGTGAGCTAAGGGGACCTGGAGAAGAGTGGACTGACCATATGAAGGCACTCCAGGCAGAGGGATGATCATTCATTCATTATTCGCCCAATCATCCATCCATTCAACACATAACTACTAAGCACCATCTTTGTCCCAGGTGCTGAGGGAACAGAGGTGAACAGGACAGGCAACATCCCTCTCTCACTCATGGGGCTGACAGTCTAGGGGGGGAGGCAGGTCACCGATATGGAAGCAAACGTGTAAATGAGGTGCTTTCAGATGGTGATAACTTCTCTGATGAAAATAAAACTGGACAATGTGGTTGTGACCAGGTAGGAGGTGGGGGTACTGTTGTTAGGACAGTTTAGGAAGGCATCTATGTGAAGGCAAGGTTTGACTTGAGACTCGAAGGGAGGAAGGTAGCCATGCAAAGATCTGGGGGAAGAGCATCCCAGATGGAAGAGATGGCATAGACAATGATCCCAAGGTGGGAATGGGCTTGGTGTGTTCAACGAACAGCAAGAAGAAGGGACAGGGTATTATTATAAGATGGGGTTGAAGAGGTGGGCCATGGTAGGAAGTTTGGAATTTGTCCAGTGCATGATGAGAAGCATATACAAAGGTGAAGGCTTGTGACAAACCTGGGCTTCTTCAAAATACCAGATGGAGTCTGGAGTGGCTGGGCAGAGACAGGCCTTCATGAATGGAGAAGGTGGAGACGGAAACCACATCATGATTTCCCCTCAATACTTCCAGCCCACCTGTGCCTACAAGATGGACTCCCTCCCCCAGATAGACTCAACGAGCATTTTCCATCATCCCCAAGAAGCTGCTCCATGCCAGGCATTGTGCTAGGAGCTTTCATGACCGTTGTCTCATTGAACTTGCAGTAGCAGCCTGAGAGGGACGGATCATTGCCCCCACTTTACAGATGACAACACTGAGGCTTGAGAAGTCGAAGCCACTTATCTGGACCACACAGATAGTTGAGGTGGAGCTGGAATACGAATCCAAGACACCCAATCTGTTCCGCCACCTCTCACCTTCTCCTTCACCTCCCTATGAACATTAGGTTCTCAAAGAGGCAGAATTATAGAAAATTCCTCAGTGGGGAGGTAGGGTTCTCTAAACTGCTCCCCAGCCAGGAGATTGGGTGGGGCTGGGGTAGGGGAATGTGCTCCCCAGGGCAAGTCTGTTAATCCCACTTCCCTGCATGGTGAGAGAAGGGGTTTTCCATGAGCTGAATCACAGTGAGAGTGTGATATGTGGCAGGGAACACGAAGGCAAGCGAGGTTTTCCTTCCGTCCTGATTGGGCGCTTTATTCTCTCAAACCATCTGGCCAGGCTTCCCAAAATGTCCATTCATGTTAATCTCATGAATTGCAGGGGTTGCAGGTTCTTCCCCAGTATGCTGGTCAGATGGGCAGATGTCAGCAGATGCTGGGAGAGTCGTAGAGAAAACTGAGAGTTTGGGCCAGACAGATCTGGATCTGAACTCCAGCACTGCCACCTACCAGCTGTGTGGCCTTGGGCCAGTGTCTTCACCTCTTCATGCCTCAGTTTCCACATTTGTTAACTGGGCATAGAATCACGTTCTTTGTTCAAGCCCATGAAGTTATAGTGAAAATCAAATGATGTAAGGTACCCACAAAGAAAAGTCCCTCTGGACTATGAAAAGTTAAGAAAATATGCCCAGGGCAAGGATGTCCCCCAAGAACTATCACCAAGGGCTCCAGCATGGTAGAAGGAGAGGTAGTGTAGTGAGCAGAAGCTCTTCCACTTACCTTGGGCTATTATGTAGCTTCTTGGTGCTCAGTTTCCTCATCTTTAAAATGGGAATAGTATTAGTACACACCACACAGAATTGTTGTGAGAAGTAAATAATTCAATACATATGAAGTGCTTAGAACACCCTGGCATATCGCAAGTGCTCAATAAATGCTGTTTTTATTTTCACATATATTTAACAAAAAACAAAAAGAGGCTGGGGGAGAGGCTCAGACTTTGAACTTTGACAGATACAGGGTTCAAATCCCAGCTTGGCTGTTTAAAACTGTGTGACCTTTGCTAAGTTACTTAATGTCTCTGAGCTTCAATTTTCTCACCTGTGAAATGGGGGTGGTATATGATAGTAAGTACCTATGAAAACCTGGTACTGGATGGCTAATTTACATTATATTGTATTCTTTATATTTGTTGTGTGCTGTCAAGTTGGCTCTGATTCATGGCAACCCTATATGACAGAGTAGAACTCCTTCATTGGGTTTCCTAGGCTAAAATCTTTACTGCAGGAGGTCACCAGCAGCTGGGTAGGTTCGAACCACTGATCTTTTGGTTAGCAGCTGAGCACTTAACCATTATGCCACCAGAGATCCTTAATACTATACTATGCTACACTATACTAATACTATACTACGCTGTACTAATACTACACTATACTAATACTATACTATGCTGTGCTAATACTATACTACACTATGCTAATACTATACTATGCTGTACTAATACTACACTATACTAATACTAAACTATGCTGTACTAATACACTATACCATACTACGCTGTACTAATACTACACTATACTAATACTACACAACACTATACTAATACTATACTATGCTGTACTCATACTACACTAAAACACTATACTAATACTATACTACGCTGTACTAATACTAATGCTATACTATGCTGTACTAATACTACACTATACTAATTCTACACTACACTATGCTAATACTATACTATGCTGTACTAATACTACACTATACTATACTAATACTATACTATGCTGTACTAATACTACACTACACTATACTAATACTATGGTAAAAAAAAGTGCGCTGTACTAATACTACACTACACTATACTATATTACACTACACTATCCTATGCTAATATTATGACATACCATACCATATCATACCATCCCATACTATACTATACTATGTTGTTAGCTGCTGTCGAGTCAGCTCCCGACTCATGGGGAACCCATGTGTTGCAGACTAGAACTGCCCCATGTGGTTTTCTTGACAGAAATCTTTATGGAAACAGATTGCCAAACCTTTCTTCCATGAAGCCTCTGGGTGGGTTCGAACTGCTACCAGTTAGCAGCCCATTGCAAACCACATGCACCACCCAGGCTTACTATACTATTCTGTACTATTACTGCTACTACTACTATTACTATACCATACCATATCATATCCTATCATACCATATCATGCTATATTATTATTGTTCCCTCCATCCCCAGATGCTCATCCCTCTTACCTCGCTCTTCTTCCTTCTCCCGGACAACCCTCCCCTTGAGGGCTCGGCTCCAGGCTCCACCATAGTCGCCCAGCTTGGCTCTCTCATTCCCGTCCTTGCCCTTGAACCAGGGTCCGTACCTGCGGGTGATGCTCAAGGCTTCGCCTGTGTCCCGGAAGCCTCTGCCCAGGTGCAAGTCCCCCAAGAAAGGCAGCTCGGCACCCTCAGCCGGGGCCCCCACAGCAGGGTTGGCCTGGTTCTGAGAAACAGCAGGCTGGCCCACGAAGCCTGAGTGAAGGAAGACGAGGCTCCCAGCCGTCAGGTAGAGCACCAGGAAGGTAAAGAAGCGCACGGGTTTCCGGCGGAAGTACCGCTGGAATTTGAACCAGAGCTTGGCCATAGCGGGCTCATTCCGGACTGGCTCACTGGGCTTGGCTGGGGGCTGGGGAAGGGGTGGAGAGGGGCTTAGTTTCCCAAGCCTCCCTTAGGGATGGAACCCCTGGGGGTCTTCAGTCTTATCCCCTTTGCAAAGGTGACTGCCAGGACCAGAGAGGGAGGGAAAGCCCAGGCCTTGGCTGAGGCCAAGAGAAGGAGAGAACCTACCACCCTCCCTGAGGTCAAGTTGAGTTTCTGGGCCAAGAAAGGTGTCTGGAGGCTCAGGACACCCTGGAGTGGGTCCCATTTTCCTACATCTTGTTCTTTACTCCACAGACTTTCCAAAGAACTTTGAAAACAGTAATTGGAGGAGAATTCCGAGGGTCACCAGCAGCTGCAGCTTCCTTTTCTTCCTGTTTCAGCTCCTTGGGCCTGTGGGGGCTGCATTACTTCACTGTGGGCCCCGTTTCTGGCCGCGTATCCAGCTGGGGACCAAGCTCGGCATGTCCACCTTGTGGAAACAGAAGCTGGAGGGTTTCCATTCGGTCAAGTCTCAGGGCTCAAGGCTGCCACCTGCAAAACAGCACAGACACAGGCATGAGAAGCCTCATTACTGAAGCACAGAGCTCGAAGGGTTCTTGAGGTGAAGAAAGCAAAGGCAGAGGGTGCGTTAGGAGCAGTGCTAGGAAACCTGTCCTGAATCTTCTAGAACGTGGTACTGTCTTGATCGTTAAACCAAAGTGGGAATGTGGGGACTTTAGTTCTACTAGGCTCTGCTCTTGGTACAAACTTTATCTTGGACAAGTGCAGGTTTTTATGGGCTGGTAGGATAATTTGCTCCACACTTCCTATATAATTGTCAAATATACAATGATTTGTGGGTTACCTTAAGTCCAAAAAGCACTTTCTAGGTATTTGCTGACCCTCGACTTTACCAAACATTATGTTCTCTTCTAGCAAGTAGGTTACCCATAAGGCTGTCATTGACTAATTTTCAGAAGCAGATCACCAGGCCTTTCCTCCTAGTCTGTCTTATCTAGAAGCTCTGCTGAAACCCGTCCACCATGGGTGACCCTGATGGTATTTAGAAATATTGGTGGCATAGCTACAGGTATCATAACAACACTCAGGCCATCAATCACAGCACGACAAAATGACAAGTAAAGGGTCAGCAAAAACAGGGGAAACCCTCACTGAGATGGACTAACACAACAGCTGCGACAACGAGCTCAAACATATCAATGATCGTGAGAATGGCGCAGGACTGGGCAATATTTTGTTCTGGTATGCAAAAGATCGGCATGACTTGAAACCAGCTCAAGGGCAACTAACAGCAACAGGTCTTTGCTGAAGTGCCTGCTGGACCTGACTGAATCTAAAGCAGATCAAATTCATTCATTTTCCCAACAAATATTAAGTGAGCCCCTCTTATGTACCAGGCACTGTCCTAGGCGCTAGAGATAAAGTTCTGAAAGAAGTCACTTCCTTCATGAGGCTTACTTCTAGTGGGAGAGATCAAATCCATAGGCCCTTTCCTCTAAGCCAGGAAGAAAAGGAAAAGGAAGGAAAGTTGGATTATTTAACAACATATCCACCCACTCATTATTTACGGAGTGTCTACTGTGTGCTAGTCTTATGCCAAGCCCTCTACATAAAATGTTCCCAACATTTCCATCTGAGGTAACTACCTCCCCATTTTACAGATGAGGGAACTCAGGTCGCACAGCTGGTAAGTGGTAGAGTTGGGATTTGAACCCAAGCCTGTCTGAAACCCAAACCACAGCTCTTAACCGTTCTTAAAAGGGACTCTTCCCTTTTCCCATGTGGTCTGGCTATCATGTGGGAATTCAGAGACAACCCCCGGAGCAGCTGCCCCATCTGCACCTCCTCTCAATGCCAGCAGTGGCTCACCCTCTACACCAGGGACTCTCAGAGTATGGCATGAGAGCATCTGATTACGATTCTCACCTAGGTGTCTGGTTAAACATGGAGATTCCTCCCCTCTTCAGCCAGAATCTCTTGTTGAAGGGGAAACCTACAGGTGTAACAAGGTGCCCTCAGGTGATGGTAATGAGCACAGAAGGCTGAGAACCCTGCTTGATGAATAAATTTTCAGGACCATCAGCCAGGAGGAAAATAGAATGTAAATTGGAAAACGCCACTCGGCTCATGCTGTTCCACAGTACTACCAGCAGGGGGCTCCATGACAATTTTAGCCAATACATAGGATTCTACCTTTCCCCAACAGATCATCTGAACCATAGAGGCCCCTCCTAACCCAGACAGCAGCATGGGAGTTTACCTGTGGTTCAAGGAGGGCTCTGCCAATCCTATAGGTGCCATTCACTCAGCAGCTAAGTACTGAGATCTACTATGCAAGAGTCTTCGTTCTAGACACTTAGAATAGGTAAGTGGATAAAACAGACAAAAATCCATGCCCTTGTACCGTGAATCCCTCCATCCCTCCAACCCTCCATCCCTCCATCCCTCCAACCCTCCATCCCTCCATCCCTCCAACCCTCCATCCACCCGTCCATCATCCATCCCTCCATCCCTCCATCCACCCATCCATCATCCATCCCTCCATCCCTCCAACCCTCCATCCACCCGTCCATCATCCATCCCTCCATCCACCCATCCATCATCCATCCCTCCATCCCTCCAACCCTCCATCCACCCATCCATCATCCATCCCTCCATCCCTCCAACCCTCCATCCACCCGTCCATCATCCATCCCTCCAACCCTCCATCCACCCATCCATCATCCATCCCTCCATCCCTCCAACCCTCCATCCACCTGTCCATCATCCACCCCTCCATCCCTCCAACCCTCCACCCACCCATCCATCATCCATCCCTCCATCCCTCCATCCACCCGTCCATCATCCATCCCTCCATCCCTCCATCCCTCCATCCACCCGTCCATCATCCATCCCTCCATCCCTCCAACCCTCCATCCACCCATCCATCATCCATCCCTCCAACCCTCCATCCACCCATCCATCATCTATCCCTCCATCCATCCATCTGAACTGTAACAGACCATCTATTCATCCAAACACTCCATCAACTCATTCATCCATTTAGAGAAAAGATTCCTCCATACATTTAAAAAACATGTGCTGAATGCCTATTGTGGGTGTACCTGGGGTGCAGAAACAAATAATTCTGAGAATTCAGTGTCTACTGCTGAAGACAGATGTTTAAAACAATCGCTCTACTAGGTAGCCAGTGATAAATTCTACAGTAGATGTATGTACAATATATAGAACAGCAATTAATATTAACAGCTAATGTTTATTGAGCACTTATTATGTGCCAGGCACAGTTCTAAACACACACATACTCTTACTTAATCTTCATAACAACTCTACGAGGGAGATACTATTATCTGTATCTACTTTAAGGAGGAGGGAAATGAGGATCAGAGACATTAAGTCACTTGTCTGAGGTCACAAAGCTGGGCTGTGCACTCAGGAGCACCTGACTTCACATGGAAAACGAAGGAAAGTTGGATTATTTAGCATCATATTCATTCATTCAGTACTTATTGAGTGCCTCCTATGTGCCCAGCCTTGTGCCAGGCCCTCTACATAAACACCTCCCAACATTCCCGTCAGAGGTAACCATCTCCCCATTTTACAGATGAGGCAGCTCAAGTCACACAGCTGGTAAGTGGTAGAGTTGGGATTTGAACCCGGGAATGTGCAAATCCCGAACCACAGCTCTTAACCACTGCCTTGGGGACTCTGCCCTTTTCCCACATGGTCTGGACATCATTTGGGAATTCAGAGACAGCCCCCAAAGCAGCAGCCCCACCTCCACTGGCTCTCGTTGCCAGTAAAAACCAAAAACCAAACCAGTGCCATCGAGTCGATTCCGACTCATAGCGACCCTATAGGACAGAGTAGAATTGCCCCATAGAGTTTCCAAGGAGCGTCTGGCGGATTTGAACTGCCAACCCTTTGGTTCACAGCCGAAGCACTTAACCACTACGCCCCCAGGGTTTCCCAATTGTTGCCAGTAGTGGCTCACCTTTTATGCTGATATTCCTAACCATGCATCTATCCTGGTCTTACATCCCTTTGAATCTAATAAAAACTAAAGTTATATGCCCAGAAAAGAGCCCTTGCGCGTAAGCTCACAGTCTTTGGCTTACACCATCAAGGGGTTTTTTAGGGAGCACAGAAAAGCAGGAGCCCAGGTGTTATGAGTTGAACTGCGTACCGTGCCAAAAGATATGTTGAAGTCCTAACCCCTAGTACTTGTGAATTTGACCTTTATGGAAATTGGGTCTTTGCAGATGTAATCAGTTAACATTAGATCATACTGAAGTAGGGTGAGCCCTAAGCTAATGTGTAAACCAAAAAACCTGCTGCCAGCAAGTAGTTCCTGACTCATACCTGTTGCCATTGAGTCAATTCCAACTCATAGCGACCCTGTAGGACAGGGCAGAACTGCCCCATAGAGTTTCCAAGGAGTGCCTGGTGGATTCAAACTGCTGACCTTTTGGTTAGCACACGTAGTACTTATTAACCGCTACGCCACCAGGGTTTCCTCCTGACTCATAGCAACCCTACATATAGGACAGAGTAGAACTGCCCCATAAGGTTTTCAAGGGTATAAATCTTTATGGAAGAGACTGCCACATCTTTCTCCCACGGAGTAACTGGTGGGCTCGAACCGCTGACCTTTTGGTTAGGAGCCAAATGCTTCAACCACTGCGCCACCAGGGAGAGATGCACAGAGAGAAGACGGCCTTATGAAGGATGGAGGCAGAGCCTGGAGTTAAGCTTCCACAAGCCAAGGAACGCCTGGGGCTAGGAGGTGAAAGAGACAAGGACAGACCTTTTCCCAGAGCCTTCAGAGACAGCATGGCCCTAAATTTGAATTTCTAGCCTCCAGAACTGTGAGATAATACATATGTATGGTTTTAAGCCACCCAGTCTGTGGTACTTTGTTCCAGAAGCTAACATTAGGGAAACGAGCTTCTGGGGGGAATGAGAGAGAGCTTCCTCCAGGTGGGGGTTTTTGTGCTGGCAGGTCTTGCAAAAGGAGTCCCAGTTCTCTGGGGGGAAGAAGCAGCAGAGTGCATTCGCAGGAGAAGGAACAGTACACACCAAGGTCAGGCCACTGGGGTGGAGGGGACGGAGGATCTTGGGACACGGTGAGGACACAGCTGAAGCAGTAGGCAGGGCCCAGACCGTGGGGAGCCCTGAACGCCAAGCTCAGGGATCTGGGCTTTGTTCTAACGGCTGCTGAAGTCTCACAGTCACGCTGAGACTTTAGAAAGACCACTGTCTTAAAAGATAAAATCAAACTTGCTGTCACCGAGTCTGACTCATAGCAACCTGTAGGGTTTTCCTGGCTGTAAGCTTTATGGAAGCAGTTTGCCAGGCCTTTCCTCCATGGAGCGGCTACGTGAGTTCGAACTTTGACCTTTAGGTTAGCAACTGATCACAAACTGCTTGCGCCACTCAAGAACTTACACCACTCTCGTAGCAGCTTGCAAACCTCCAGGTAGTGGGCAGTGCCCCATGGTGTTCTGTGCAGATCACACAGAAGCCAGATGTTTCTGCAGCTGGACCCAGGTAATAACAAGCCAGTAGCCCTCATGGAAAGACCAGGGGGACACCCAGTCCTTCCAGAGGCTTCCAGGCAAGATCATGGGCTTTGGAGACAGACTGACATGGGTCAAATCCTGCCTCTTCCACCAGCTGCATGACTTCAGCAAGACACCTCATTGAGACTCAGGATCCTTGCCTATAAAATAGGCATAAGAAACTTGTTGCTGTTGTTAGGTGCCGTCGAGTCGGTTCTGACTCATAGCGACCCTGTGCACAACAGAACGAAAACACACAATTGTTGCTATGCTTGAGCCCACTGTTGCACCCACTGTGTCAATCCATCTTGTTGAGGGTCTTCCTCTTTTTCACTGACCCTCAACTTTACCAAGCACGATATCCTTCTCCAGGGACCGGTCCCTCCTGATAACATGTCCAAAATCTGAGAGACAAAGTCTCACCATCCTCACTTCTAAGGAGCTTTCCGGCTGTACTTCTTCCAAGACAGATTAAAAATAAACGACTCCCCTGAAAAATATTGCTTGGAGGATTGAGTTGAAAATTTTAAGAAGAGTGTCTGACGCATCGTAGGCGCTCAAGGAGAGCTCCCCTCTGCCTCCCCTCCCTGAGCACACGGAACAGCCTCTGATGCCATTCGTCACACAGCACATCTGCTCCCGGGGAGATGGCAGGTATTTGGGCTGTTGTGCCTTTCTGAGGCTATTTCTGGGACTAGTCCTTTTTTTTTTTTTGCTGTTCTGTTCCGTTCTCGTTCTTTTATATTTCAACACGTCTTCTCTCTCTAAGTGGGTGCCAAATGGGTTTAAGAGGATAATGAGCTCACGAGAAGCTGGCAGGGAATAAAAAAGACAGACATTGGGGGCGTGGGGAGTAAATGGTGGCCACCACGCGATAAGGGACTGTCAGGCACGGGGCCCCACTTTCCAGCTCTCCTTCCTCCCAGGCAGGGAGGTGCTGACCCGAGCCACCCACACTACCCTGCCAGTGCTGAGAGGGAGGGTGGGGCTCGTCTGTAGGAAAGACCCCCTGGAATGTGAACCCTGTAGGGGTAGGATGTGTCTGCTCTGTCACTGCTTTATCCCCAGCAGCTGGCACACAGTAGGTCCTTCAGGAACACTAGTGGGAGGAAGGAGCAGGGAGAGTCACGGCAAGGGGCCTCCCCCCAGGGCTTAAACCTACTACCAAGGCTTCAGCCCATAAAATGTGACTTCCTCAGAGAACTGTAAACTCAGGGCTCTGGGAAGGTAGCATCTTGGGGTCCTCTGCTCTCTCTGGGTGGTCCTGGGGCTCAGGGGTGCCTGCTCGGCCACAGTCCCACCACCCAAGGGAACCCCCAGACTTCTCTCCTCCAATGCCAGTCATTCTGTCTCTCTCCTCCTCTCTCCTTCTCTTCTTTCCCCTCTCCTTTGCCTGCTTCTCTCCCTCCCTCTCTCTCCTTTGTCTCTCCATCCCTCCTTCATCTCTCCCTCTTCCTCTCCATCTCTCTATCTCCATCTCTTCCTCTCTATCTCTCTCTCTCCCTCTCTCCATGTAGCTCTCTAGCTCTCTTTGCCATTCTTTCTGTGCTCTCTCCAGACAGAAATTCTGCCCCAAAGGGAATGAGGAATTGAAGGACTAGTGATGGTTTGTTGAGCACCTACTATATGCCAGACCCTGAGCTTAAACTAGTTCTCCCATAGCCCTCCCAACACCCTGTGAGGGGGGCTGGGTGATTCTACTCATTCATAGGCCGTCTATCTACAGCTTGGAGGCCGTGTTGACTTTCTGCAAGCCCTGTCACCTCTGAGACTCTACTGCTCATTATATGTTTGGGGACCAAATCGCACTAACATCTTCACCTGTAACTTAAGGTGTATGGCCTGGCAGATCCCTTTGCCTCTCTGAGCTGTAGTTTTCTCTCTATAAAATGGGCCAGTCTTAGAATCTCCCTCACCAGGCAGAGGGGGACCTGATGAGATAATGCACAGGGCCGGAGTCAGTGGCATCGTCACGTCAATGCTCTTCAGTTTACATGAGACTCTCTGAGCCTCAGTTTCCCCATCTATCCTGCCACCCTCCCAGGGTTAGCATGACTTCCGTCAGGGATGGGACTGAGAGGTCCCTGTGCAGGAATGGCAGCATTTGCCATTCGTGTTTCCAGCCAGAGCCTCAAAATGTCTAAATACAGCCTATTTTTAGCACCAGAATGAACCTCTGGTATCTAGCTGCCAAGAAAAAGACTGTCAGGGCAGAGCTGCCCCGCGGGAAGGAGAAGAAGGAAGCACAGCCAGCCCGTGCTCCCTCCCCTGGGAGTGGCCACAGTGATCCCTGCTTCCAGGTTCCCAGAGGCCAGCAGGTCAGGACGGAAGCCCATGGGGCAGGCATAGCCCGAGAGGCTGGGCAGTGGGCTGCCGCCCTCCACAGCCCCCAGAGCCTGTCTTGGAGGGTCAGGGTAGGCCCTGCTCGCTCCAACTACCCAATCTTGCCCGAGAAATAGCTGCTGAGAAACCAGGTTCATGAAGGTTTGGTTTCTTCACAGTTCTGGGGGTTTCTGAGAAACTGGGGAGCCCAGGTCAGATGGGCACTTTCAGTCTTGACCAAATAACAAAAATACCAGAAGTCACTAGTATTTGTTGAGCACTTTTCTACTCTGTGTCAGGCACTGTGCTGAGCATCTTATTCCCCACCAAAAGGTTGGAGGTTCAAGTCCACCCAGAGGTGCCCCAGAAGAAAGGTCTAGTGACCTACTGCCAAAAAAAATTAGCCACTGAAAACCCTACGGAGCACAGTTCTACTCTGATGCATACGGGAGTCTCCATGAGTTGGAATCAATTCAACGTCAACTGGATTTTTTTCTTTCTTTTCATGAAGAATATCTTTGTACAAATGCCTGGAAGGCAATATAGGACTTCTCAACAATGGTAAGAGGTAAGGAAGCAAAGGCTCATAGAGATTAAGTGACTTTGCCCAACCACACAGGTAGGAATAAGGAGAGCATAAATTCAAGTCCAAAGCTATCTGAATCTCAACGCCGTGAGGGAATTACCTTGATGCGATCGTAGACACCAAGTCCACTACCATGCCAGCCAGCCCCCTCTCTCAATCACTACACCTCCCAGTTGGGTCCTAGCCTCGACAGAAAGGTCCTTCCCAAGCTTGGAGACAAGGAATACCGTCCCTGGAACACTTCCTCTCCAGACAGATGGACCCCATACTCCTCTAATCAAAGATCCTTCTCACCCTTCTTGCTCCTGCACCAGCCATTTGGCAAGTGAAAGGCCTGTGAACACAGTCTGAGAAATGGCACTACAAATGCTGGCCTCGTGGCTCTCCCCATGGTCTTTAGGAATACAGAAATTTATTAACCCAACTAAGCCTGGGGAAGGCTCTTCCATCCCAAATAGCATGTGGACCTCATGTCTTCCACTCATGGGTGTACCATCCTTTAATGATCCCGTTGCCTACCGATGGACGTATGGGTTGTTTCTGGTTTCTTACCACTCTACAAAGCTACAGTGGGCACCCCTGCACATACACTGTATTCGAGTTACCACAAACCGCACTTACGACCATCGTTTTTTTTTGCACATCTTATCGTTATTAATTTTATCACATACAATCTTGCAGCCCATAATCTCCTTATGTTATCATTCTCAGGTGTTCACACACTGATGTTCAGTTTTACAATTTACCGTTCAAAACGCTGTCGTAGAGCAGGCTATGGCCTGGTCTATGATGAAGTCAACGTCGGGAGTCGTAATGGATAGAAAGTTGGGTGATGTCCAGCTCTAACAACAGGACACGTGAACTGTGGACACGACTGACAGCCACAGCCATTCCGACTTCAACTTCGTTGTTAGGATACTGATGCTGACTTCATTTTAGACCAGGCCTCTAGTATGATCGTATTCAGTGTTTCGTAATACAAGAAGCATCGATTGTTAATTTGAAATGAGGTATTCGACTTACGTCAGAACCGACTTATGACAGTCGTTGGAACAGAACCCCGCCGTAAATTGAGGACTACCTGTCCGTACTTCCTGGGTCCAAAAAGTGGGATTACTGGGTCAAAGATGGTGCACGTTCGTGTGTGTCCGCACAGGGGAGCCTTGATTCAGCTCCTCACCTCGGCATGTGCTGCCTTCTGCACACACACCCCCGCCTCCTGGGAAAAATCCCCTCGTCCCCACACTTCCTTCCTTCAGTCCCAGGACGAGGCCTCACCCGCCACCACCTGGCACTCACAGCTCACCACTTCCATTCATCTTCCCCAAAATTCAAGAAAATAAATGGGAAGGCAAAGTGTCATTAGCTTAATGGCCTTTAACACCCAGCCATCTGCCATGATGTAATTAAATAAAAAAACCACAGGGAGCATATGGTGCCCATTATAAATAAATATTAAAATTTTGTTTCCCTGGGTAATGAGTCCAGAGCCTCTTGCTCCACGGGCAAACTTTATGACCATCTTCCCTTGTTGCGGGGAATCAGGCTGGGCCACAGAGAGTGGGAATGGCCCGGGGAGGAGACCTGGAAGGGTTCATATCTAACACCAGACATTCCTGCATTTGAACCTGCCTCAGCCACACGTGATTGAGACTCAGTTTTCTCACCTGCAAAATGGGAACAATCCAACCTGCCCCACAGGGAAGACATGAGGATTGAACAGGCTACTATGTTTAAATACAAACCAAGGCTGTTGCCATCAAGTCGATTCTGACTCACAGCAACCCTCTAGGACGGACTAAAACTTCCCCATAGGGTCTCCAAGGCTGTAATCTTTACGGAAGCAGACTGCCACATCTTTCTCCTGTAGAGCGCCTGGCGGGCTTCCTTTTGGTTAGCAGCCAAATGTTTAACCACTGCACGACCAGGACGCCTTAAAATACATAGCATCATAGTAATGGCATGAACGAATGCTTACTGAGCACCTACTGAGTCAGACCGTGCTCTAGATACTAACTTGTTTAATCCTGACAACAACCCTATGAGAAAGGTCCCATTTCTGCAGATGAGAAAACTGAGGTTCAGAGAAGTTAAGTCACCTGCTCGAGGTCACACAGCTAGGAACTGGGAGAGCAGGGTTTGAACCCAGGCAGTCTGACTCCAGAGCCTGCTAAGCCTGAAACAACAGTTTCTCAATGAGTGGTCATTCCCTGCTCAACTTTGGCCAACTGGGGAAAAAAAATTTCCCCCTTCTCCTAACAATGCCATTTACCCCTATTTCATTTCAGAAAAACATGAAGATGTAACATGCTGCTGCGATGACTGGTGACCACTCAAGATGGGTGAGGAAAGTACATCTTTGGTGGCCCCATCTACCGTATGATCCCACCCCTGCTCATGAGGTAGGCCCAGCGGCCATGTTTATCACATAACCCCACCTGCTGACATTGCCAGTGGACCACCGGTGGACTCAGTTCTGAGGCTGGTCAATCAATTCTAACCCTCCTGGAATACAGAGTTGGGATTTCAGATATTTGGTCTCTGTGGGTCAAGCAGACTAAGGATTTACAATCTCGGGAGCCGCCACCACACGCCCACGGAAAGAGCAAGGGTTAGTACGTAGAGAGAAGAAGGCAGATAAACAGAGAGGGAGATTTTGAGACAGAGGAGCTGAGAAATCCTTAGGTTCCTGACCTTTGGAAGGCCAACTGCAACCTTCCAAGTTTATTAAAAACAAAAACAACAATAACCAGTAGCCATAAAGTCAATTCCACCTTGTGGCGACTCCATGGGTTACAGAGTAGAACTGCTCCATAGGGTTTTCTTAGCTGTAATCTTTACGGACGCAGATCGAGAGGTCTTTCTCCCACGGTGCCACTGAGCGGATCCAAACCACCAACCTTTAGCTTAGTTGTTGTTGTTAGGTGCCATCGAGTCCGTTCTGACTCTAGCTGAGCCCAAACCGTTTGTGTCACCCAGCGACCCTACACCAGTTCTGATCCAGCCGACTCTGGCTCGGTGACCCCGTGTGTGTCAGAGCAGAGCTGTGCTCCACAGCGTTTTCAACGGCTGATTTTTCAGAAGTAGATCACCAGGCACCTCTGGGTGGACTCGAACCCCCAGTCCTTTGGTTAGCAATGACCACACTGTTTGCACACCACTTTACCAAAAGCCAAACCAAACCCATGGCCATCGAGTCGATTCCAACTCACAGCAACCCTATAGGACAGAGTAGAACTGCCCCACAGGGTTTCCAAGGCTCTAACTCTTCATGGGAAAGGACTGCCCACATCTTTCTCCTATAGAGCAGCTGGTGGGTTCCAACCTTTTGGTTTGCAGCCGAGCACTTAACCACTGCACCACCAGGGCTTCTCTTGCATCTCTATAGACAGTTAAATGAGAAATTTGGGGTACTTTTCTCACCAGGGTGCTGGGCCCACAGCAAGGGCTCAGTAAGTGTTAACTGTGGATAGACATATACCTGAAAAAGCAGGAACCCCCTGGGACAAATGCTGAAGAACCACCCAAACTCTGAGCTAGGGGAAGGGGCTGAGCTGCAGGAAGGCAAGGGGAAGCAGAGAGAGCTGACAGCTCCCCCTTGCCTGGGCTTCTGTGAAAGGGCCAAGGCGCAGGTCCCCCTCCTCTGGTCTTCCCTGCCAGGCAGCTGGCAGCCCTTCTCTGAGCCCAGATGAAGTTCCTACCCCAGAGGGAATTCTAAAGGAAGGCCTGAAGCCCTGTCATTAAGCCATCTGGAGTCGTCTTCTCCTCCAGGAGCGGCTGTGTCCTGGGTCAATTAGTGCACATTTGCACAGGGTTCCTTAATACGTCGCTAATTGTCTGGGGGAGATAATGATGGCTCTGCCGGTTCTGGGCAGAAAGTTTACCCACAGGGGCAGACCTGCAGGGGATGGCGGGGAACAGAGAGGGGAGGTCAGGGGAAGAGAGGGAGGGAAGGGGGGGAGAGGGGAGGGAGGGAAGGGGACGAGAAGGGAGAGAGAGAAGGGGAGGGAAGAAGAGAAGGGGAGGGAAGGGAGGAGATGGAAGGAGAGGGGAGGAAAGGGGAGAGGAGGGAAGGGGAAGAGAGGGGAGCAAGTGAGGGGAGTGAGGAGATGGAAGGGGATGGAAGGGGATGGGAGAGGAGAGGAAGGAAGGGGACGTGAGGAAGTAGAGTAAAGCAGAAAAGGTCCCTGGGTGGCACAAATGGTTTGCACTGCTAATCTAAAGGTTGGCAGTTCAAACTCCTCCCCCACGGTACTGCGAAGAAAGGCCTGGTGATCTGCTCCCATTAAAATTACAGCCAAGAAAACCCTATGGAGCAGTTCTGCTCTGTAACACATGGGATCCCCGTGAGTCAGAATAGACTCAACAGCAGTTAACAACAATAACAGGGTAGAGTAGACCCATGCACTGTGAAGATCAGTATTATTAATATTATATAAGTGTCATTTTGGAACCCTGGTGGTGAAGTGGTTAAGAGCTCAGGGTGCTAACCAAAAGGCAGCCGTTCAAATCCACCAGCCGCTCCTTGGAAACACTATGGAGCAGTTCTACTCCGTCCTATAGGGTCACTATGAATGCAGCAGTTCTACTCCGTCCTATAGGGTCACTATGAATCAGAATCGGCTCAACAGTACACGACAACAACAGGAAGTATTATTTTATGATCTTTTTGCTTGATTCGGGTGTACTGGATCGCTATGAGAAATGTATGTCTCACCGTGGGCCCATTACAATACTTGGAAGCTGAGTGATGGAGAATCATGGGGAGAGCTGGGTGAGATAGGATGGTCACAGAGGAGACCATTGAGAAGAAGACAGTTGAGCTGAGACCTGAAGAAGGAGAAGGAGGCAGCCCTGGGAGGAGCTGGGGCAAGAATGTTCTAGGCAGATGCAACAGCACGCAAAGACTCAGGGTGGGAAAGGGCCAGCCTGACTCCAGGAGCTGGGCGGGGCTGGGTGGGGAGCAGAGTGAAGAGATGGGGCTTGTGGATTCTGCTCACAGATGTCCCTAAATTGCAGTGCCACTGCCCCTGTTCCCTAAAATGCACAATGACAGGCTGGAAGAGACCCCCAGGGACCCTTCCTGCCCCACTGTCTCGGTGGTTCTCTGAGGCTGATCTGGGATCAAGAAATGTTTGTTGCTTCGCAGAGGTGAGGGCTGGGCCCTTGGTCAGGGTTAGTGGTGGGCCTAGAATTCCTTTCTGGGTGGGGCTTAGGGGCACCCTCTGCCTGGAACGGCAGGTGCAGGCTGCAAAGGATGCAGACAGCTTCGATGAGTAGAGAGAATGTGTGTCACCTACGTCAGGGGCTGGCAAACTACAATCTCTGGGCCCAGCCTGTTTTTGTACAGCCCTTGAGCTAAGAATGGTTTTTATATTTTTAAAGGTTGGGAAGAAGGAGGAGGAACAGAAACAATGGAGACTGCAGTGGCCCTGCAAAGCCTAAAATATTTACTAGCTGGCCCTTTACAGAAAGAGTTTGCCGACTCCTGATCTTTTACCAGCAACAAATACTGGTGATGGAGATTATGGGGTGGGGAGGGACCGAGGTCACCCTATCCATCCTCAGAGCTCAAAGGCCACTCTCTGGTCACTGAGCATCTTCCTTAGAGTAAATGCAAGGGCTGGCCGGAAGCCTAGAGATCCATCCCGTGGTGAAACCCTCCATCTATAGAAGGGCACAGAGAAACTCAGATGAAACAAACGCTGTCCATGTGAGATAACTTGCATGGACCTGGACCCAAGTAAGTGTTCAATAAATTTTCACCAGTATTGTTAGTATGAGTATTTTTATGCCACAGTATCCTGGAGTTCAAAGGCCCTTTTGAAATCAGTTAGAATAAGTCTGACATTTTACAGGTGAGGAACTTGGGGCTCAGAGGGACTGAATGGCCCAGGGTCACACAGCCTGGTGAGGGCTAGGCAGGTTTCTTCCCAGTACACGCGCTGCTCTCTGCCAGATGCCATCACCTCCTACCTCTACCCTCAGTGATCACCATTTGCTGGTTCCATGCTGACCACAGCAGATTAAAAACTAATTTAGGAACAGTGACAACCCCAAAGAGGAATTCTCCACCAGGAGTCTCCTCTCTACCCAAAATCACCACGCCTAGTCTTCCTGTGGAAGCAGCGTAGGACGGAGGGGTCTCCGTGTCCCCAGTCAGGCTCCACGGGCTCAAGTCCTTCTGCCTGTGCACCCTGTTCCCTTGGAGGGGCTTCAGGCCCCCCAGGTAGCTCAGGGCAGGGCTGAGAGGTGCACTTACAGCCCATCAGAGCTGGAGAGGACCCTTCACAATCCCCTGGGCAGCTTCTTCATTTGACAGATGGGAAAACTGAGGCCCAAAGGGAAGCTGGAGGGATTTGCCCATGGTCACCCAGTGACTCCTGGATCCCATCCCAAATGCTGACCAGGTGGAATACTACTGACCAGCCCTTCCATTTACACTGTGTCATTGGCTCACCCCGGTGGTCCTATTTGGTAGTTTGGTGCTATTCTCACTTTACCGATGAGGCCATCAAGGCCCAGAGAGGTCAAGTGACTTTCGGGATGGCAGAGCTGGTGGGTGGCAGAGAAAGACTCAAGCCCAGGTCTGTCCGATTCCAGAACCTTTAGTCATAACCTTCTACTGCAGCCTCAGGGCCTTCTCTCTGCACGGAGGGTGGGGCCATGCAGAGCCTTTCCCTTCCCACGCTCAGAGCCACCCCTCATGCACAGGGCCCTCTCTCCTGTCTGCTCAGAACCTGTGCAGCAAGCTGTGCCTCTGAGGCCCCTCAGCTGGGAATGAGGAAGCAGACACCTTCTAGAAGGCACAGGAGTCCTCAAGCCCCAGCAGCATCTTCACCACGTCCTAGGTGGTACAAGTTGTTCCGCCGGCATCCAATCAAGGGCCATTCCCTCCCACAAGGGCAATCACACCGGAAACGGACTGAGGGTTCAGCCCCTTGGCACATCATCTGGATGCCACTGTAACACAGAGAAGGTGCCGTGAAACCACACATGTGCACACGCCAACAGATGCATTTGTGCGTGTACACGCCCGTGCCTGCCGTGTCCCCACTGCCCATCCCCGAATCCCTCATACATGTGCATGCTCACCCATCCGTGTTTATCCATCCCCATTGACAACAATGGTGGGAATCCTTAAACCCCCTTCAAAAATGAGAAGAAGCAGAGACTGTGTGACTTGCCCAGAGGACAGTGATGGTTCAGTAGTAGAATTCTCATCTTTCATGGGGGAGACCCGGGTTCAATTCCTGACCGATGTACCTCGTGTGCAGCCACCACCCGTCTGTCAGTGGAGGTTTGCGTGTTGCTGTGATGCTGAACAGGTTTCAGTGGAGCTTCCCGACTAAGACTAGGAAGAAAGGCCTGGTGACCTACTTCTGAAAATCAGCCATTGAAAACCCTGTGGATCCTAACACATTTTGTTCTGTTGTGTGTGGGGTTGCTATGAGTCTGGGGCCAACTCAACAGCAGCTAACAACAACGAGTGGCTTGCTCAAGAAATACGGTGAATGATGGAGATTAAACTAGGAATTGGATCTTCTAGTTCTGACCAAACAGGGTTTCTTCATCCCCTGGGATTGTCAAAAGAATAAATGAATATGTGTCTTAAAAAGTCTAGATCACAGATTTTCATCCTTGGCACTACTGACACCTCAGGCCTGATAATAACTTTGTTGTGGGGCTGGCCTGTGCTGTGTAGGACGCTGCTACCCAGTAGTTATCAGTAGAACTTCCCCACCCTCGGCTGAGACAACCAAAAACATCTCAACATTGCTGTGGACACTGCCCTGGGGAATAAACAGAAGAGTGTCCCAGAACACCACTCTCGGACCCATCTGACTTCAGATCTCTACAGTGTTCGTCAGTGATTTTATCTTATTGCTCTACCATAAGCCTCTATTATACGCTTCCATTCCAGGATCCCTGACTTCTAGAATTCTATGTTGGGACACGAAGGTCACTGTCAATATTGGAGGGTTCTCTGACTCTGAAATTCTCTCCTATGCTGCTCAGATCCTATCTCCTCCCATTTCAAGGTTGAAATTCTCCCTGGGAGACATCTGTGCTTCGCTGCCTTCCAGTGACCAGGATGAATGACGTGCCCATGAATTATATATTTCAAGTCATCTCTAAATTGCTCGGCAATTACAGAACACCAAGGGTCAGCTGCCGGGAGCGAGAACCTCCTTTTCTGCAGGGAGTAACAGCTGGATGGAAACACGCTGTTATGGATTGAATTGTGTCCCCCCAAAATATGTGTTGGAATACATATACCTGTGGATATAATCCCATTTGGGAACAAACTTTTCTTTGTTATACTAATGAGGCCGTATCAGTGCAGGGTATGTCTTAAACCTAAGCACTTCCAAGTTATAAGAAGCAGATTAGACAGGGAAGCACAAGCATGGAGAAGATAGATGCCACGTATAAGATTGCCAAGGAGCTGAGGAACGCCAGAGCTACAGAAACTGAAAGAGACAAGGGATTTCCCCCAGAGGCGACAGAGAGAGCCAGCCCCTAGAGCCAGTGCCCTAAATTTGGACTTCTAGCCACCCAACTGTGAGAAAATAAATTTCTGTTCTGTAAAGCCACCCACTTGTGGTATGCCTGTTTTAACAGCACTAGGTAACTAAGACACACACCGAGACAAGAAAACACATTATCTAATGGGGGTAGGTTTCGGAGTGAATCTTTTGGCTTATCTGTATTTTTCTCATTTTTTCCACAATTAGCTGTGGTTTAAAAAAAAAGATAAAGCATGGGTTTTGATGTCAGTTAGACCTGGGTTCTAATCTTGGCTTCATCACTTATTAGCACAAACCACTTAATCTCTGAACTGTGGGATCCCCACCCATAAAATGGGATGAGAACAACCAAAACCAAACCCATTGCCCTTGAGCCAATTCCGACTCATAGCAACCCTATAGGACAGAGTAGAGCTGCCCCATGGGGTTTCCAAGGAGCAGCTGGTGGATTCGAACTGGCAACCGTTTTATTAGCAGCCAAATGCTTAACCACTGCACCACTAGGACCCCCAAAATGAGAAGGTTAAATGAAGTAAGGCATGCAAAATGCTTTGTATGGGGCCAGGCACACTCCTGGGCCTCAACACAATCACGGTGATAGTTTTCTATTGTTCCTTTTTGTTTTTATGACTTAAATAAACGACTCCTTTTTTTAATCGACTCCTGGTTGTCGAAAACTATTTGCGCTGGACTGCTAACCGAAACGTTGGCGGCTCAAACCCACCTGGTGGTGCCGCAGAAGAAAGGCCTGGCAATCTGCTTTTGTAAAGATTACAGCCAAGAAAAACCTACGGAGCAGTTCTATTCTGTCCACGTGGGTTCGTCCTGAGTTGGAATCAACTGGTCGCCAAGGGGTTTGCCGTTTTGGTTTTCTCTTTTATCTGCCAGCTGTATTAGCGAGATAAATGAGAAAGAAATAAGTAAACTGAAGACAGAACGTAAGAACAAAACAGGGCAGAACCACGCAAACTCATACTTTAAAGACAGGAAGTGATAAGGGTTTAAAGCGGTTTGGAATGAGTTTCCACTCCCCAGGACACCCAGATTTGTAGGGGTGGTGTCAGATACTGGGCATCTGAGTTATACAGCTATATACTAAAGACTTAGTCCTTAGTAGTTTCAAAGCATGAGATAAAATCTGCCAAGGGTTTTTGCCACACAGCACCCCCATACTCTAAAGCCTGAGCTCGTAGATTCTGGAGAAACTACAGCTATTACTATTTTCATGCTTGAATGAAGGCAGGCAGCCATGCCAGGCGGAAGACACGAGAGTTCTGGAATGCTTGGAGTTGACGTGAGTCCCAGTCCAGCTCCGTCACTTCGTGACTTAAGACCCCAGGTAGGGCATGTCCCCTCCCTGAGCCTCCGTTTTCCTGACCTATAAATGGGCACAATAATGCCACCTCTCAAGCCTCCCAGCAGGCATCTGGCACCAGTAGGCGAACCTTACTATTATTATCCCACTCCAGAGGCTGACAGGCACCGAGCAGAGGCGGGCCAGGACTGGGGCAAAAGTTAGAACTGGAGGCGGTATCTTATCTCTCAACTTATTTGTGATTCTTTGACAAGAAAGTTCTCAACACCAGCCTCAACATTAATAGGTCATTGCTGTCACGGTGCCTTTAAATTTAGACCAACACCCCACACACAAACACGTCTCCACCCACACACCCCCAGGAATAAATCACCCAGGCGGCAAGGAGCACGGTCTGTCTCGGAAACATCCAGGGTGGGAGAGGCATGCAGTGAAGCCAGCCTGACTCTGGAGGCTTCTGGAGGCAGGGAGCTCTCTTCCGCCCACACAGGGTGCTCCCTGCTTGGAGCACTGAACAAGGAGTCAGGATACTGGCATCCTCAGCCTGGGCTGCAATAATCACCAAGGCTAGTAAAACGAGACGGTAGACCTGATGTGGTTCCTGGGTTCAACCCAGATCCCTCTGTGCCCAGGTTAGGCAGGCATCGTGGGTGAGAGACACAGCTTGGCTGAGCTGGGGTTTCCTCATCTGTAAACAAAGTAGCTGCAAGGCTGGCTTTCTGGGCATGTGATCCATGCAGTCACTCAGGACTCCAGGCTCAGGAGGGCCCCATGTTTGGTCTTATGTTCTACTGTTGCGAGATTCTTAATAATTGTATACAAGGATCCTTGCATTTGCATTTTGCACTGGGCCCTGCAAATGTGTGTCTGGTCCTGGGTGGTGTGAAGGTTGATGGAGGCTCATGACTGTACAAGCTCCAGCCCTGTGCTGGATACCCACTAGGTCTCTTACTTCCCTTCCTCCTCCCCCCACCTCACCTTCCAGAACATTCTATCACTGTGTGGCCTGAGACAAGTGAATTTTCCTCTGTGCCTCCAATTCCCTGTGTGTAAACAACAAAACCAAAAACTACCTTAAAATTTCTTCTGGCTCCTACTTATGGACCCCTCCCATATTCAAACTACAATTCACTCATTCGTTTACTCAACAAACATTCACTGAGTGCCAGCTGTGTGCCAACCCCAGGTTTGCCCCACTGCCTGGGAATCTTGTTAAAACGTAGATTCTGATTCAGTACATCTGGGGTGGAAATGCAAATTCTCAACCAACGGCTGAACCAGAATGAACCGGTTCAAATCCTGGTTTAAATCCCAGCCCCATCATTAGTACCTGTGACACATGGGGTGAGTCACAGAGCCTTTCTGAGCCTCAGTTTCTGCATGCTAAGTGAGCAGTATCTCCTCAGGGGATGTTGTGAGGATTAAATTAGATGACACCTCAAAATAGTGGTGATAAGCAGAGTGAGCACTTTCTATGGGCCAGGTGTGCTGCAGAGCACTTCCAATATTTTTCTTGCCTTTTTTTTTTTTTAATAAGAGATAATTTACATGTTCGTAAAAACACACAACTCTTAGACGCACAGGTCAACAGTTTTTACGTATGTACGCATTCGCGTGACCCCACCCAGATCAATATATAGAACATTCCCTTCACTCCCCAAAACCAAGCCCGTTGCCGTAGAGTCGATTCCGACTCATAGCAACCCTGTAAGACAGCGTAGAACTGCCCAATCGGATTTCCGAGGAGAGGCTGGTGGATTTGAACTGCCGATCCTTTGGTTAGCAGCCGTAGCTCTTAACCACTGGGCCACCAGGGTTTTTCTTTATTTGTAATGACCTAAAGAAAATCACCCATATGTCTATTAGTGGCTGAATGGACAGACAAACCGGCGCAGCCATACAATGGACTACTCCTCAACCATGGAAAGGGACGAACTCTACCTTGAGTCTGGTGGTGGTTACATGACTTATTACCTGTTGCCGTTAAGTTGATTCCAACTTACGATGATCCCATGTGTTACAGAGTAGAACTGAGCCACATGGTTTTCTTGACTGTAATCTTTACGGGAGTAAATTGCCAGTCCTTTCTTCCGCAGTGCCGCTGGATGGGTTCAAACCGCCAACCTTTAGGTTAGTACCTGAGGGCACACCATTTGCGCCACCAAGGAACCTACGTGACTGTATACACTCACAAAACTGTGAACTAAAAAGGGTGAATTTTACTGTAGGTGAAATACTCAATAAAAACATTTTTTTTAAAAAAAAGAAGCCACTGTACTTTTCCTACTATGCTGCCTGCCTCCTCGAAGGACGAGATGCTCCCAAGAGAACCAACACCTGCTCACTTCTTCATCCTGGGCCCCTGGGATGTTCACCTGGCAGGAAGAGATGGCTTGGCCCCGGCAGGCAACTCCCCTGAGCAGCTGGGTTCCCACGTGACCCCAGCACATGGCCTGCTCTGCTGGGGAGCTGTAACAGTCCCAGGTTATTTTTGCTCCGAGAAGTCCCAGCCACAGGGTTCTCTCTCCACAGGCAGCGGACACCCCCTGCTGTGTTTACATAAAAACACATTTGCAAAGGGTTTTGTTTTTACATTTGCCTGGGCCTCAATGCTATTAAATGTGAGGAAGCCTGATTAACTGGCTGGAAGCAGATGATGAGAGAAGGCAGGCTGACGGCAGGGGGGATGCAGGCACAGGTTTCATCCCTGCCCCAGGGAACCCTGGGGTCTCTCTGCTGCTGCTGCTGTTGTTGGGTGCCATCAAGTAGATTCTGATTCGTGGTGACCCCAAGTGGCAGAGCAGAACTGCCCTGTAGGGTTTTACAGGCTGTAATCTTCACGGGAAGCAAATTGCCAGGTCTTTCTCCCGTGGAGCTGCTGGGTAGATTTGAACCACTTTCAGTCAGTAGCCAAGCACTCACCCATTGCATATGGCTACAGCAGTGTTCACAGACGCACACTTGCACAAGCACTCTCATTCCTCAACCTGGGTGCTATGTCATTTTGGCCCAGACGATCCTTTGTTGCATCTTAGGATGTTTAGTAGCATCCCCCACTTCTACACTTTAGTAACCTCCTCCCCACACCCCTGTTGGATGTAACAACCCAAAACCTCTCTGGACATTGCCAAATGTAGCCACTGGTTAAGAACCACAAAAAGACATCCATCTGCAAGCTCAGCTCTGCAGCCCTCTGCCTTCCAAGACCTCCATCGGGACCCTTTCGAGGATAAAAATCAGCATAAATCAAAATGTAAGAATTAATCAAATCCCACTTTTCACGTCTCTGTTCACTTCTCACACCAACTGCCCACGCGGCGCTTCTTTCTCTGACCCGAGGCACCTGGAGCTAAGTCAGATTTCACAAGCTAAAAGGACACTGTCCTTCAGAAGCCAAGTACGTGCGAGACTCCAGATAACAGCCACAAGCCCGGGAGTCTACCCAGGGCTCTGTCATTTCTGACCTGCTGGCTCCCGCTGCTCTCTTAGGCCCAGTAATTCTCTGGAGCTACTCACAAAAAGTGTTATACTTACAATTACGTTTTTATTGTAGAAAAAAAAAAACACACACACACACACAAATGAAGACATGCATAGGGTGAGGTCGGGGGCGGGGGTTCCCAACACAGAGCTTCCATGTTGGTGGTGCAATGGTTAAGCACTCAGTTGTTAACTAAAACGTCAGCGGTTCAAACCCACCAGCTGTTGCGCAGGAGAAAGATGTGGCAGTCTGTTTCTGTAAAGATTACAGCCTTGGAAACCGTATGGGACAGTTCTACTCTGTCCTATAGAATCGATAGGACTCAGAATCAACTCGACAGCACCCAACAACAACCCTCCCACGCGCATGAATGTTTTTTACCAACCAGGAAGCCCATGGAGCTTCAGTGTCCAGAGCTCTCTTTGGGGCCTCATTACTTAATTCAAACTTCCGCCCCTCTTCCCTGAGGGCAAGTCAGTTTCACAAGGTGATCATGAATGGGTCTTTCTCTCATTCCAAAGTCACCTGTTAGTTAGGCGTGAGTTTACACCAAATCACCCAGCAAGACAAGGGCATCTGAATTCCAGACAGTTCCCATCAAATACACACTCACACATACACACTAATGCACACATATTCACACACACAGGCTCTCACACACTCATGGACACATCCACACACGCTCACATTCACATACAATCACACGCTCTTACAAAGACACTCACAAACACACCCACACACACGCTCATACACACGATCACACATGGCAATCACACGCTCTGACACACATTTATACACAATCATACTTAACCACACTCACAAACACAACCCTATACACTCACACACACATACTTCTCCACACACAATCACACACTCATATACACTCACACACACGATCACATGTGTACTCACACACACACTAAGTGAGGAGCCAGCTCTCCTCGATGGCCTTCTGCCCTCTGACTAGACCAAATAAAGGCCCACTGCGTGTGCTGACCACTGCGCGTGCTGACCAACAGCAGGCTCTAGGGTAAGGGATACACTCGTACCTCTTCACCACAGGCGTTGGAGGGATGCTGACTCCTCAGAAACCCCACAGCCTAATTCGGCCCCTCTTGAATCCTTCCCATAGACACACTGAGTGGTCAGCTCAGCGGCCCACAGGCAAGGGTGGCTGATTTTGTCGCAGCCACAGCTGAGGTTGCCCTTGAGGGAACCACCAAGAGGCCCCACTGTCCCTCCCAGGCCTGGCTGAGGGACAGGACCAAGGGGGAGGCCTCCCATGGAAGGTTCCACTTCTGAGCTTAATTTGAGAGCATCCATGACTCCTGCCGAGCAGCTGAAGAGCTCTTTGAAGCCTCTTTTCAACTGAAAACAGTAATTTGCAAAGCTCACAAAGCATGGAGCAGATGGCACGGCCCAGTTGAACCACAGCTGGCCTGTCTCACAGCCCAGAGCCTATGGGCCGCTTCCAGGCTCTGCGGCTACTACAGGCTGGTGGGAGGGTCTGGGCTGGCATCGAATCCCACCTCTGCCACTTATAGCTGTGTGACCGTAGACAAATGACTTAATCTTTCTCTCCTGTTTCTTCATCTTTAAATGGGGATAATAAAAAGATTGTCGTGATGATTCTGTGCAGTGGCAGAGTATAGGAAGTGGTCACAAGTACTGACTCTGGAACCAGCTGGCTTGAGTTCAAATCCGGGTTCTGCCCCTAACTAGGTACTGCCATCTACTTACTGTGTGACCTTGGGCAAGGTGCCTAGCCTCTCTGGTCATCCTTTCCTCTGTAAGACAAGGAGATTGGAAGAGATCGTGAGCCTCCTTCCCCTCCCATATTCTCAGGCTCTTAGCGTCTAGAGGCACAACAGGGGACCACGGGACCTACTAGAAATTACATATGACTCCTTAACAACTCTGTGCTTTTTGGCTGGAACTGGACTGACTCAGTGCTAGAGCCCATCCTTTCTCAAGACAACCAGAATTCCTCATTAGTCATTATCAATCAATGTTTCTGATAGTTTTTTTTTTTTAATTTAGTTGGGGGAAAATGAATTTTTATTTAAAATCACGCAGTTTGTTTGAGAGACAAAAATCTTTCCAATCCTCCCTTTCCACAAGGGGGGAATAATAACATGGAAGTTCTTGGGATCAGAGACATTTGGGCTTCTACTGAGTTAGCTAAGGTCAACAGCAACCAGTTGCCATCAAGTCAATTCTGACTCATGGCGACCTCATGTGCGTCAGAGTAGAACTGTGTGCCACAGGGTTTTCAGTGGCTGATTTTTTGGAAGTAGATCGCCAAGTCTTTCTTCTGAGGCACCCCTGGGTGGACTCGAACCTCCAATCTTTTGGTTAGCAGTCAAGCGCTTTAAGCATTTGCACCACCCAGGGACTCTGATATCAACAGTAACAACTCTCATTTATGGAATGCTCATGTGGCGCTCGGCATTGTTTTTAGCCCTGTCCACATCTTCCCTCACCCACAAAACCACCCTAAGGGGCAGGTACTTCTTTTATTCCTATTTTATAAGTGAGAAAGCTGAGGCCCAGAGACAGGAACTGACTTGCTCAAGGTCGCACAGCCAGCAAGTGGCTAAGCGGGGATGTGACCTCATGTCTGTCTGACTCCAGGGCTGAAACTTAAGGAAGATGTGAAATCGCCTCGGTTGACTGTAAGCTCTAGAGTAGAGCTGTCCAAAAGAAAAACGTAAGACATACATACTATGTACAGTCTTCTAGTAGCCACGTTAAAAAAAGTAAAAGGAAACAGGTAAAATAATATATTTAATTTAATCCAATATATCTAAAATATTGTCATTTTAACATGAAATCAATATACATACATAGATGGCTGACACTGAGTCTGCTCTGACTCACGGCAACCTTATGAACAACAGAACAAAAAGTTGTTCAGTCCCACGTCACTCTCACGGCTGCTGGCACATTCGAGTCCATCGTTAGAGCTATTGTGCCAATCCACCTCACTGAGGGTCTCTCTAGCCCTTGATGGCCCTCTACTTCACCAAACATGACGTTCTCCTCCAGCAATGATCCCTCCTAATGACGTGTCCAAAGCAAGTGAGTTGGACAACGTTCTGTTGTGATTCATAAGGTTTTCATTGGCTAATTTTTAGAAGTAGATTGTAAGGCCTTTTTTCCTAGTCTGTCTTAGTCTGGAAGCTCTGCTGAAACCTGTCCACTACGGGTAACCCTGCTGGCATTTGAAATACTGGTGGCACAGATCCCAGCATCATAGCAATACACAAGCCATTGCAGTATGATAAACTGACAGATGGGTGGTGGGAAATCAATATAAAATATTATTAATGACATACTTGACATTCTTTTTTTTAATACCAAGACTTCAAAATCCAGTGTGTATTTCACACTTATAGCATGTCTCAATTCGGACTAGACACATTTCAAGGGCTCAGGAGGAGCCACATGAGGCTGGTGGCCACCATAGTAGATGGTAAGACTCTAGAGACCTGGGTAACGGTTGGTGGACTCGTAGAGCTGGAAGAAGTATCCAGAGTCTTAAGACTTCAAATCAGGAAGCATCTCTGCCACCACTCCATGGCCTCCTGATGTGGGAGCTGACTTGAGGGAGTTGAATGACTTGTGTCTCTGGCAGCCAGACTAGTCCAGCTACCAGGTGACTCATCTCATGAGTGCAAGTGCCCCAGCCTCTTCTTGCCTTAGTCCAGCCCCACCCTGTGGGCAACTCTCAGACCCCTGCCTCAGGGCCCTGCTGAGCCCAGCTTATTCTGGAGCTGATCTGGGCTCATGTGCGTCTCAGAGCCCAAGCTTAGCCAGGGAACCCCTGTGTCTTAGAAATGGCCTCACAAAAGTGGCTAGAACAGCATCTTCAAGTCAACGGGCACTGGCTTAGAACCCCAGTTCAGTCATTCCTAGCTAGAAGGAGCTTGGGCAAGCTTCTGCCTACCACTCTGTAAAACCGGGGTTCCTAATAATATCTTTCTTCACGGGGTCAACAGAAGGACCAAATGAAGAACTATCAGATTCACTTTTATCTCTTGAGCACTTACGTCATGTCTCTAAGCACAACACGTAAGTGTTAAGTGTGTCCCCATTTTACAGATGGGAACACAGAGGCATGGGGAGAGAAATAACTTGCCCAGTATCAACACAACTACCCAATGAGGGCTTCTACAATAATAGACCCTAACTCATAGGGCTGTTGTAGGGATTAAATAAAGTAGTACATTAAATTAAAGCATTAGAACAGTGCTGAGCCTATAGTGTGTATTCAACAGATTTTGTTTTCATCAGTCCTCATCATCATCATCGTTGTTGTCATTAATAACATCATCGTTACCATCATCGTCGCCATTGCTTTCTTCATTGTCATTATCATCACTATTATTGCAATGCTTGTTGTCAACATCATCATCATTGATCATCACCATTTTCATCATCATCACTGTTCTCCTTAACATCATTGTTACCATCATTATCATCGTTGTTGGTCATCAAAACGTCATGAGCGGCTTAAGGGGACTTCTAAGTCAATTGGCAAAATAATTCTATTATGAAAACATTCTGCATCCCACTTTGAAATGTGACGTCTGGGGTCTTAAATGCTAACAAGCGGCCATCTAAGATGCAGCAATTGGTCTCAACCCACCTGGATCAAAGGAGAATGAAGAACACCAAGGTCACACGACAACTATGAGCCCAAGAGACAGAAAGGGCCACATGAACCAGAGACTTACATCATCCTGAGACCAGAAGAACTAGATGGTGCCCGGCCACAACCGATGACTGCCCTGACAGGGAGCACAACAGAGAACCCCTGAGGGAGCAGATCAGTGGGATGCAGACCCCAAATTCTCATAAAAAGACCAGACTTAATGGTCTGACTGAGACTAGAGGAATCCTGGCGGTCCTGGTCCCTAAACCTTCTGTTGGCCCAGGACAAGAACCATTCCCGAAGACAACTCATCAGACACGGAAGGGACTGGACAATGGGTTGGAGAGAGATGCTGATGAAGACTGAGCTACTTGTATCAGGTGGACACTTGAGACTGTGTTGGCATCTCCTGTCTAGAGGGGAGATACGAGGGTAGAGAGCGTTAGAAACCGGCAAAATCGTCACAAAAGGAGAGACTGGGAGGAGGGAGCGGGCTGACTCATTAGGGGGAGAGTAAGTGGGAGTATGGAGTAAGGTGTATATAAGCTTATATGTGACAGACTGACTTGATTTGTAAACTTTCACTTAAAGCACAATAAAAATTATTTTAAAAAATGTCATGAGCTATCATCATTGTTCTCGTCACCACTGTTACCATTGTTATGGTTGTCTTCAACATCATCATCATCACTGATCTCATCGTTGTCATCATTGTCATCATTATCATCATCGTATTTGTCTCCCCGTGTGTGCTGCAATGACAATGCTAGGCAAAGAGTTGCCAAGTCTACCTTGAGCAAGTTTCTCAACTTTGTTAAGCAATAAAATGTGTTAAACCCAACCAATAACACACATACACAAATAAAGGTAAGGTGGAAAGATGATTCTTGTTTGGAAGACACACACCCCTCCCCAGGAGCTTTTCTTTAGCCAAAGAACACGGCCAGCCACACAGCTTTGGGAATGTCTTTGAGGAGAGAAAGATCCGTTACCCAACCAGAGTTCCTGTGAGTTCATTTTCTCCTTCCCAGGACAAGGAGGCCCAGGGAGCAGAGACTCCATCCTCAGCTTCTTGGCCACCCATTAGGGAAGCTGCCAAGTTAAATAACCTCCTTCGGGTCTTTAACATGCCACTCAAACAGAGGGGACCTTATTTGGGGCGTTTTATTTATTTATTTGTTAGCATCACTGCCAACCAGGTTTATATAAAGTCACTGCAGGTCAGGCTCTGGGCAGAACAGAGAAAGGAGTGTTCCTAGCTATCCTTCCCCTCAGCCAGAGCAGTAGTCCCTCTATGACTTCTTCCCTCCTCCATTCCTACCCCACAAAACTTACTTGGCCCATGTCCCGCTCCCCACATGCTGCTATTTAGATTGACTATTTAAAGCTGGTGAAGTGATGGTGATAATGGACTTAGATGTATTGTATTTGCATGTTAGAGGGGTCTTCCCAAGGCCTGAACTCCAAGGATCCAGACAGGTGGAAGCAGGAGAGAGTGAAGAATGAAATTTCAAAGAAGGGGAGTGATCTTAGCACCACTTGTATCAGCTGTCACTTTGGTGACTAAGGTGCGCCTGACCCAAGCCACGGTCTTTCTGATCATCTCATATGCATGTGAAAATGGAATAATGAAAAAAGAAGACAGAAGAACTGATACATTCGAACTGTGGTCTTGGTGAAAAATACTGAATATGGACTGCCAGAAGAACAAACAAATTAGTCTTAGAAGAAATGAAACCAGAATGCTCCTTGGAAGCAAGGACGGCAAGACTTCATCTTGCTTACTTTGGACACATCATCAGGAAAGACCAACCGCAAGAAAAGAACATCAAGTTTGGTCAGGTAGAGGGACAATGGCAACAAGGGAAACCCTCATGGAGATGGACTGACGCAGCAGCCACGACAGTGGACTGAAACATACCAACGATCATGAAGATGGTGCGGGACTGGGCAACATTTTGTTCTATCACACAGAAGGTTACCGTAAGTCGGAGCCAACGCGATAGCAACTAACGACAATAACAACATATGAGGTACAAAGAAAGCCTCCCACCCCCAGTTCACACGGGCCTTTCAAACTTGACATTTCTGCTGAGGACTAAAGACAACCTACTTGTGCAATTCTGTGCTCTCAGCAGGGCCGGGGGAACTCTCTAGAATACGCTGAACTTGGGACAGTTTTTCATTGAACAAATTTTTATTGAGCACCTGTTACGTGCCAGGACAGGACTCTCTCCTGGGGCAAAGGAGAGAAGAATCCCAAATCGCAGCTCCGTGGGTCTTACACGGTGAGGGCGAAGCAGCCGTGGCTGTCACTTGCTCTCCACCTGGAGTGCTTGATTTCACTATCTTGGTGTTCCAGGAGTCTGTCTGCATTTCAGAATCATAATTATTTTAAGTTAACATTTATATAAATCAACCAGTTGCCGTGGAGTTGGCTCCAACTCATGGCAACATCAGGTGTGTCAGAATAGAACCGTGCTCCACTGGGTTTTCAATGGCCGATTTTTCAGAAGTGGATCACCAAGCCTTCCTTCTGAGATACGTCTGGGTAGACTTGAACCTCCAACCCTACAGTTAGCAGCCCGGTGGGTTAACTGTTTGCACTACCCGGAGACTCCTTATATAAATTATCCAATGTAATTATTGTAACAACCCCATGAGACAGGTACTTCTTGTATTATCCCCATTTTACGGACAGGAAGCTGAGGCACCATGAGGTTGAGAAAGTTGCCCAGAGTCATTCAGTGAGCAAGTGGGAGAACTGGGACTTGAGCCCCGGAGCCTCAGGCTATAGAAGTACATGGAAGGGCATCTACCTTGGACTTGGGGTGGGGGAAGTCAGGTTGTGACCTGAGACATGTATAGGAACACCTACCGGGGAAGTGGAGACAGGAGGAGAAGACACTGGGAGAGACATGGAAGTGACCATCCAGGGCAGGTAAGAGACTTGCTGGAGGCTCCAGCTCATAAGTGGCGAACATGACCAGGACCCAGGAGTTCAGCCTCTGGGCCTATAGCTCTGCTCCTTCTTTATACCCTTGACCTCATGAGCCACGCGCTCTAACCAGCTATGCTAAACCAGGGCCTGGCAGGAGCCTGAAATAGCTATGCCTTCCAGGCAAAATTAGTGCCGAGTCGATCTTGCCACATTCATCATTCTGACTCCAACCTAGTTATTTTCAGGCAACGTGGCACTGGGAATGAGGAAGGGAGAGAAAGGGAAAGGGAGAGAGAGGTGTACACCTTCAATCCTGCAGCACTGCTGGATTTCTGACGGAAAATCTGTCCTTTCTTTGTCTTAGAAAGGTGCTGGGGCATCAGTGATTGCTCTCCCAGCATCCTTTTACGCTTCACCTTCTTCTTCCAGTATGAACACTCTACTTTTTTTTTTTGGCGAAATTCACATCTACTCCAGCCGATGAGACTTGACTTCACCTCCAAAAGTGGGTGCTGACTGGCCTAAGTCATCAGCATAGTCCACCTCCCTCTCCCACCACAGTGGCTGTTTCAGGAACAGGCAGATAACCCGATCAGAACCAATGAGACTTCAGCAGGGAGAGAGAGATTCTAGTTTCTTATGGATTTAGAAGTGTGAGAGAAGTGAGCCTGGGCCACTGGGGCCATCTTGCTACCATCACGGGAGCCAAAACCCAGGGGAAGGTAGAGATGGCAGATGCAGAGAAACTGAGATATGATGGCCTCTGTTTGAGCCTGGATCAAGCCACACCTGAAGCAAGTATAAAACCAACCCATTGCTGTCGAGTCGATTCCAACTCATAGCAACCCTATAAGACAGAGTAGAACTGCCCCATAGAGTTTCCAAGGAGCGCCTGGCGGATTTGAACTGCCAACCCCTTGGTTAGCAGACGTAGCACTTAACTACTGTGCCCCCATGATGGATTTTAAGGTTTGTGAGCCAAAATAAACTTCCTTTTTAGAAAGTCCATTGGAATTGCGTGTTTTGTTTTGTTTTGTTTTGTTTTGTTTTGTTTGCCACTTCCAACATAAAAAGTCCTACCTGATTTAGGGCAGTTGCAGAATTCCTACCAAGGTTCACGATTGTCCATGGTCTGGGCTGTGGGGAAGAGAGCAGAAACCTGGGATGGAATGAAAGAGGAGGAGGGAGCTTTCTGAAACTAAGATTTGGGATGATCAGAGCCAGGGTCAGCTCTGCAGAGGAGTTTCAATGCAACCTCAAGGAAAAAAAAAATTATAATAATGATTTTGTCCCTTAAATATCTGGCTACTGTATTTGGTATATCATCTCATCCAATTATTTTTACGTGAAGTAGGAATGAATATTCCCATTTTATAGATGAGCAAACTGAGACCCAGAAAAGAGAAGCGGCATACCCAGTGACACACACTAAGTAGACAGAGAGTAAAGCTGGGCTTCGAACCCTCTAACACACCGCCCCTCCTTAACAGCAGGTGCCTTGGGGAGGATCCTGTTTACCCTCCAGTGGGTCTGATTTTAAATGCCTGTGCCTGCAAGCAAGTAACAAAGTGTGTGAATTCCACCAGGTCCATTTTTTCCACTTAACCTTGGCAGGATCCCAAGGGCAATAAACACTCCTCCAGAATGACAGAGGACTTTGCTGAGGCGAACAGATGACTTTGCTTAGGAATAGGGGCCCAACAGAATTTCAATGTGGAAATGTCCTACATGTTCACTCTCACTTCCAGCATCAATCTTTAGCCCCAAGATTCGTCAGGTGGTACCATCACAATGATAGTAGCAAGAGTGGTCGTTTATTGGGTGCTCATAGGCCTCCGAGGCAGGTGCTATGATCATTCCCATTGTACGAACGAGGAGGCTTAGGCTCAGATTGGTGAAGTCACTGATCCAATAATACAGAGCTCGTACAGGATTCAAACAAAGGTCTGGCTCCCAGATCAGGAAGCCTTTCAATACACCAGTGTTTTCCAAAGTGTAGACTCCATCTTGGCATGAGAGAAGATTCTAGCATTGACTAATAATTCAATCCCAAAGTGAGGAAGCTGTTCCTTTTCATTTGATTTCAATTCTTCTGACTAAATCGAGAAGAAAGTCTCAGTTCAGTACTAATAGATCTTTAAAGCCTCTCCAATGCTTGCTAGGGGGCAATGGTGGTTCGGTGGTAGAATTCTCACCTTCCATGCAGGAGACTCAGGTTCTATTCCCGGACAGCGCACGTCACGCACAGGCACCGCCCATCTGTCCGTGGAGGCTGGTGTGTTGCTATGATGCAGAATGGGTTTGAGCAGAGCTTCCAGACTAAGATGGACTAGGAAGAAAGGCCTGGCAATCTATTTCCAAAAATCAGCCAATGAAAACCCTACGGACTGCAATGTGGTCCAGTCTACAACCGATCACGGGGATGGTGCAAGACTGAGCATTGTGCGTGGGGTCGCCAGGAGTCCGGGCCAACTCAATGGCAGCTAACAACAATTCAGTGTTACTGTACTTCCTTCAGGTTGCTGTGAGGAGTAAGGGAAGTGACGTGTAAAGCAGTTAGCATGGAGCCTTCCCATGATAAGGGCTCAGTAACGGGCCTGTGTATTCAGTGGTGACAATGAATGAATGATACTGGTGAAATAAGCTACTCATAAGCGCTGGGCGCTGTGCTACAGGTCTGTCGTCTGACTCCCGAATCCTTCAGAAACTGTCCCTGATGGGCAAAAGTCGCCTGGAGAGGGGCAGGGAAAGCCTGGCCTCCACTGCTCCAGGATATGGAGGAAATTGTTCTTTGGCTTGAGCCAGGCTTCTCCCCAGCAGGGAATAAACACCTGTGGCTGCCTGCACTTCTCAGCGAAGGAATTTCCTTGGCGCTTTGGGGAAAATACACACCGAGATGCAGAACAAAATAGCCTTCTTTTTCCTTCCCCCCACCCAAGGCAGAACTTGGCGTAAACACGTGCAGGGCACGTTGGTAACGCTGGGATGAGAAAGACTCATGACCCCAGGGACTAAGGATGTCACTTTCGTCCTAGTGTAAGGGGTGGGGGGGCAGTGAGGTCCCCCCAGCTCGTTTTCAAGGTGTGTGCACTCGATTATCCAAACTGTGAATCTGAAGGGGGGGTTGTGGTCCCCTAGCGAAGGGACTCAAACATGCCAACGACCATGAAGATGGCACAGGACTGGGCAATGTTTCTTTCTGTTATTCATAAGGTCTCCATGAGTCAGAGCTGAGTCCACAGCAACTAACAATAACCGTGAAGGGGCAGGATTCTGAAAACGCATGCAAAGGAGACACTGGAGCTTCCTCAGAGCCACGGCCCGAAGGAGGAAATGAGAGCGCACGGCCGATACCACCTTCACGCCTGGAGGAGAGTCTGAAACTGCCACCCCTTTGCCCTCCTTCCTTCCTGCCCACGCCACAGCTCAAGGGCAGGCCTTAGCATGGGCTGTCCACACTTGACTCCCATTTCTGCCACTTGGGTGTGTGAGACTTTGAGTAGGTGACCTATCCCCTCTCCAGGTCTCAGTGTCCTCATCTGTAAAATGGGAGGATAGGGATGACACGCGGCTGTTGTCATCGTGCACTGGGGAGGCTGCCGTGGACTCTGTATATGCCAGGGCTTGTGTGAGGAGCTTTTATTTTACAAACAAGGGAACAGAGAGGCCCAGAGGGAAAGTGACTTACCCAAGTCACATAGCCCAGCTTGTTAGAAGACATCTCCAGACTCTAACCAGCTCTCAACCGACCACAAGCTACTCAGGAATCACAGACAGAACATACTGATAATGGTAACAACAGGCACCCTGTACTGATCAGGCTCTGTGCTAAATGCATTATGACATTTTTTAAAAACAGCTCTGCAAGGTAGGTTGGAATTACTGTTTCCATTTTACAGATGAAGAAGCTGAGGTTCGGAGAGGTGAAGTAAGTCGCCCAAAGCCACACATAGCACGTGTGAAAGCGGCACCAAGATTTGAGTACCAGGCCACACAACTCCAAATCCATTCTCTGTATCACCACGTCCTATTGTCTCCCTGTACCTCCCTGTACGTGTTTCATTTAATCTTCCAAAGAGCTCAATGGAGCCCTGGTGGTACAGTGGTTAACAGCTCCGCTGCTAACTAAAAGGTTGGCAGTTCAAATCCACCAGCTGCTCCTTAAAAATTCTATGGTGTAGTTCTACTCTGTTCTGTAGGGTCACTATGAGTTGGAATCGACTTAATGGCAACAGGTTGGGTTGGTTTTTTGTTGTTGTTAATAGCTCAGTAAAGGTGCCTGGTGGTGCCATGGTTAAGCACTCAGCTGCTAAGTGAAAGGTTCAAACCTACCCAGTGGCTTGGTGGGAGAAAGATCTGGTGACCTGTTTCCGTAAAGCTTACAGCCAAGAAAACCTCATGGAACAGTTCTTCTGGGCACTATGAGTCGAAATCGCCTCAATGGCATCTAACAACAACAACAGCCCAGTAAGGTGGGTTCTGTCATTACTCCCACTTTACAGATGAGGAAACGGAGGCGCAGAGAGGTAACGGGATAAAGCCAAGGGCTGCACAGTTCATCAGTGGCCCTTGATGATGTCACCACTCTGCTTCTGTGAAATCTTGGGTTTCTATATTGTATTCTATTATTATATTTAGCAACAGAGTGGCTGGGACATAATTTCAGGCCAGCCCTGACAGCCCCAGGCCTCAGGCTCTGATGTGACTCCTTAGAACTCTCCTGTCCAGCCGACCATCCATTCTCCCGCAGAACTCACAGTGGTTCATTTGCACTTTGGGTCTTGAAAGAAACCAACACCCATGGCCTCTAAAGGCCAAGCAGCCCGCGGCCCAGGCCAGCCAAGCTCGTAAATTCACTATGAGGCTATAAAAAGCCTGGCGCTCACATTGCCTTGCCTGCGTCTAAGATTAAGGCTCCTGGCGCAGCCCCTGATCAATACCCAGGGGCCATCTCCCTTTAACTCGGCCCGGGGGTAAACCTCGGAAACTCCCGCAGCCAGAAACCACCCTAATGATATTGAATCCTTGGATTCATTTGCCTGTTAGGGGCAGTTTGTACAGGATGAAAGCCAACACTGAGAAAAACAAACGATGATGGATGATGAGGGCCTTCTTTCCATGTCCACGGTCCCTGGCAAGAGCAGCTTCCGGGGCTGTGGGGCCTGTGGGCAGGGAGAGTAGCTCTACCTCCTCGGCACAACCAACTCACAGCCCAAGTGGAATTAGAACAACCCCTCACATCCAAGCAGCCCCAAGCAGCTCCAGTAGGGTTCTCGCCATCCCTAGCTCACTTATTCAAGAAGACAGTCATTGATGTTCAACAACAGTCTGTTGAGTACCTACTATGTGTCAGGCCCTGGGTGCTGGGGATGCAGAGAGGAGTAAGACAGAGGCCCTGCCTCCACAGGGCTCATGGTTGAGCGGCCAGAGGCAACGGCAGTGTTGGGGAATCCCAGCACAGTTGCTTTCTTCTCTGGGCCTTGGTTTTCTCATCTGTAAATGGGCATAGTAGTAGTACCGACCCTACAGAGCTATTATGAGGATGAAATGAGTTAATATAATGAAGAGGCTCAGAACAGAGCCTGATACACAGAAAGCACGATATACGTGCATGCTGGCTATCATCACCAGGGCTGTGATGAGGAAGCAGAGAGGGCTAAGGAGGGAATGAGCTGTCCAGCGTGACACCTGAGAAGATAATGATGTCAGGTTAAGAAAAGGCAGTCAGACGGAAAGACCAGCAGCGGCAAACATGCAGAGGTGGGAAAGGGCTTGACTGGTTTCAGGGACAGAAAAGAGACTAAGGTGACGACAGTGTGGTGCATTTCGATTTTATTCTAGAGGCAATGGGGAGCCACAGAAGGTCTTTAAGGAGGTGATGTGATCAGATTTGTGTTTCAGGGAGAATGTTCTGGCTGCGGTGTGGAGGATCTTACAAGAATCCAGGTCGGAGCCAGAGGTGGTATGGATCAGAGTAGCTGGAGGTGGAGATACAGGCATGAAAGACTCAAAGAAGGTAACTGACAGGACATTCCACCCTTAGGGGAAGGCAAGGGGTCTGTTCCAGTGTCTGGAACAATGTCTGGCACATAGTAGGTGCTCAGTAAATCTACAGGTCGAATGACTGTGGAGGAGGGAGAGAGAGGGCCTGAGCACGGTGACATGGACAGCCGTCAGGGTGTGGGTGTTGTGGGGGGGGGGTGCAGGGCTGGGTGAGATATGGCGGTCCCTGGGACATGACACATCTGTTTATTGCCCCCTCCACTTTCCAGAGCTGGACAGAGACTCAGAGAGACAAAGCAACTTGCCCAAGATCACGCAGTGCAGAGTGGGCAGATATTGGACTCTGCATCTAGTGCTCTTTGGATCACTGCTCAGTCTGACCCAGAGGCCTGCACGTAAGGGCCACACAGGGGCTTGTTGAGGGATGGAGGGAATATACTCAGAATCACGCCAGGTTTCATTTCAATGCTTAGAGACTCTGGCTTTTCCCCAAAGTAGAAAACTAAAGTGGTGTCTTCATTTCTCACTGTGAAATGGGAGTGCTCTGGCCTCAAATTCTCCCGCCGGTCTCCCCTGTGCAACTGCCGCCACCCACTGCCACTCCAGGGGCAATTTAATCTCTGGGTGTCCAGTTCCCCAACATGCTACCTGGAAGGAGGTCACTAGGGTGATTGAAGTGTTAGCATGAATTATTGACCCAGAGCTTGGCGGCTGCCTGAGGGCTTTTTGTGTAACCCATGCTGGACCTACAACCTCAGACCACTAGTGGGTTCAAGTTGTGAGGAGAACGCATAAGAAATTCCAAGTGCTTCAAATGAGCCTACCATGGGTTATAGGATCATTTCTGGAAGAATTAAATTTGTGTTTGATTTCCCTGCCTATTTCTCCTTCCTCATTTCAAGCAATGCAGCCAGGCCTTTGGAGATGCCCAGTCTCGGGGATATTTGCAGGGTAGGAGACAGAAGCAGCCCACAAGTCAAAGAACATCCTGGTCTCAAAGTCAAATGCCTACAGGAGCCAAGGAAGATAGAGGGGTCCCCCATGTAAGTTGATGAAAGAGTGGGAGACTCCACACCCTTCTGAGAGGCCAGCACCTGGTACTCAGCTCTTGCCCATGGTTGCCCTAGATACCCAATTTTTTGAGAGGTACTGGACATCTAGATTTTTATATACAAGATTCCATTTTCTATACCAGTACCATTGTCATCAAGTTGATTCTGACCATAGCGACCTCATGTGTGCCTGTGTAGAACTATGCTCCATAGAATTTTCAATGGCTGATTTTTCAGTAGATTTCCAGGCCTTTTTTCTAAAGTGCTCTGGGTGGACTTGAACCTCCAACCTTTCCCTTAGCAGTTGAACAGTTAACCATTTGCAACACTCAGGGACTCCAGATTCCACTTTTTAAACGTTGGAATGTTTTTTTTTTAATTAATTAAAAAAAAAAAAAAAAACCCCACCCAGTAAACCAAAGAAAAACACCTGGAGTTCTCATTCACTCTTACAACTGTTTCCAAATTCTGTTGAAAGCTCATTGATGAGTTTGTAGAAGGGTCCTGGGGAGGTGATGGGGGTGAAGAAATGATTTCTCTGAGACACTGAACAGGCCAGAGGTCACAGACAAGTCCATGGCAGTGCCCAAGGGAAGCGACTAGACCCTTGATGTCGGAAATACCAAATTGGGCTGAGGCTCCCCCACTCCAGAGGCCCAGAAGCAGCAGAGCTTCCAGAAAGCTGAGGATGGATGAACGGGTTTGTTGATGGCGACCAAGTAACACTCTAGGGGTATCTGTTCAACCCAGGGTTGAGGGAAGCCCGGTAACGACCAAAATTAAGCTTCTTACAACCCAGTAGAGTCTTGAAGCCTAGCTTGAATTAATTTAAAGAGATTTAAGAAAGCTGATATTTCTGGCACACCTGAATTTGGGGGCTTAAGTAGATTCCTTAATATCCACCACCCACACCTGTCCGCCTCAACGGAATTGAGCAATCTGTCAAACCAGACTCTTACATGTGCTGGGTACTTAAATAGACAGACAGGACCCAGATTCCAACCCATTCTTAGAAAGGTTCTGCTCAAATCTAACCAGAGTTCATCAACTGATGCTGCCACTACTGGGTCCTGCTTACAGAGAAACTAACGTGTATGAAGCCCCTACTATGTGCTGGTCACTTTGTAAGTATTGTTGTAAACAATGATAACAGCTACTATTGGTTGAGCCCTTACTAGGTTCTGAGCTAACCTGACTGGTTAACCTGTGAGCTAGCCTGTCATACAGCTCAGGGATCCCCGATGACTGGTGTGAAGTTACCTGGCCATAAGTGGCAAAGGCAGGATGCAGACCCAGGCCAGCCTGGCCCCAGAGAACATGCCTCTCCTCCCACACTTTGCAATGAATCAAATCTACTGCCTTCATTTTTCTCCATCTGACAATCTATTCACTCAACACAAAGCCAATAAAAAAAAAAAAAAATGATATTTTTTGTTCATGTGGGATTTTCAGAGTCTTGGCAAGCATTTAGGAAGCATCTCAAAAACAGTTTCAAAATATTACATTTGAACAATATTTGAACTACACCAGATGGCTTGTTGGTGCAGAACAGTGCAGGGAGAGTACCAGGGGCTGGACGTATATTTCAAAGACTTCGACATAGCACCTCATACACAGGGACCTCAAAAGTTCCCTACACCCCCTGAACAGCCCGGGAGAGTCAAGGGCTGTTACTGGGTTGTCTACATCTTCCCCAGACAACAAGAGAGATGGAATGATAACAATAACAACAGTCGTCATTAATTACGTATATGTGCCAAGCACTGGGCTATGTACTCCCAATGGGTTATCTCATTTAAACCTTACAACAACCCTATGAAGTAGGTACTATTATTATCCCCATTGTACAGATGAGGATGCTGAGGCTCAGACTGGTGAAGTAACATGCCCAGGGTCACACAGCTCGTAAGTGTTGGGGCTGGGATTTGAACCGAGGGCTGTCTGACTCCTAGAGCCCACATGCCCACTGCTAAGTTTTCTGGGGGCTCCTAGTCCTGTGCGGGGCTTTTCCGTAAGCACTGATCTCTTGGATTATCGTGCACATCACACTGTCTTTTCTTCTGTCAGACAATCAGTCATTCAACAACCAGATAATATCTTGAGTCCTTACCTAGGCCTGGTGTGATGGCTACAAGGCTGAATAAAATCAGTCTCTGCCCTTAAGAGCCATGACTGAAACGAGGCACAGGAAGAACAAGTAATGCTGGTTCTGGGGTAGAGGGAGCCCCTGTGGCGCCCCTTACAGCACGCTATACTCTGGTTCTTCTCCATCCACGTCAAAACTCACCCGACCCGTGTCCAAGTCTCTCATAACTAATGTACTGGTGAGCTAATGGAAAAACCTTACCACGACTGAGCTAGACAGACCTTAGGAATCTTTTAGCCCAGGGAAAGAATGAGACTTGGCCAAAGACACACAGCAGAACCAGAACCCAAACCCAGGTCTCTTTGCTCGAATCTCAGAATTCTTTCCACAACATCGCCCTGCAGACTGCAGCCTGGAACTTGGGGCATATTTGCCAAAAGAGCAGCATATTTGCCTTTTCACTACCAAACCAGCTGCCGTCGAGTTGACACCAACTCAGGGCACCCCCACGTGTCTCAGAGTAGAACTGTGCATCATAGGGTTTCCAATGGCTGATTTTTGGGAAGTAGATCACCAGGCCTTTCTTCCACAGCACACCTGGGTAGCCTCGAACCTCCAACTTCTCAGTTAGCAGCTGACCATTGAACTGTTTGCACCACCCAGGGACTTCCGCCTTTTTAACAGGGGCCTTCAATATGGCAATTCAGAACTCTCCGCTGTGTGGTATACATGTTCTCATAGTGTTCCACGAGGCTTTTTCAGGGGGCTCACAAATAAGCTTTTCTTAAAATGTTAATAGATATGTAATTATTTTAATGCGAAAAGTTAGAAAAAACATAAGTGGATGCAGAATCTTGATTTCACATGTATTATCATTTAGGACGAAGCTGAGGAAAATAGTGAGCTGATTTAAAGTCCATTTAAAGAAAAACACACATCTACGAGGTAATTCTTGAAAAGGAATTGGAAAGTGGTGGAGCTTGGGAACGTCATCAATCCAAAAAAGAGACACAAATGAAGGGGATCTGGACTCTCAGGCACGGCGGTGGGGAAGATTACTTCCCTCTGAGAAGCTTCCAAGAAACCTTTTGTGGTAGCCAGAACAAAAAATGGCCCTCAAAGATGTCTACATCCTAAATCCCCAAACCAAACCAAACTCTCTGCCACTGATTCAATTCTGACTCACAGCGACACTATAGGACAGAGTAGAACTGCCCCATAGGGTTTTCAAGGCTGTAATCTTTATGGAAGCAGACTGCCAGATCTTTCTCCCTCTCCTAAACCCCCAAACCTGTGAATATATTACCGTACATGGCAAAACGAACTTTGCAGTGTGATTAAGAGTCTCGTGATGGAGAGGCTGTCCTGGATTATCTGCGTGGGCATGATGTAATCTCAAGGACCCTAATGAGGGAAAAAGGGAGGCAGGTGGGCAGGGGCAGATTACCCAATAGGCAAGGTAAGCACGGTGCTTACCTTGCTTACCAGATCATCTGTAGTGAACAATTTCACTTTTTTTTTTCACCACAACAAAGATTCTGCTTCTAGGAGAGGCTGGCGTCTGTCTCTCTTCCAACCCTACAGCACCTCCGTACAAAATCCAAGCCTCTTTTCAAGTTTATAATCCCTGACAGGGACAGATTACCCAGAAAGCACAGTAAGCATGGTCTTGCTTGTGATCACCTCCTAATCTGTAGTGACCAATTTCACATGGGTTTCACCACATCAAAGATGTGAAATTGGTTACTACAGATTGGAAGTAAGCACAAGTAAACCTGTGCTTACCTTGGTTACTGGGCAATCCAACCCTGCAGGGGCGCTGGAGTCAGAGAAGGATATGTGAAGATGGAAACAGAGATCAGAGTGATGTGAGTATTGGCTTTCAAGACAGAAGGGGGCCACAAGCCAAGGAATTGCAAACAGCCTCTAGACACTGGAAAAGGCAAGGAAACAGATTTTTTCACAGAGCCTCCAGAGGAAATCACCCTGCCAACACCTTGATTTTAATCCAGTGAGATCATTTTGGACTTCTGACTTTGAGAAGAGTGTTGTTTTAAGCCATTGTGTTTGTGGTAATTTGTTACTGCAGCAATAAGAAACTAATACGCACTTCAACATCTCTCAGGGGCCACTTACTCTGAGGACACGTGGGACCCTCTGTCCTCTCTCTGAGTGCACCTGCCTTCGCTTCTTCAATAATGATGAGAATACTTTCAACATGCTTTGCATAGACTAGGGAGATCCTTCCAGCAATGCACCAAGTTAGGCAGTAGCATCACTCTCATTCCTAAAATCTGCCCCATCTTCCATGTGTCCCTCCAGATCCTCTCTTCCCCTTCTCCTCCCTGCTCTCTGCCTGGGAACTGGTCTTTCTCCAGCAATCCCACTCCTAGAAATATATCCTAGAAAATGAGAGCCATCACACAAATAGACATATGCACACCCATGTTCATTGCAGTACTATTCACAAAAGCAAAAAATGGGAACAACCTATGTGCCCATCAACAGATGAAAGGATAAACAAATGATCGTACATACACACAATGGAATACTATGCAATGATAAAGAACAATGATGAATCCATGAAACTTCTCACAACATGGATGAACTGGAGAGCGTTATGATGAGTGACATAAGTCAACCACAAAAGGACAAATACTCTACGAGATCACTACTATAAAAACCAAAGAAAAGATTTACACACAGAACAAAACAATCTTTGACGGTTATGAGGTAGGGAAAAGGTGGGGAGGGGGAATCACTAACTAGATAGTAGACAAGTGTTAACTTTGGTGAAGGGAAAGACAACACACAATATAGGGGAAGTCAGCACAACTTGACCAAGGCTAAGTCATAGAAGCTTGCTAGACACATCCAAACACCTTTAGGGACTGAGTTACTGGGGCTGAGCATTGGGAACCAAGGCCTACAGGGATATCTAGTCAACTGGCATAACATAGTTCAAAAAGAAAATGTTCTACATCCTACTTTCATGAGTAGCATCTGGGGTCTTAAAAGCTTTCAAGTGTCCATCTAAGACACATCTATGTGTCTCATCACATTCGGAGCAAAGAAGAATGAAGATAAACAAAGACGCAAAGAAAACATGAGTCCAAATGACTAACGGACCACATGAAGCACAACCTCTACAGACAGCCTGAGCCCAGAAGAACTAGATGGTGCCCGACTACCACCACTGACTGCTCTGATAGGGATCATGATAGAGGGTCCCAGGCAGAGTGGGGAAAAAAACATAGGACAAAATTCAAACTCACAAAGATTAGATTTACTAGTGTGACAGTGACTGGAGGACCCCTCCCCCCAAGTCTATGACCCCTCAGACACCCTGCTAACTCAGAACTAAAGCCACTCTCAAAGTCCACCTTTCAGCCAAAGATTAGACATGCCTATAAAACAATAACACCCATGAAGAACTTGATTCTTATTTCAGTCAAGTATACTAGACAAATTGGCAACACCTGCCCAAAAGCACAGACGAGAAGACAGGAAGGGACAGGAAAATTGGATGAATGGACACTGAGAACCCAGGATGGAAAGGGAAAGCAGGAGAGTGCTAACACATTGTGGGGATGGCAACCAATGTCACAAAAGGATTTGTGTATGAAATTTTTGAATGAAAAACTAACTTGTACTGTAAACTTTCACCTAAAGCACAATTAAAAAAAAAATTGGTCTGTCAAAATCAAGTGGGCTCTCTGGCTCCCACTTGATTTTGGCAATGGGGGGCACCAGCAGGAGATTGGAGATAGGTAAAAAATGGTCAGGGCTTTTCTTCCCCTGGCACCCTGTCTCTCTGTGGGGCCGCCAGGGTTGACTGAGTCCGTCTACTAAAGACTGCATTCCTGCAGGTTCCTGTCATTGTTCCCATCCTTCACCTTTCCAGGCCTACGGGTGGTAACAGCTCCCCACTGTTGCTAGCCCTGGGGTGCCACACCATCCCTCTGGTTTCCCTACACCATCCCCCGTGGTTAGGAAATGCTCATTCAAGGCCCAGTTTGAGTGAGCCATCTACTTCCTGCCAGGATCCTGACTGATACAGCTGATGATGAAAGCATGGGACAGAAAGGTAAGTAACTTGTCCAAGGTCAGCAGCTGGGGGTAGTGGCAGAAACAGTGCTGGAGCCCAGGTCTGTCTAAAACCCTCGGCCAGAGACTGCATGGCAACCCACGGGCTGTGGACTACACAGAGCCAGGGACAGGTATTATTTCCTTACTTTTTAATTTGAATTCATTGCCAACACAAAACAATTTGAAACCTCTAAATGGTAACCCAGGTTTCCTGCTTCTCTTGAAAGATAAAATGAGCCAGCACTGTTCTAAGCACTTTGGGGTTAACTCATTTAATCCTCACAACCACCCTACAAGGTAAGCACTGGCACTAACCCAATTTTAAATATAGAGAAACCGAAGCACAGAGACATGAAATCACCTGTCTCAGGTCACTTAGCTGGCAAGTGGAGGGTGCGGGACATGAACCTAGGCCCATCTGACTCCAGACCCACAGTCCTGGGTGGTGAGCTGCATACCATCTAGGAAACCTTCAGACGTAGCACAGGCTCCCCACGCTGCCACCGTCTGCACCAGGCCTGCCTGACATTACCTGCCCGGCCCCAGAAGGCATTTGAGTTTTCAATCCCTTCCCTGGACTCTTCTGTGAATCCATGAGAAGAAAACTGAAGACCCTCCTTGGCTCCTTAAGGTAGCAGCCCCCTCCTGGCATGGGCCTGCCTCGTTCCTGGGAGCCATCTTTATCCCAGAGCAGGCCCTGAACCATTATGGTCTCTAATGCGGCTCAGCGTGAAAACACTCTGCTCACGGCTTAGGTATACAAGCATCGGTGCTTGCCTGACGCCATATTTCTCGGGCCATGTCACAGATTGCTGATTGCATCCAGCGCCTGGCTGGAGCCTAAGGGAGCCTGAGGGTCACATCCCTGTGCCCAGGAGCACACAGAGCCCTTGTTCTCCTGGCTCCCGCTTGCCCTGCTCAGGTTGGACCCTTGCCTTAGCTGGCCTGAATGGGGCCTCCAACTTTGTCCTTCCTTGGTCACCGTCCCCCATCAGCCTGCCAATGGGGAAAAGGAGCCAGGCAGAGAAACTTTCTAGAAATCTCTGAAATCAGAGCTGGCTAGGCCCCATTCTCCCAGCACGTCTCCCTCAGGATGGGCAGTTCTGCTGGGTTTTGTTTCTCTCTTTCTCTTCTCGGCTCTGCCTCCGGTTTCCTCTGAGCATCTCAGGGGAGGGGAGTCTGACTAAATGCCTGCATTGTGAGGTAACCGAAGCGGCCCCAGACGCCTTGAGAAGGATCCAGGGGGGGCAGTGAGGCTGTGAAAGGGGATCAAGAGCTCTCTTATCAAGGGCAGGAGGAGGGCGGGGAGAAAGTTGAGGGAATTGTTGGAAAGGACTGGTATGACCCCAGGGGAGGCAAAAGCACTTTCTAGAAAAAGATGAGAAGTGTTATCTGGCCAAAGACAGCAATTAATTGGCCATTAGCCTGTGGAGTGGATTTTCATCTCTAAAAACTCCCAGAGATCAGAGAGAGACTGGATCGGTCCCAGAGCTCAGCTTCAACGCAGTCTCAGTAGCAACGCGGTCAATGAATGGATAGTGCATCTCTTCGCACAGCATTCTGGGTGGAGCCTGGGAAGGCTGAGTAGACCAGGAAGCGCTGGGCAAAGCTAGGCTTAGATTTTAATCTTGACTTTGATTCTAACTGGCCGTGTTCCTTGGACAAGTCCCTTTCCCTCTGGGCCTCAGTTTCCCCAGATATAAAATGAGAGGGTGGGCCTAGATGATCTCAACTCTTCCAATTCTGATCAAGAAACTCTACATGGTAGTGAGTGTGGTCTGTGCTGTTCTTTATCTACCCTACAGCCATCCCCTTCCCTCTTCCTGGCTAACAGAACCCCTTTCTTTGGGAAGGGGTAGCATAATATATAAACATATTACAATTTGTCCAAACTAATGGCTCTCAACCAGGGGCAATTTGGTTCCCCAGGGGACACTGGGCAATGTCTGGAGGCATTTTTGGTTGTCACACCGGGTGGAGTGGAGATGAGGGTGCTATCTACATCAAGTGGGTAGAGACCAGGGATGCTGCTCAACATCATACAATGCACAGGACAGTCCCCAGTCACAAAGAATTATCTAGCCCAAAGCGTCCATAGTGCCAAGGCTGAGAAACCCTAGTGTAGCTGGCAGGTTGACGGACAGACCAGTGGATCAATCAGGGAACCTCTAAGGAGAGAGAGTCCTGGGAGGTGACACGAGGAAGGCAGGGAAAGACAGCCAGAGGCCTTGGCCGAGCAGAAGCTGGGCACAGGCACGGGGGTAGAGGAGCATCAGCCAGGAAGGGTGGTGGGCCGGGGTGTTCTGGGTGGTGACCGGAGCCCAGGATCTGAGGAAAAACTCAGGTCAAAGGAAAGGATTGTGCAACAGGGGCCAGGGCCAGGCCGCTAAGCCTTGCAGAGGCCACGCTGGGAGGCTGGTTCACGGCTCCAACAAGGGGCTTTTCTTCCAGGGCGTCTCGGGAAGCCATGGAGAGGTCTACCCAGAGCGCATGCTTCCACACTGGGCTGGGCAATGAGACCACTGTGTCGGGGCAGTTGTTTGTGGCTTCTGAACCCAGGTCGCGGAGGGGTCAGCAAAGAGGGTGTCAAAACGAAGACCTAAAATGAGATGGCCCCGGATCACATCAAAGCAAATGGAACATCCAGGGCGGCCAGGGCCCCACCCACCTCTCCACTCCTCACCTCCTCTCTACTCACTGTTGCTTCTCTGTTCCAGCCAGACACAAGGGTTTCTGCAACACTCCACCTCCTGTGTCTCCAGGAGTCTTTGCTCAAGTTCTTCCTGTACTCTGAAACATTCTCCCCCTCCCTCCTTTGCTTCATCTATTCCCACGCATCCTTCCCATTCCAGCCTCCCCATCACTTCCTCGGAGATGCCCTTTTGAACTCCTGAAATGAACTGAAACACCGTCCTCCATAAGGGGCATTGGTGGTTGAGGGGTAGAATTCTCACCTTCTATGTAGGAGACCTGGGTTCGAGTCCCAGCCAACGCACCCTCTGTGCAACCACCACCGTCTGTCAGTGGGGGCTTGCGTGTCACTGGGATGCTAAACGGATTTCAGCAGCGCTTCTAGACTATGACGGACTAGGAAGAAGGGTCTGCCCATCTACTGAAAATCAGCCAATGAAAACCCTATGGGTCACAACAGCCAATCTGCAACCGATCATGAGAACGGCGCAGGCCTGGTCAGTGTTTCAATCCATCATGCATGGGGTCGCCATGAGTCAGGAGCTAAGTTGACGGCAGCTAACAACAACAACCTTCCTCCATGTTCCCAAAATACTACATCCTTTTCCTTCGGAAAGATTGATTACACGTTCTTGAAATCGTCTGTTTACAGTCTGTCTTCTCAGAGAGGGAGGGTAGTAGAGTGGTTAAGAGCATAGTCCTTGGCATCAGACACGCCTAGGTTCAAACCTGGCTCTGCCAGCCAATGCATGACCCCAAACAAGCCAATTCACCACTCAAAGCCTCAGTTTCCCCATCTATAAAATGGGGAATGAGTAAAGCCACTACCGTCTTCAACTTCCATTCTAGTGTTTAATTAAGCTAACATCAAGTCTTGTTGTTTGGGGGTAAAAAGAAATAAAAGACCCTTCGTTTGCTCAGAGGTTAAAGGTTACCTCGCATGCAAATCTTCTGTAACCCCCCACTCCCCAAGACTCCCATGCACTGCCTGGTCCCCACCCTGCCCACTGCTGCGCCAGGGAGTTCAAGGTTAAGGGCGGAGGGGTTTCACATGGTTGGGGCTCTGTGAATTTTACAAGGTCTCTTGCAGGACACCCTGAAGTGCAGCCTACAATAATTTATGCTGAATTGTGTAGGGACTCCTTTGATCATTTCTTCCTTGCAGACAAAAGGCAAAGAGAAGGCACCTTGGGGTGATGCCAGTGACCTGAAGGAGGCTGTCCCTCACTAACCTCTGCCTGGAAGTCAGCCTCAGACTCCTGAGTCAGACAGGCCTGGCTCCACTCTCGGCTGTGTGACCCTGGGCAACTCATTCCACCTCTCTGATCCTCAATGGGATGATAACAGTGTTCTCCTGGTGTTGTCGGAGGCTTCAGTGAGGTGCCCCATACAAAGCATGTAGCACGGTGCCTGGCATGTAGTGTTACGTTGTCAGCTGACATCTAGTCGGCCCGACACATGGTGACCCCATGCACAATGGAACAAAACGCTGCCCAGTCCTGCGCCATCCCCACGATCGGCTGCAGATCAGACCATTATGACTCATAGGGTTTTCACTGGCTGATTTTCCAAAGTAGATCTCCAGGCCTTTCTTCCTAGTCTTTCTTAGTCTGGAAGTTCTGCTGAAACTTGTTTAGTATCATAGCAACGTGCAAGCCTCCACCGACAGACCGTGCATGAGGTGCACTGGCCAGGAATTGAACCCAGGTCTCCTGCATGGAAGGTGAGAATTCTACCACTGAACCACCACCACTGCCCCATTGTGGCATGTAGTAAGTGCTCTTATATGACACCATCTAACACTTGAAAAGACATTGAATTTGGTTTCTAAAGACCTGGGCTCTAGCCTGGTCTTGTTGCCGTGTTGAGTTTTACTTACATCACCTAACCTCTCTGACCGTCCTCTATCACATGACAGAAAAAACCACTAGGCTGGACAGGACGAGGAAGAGGATGGCAGTTATCACCACGATGAACACAATAGTACCTCTGTTTGTTCACTGATACTCTCTCCTATTTCCCAATCCTTTCCCTTCTACACTGTCCCCACTGCCATCACCCTCACTCGGGCCCCCATGATCTCACATCCACACTTATTCATTCAACAGATATTTAGTGAACCAGGCCCCGTTGTTCTAGGTACCGGGGAATTCAATGGTGAATGGCACAGATGAACACCCCAGCCCTCAGGGAACTTACATTCTAGCGTAAAGGTTCTCAATCAGAGGTAATTTTGCCTCCCAAGGGGCATGTGGCAATGTCTGGGGATGCTTTTTGCTTGTCACCACCTGGAGGAAGTGCTACAGGCCTCTAGTGGGTAGGGGCCAGTGTACTGCTCAACATCCTACAGTGCCCAGGATGACCCCCTCACCGTCCCACTTTGCCTGGACTGAGGGGTTTCCCAAGATGCAGGGCTTTCAGCGCTAAAACTGAGAACATCTCTGGCAAATGGAAACGGGTCGATCATCCTCATTCTATCCCCCATGCTTAGTAGAGTCTAATCCAAGGTAAGCTCAATTCGTGTATGTTGCATGACTGGAGAATAAGAGATTTACAAACGTTTCTTAAACGGATGGAGAGATGAAGTACACCATCGGTAATCCAAAACCATTTGCTGGAATTCTAGGAGCCCTTGAGAGCTCCCAATCGCTGTATACTTGATATCCACTCCAGCCCCCCAAAAACCATTGTCGTCGAGTTGATCCTGCCTCAGGGGAACCCCATGTGGTATAGAGCAGAAACCAGCCCCATGGGGTTTTCTTGGCTGTAATCTTTATGAAAGCAGATTGCCAGGCCCTTCTTCTGTGGTGCTGCTGAGAGGGTTTGAACCACCAACCTTTCAGTTAATAGTCAAGCACAAACTGTTTGCACCACCCAGGGACTTTGATTCCAGCTCTAGATGTCTATAAAATTGCTGCATTTCTGTTCTCCAGTAAGGGTCCAGGTTCAAGAGCAGTAAGGGAGGTCGGGGAGTGGGAGAACAATTGAGATGGTACGTCCAGAGGCCTCGTTCTCCTGGGCCTGGACGCCAGCCATCCTGGGTCTGGTGACTCAACTGCTCCACCTCGGAGCCCCATGTCCCAATTCTAATCAGATCCTGCCCCACCCTGTTATCCGACTCTCTATTCACAACAGCTTATCACTGTCTTGAGATCACCCACAAAACTAGACACTTGGAAATGCTTCTTGGGTCTTATTTTTCTCTTTCTTTCTTATTTTCTTTTTTTCTGGGACACTTGGCTCTCTATCCCTTATCATGTTCAGAAAAAGGGGCTAATTGTGTCCTCTGGGCATTGCCCACTGCGCCAAAACACAGGGTGCTCTGGGTGGTTTTCACACATGTAAATGTGGACCCCTGGGGGGCTTGGCAGAAAGGTTGATGGTTCAAGTCCACCCAGAGGCACCTTGGAAGAAAGGCCTGGTGGTCGATTTCCAAAAGATTACAGCAATTGAAAACCCTATGTAGCACAGTTCTCCTCTAACACTTATAGAGTCATCAAGAGTTGGAAATGACTTGATGGCAACTAGTTTGGTTTTATTGGGGGGCTTACACGATGGGGGGCACATCTGACATCAGGAGCAATTCACTACACTACACTGGAGAATGACTTGGCTTAGAACACGATGCTGGAGGTGTTAAAGTGGGGTCCACCCAGAGGTAATTATCTGGGGGGACACAGGAAGCTTTCATGGGAACAGTGTTTCACATACAGAAAGAAAACACAAAACAAAGATGTACAGTTTGATGAATTATCACACAACGAACCACCCATGAAACCACTGTCCAGGCAAGAAACAGAACACTGCAGACACTCTAGGAGCTTCTCCTGTGTCCCTCCAATCAACACCCTCCCTCCTTCCCCACTCGAGGTAACCACTGCCCTGAAGATGGGGAAGTGTCTTCCTTGTTCTTCTTTAAAATGCTTCTATCTAAGCAAGAAAAAACAAATCAGTCTCGGAATACAACTAGAATGCCCTTTAAAAGCAAGAACGGTGAGATTTTGATTTGCTTACTTCAGGCACATCATCAAGGAAGACCATTCGCTAGAAAAGGACATCATGATGAATAAAGGGGAGGGTTGGTGAAGGTGAAGGGGGCCCTCAGTGAGATGGATTGACACAGTGGCCGAAACAATGGACTCAAACACACCAGTGACCACGAAGATGGCACAGAACCAGGGAATGCTTTGTTCTCTCGTACATAAGATCGCTATGAGTTGGCGCTGACTAGACGGCAACTAACAACCACAACCACCTAAGTGTACGTCCCGGATTTAATGGTGTCTCCCAGAAGTATCTGTCAACTTGGCTAGGCCATGATTTCCAGTACTGTGTGATTGTCCACCATTTTGTCATCTGATGTGATTTTCCTATGTGTTGTAAATCCTACCTCTATGATGTTGATAAGGTGGGCTAGGCGGCAGTTACGTTAACGAGGCAAGACAATCTAAAAGATGAGATTGTGTCGTAAGCCAATCTCTTTTGAGATATAAAAGAGAAAAGCGGAGAGACAGGGGGACCTTGTACCACCGAGAAAGCAGCACCGGGAGCAGAGCGCATCCTTTGGTCCTGAGGTTCCTGCGCTGAGAAGATCCTAGTCCACGGTAAGACTGATGACAAGGACCTTCCTCCGGGGCTGACGGAGACAGAAAGGGTTCCCCTGGAGCTGATGCCCTGAATTTGGACCTCTAGCCTACTAGACTGTGCGAGAACAAATTTCTCTTTGTTAAAGCCATCCACTTGTGGTATTTTCTGTTACAGCAGCGCTCAGTAACTAAGACAGCATGCATTTCTAAATGCTATAGTTCTGCTTCTATTCTGAGCTTTTTATATTAGAATAATACAGTTCTTTGTGTCTGGCTTCTTCTGCTCAGCATTATTTTTTGCAAGATCCATCGCTGCAGCTGTAGCCTATTTATTTTCATTACTGTGTCCTATTCCTTCGTTCAACTAAACCTCATTTTACTTATCTAGTCTACCATCGGGGGAGGTGGAGGTTCAGTGGTAGAATCTTCACCTTCAACGCAGGCGACCCAGGTTTAAAACTCCCAGCCAACGTGCCTCCCATGCAGCCACCACCCGTCTGTCAGGGGAGACCTGTGTGTTGCTGTGATGCTGAACAGGTTTCAGAGGGACTCGCAGACTAAGAAGGACAAGGAAGAAAGGCCTGAAAAATCAGCCAATGGAAACCCTGTGGATCACCGTGATCTGACCTGTAGCATTTCATTCTGTTGTGCATGGGGTCATCGTGAGTTGGGGGCCAACTTGACAGTAGCTAACGTAACATTCTACCATAATGGGCATTTGGGTAGTTTCTGATTTTTTCACTATTATGACAATTATGGGGGGAAAAAAATGTCCTCATCTCTGCTGAGTGTATACTTTTAAGTGGAACAACAGAGTCATAAGGGACATATCACATCCACCTTTAGGAAACGCTGCCAACCACTGCCAAAGCAGTCCCACCGATCCACACTCCTGCCAGCAGTTGCATGAGGGTCTGAAGACCTCCCTTGAATTTCAGTTTTTCACCACACGACTTTTGTTGTGTGCACGTGGCAGGTTTGGAGTGTGAATCTAGGAAGGGGGCCGAACAAGGCACAGCTGGTTCCCTGGCGCTAAAGTGAACAATCTGGTAGAGGCGATGTAAGTTAATCAAATGATCCTACAGCGCTGTGATCACAAACCCTGAGAGGACAGGGGCAACCTGACCTGGTCCAGGGGACCCCCAGAGGAATTCGTAGAATAACGATCGAAGGAGGAGCTGCAGCTAATCAGGTGAAGAGAGGAAAAGATGGAGAGGGAGGTGTGCTGGGCAGATGGTGCAGCAGGTGCAAAGGCTCTGGGGCGGAAGGGGACAGGTGAGTTTGAGGAGCTCGGAATAAAAGGGCCCAGAGAGGTCAAGTAAGTTTCCTGAGGTGACAAAGCAAGTTAGTGGCAGAACCAAGTAGGGACTCCACCGCTAAGGGGTTTTCGTGCCCATGGGTACAGCAGTGTGCGAATGTAAACTGGTTCTCTTAGAAGGCAGGGGACCCTCACAAGAGGCAGGGCCTCTGGAGTCAGGCAGGCTGAAGTTCAAATCCCGGATCTGCCTCATCCTGTGTGGCCTTGGGCAGTAAAAAAAGGACGATGATGATAAAGCACTGAATTCAGGGATTCCATTTAGAAAGGGCCTTGGTCGGAGTGAGCGCCCAGAAGGTATAAGGAGCAGCCTCCTCCTCCCTCCCCCAGGCTGCTGGGGCTGGAGTTTTATAGAAGGAGCTAAGCATTGTTGAGTCCCTAATACCAGTCTGACATCTCCCCAGGAGGCAGGAGCTACGAGGATTTCCTTATTGCAGATGAGAAAAACAAGGCTCAGAGAGGTGAAATGATCCGCCCTTGGTTACACAGCTGTGAAGTGGGAAAGCAAGGACTGAAGCCTCCCACGTATGGAGGGACGGCAGCTGAACCGCCTTCTCAGCCTCTGCAAAGGAAGTTTTATCCCAGGAAATCAATACAGTGAAGCAGGAAATCAGAGAAAACATTAATAATCCCAGGCAGCAAAATGAACTGCTTCTAAGCGGCCGTTCTTGCTGAATCCTTTCTACAGAGCCTGTTACAAATGGTGCAGCTCAGAGTAAAACAGGTCTTCCCGTGGCCATCGTAGGGGGATGCTAAATGCATAAAGCGCATGGAGCAGGTTTCTACAACAGCCTGTGCGTCTTCCAGAGCTATCGACAACACAGGTTCTCAGTGATTCAGACAGAACACCGGGGGCACCTGGCTTTATAAGCAATGGACAACTGAGCCACAGGTTCACAGTGTTTTATGACAGCCGACATTTACAATTGGGCAGATTTTGCATAAAACCTTGGAATTTTCTTGAAAAAAAAAAAACTGAACGATCTGGTCACTATAGGTTCAAGTTCTTGCGTGATGACAGCGGGCTGGAGCTGTGGGTGGTCGACTGCATTCCCCTCCCCACTACAGACAAGGCACTTGGTCCCTGGTTCAATACCATTCCTCTGCTCTGCCTTGCTACTCTGGGACCCACCTGCTCCTGGAGGCATCTGAGCTTGTGACCTCTCCCTGCATCCTTTGAGCCACCACCACAGCTTTTAGCTGACAAAGTGACCCATGAGGTGGAGGCTTGTTAGGGAATGGCAGACATGTCAATCAAAGCTGTCCAGGGAGGGGGAAATGACACGTCCAAGGTGCCACTGGGGCAGTTAGATGTTCAAGGCTAAGTCTCCTGATCCTAGTCTGAGGTCCCTCCTATTGTCCTGAACAATTGCTGAGCCCCTGCCCTGCATATATCACTGCCATGTCAATAATGAGGAACCCTGGTGGTGCAGTCGTTAAAGCGCTTAGCTGTTAACCAAAAGGCCCACCAGCCACCCCACAGGAAACAGATGTGGCGGTCTGCTTCCCTAAAGATTAGTGCCTTGGAAACCCTACGGGGTAGTTCTACTTTGTTGCATGAGGTCACTAAGAGTCAGAATCAACATGATGGCAACGAGTGGTTTATATCAATAATAATAATAGTAATAGTAGTAATAGTAATAAAACCTGTTGCCATTCAGTCAGCCCTGGCTTATGGCCACCCCCTGTGTGTTAAGGGTAAAACTATACTGCATGGTGTTTTCAATGGCTGATTTTTTGGTAGTAGTTTGCCAGGCCTTTCTTCTGAGGCACCTCTGGGGGGACTCAAACCTCCAAACTTTCTGCTAGTAGCTGAACACATTAGCTGTTTGTACAACCTGGGGCCTCCAAATAGTAATAGATAGGATTTATTGAGTATGTTGCATGCTGGGCTGAGTGCTCTAAGTACCTTGCATGCCTGATCTCATTTTCATCCCTATGACAACCCTCTGAGTAGGGAGTAGATTGGTTATTTCAGTCTGACCAGTGTTTACTTCCTTTTCTGTTAACTAGGTCCTGGTTTTCCTTTGAAGACCTATCCCTCCCCCACCATTGGTCTTTGTGGCTCAGGAAGCCACTAAGGGTGATCCACCCCCCAACACACAAGGCTTGCTCATATGACCCCCAACCTGGCCAAAAAGCATAGTCCATTTCCCTGACCACTGTCACTGGTGCCAGGAGGCCATGTGTCTCAACTCCAAGACTTGCTGGAATGGGGCTTGCAGCTGGTATAATATAAGCATAGGACTGCAGATAGGCCCCACAAAGAAGAAAACCAGCCTGAGAAGAAAACCCACATGGAGAAAAGGAGAGCCAAAACACTGTGCAAGGGGGCAGAGGAGAAGGGAAAGAGTGAGAACTGGGATACTGTCAAGGCCCTGGATCCAGCTAAGCCTGAAGCCAGCTTGTCACTTACATGAGCATATATATTCTCTTTTATGCCTGAAAATAAAAGTGTGATGATATTTGAGTTGGGCTTTCTGTCACGTACAACCAAAAGAATCCTGAAGAATACAATTATTACCATTATTGCCATTTTACATATGAGTAACTGGTGGCTAAAGGGAACTGAGGACTAAGGTGCGCCTGACCCAAGCCATGGTATTTTCAATTGCCTCATACGCATGCGAAAGCCGGTCAACGAATGAGGAAGACCAAAGAAGAATTGAGGCCTTTGAATTACGATCTTCGTGAAGAATATTGAACATACCATGGACTGAGAGAAGAACAAACAAATTTGTCTTGGAAGAAGTACAGCCAGAATGCTCTTTAGAAGCAAAGATATCAAGATTTTGTCTCATGTACTTTGGACACGTTATCGGTAGGGACCAGTCCCTGGAGAAGGACATCATGTTTGGTAAAGTGAAGGGTCAAAGAAAAACAGGAAGACCCTCAATGAGATGGATTGACACAGTGGCTGCCAACAACGGGTTCAAGCATAGCGAAGGTTGTGAGGATGGTGCAGGACCAGGCACTGTTTTGCTCTGTTGCACATAGGGTCGCTATGAGTTGGAATCAACCGTATGGCACTTAACAACAACAACAAAGAAAACTGAATTACTCAAGGCCACATAGCTGTGAATTGCTAGAACTTGGATTTAAGCCATGATCTGCCCTAACCCTAAAGCTGTTAGGTCAGGACGCTTGGTCTCTTGAAGGCCTTGTCTCTGCCTCCAGGAGCTGAGAGTGGGGGATTTTAGAAACAGTGTATTTTCAGAGCCGCTGGTCCCTTGCAGCCTATGAAAAGAAGGGCAGGGAGGGAGGAGGGAAGGCTGCATTGAAATGAAATACACAGCTATTATTTAAATCAGTTCAGATGCCATAAGGAGAAAAATCAAAGTCTTCTGTGGCATTTCCCCAGTGCCGTTTTTAATTCTATCTTATCAAAACATGGCTGGGATTTTGTTTTTTTTTTAAAAAATCCTGTAATTTTTTTTTTTTAATTCTCTTTTAAAAAAAGTTAAAATAGCCCACAGGTCATCAGGTGACAATGGAAGGAAGACAGGGACATTTTAGCATCTTAGTGCACATTAAAAAAAACTAATTTGTTGACTCTTTCTTCCAAAGCTAACCTCTCCCTTGGAAAGCTTTGTGTTTTGCATAAAGAGGCTGAAATCACTGCTGTCCTCCCCTCTCTGCTGGGATTGCAATGGGCTCCCACCTTAAATGGGGGATCTTTTTCTTCTTGTTGCTCTGGCCATGGTTTAATGGAATCATTTCATTCCCTTTTACTTAAAACCTTTACAGTCTTGACCGCGTCTGGGTTTTCTCTCCACCATCTCCACAGTAGCTGCTCAGCAAGAATTTCTCGCAGGAGCCCATGGGTGAACCTCGATGGGATGGGAGTACAGGGTGGCAGCGAGCCAGGAACTCCCTCAACATCTGGGTTTCTTCCCTTTGCCGTGTCCAAGGCTCCCAGCCCATCCTCACCCAGCGTGTCTCAGAATCTCCCTGCACCTCCACCTCTGGGTGTTTGTGGAGCTCTGGGGATGAGATCATGCTGTGAGGAGAAGAGAGTACAGGCTCCAGAATCAGGCTGGGGTTCAAATCCCAGCTCTGCCACTTAAGAGCCACGTTTGGCCTCAGGCAGTCTCTGTACCTCTTCAGACCAGTTTCCTTAACTTTGTTGCTGTTGGCAGCTGCTAAGAAGTCGCCCCTCAACTCACAGTGACCCTATGCACAATGGGATTGAACCATTGTGATCCATAGGGTTTTCCATTGACTGATTTTCTGCAAGCAGATTGCCAGGCCTTTCTTCCTAGTCCATCTTAGTGTGGAGGCTCCACTGAAACCTGTTCAGCATCATAGCAGCAAGCAAGCCTCCACTAACAGAAGGGTGGTGGCTGCTCATGAGGTGCACTGGCTGGGAATCGAACCCAGGTCTCCCGCATGGAAGGCGAGAATTCTAGCACTGAACCATCACCTTCCTCAGAGGATGGCTGTAAGGATTAAAGGAGTAAAAACACAAAATGGGCAGAGCACAGTTGCCTGAACAGCATGATCACTTGTATCAGTTAGGGGCCCAGCAGGTAACAGATGGCTCACCCTACCTGGGTGACCAAGGAGAGTTACAATGGGGAAACAGGGTGTGAGGAAATCACACAGGTGATGCAGCACCCATGGGATAGCAACACTGGGGAGCCGTTACCACCCCTGAGCCCAGAGGGAGAAGGTTCCTGAACGCAGAAGGCCCCCAACAGTAGTATCAGAAGACAGCATCACCATTGCCCCGTGGTATTATCTTCACAGTACTCACCACTATCTGAAATTGTGCTCTCCACTTATTTATGTGTTTCTCATTCTAACTCCCCTCCCTGCAATCGTCTTGGGACAACAAGGACTCTGCCTTGCTCGACACTCCACTAGCACGTACGGGCCCTAGCACATAGTAGGTGCTCAGTACATATTCGTGCCTGGTGCATTATAAGCACTCAATAAATACATGTTGAGTGGATGAATGTGGAATGGTTCATTCATTTACTCACTGTAGTAAGCCAAATAGTGGCTCCCCCAAAGATGCCCACATCCTAATTAATCCCTGTAACCTGTGATGATGTTACCTTTCATGGTAAAAGGGACCTGGCAGATGCGATTAAGTTAAGAGTCTTGAGATGGAGAGATCCTCCTGGATTATTTGGGTGGGCACAACGTAAATCAGAAAGGGTCTCATAAGAGGAAGGCAGAAGGGTCAGAGTCAGAGGAGACAGCATGATGGAAGTAGAGGTCAGAGTGATGTGGTCACGAGCCAAGGAAAGCAGGAAGCTTCTAGAAGGTTCAAAAGGCAAGAAAGCAGATTCTCCTCTAGAATCTCCAGGAAGAACTTAGCTCTCCTGATGCATTTTAGACTTCTGCCCTCCACAACTGCAAGATAACGAATTTGTATTGTTTCAAGCCACTGAGTCGGTGGTAACTTGTTACAGCATCAACAGGAATCTCATACACTTATGCCTGACTAGTAGCATGAGATCTAAGGGGTCGTGGGACCTGTCATGGACTGGGAGGTTCTAGTCCCAGCTCTGCCACTAAGTCTGTGAGACCTCAGACAATTCCCTCCCCTTCTCTGGGCCTCAGTTTCCCACGTTCATAATGCCTGGGGGTGGGAGAGCTGATAAGCTGCTCTGTGGGACCCCTTGCATACCAGGGATCCAGGCAACTCTGTTAGAAGTTCAGACTCAAAGATGTGGTGGTCATGGTAGCAAGAGCCTCAGGACTGTCCCAGGGGCCACGGTAGCCCAGCTGGCAGTGAAGGACCCTCCCAGAGGTGATGAGGAGCAAGGGGCAGAAGACTCAGGGAGGCCCAGGGAGAAGCCATTGGCACCATCCACAACCTGGTCTTTGGCACTCAAAGAATAAGCTGCGTTGGCCCCAAGCCACCACTGGCTCTTTCTGCAGGAGAAGACAACTGGTTCACCTACCATGATCATCCAGTTTCCAATGCCAGGGGGCAGGCAGAGCACCAAAACCAAAAGACCCAGTGCCCTCGAGTCCATTCCGACTCCTAGCGACCCTAGAGGACAGCGTAGAACTGCCCCATAGAGTTTCCAAGGAGCGCCTGGTGGATTTGAACTGCCTACCTTTTGGTTAGCAGCCATAAGCACTTAACCACTACGCCACCAGGGTTTCCAGGCAGAGCACAGGATGGTATAAAAGAGAATGACAAAAAGCAAGTCCCTCTTGGGCTTGACAAAGTCCCTGGGTGGTGCAAACAGTTAGCACACTTAGCTGCTAACTAAAAGATTGGAGGTTCCAGTCCACTTAGAGGCATCTCGGAAGAAAGGCTTTAGACTTCTAAAAAATCAGCCACTGAAAACCCTATGGAGAGCTGTTCTACTCTGACACTCATGGGGTCGCCATGAGTTGGAGTCAACTCGATGGCAACTGGTTTGGTTTTTTGGGGAAGGGAAGTGTTGGAGGGATGGGTTATTAGGAGAGGCCCCAATTCCGGCAGGTTCCCCAGGCCTCATCGCTCTGCTTGCAGACAGCTAAGGATTTGCCTTGCAGCTCTCTGATGGAATCCACCTCTGGCAAAATCAGAAACAAAAGCTACCCAATAACAATAATGTTAGTGACTTGCACTTACAGAACTCATATTGTAAGCCAGGCTCCATTCTAGGTCACCGAATTTTCACACAGCCCTTTGAGTCAGATACAATCATTAGTATCTCTGTTTTACAAATGAGGAAACTAAGGCACAGAGTGGTTAATTCCCTGCACAAGGTCCCTTAGCTGATAAGCAGCAGAGCTAGGATTGGGACCCGGGCAGGCTACCTTAGGGGGTGGCTCAGAAGTGCTTCACATCCTGCCTCACACACTTTTTGTGCTGAAACCTTTCCATACGGAGGTCATATCATCCTTGCGATAGTCCTAGAGACATCAGCTCACCATTCCTTTTTTATAAATAAGGAAACTGAGGTATAGAAAGCTGAAGCCCTTGGCCCGAATCACATGGGCAGCTGGCCTTTCCCAGCTTTTTACTGCTGAGCTAGCGTTCCATCTACGTTGGCTTCAGCCAGTCGAGTGAGCTTCTGTTATTTAAAACCCTGTTCTGGTATTTCAGAGCCTCACATGGGCTTGTTCTCTTCCCACCAAGAGCAATAATAAACATTGTTCTGAACACTTACTACATGCCAGGCACTGTGCTAGGGTTTTATGTGAATTAACTTATTAAACGCTCAGAACAACCCTAGGAGAAGGTACTGTTGTTATCATCCCCATTTTACAGATGAGGCAACTGAGGCTCAAAGGTAAGACAATTGCCCAAGATCAGGGCAAGCGGGTGGTGGATCTGGGTGGCCAAGCAGGCCAAATCCAGTGACCATGCCAGTAACTCCAACACTGCACAGCCTCCAGTGAGCTCACGCTGGAGCATGGACCACCTGGACTCCTTTCTCCCACTCAAGATCAGCTGGAAGGACTCTCCCTAGGTCCAGCTCTAGGCGTGTTCCAAGTCCCCAAGCTGAAAGGACTGGCGAGGGAGTCTTCCATAAAAATGGAAACGAGAAGCAGAAGAACTTCTAGAATTATTATGTCATTCAGCCATAAATTCTCTCTTGTTTGAAAGTATGTTCCGCCCAATTAATTCCACCCCATACCAAAAAACCTGTTGCCATCAAGTCAATTCTGACTCATGGTGACCCTACAGGACAGAGTAGAACTGCCCGATGGGGTTTCCAAGGAGCAGCTGGTGGATTCGAACTGCTGACCTTTTGTTCAGCAGCCGAGCTCTTATCCACTGTGCCATCAGGGCTACAAACATCAAATTTTATTTGGACATAGACCTTCTCCATGGCCTAAGGAATGATCAGGGAACTCATACCTTCCTGGTTTTATTTCCTAAGCTGGTAAACTGGGGCCACAGTTCTCAGCCTGGGACCCAAGAATTCTGGGGCTCAGTGAGAGGACTCACCTGGCTGACAGTGCCAGGTGTAGAACCATTCGTTCAGTCTGTCAACATGCACTTATTGAGTACCTACTGCATGCCCAATGTCTCGGTGCTGTGATGCAGCTGTGAACATGAAGAGGGTTATTCATCGGCAATATCTCCTTTATCCTTCCAGGGGTGGTCTCCACCCAGCCCCACCCTGCCTAGCACAGGACCTGGTAGCTCTGGTATGAAGTCCAACCAAACCAAACTCATTGCCGTCAAGTCAATTCTGGCATGAAGTAGGCGCCCAATAAAGAAGAGTTGGATAAATGAATGGAGGCACGAGTATGCTTTTGACTCAAGTAAGTCACTAAACTATGCTTATGGAGGAGAAAGCGAAGGTTCGAAGAGATGGCTTGCAGGAGATGCCCCAGCTGGCATGAGGAAGACACAGAGTTTGGCGGATCTGTCTCCCCACTGGCTCTAACAGAGGCCCGCGGACACAGCATGGCTAGGAGGAATCTTGGTTACCCTCATTCAAGAAAATGACTTGTCCTCTGGCTTAGCTGCTCATGGCTGAGTGCTTCCTGTATAGCTGGCTACTGTCTCACTGAATGGTCCTAAAACCCTGGAGAAGTACAGGAGTTCACTGTGCAGCCTGAATGAGTACCAGCAGCCAAACAGTAGAAGGAAAGACAGGCCGTATTGCGTAGCTATGCCACAATAATGCTGCGTAACAAACAACCACAAGCCAGTGACACACCATAAGAGGCATTCATTCAGCTGAACTCTCTGTGGCTAGCCAGAGCTTGGCTGAGCTAGGCCGGGTTTGGCTCTTCACTAAGGTTTGGGCTCAGGGCGGCTCAACCTGAGTTTGTTCTGGAGTCAGGCAGGGGTGGCAAGTACTTTGAGGGAACATGCAAGGTACCCTAAGGCCTCAGCTTGGAAGGGGCACACCGTCACTTCCATCTCATCCTAATAGCCAAGCTAGTCACATGGCTGAACTCAAAGTTAAGGAGCAGGGGCAGATACTCTGGCCCTTTATTGAGAAGCAGTTCCTTGGTGGCACAGGTGGTTTGCACTCAACTATAAGCCTAAAGGCTGGCGGTTCAAACCCACCCAGCAGCACCATGGAACAAAGGCCTGGCAATGTGCTTCCATAAAGACGACAGTCCAGAAAACCCTAAGGAGCAGTTCCACTCTGTAACACATGAGGTTACCACGCGTCGGCATAAACTCAACGGCAACGGGGTTTTTTTTGTTTTGTTTTGTTTTTAGTGAAAAGGCAAAGTCTCAAGGCTAAGGACGCGGACCCAGGAAAGAGGAAGGAATTGGGGCCAGAGAGGTTTCAACCCCAATAACCAGACACCAGCCATATCAGGGAAGGGGACCCACACTGGCCTTGCCCTGCCTGCCTCGCCAGCCTGCCACCCTCTCTCTCATCTCATCAACTGTGTCAAAGCCTGGAAGAGCCCCTGTGCAGGGACACCTCCAGTCTATGGGGACCACTGGCCCACTCACACCCCACCCCAGTGCCCGTCTTCCCAGCATCTGTACCTGCTCCGGGGAACCATTAATCTTGGGCAATTTCTTTCCTCACCTGATTTGTTTATTTAAGGCAAACAAGTTGCTCCTAATTAGAAGCACTGCTGTCGAACGTTCTGCGCATCCTAGGCTTCCTATTTTCAGACCTTCTGCCTAAAATTATACCTGCGCTGTTAACATCTGTGAGTTTGTTCAGCAACCCTCCTAAGTAGAGGCTTCTGGCGAGAGGGGCTCGGGTTGGTTGGGAGAGGGGAGAAGGAGCTGGGGGCAGGAAAATACATGGGACTCTGGAGAACTACACAGCAGAGGTGCTTGGAATAAAATGAACACGCAGCATCCCAGCACCCTGCCCAGAGCCGGCACCGCCTGCCGGCCTGCTGAACCAGCCCCTGGAAGGCACACGGCATGAGCACAATTCAAACCCGAAGACAGGGAGAAGGTTCGTCTTGAAGGTTCTGAGGTTCTTCTGTCTGGGGGCACTCACGCGCGTCTACACCTACCCCCACGGGCATACACCCACCCCCCAATGGTACTCATACAGCCCCGCAGAGATGCACACGCTCAGAAACTCACGCAGACACCAGGTTCGTGCAAGAAGGTATACTGCAGCACTTGCAGGTAACACACTCAGAAACACACACACACACATGCGTGAGCCATGATCAAAAGTTACGCTGCTACACAAGCAAGCAACACGCTCAAAAACGCACACATACACCCACAGACAGGCAAGGCATAATGCAACACCCACAGTTACACACACTCGGAAACTCACTCATGTACACAAGACACGCACCGAATTCCCACTGCAATATGCAGGAACACACATTCTGAGAGCCTCGCACGGGCCAGATGCACACTCAAATGGACATACCCCGCACCCAGAGACCAAATCAGAAGCACACACATATTCTGAGATTCAATTAAGCGTGCAGTGCTACACTCATGTACACACCTAGAAACACGTGTACACACACCGATGCACAAAGAGTTTATACCGCAATACACACCAGTGTGTACCCTCAGGAACACACATATACACAGAGACGCAGTCAAATGCACACTCTAAAGCTCACAAATATACATGCTCAGGAACTCACCCATACACACGGTGACACTCACAGAGGTTACACTGTGACACACAGGTGCACACACTCAGAAGTACACACCTACACAGAGACGTACAATTAAATGTGCAACGTCCTATACACAAAGACACAGCACAAATGTGCATTGAAAACCACGTAGTTGCCTGTAAGCACATAACCGTGAGTTCACAAACGCAGAGTTGCACACACGTGTGCACTCACACGCACCCACCTGCTTGGTCAAAGACATGCGTGTGACTCACATACGTGCATCATTTAACACTCACCGGCACCCACACATGCCCTCACTCGTGCGCACTCTCTTCAGGCACGCACACACACATTCTCCCAACGTGCACTCTCCCAAGTACAACACTCATATGGACACTTCACACAGGCATGTGCACAACGCTCACTTAAGCACTTCGTGCAAGTCATACTCACCTGAGCACATGTGCACAAACCTGCATGAGGAGGCACATATACGTGCACGTGCACACACAGTCACACACACACACCAGATTCCACCAAGAAAGCAAACTGTTCGTTTTCTCAGAGTCCCAAAAGCCGAGCCCACAAACTGAGCCAGCACACGGGGAACTTCTCCTGCTCAATTCTCTCCTGCAAACCCATGTCAGCCAGGATGTGGGAACCCTGCTTTGGGGAGAGAGATAAACGTTCCAGGCATCAGAACCGCTCAGAAAGAAATAAGACTTGACAATCTGCTGCTTTCTCCCCACAGTGTCAGCACACACACACACCCACACACACAGTGTAAGGCTATAAAAACGTTTCTCTCCCCTGCATGGCTGTTCCTGCCGGGAACAGTGGCCTCACCTGCCCATCTTGGGGCAGCCACCAGGCGCTCCACAGACTGGGTGCCTGACACCCAGACAGACTGAACTTCCCTGCCCTGGGTCCCTAGACAGCTGCAAAGTTGAAGCCATGGTGACAGCCTACCTCTACCTCCTGTTGTCATGGCGATACAGTAGCTGGGTGCATCCAGCCTCCCTGACCGCCCTGGGCTCCCCACTAGCAGTGCTGTCCAGCGGTGCTTTTATGAGGATGCAGGGAGGGGGCAGAGACTGCAGGTGTCAGGTGACTGGAGAGGACAACAGCCCGGCCCCCAGTTAGAGGACTGCCTGGTGCTTGGGTGGGACAGGGACGTCCTCTGTGGGGACTACAGCACCCGGATGCCCATGCTGAAAACAGACGGTGTTGGTGCTGCCTCTGTGGAGCTCCAGGGTCCACTAAACTGGACGCTAAACACATTCCACGCGCCATTTCATTTGGTCCTCCCAAAACCTTCTCAAGTAGGAACTATCATCTCCCCATTTTACAGGTGGAGCAATTGCGGTTTGGATGTTACAGTGACTGGCCAAACTGAGATCACTTGAGTCCTGGGTCTCCTGAACACGAAATTATATCGCCTCCTGGAAATCAGGGTTTTTTTTCCTGGAATTCTGAAAATTTCATCTGTGGCAGTCGCTCAAAGTCATGAGGGTGTCTGAACTGAGACCTCTGAGAATATGTGAAATATCTTCATTTTACAGAGGCAGCAACTGGGGCCCAGAGAGGTCTAGTGATTTGCCCAGTCACACAGCAAATGGAGGGCAGGCTTGGAAGGTCTGACCCAAAGATGGGGCTTTCCTCAGGACGTCACACATCTGCCTTGGCACACTGGCGAATCCTCGGGAAGCAGCTCCTAGACTGGCCATAGGTCAGAACCTCAAGCAAGGACAGGAGGTCCTCAGAATCCGACCTCATGTCCCAAAGCCTGTCCAAGAACAACATAACAACGCTATTCTTCAGAGGCAGGTGCCCAGTCCCAGCAGGTGGTTACGGGGCTGGGGGAATGTTTCCAACCCTTCACTCCCTGCCTTACCGACCAGGCAGTCCATCAAGACGGCCCAGCCCTAGCCTGGGACCCCAGTGAGAAAGCAGGAGACATCTATTGGACTTCGATGGCTCCAAAATGAGCCTTGGAGGCAAATGGACTCTTTAGAGCATGCTTTTCACAGGGAGGAAAACAGTCTGGCCAAACTCACAAGCTATGTGCCTGCTCAACAGAGCCTCAAGGGGCTGGAAAGTGGGGAATGACCCATATCCCCAAACCTGGGAGTGGGAACTCCCAGGAGGCCCATTCCAGCCATCCACTCCAGCACCTCTTCTGCAAAAAGTTTGCGCCTTTCCAGACTCCAATCTGAAAGGTCTCATTGAGCAGGCCAGGAAACTTCCCCAAATCTTTTCCTTACCTAAGGACTATGCCCCTTTTATTCTTTGGAACTGCAAGGGATGGAAGTGACCCCCACCCCTCCCAGTGGCTCTGCCAAGAGAGCAGACTCCTGCAATCACACTCCGCGCTGCTCGAAGGGCTTTGATGGCAGCTGAGTGGGTCCCCATGTCCCTGTCCCCAGCTCTCTCTCTCTACACACACACACACACCAGAACGGACAATTAGCAAGCCAGCAAAGCACTCCACACAAAGCCTATGGCCTGGGCAGTTCTGCCTGTTGGCACCAGATGACAGGATGACAGGAAGCCTCATTCACCAGCAAATTCACCCTCAACAAGCACCTCCTAAAGCCAACTTGAAAATATGACCGGCTCCTTCTCCCCTGGAACTTTGAGCTGGCCTAGAAAGAGACGATTCCTGAGTTAAAGGGGCTCATTGCATCCCCCCTCCAAGCTTGAGAAGCCCGAGTATGTGCCTTTGGGGGTCCTACGGGGACCACGAGGAAGGGCACTTGGATGTGCCCGGATGTCCCACGCCCTTCCACAGGAAAGTTTGTCATTTGCCCAAAGCTAGTCTGTCACCACTCCGGGTTCATCATTCAGCCGGCTCCAGGCGCTGAGCCCCCAGGCTGCGGGGAGGTGGCTGCAACTGAAGCCCAGCTCCTCTGGGGAGAGAAACCATTTCACAGCGGCTCCGCGCCCCGCTCCCTGATCGAACCCGCTTAACCAGCCCCAGGCCCCCGAAGCCCTTACCTGAGGGGTCTCGGCCGCTTGCAAACTCTGCCAGCGGAGCCCAGAGGGGACCTGGGGTCTCTCTCTCTGCCACTCTCGCGTCCCGCTTGGCGCGCCCGCTGTGTGGGCGCTTTTCTGGCTGCCAGCTGCTGCATTGGCATCAAGGAAAGCGAAGCCCAGGCTCCCTTTCTTGCCACCAGGGCTCCTCCGGCCGGGCCCGGGGCTATTTCTGCGGGTCTGGTGCAAGTGGCATCCTCCGTGCCTCCAGCAGGAAAGTAGAAGAGCGTGCGCCCTGGATTGCAGCGGCGGCGGCGGCGGCCGTGGACTAGGAGGCGGTGGCGACGCCAGCCGGTGAGCCGCGGCCGCGGGCGGAGGCGAGAGGAAGTGCAACCGGGCTCCTGCGAGCCTGGCGCTCGGGCGGGCAGCCGGGCGGCACTGCGGTGCCCCGTGCAGCGGCGAGGCCCCGCGCACCCCCGGCCCCCCGGAGCGTGGGCGCCGGCTGCGCCTCCGCGAGGGCTCGACCGCCTCCCTCTCGCTCGCTGCCTCTTTCGCTGCCTCGCTGGCTCTCCCGGACTTCACGTCTCCAGCCTGAGCTCCCCGCCGCCGCTGTCACCGCCGCCGCCACCACCGCCGCCAGCAGCGCGCCTCAGCCCCGCGCGCTCCTCGCACGGAGCCACAGCACTGCCTGCCGCTTAACTCCTTGCGTGCCACTGGGCCCTCCGCAGCATCCCGGAGACCTGGGCAGACCCGGGTGCCAGGCCTGCTGCGGAGTGAGGGCGAGGGCCTCACCCTCAGGCCTCAGTTTCCTCGTCTGTAAAATGGGTTTGATAAATCTATGAGTCAGAATCGACTTCACGGCCTCGGGTTTATCGGGCTGTCAGGAGGACTAACCGAGTTGATTATGCGAAGTGCCAAGATCCATGGCATTAAGTAAGCACTCAATATTTGTTTACTGTTAAAGAAGCTTCTTAGCAAGTGCCTCGCACACAGTGAACACCTAACAAAGGGCAGTTTTGAGTTTTTTTCTTTTCTTTTCTTTTCTTTTTTTTTGGTATTTGGTTTTTTATTTTACTCGGCAGTGGGTTTAAGCTATGTGACCTCTGGCTGATCACTTCCCCTCTCTGAATCTGTTTCCTGCAGAGCTCTGTGACCTTGAGCAACTCATATCACCTCTCTGAACCTCTGTTTCCTCATCTGTAAAGTGAGAACGATAATACCCAACTTCAAACGACCACAACAGGACTCCATCTCACACAAGGCATGTGACAAGAGCCACCACTTAGAGCCTCCTAGGTGCCAGGTGCCTCACCATATAATTGCAAACACATAATCACCTCATTAAGCCATCAAAACAACCCTGGGAGGCAGCTATTTCCATCTCCAATTTTCAGAGAGAAGTGAGGCCCAGAGAGGTTAAGTGGCTCCTCCCAGGTTAGCACAGCCAGAAAGTAGCAGAGCTGGGATTTAAACACAGGGCTTTCTGAATGCAAAGGCAGCCAGTACCTGTTAAGTTTGGGACTCAAGGAGGAGGCTGTAAAGTGGCTGTTAGTGGGTTACTCTTCTTTGGGACCGGCAACACAAGTTTGTATCCGCATTGTTTTCACAGTTATAAAATCAATCCCTGTCTAATGTACACAATTCAAAAAATATATGGAAAAGGATAAAAAGAAACCAATCAACCCTATTCCCACCACCCAGCCATAATGATTATTAACGTTTTGGTGTACTTCCTTCCAGTCTGCTTTCTGTATCTACATGTAAAAGCAGTTGGCACAAAGTGAATCATTTCATGGACACCATTCTGTATCAGGAGACAGACAGGGCTTGGCAAATGCACCTCAGAGATCCTTTGTCAAGGCTGAGATCTGCTCTGCTTTCTCACACCCACAACAACCCTACTGGCCCAAGGGAAAATGTACAGCATTTGGGATTAGTGTGTCTCACCCAGGTATCAGTTGGCAAACCCTGTTCTGGTGCCTTCCCCTCCCCTCACGCCTCACAGGCCTCACGCCTCCCTCTTGGAAGATCATTCTCTCCCCTGAAAGGCAGTGGCCGTGGAGCCTTCACACACCCTCTAACCTGCCCCCCCTCCGTCCCTCATCCCTGCCCCACCATGAGTAGAGCGTTCCCAGAGTGCCAGCGCCAGAGGGACCCTCGTATGACAGACACGTCCAGGGCCAGTAGAGCACTTGGCTTAAGGTCCGGGCGACCTGGGTTCAATTGCTGGCTCTGTGCTGGGCCAGCTGCAAGTCCTCCAAGCCCCTCTGAGTCTGTTCTATGTCTGTAACGTGAGGATGTAGATAATGCCAACCCCCGGTGAGGACTAGCTGAGATAATGACTAGTAAACGCTCAGTGAACGGCAGCTGCTGCTTATTAATAGTTAGGGAAAGTGATCCGAATCATACTAATATTGACTGCCAACAGTTACAGAGTCCTTGCTAAGTGACAGGGACAATTCCTATCAATTCTTTACAACCACCTTACCAGTTCCCTTGGAGTTGATGTGGACTCATGGCAACCCCATGTGTGTCAGAGTGGAACTGTCCTCCATTGGGTTTTCAGTGGCTGATTTTTCAGAAGTAGATTGCCAGGCCTTTCTTCTGAGTCACCTCCGGGTAGACTCGAACCACCAACCTTTCGGTAAGTAGCCCAGTGCTTAATCATTTGCACTACCCAAGGTGATAGATATTAGAATTAGCCCATTTAAAGATGAGGAAATTGAGGCCCAGAGAGATGAAGCCATTTGCCCAAAAGCACACAGCAAATTCATGGCAGAGCCTGGAGCAGACCCCAGCTTTTCTGGTCCCCACCCAATTGTGAGCACTATTCCTACTGGCAGACTCTCTGAGCAGTTCCCATCCTCTCCTCTTCCCCCCGTGGACACACAATCCTCTTGTTCTATGTCTTGGCCTTTCACCTGGCCAAGTACAAAGGTATAAGCCAAAAAGAAAAAAAAAATCAAACCTATTGCCGTTGAGTCGATTTCAACTCACAGCAACCCTATAGGACAGGAGAACTGCCCCCATAGGGTTTCCAAGGCTGTAATCTTTATGGAAGCAGGCTGCCACATCTTTCTCCCACAGAGTGGCTGGTGGGTTCAAACTGAAAGCAAAGGCCCAAACCAAACCCACTACCATCAAGTCGATTCTGACTCAGAGCAACCCTATAGGACGGAGCCGAACTGCCCCATAGGGTTTTCAAGGCTATAATCTTTAGAGAAGCAGATCGCCACATTTTCCTCCTGCAGAGAGGCTGGTAGGTTCAAACTGCTGACCTTTCAGTTGACAGTTGAGCGCTGTAACCACTGAGCCACCAGGGCTCCCATGAAGGTACAAGGAGGGTGCTATTGCCCTTGAGCATAAAAACCGTATGGACCACAAGGGTCCCGTTCTCCACGGGGTTGCCATGAGCTGGGGGCAAACTCCACAGCAGCTAAAAACAGCATTGACCTTGAGCAGCCCCCAGTCTGGCGCTACACAGCCCACTTCTCCCTGTCCCTTCCCTGATCCTCCTTAGGAATGAGAACTGGGGTTCTCACGAAGTGGGAAGAGCCTCAGACTTAGAATCAAGCAGGTAGGTCTCTGGTGCTAGCCAAGTGGCCCCAGGTTGGTCACTCACTGCTGAGTCTCTGCCTCTTCATCTTTTAAAAGGATTTATCACGTCTTCCCTGCCTCTTTCTTGGGATTGTTACGTAAATGAAAACAGCAAAACCTGTGAAAACATAAGGGTGAGGTTATATCATTACCGTCACCATCATAAAAAACAACCAAACCCATTGCCGTTGACTCAACACCAACTCATAGCAACCCCATAGGACAGAATAGAACTGCCCCCATGGAGTTTCCAAGGAGCAGCTGGTGGGTTTGAACTGCCAATCTTTTGGTTAGCAGCCAAGCTGTTAACCACTGCACCGCCAGGGCACCAGCCTCATCAACATACAAGCATACAGTAATAGGGTCATCATGGCATCTCCAAGTAGTTAAAAGTGGGAGCTTGGAGACAAGTTTTCCCGTGTATGGATATCCAATTGACCTATCACCATTTACGAAAGCATTGTCTATCCTCCACTGCTCAGTGAGGCCAACTTTGGCATAAAGTGTGTGTCCACAGGTGTGTGGGGACTGGTTTGGGGCTCTCCATTTGATTCCACTGGGCAATCTGCCTATCCTTGTGCCAATATCATGTAGCGCTAATTACCATAGCTTTATAATAGTGTGGATATCAGTAAAACAAGTTTTTTTTTCCATTTTTTTTTTTTTTTTGCTTGTAAGAGTATCTTAGCTATTCTTAGCCTTTTGTATTTGCATATACACTTTAGAATCAATTTATCAAGTTCCTCATGCAACAAAAAACCAAAAGACCTGTTGGTTTTGATTGAATGGCATTGAGTCTACAGATCACTTTGGGCAGAGACTTGACATCTTTACAATATTGAGTTTTCCAACCCAGCTACCTCACACCATACACAAATATCCAGGAATGTAGATCTCAATGTGAAAAGCAAAACCACAAACCCTCTACAAGTTGATATAGGAGAAAATCTTTGTAGATAACACTCTTTGGGGTAGAAAAAGATTTCTTAAACAAGGCACAAAAAAACACTAACCATAAAGGAAAAGACTAATACATTTTACTGCATTAAAATTATCAGAAATTCTCTTCATTCAAATATACCATTAAGAGAGTGGAAAGTCAGGCCATAGGCTGGGTGCAAATATTTTCAACACACATAACTAACCGAGGGGTCCTATTCAACATTTACAGAGAATGTCTATAAATCTGTATGTAAAAGACAGACAACCCAACCAAATGGGCAAAACACTTAGATATTTTGCAAAAGAGGATATTCTGATAGCCCATAAACACGTTAAAAGGTGCTCAATCTAATAAGCAATCCGGAGCATGCCAATTAAACCTGCAAGGAGAGACCACCACACTAAAAGAGAGACCACCACACTAAAATTACAAGGACTGAAAAATCCCACGTGTTGGTGAGAACGTGAATCAAGTGGAAATCGAATATACTGCTGGGGGAAGTGTGAACTGGTACAACCACTTAGGAAAACTGTATAGCATTATCCACTAAAGCTGGATGCACACGTACCCCATGACCAGCATTTCCACTTCCAGGTATGTACCTGTCTTAGTCATCTAGTGCTGCTGTAACAGAAATACCACAGGTAGCGGGCTTTAAGGAAGAGAAATTTATTCTCTCACAGTCTAGTAGGCTGCAAGTGCAAATTCAGGGCGTCAGCTCCAGGGGGAGGCTTTCTTTCTCTGTCGGCTCTGGAGAAAGATCTTTTGTCATTAATCTTCCCCTGGAATAGGAGCTTCTCTTTGCAGGAACCCGAGTCCAAAGGACGTGCTCTGCCCCAACCGCTGCATTCTTGGTGATGTGTGGTCCCCCCATTCTGCTTGCTTCCCTTTCCTTTTATCTTTTGTAAGATAAAAGGTGGTACAGGCCACACGCCAGGGAAACTTCCTGTATATTGGATCAGGGATGTGACCTTAGTAAGGGTGTTACAATCCCACCCTAATCCTCTTTAACATAAATTACAACCACAAAATGGAGGACAACCACACAATACTGGGAATCATGGCCTAACCAAGTTGACACATATTTTGGGGGGACACAATTCAATCCACGACAACACCCAACAGAAATGAGTGCGATTTTTACCGAAAGCCACGTACAAAAAATGTTCACAGCAGCAATTTTGTTGCTCATAACAGCACATTTTGAAATAATCACAACTTAAGTGTTAACAGTAGAATGGATAAACCGAGTGTATTTGCATGACGGAATACTCTGAAACAATGAAAATGATCAAATTGTGTAGCTACACACAACCACATAGACAAACACAATGTTGAGTGACAGAAGCTGGACGCAAAAGAGTACACGCTATATGTCATTTACATAAAGGTCAAAAACAGGCAAAACCAAACTATAGTGTTAGAAGCAGAATCATGGTGTCTCTGGGGAGATGGTGATGGCTTTATTTGGGAGGGAGAACAGGGGTTTCTGGAGTCTGGCTGTTTTGTGTTTCTTGATGTTGTTGGTAGCTACACAGGTGATTGTGAAAAGTCACTGACGAGTACGTTTACATATTATGCACTTTTCTGTACATGTGTTAAATCTTAACTTTTTAAAAAAAATTGTTTAATTTTTAGTGAACGCTTCGAAGGCCAGAGTAGCAGGGCCGGGGGTTTGGGGACCATGGTTTCAGGGGACATCTAAGTCAATTGGCATAATAAAATCTATTAAGAAAACATTCTGCATCCCACTTTGGAGAGTGGTGTCTGGGGTCTTAAACACTAGCAAGCGGTCATCTAAGATGCATCAATTGGTCTCAACACACATGGAGCAAAGGAGAATGAAGAACACCAAAGACACAAGGTAATTAACATTAGCCTGAGACCAGAAGAACTAGATGGTGCCTGGCCACAACCAATGACTGCCCTGACAGGGAACACAACAGAGAACCTCTGAGGGAGCAGGAGAACAGTGGGATGCAGACCCCAAATTCTCGTAAAAAGACCAGACTTAATGGCCTGACTGAGACTAGAATGACCCCGTAGGTCATGGTCCGCAGACGTTCTGGTAGCCCAAGACAGGAACCATTCCCAAAGCCAACTCTTCAGACAGGGATTGGACTGGACTATGGGATAGAAAATGATACTGGTGAGGAGTGAGCTTCTTGGGTCAAGTAGACACATGAGACTTTGTTGGTGTCTCCTGTCTGAAGGGGAGATGAGAGGGTAGAGGGGGTCAGAAGCTGGCCAAATGGACACAAAAAGAGAGAGTGGAGGGAAGGAGTGTGCTGTCTCACTGGGGGAGAGCAATTAGGAGTATATAGCAAGGTGTTTATAAATTTTTATATGACAGTTGGACTTGATTTGTAAACTTTCACTTAAAGCACAATAAAAATTAAGAAAAAATTATTTAACTTTTAAAAAAAGTGATAGGCTACATCCAGTCTAGTGACTAAAATCCTCTCACCAGCCATCCTTCATACTATATTTCTCTGTCCACCTTCAAGTTAGAGAGGGCTCCAAGGCCTCAAGGGATGGCAGAACCATAATATGGAAGGAGCCTGGGTACCTGAATCACCACTTGGAAGAGAGCCACCAGGAAACTGTCTAACCAAGGATCCAAGTTTTGAAAAAAAAAAAAAAGCTCTTGAGGAAAACAGAACTGAGTTCAAATCTGGCTTCTGTTACTTTCTGATTATGTGATCGATCACTGGCAAGTTAATTCATCTCACATAGCCTCAGTTTTCTCATTCATAAAATGGGAACAATATCACATTGCTGTGGAGTTGTTTCAAACGTACTTGATAGGGTGGTATGATGACTAAAGGACTTTGAGTGAAATACAAATATAAAGTGTGGTTTCTGGATCAAGCAGTATTGGCTGGTGGTTCTTTTTAGGCGTTTTCAAGTTGGTTCCAACTCATACCAACCCTGTGTACAACAGAACAAAACACTGCCTGGTCCTGTACCACCCTCACCGTTGTTGCTATGTTTGAGCCCATCGTTGCAGCCACCGTGTCAGTCCATCTTGTTGACGGTCTTCCTCTTTTTCACTGACCCTCTACTTTACCGAGCATGATGTCCTTCTCCAGGGACTGGTCCTTCCTGATAACATGTCCAAAGTATATGAGAAGTCTCACCATCCTCACATCTAAGGAGCATTCTGACTGGACTTCTCCCAAGATAGTTTTGTCCATTCTTCTGGCTGTCCATGGTATATTCAATATTTTTCAACAACACCATAATTTAAAGGTTCTTCTTTGGTCTTCCTTATTCATTATCCAGCTTTTGGATACATACAAGGCTTGGGTCAGGTGCACCTTAGTCCTCAAAGTCACATCTTGGCTTTTTAATCGGCTTGCTATAACCATGAATTATATTTTGCAGCATTCTCTAGTCTCACAGCAAAAGGGGTGTCTAAAGGAATAACTGACAGAACTGAGTTTGAAACTCAAATACAGTTAAAACTCAAGTACAGATAAAACACAGGATACCCAGGTAAATTTTTAATATAAGTATGTCTCAAATATTGCATAGGACATACTTATACTCAAATATGTTCCACTGTTTATCTGGAATTCAAATTTAACTGGGAATCTTGTATTTTTTCTATTGTGGTGAGTATATATATAACAAAAAATTTGCCATTTCAACATTGTTTACACATGCGATTTAGTGGCATTAATTATGTCCATCGTGTCATACAACCATCATGTCGTGCTGTGGCTCCAAATTTTCCCATCACCCTTAACAGGGACTCAGTGCCTCCCAAGGAGCCCTGTATTTTTATTTGCTAAATCTTGCAACTGGAACCTCAGAATCAGCAGTTGTGTGACCTGGGGTAAACTGCTTGACCTTTCTGATCTTGGTTGCCTCATTTGTAAAAGGGGAATAAAAGTCCCTTCCAGTGTTGGCAAGAAAAAGAAACTGATTAAAGTAGCGGGTGTGCCCAGCATACAGTGAACACTCCACATTCGTTCTCGTAACTCCCCATCATCTCCCTCTTCCTCTGCTGTTCTTATTCTTTTATCTTTCTTTGTCTAAATCTTGGGGCTACCTAGTTCGCCCAAGTATTGTTCAGCCTCATTGCTGACCTTCAAGACTAAGAGATTGTGATAAGCTATAGAAAGTAAGCAGCAAAGTTGCAGGGTTTTTGTTTAATACACACACACACGATTCATTTTGGCAGGAAAGGACGAAGCCTGTTTCTTCTAGAGCCAACAAACAGACAAACCCTAATCCTTGCTGAGGACTTGCCTGGGTCTCAGTTTATCCCTGCTGCCAATGTTGCTCTTTCAGACTTCTAAAAGGAGCCTCGTCCCCTCTCCACACCTTCTATCTCAGGTTAGAATTTTATTCCTTCGGCCAAAGTCTGTAGCAGGACTCACAGAGTAGGGAGATGAAACAAAGCGATTGGAAGTAAGCTAGAAAGTTCAAAAAGGGTTGATGTAAGAGAGTTTCATACCCTAAGGTCAGATAACACCTCCAAGCTACATTCATAAGAAGAGTCACTAACCCATACATCACCGCCATTTGAAACTCAGCATCTAAAAATAGGATGTGCTCTGATTTCCTGATGCAGCTGATTCAAGTGGAGAGAATATGAGGGTAGTGAGCTGGCTGTGTCAAGGGGTAAGTAACTTCTCTTTGATGGTATTGCTCAAAAGGAAAGGAGGGGACCCACTGTCAGAAACGCCAGGGAGATACCGGCAGCCTCAGAGGGTTAAGATGAGGGACTCTAGAGTCAGCTAGACATGTGATGGAGCCCCAGTTCTGCCACCACCTAGCTGTGTGGCTTCGGGTGAATTAATTACCCTCTCTGGACCTGGGATGATTCATCTTTTTAAAAAAAGGTTGATAATAGTAGTTGCCACCCTGTGAAGGTATTATGTAGATTAAAGGGTAGGCATATACAGTGCCGACAGGACGTGTATTACGCACTTGAGCCTTTGCTATCACTATATTCCAGACTCCGGATGTGGAGGCCAAATCAAAGGAAAGTGAGGATGCCATTAATTCAGGGACCTTGAAATGCCGGTTTAAACATACTGATCTAGGAATTCGAACGTGTGTGGGTTTCCCGGAGTCAGACTTCTTTCCTTCTTCTTCATTTTTTTTTTTTTTTTCCAGGCACTGAACAACTGACTCACACATCACAGTTAATGTGTGAAAGAGAGAATAAGGCTGAGAAGGGGAAACTGTGACGGGTCATTGAGACTTTGTCCTTGGTGCAGATGTACACTGGAGGAGTTTGGGCACGGTGCCCAGGGTGGGCTGGTCACTCTGTCTACAGCCCTGCATTTCTGCTCCCTCCGCAGTACCACGTTCTGCTCCCTGGTCCCTCTATGCAGAGCCCTGATGTAAGCTCCTATTACATCCTACAGAGCTTGGTGCCTCATGACCACTCTTCCATGCCAACTCCTGGAAAGCAAAAGGTGTGCTTTTCAACCTCTCCTGTGTCCCCAGGAGTCCCTGAGTGGTACAAAGGGTTAATGTGCTTCACTGCAAACTGAAAGGTTGGAAGTTTGAGCCCACCCAAAGGCACCTTGGAAGAAAGCCCTGGCAAGCTACTTCGACAACTGTGTTTGTGCCCTTAGAACCCAACACAGTGTTTGGCACACAGTATATTCATCAGGAAAAGATTCATGAGTGAATGAATGAAGTTGTCCAGCACACCCACTCCTCAGTTATCAGCATGGTTAGGTTCCAAAGACCAGGTTTATTATGCAAAAATTGGTATTATACAAAAATGGAGGATGATCACATCAGATCACAAAATGGAGGATAGCTACATCATTACACACCTGCCAAATTACATCATTACATAACGGCCAAACCACTGAGAATCATGGCCCAGCCAAGTTGACACATACCCTTAAACCATCACAGCCAGCATTGCTTTCACCTCACACCTTGGGGTTCGTTACTGCCAGACATATGTCGTTAATGCACAAAGTAGTCAGAGAGCAGATTTTTTACTATTGTCATAAATGCAAAATGTCAGATAATGAGATAGTCAATAAGTGAGGAGTAGGTACATTATCATACAGACAGAAAAACCAAACCAGCTGGCATCAAATCGATTCCAACTCCTGGCAGCCCTGTGTACGTCAGAGTAGAACTGCGCTCCATAAGGTTTTCAATCTCTGATTTTTCAGAAGTAGATCACCAGGCCCTTCTTCAGAGACATCTCTGGGTGGACTCCAACCTCCAGCCTTTCAGTTAGCAGCAAGCACGTTATCTATTTGTACCACCCAGGGACTCCATTATTATGACAGATACATAAAAATATATATTAAAAGGAAGCCTGATACGATCAGGAGAGCTCGCCCATCAAAATCATGGTGGAAGAAGGCAAAGGTACCTAAGTGTAGACAAACATACACTGCAGCACTCTTAATGGCAGAAAACTGGAAACAACCTAAATGCTAATCAATGAGAGAATGGATGGTTCACTTCCGGTATACTTTTAAGGATGAGCGCTACGCAGAAGACACAATTAATGAACTAGAACCTGTGTCATCATGGATAAGTCTCAAAAAGCACAACGATGAGTGGAAAAAAAAAAAGGTAATTTTGAAAGGACACAAACAGAATAATACTATTTATATAAAGTTCAAAAATCTGAAAAACAAGCCGGTATATTTTTATGCGTGCACACTTATATGGTAAAAGCAGAGAAACACGCCTGGGACTGATAAACCCCAGATTTAGGACAGTAGTTATCCTTGCTGAGGGAGGGAGTGGGGTCGGATGGCGAGGGTTCGCAAAGAGTTGTCAACGTTCTATTTCTGAGGCAGGATGGCGGATACACAGAAGTTCATTATTTTCTTCTCTGCACTTTTTTGCATGCCTAAAATACTTCCTTAAAGAAAACCAATGAGGCAGCAGTTGAGAGCGTAGGCTGGAGCCTAGCTGACCTAGTTCCTAACCCCATTCTGATATTTCCCAGCCATGTGTCTTGGGTAGGCCGGTCCCTGGGTAGCACAAATGGTTTGCTCTTGGCTACTAGGGTAAAGGTTGGTGGTTTGAACACAGTCAGCAGCGCCATGGTGTAGTGGTTAAGAGCTATGGCTGCTAACCAAAAGGTCAGTGGTTCGAATCCACCAGCTGCCCCTTGGAAGCCCTGTGGGGCAGTTCCACTCTGTCCTATAGGGTCGATATGAGTTAGAATCGACTTGACAACACTGGGTTTTGGGTAGCAGTGCCACGGAAGAAAAGCCTGGTAATCTGCTTCCTTGAGATTACAACCAAGAAAATCCTATGGAGTAGTTCTACTCTGTAACACATGGGGTCGCCGTGAGTCAGAAGCGACTCAAAGGCAACAAGTTTGCCTTTGGTTTGGTGCCTTGGGTAAGGTATTTTCACCTCTCCAAGCTTCAGTTTCCTCACCATTAAAATGCGGATCATAAATCTTGGAAGAATTAAATGAGATAATGTGTATAAATTGTTTAACTCTATATAACACTCAACAAAAGATGGCTATTACTATCATAATAAAAAAAAATTTTTTTTATACTTGTCATTAATTATCCATAGCTGTCCATCTCAAATTATTTGAGAACTGGAAACACCTGAAAGATCACCCATTTGTAACCTCTTTTACAGGTGTAAACTCCGAGACTAGAGCGGATGAGTAAGTTGTCTGAAGTCTCGGGGAGCATCTAAGGCAGAATGAAGGTGGACAACGGCTTGGAGGAGCAACTATGGGGTGATTGCCACATCAGCATAAGGCATTGTATGGGGTCTCCATTCCAACGCTTTTCCTACTAAACCTGCAGAGCCCTCCTCCCCCTTTATTCCAGGGGACCAGTGATGGTCACATGGAGGATCTGCTGAAGCTGGGACACAGATCATAGAGGCAGCAAGTTTAGGAGCCCCAGTTGTGGCTTCACCCCTTTCTATCCCAATCCAAAAGCATATTATATCATATAAGTGGGTGAGAGCAATAACATTATAAGGCCATCCTTGAATCCACTCAAAATTGTATTTTTAATAAGCCAAAAGTTACCCAACACAAATGCATCTACAGCCTCACAAAAAGACGTGTACACTGCGCTAAAGGGAGTAGTGGTGGTTCAGTGATAGAATTCTCACCTTCCAGGAGGGAGACCTGAGTTCGATTCCCAAGCAATCCACTAGGTGCATCTCAAGCGCAGCCACGGCCCTTCTGTCAGCGGGGGCTTGTGTGTTGCTATGATGCAGAATGGGTTTCAGCAGAGCCTCCAGACAGGTGGACTAGGAAGAAAGGCCTAGGAAGAAAGGCCTGGTGATCTGCTTCCAAAAATCAGCCAGTGAAAACCCTATGGATCACAACGATCTGATGTGTCACTGATCGTGGGGACGGCACAGGACTAGGCAGCATTTTGTTCCACTGTCCATGGGGTTGGCATGAGTCAGGGACCAACTCAACAGCAGCTAACAACAACAGAATGTATTATTTGTTCAGCATCAAACTGGAAACAACCCAAGTGACCATCAACGGGAGAATGTGGTGCTGTTCATACAACCACATGGATGAATGTCGCTGACATGATGTTGAACTAAAGAAGCCAGAACCCAAAGGAATCCATGCTGTCTGATGCCATTTATACAAAGTTCAAAACTGCAAAACTAACCAAGCTGTTAGAAGTCAGGATAATAATTACACTCCGGTGGGAGGCTGTTACTGGAAGGAGATGCAAGGGTATTTCTGGAGACTGATAACATTCCTTTTGTTGATCTGGCTGCTGGTTGCCTGGATTTTGTTCTTTTTGAAAATGCATCTGACTGTATATTTATTCTTATATACATGTGTTGGGAGTCCCCGGGTGGGGCAAATGGTTAATGTGCTTGGCTGCCAACCAAAAGGTTGGAAGTTTGAGTCCACCCAGAGGTGACTCGGAAGAAAGGCCAGGCAATCTACTTAGAAAAATCAGCCATTGGAAACCTATGGGGTGCAGGTCTACTCTGACACACATGGGGTCACTACGAGTTGGAATCGACTCATTGGCAACTGGCAACAACACATTTATGTTGGACTTCAATAAAAGTTTTTTTTTTTTTAACGTAAAAATATACAGATTTCAGTATTTTAACCTTTATTTGTTACCAATGCCTGTGACAGCTGAAGGTCATCGTGCCATGCTGGATCGATCCATGTAAGGGGTAAATGCTGGTCCTAAATTAGCACACCACCCCCAAGCTTTGACCTTGCACATACTAGCTGAAACCAGCTTTCATTTCAGGCTCACTGAAAAGGGGATTATCTACCTAGAACCAGGCCAAGTGGAGACGAGGGCCATTACTCAGGACACCCGATCCAGAGAGACAGGTAAACCACCAAAAGTATCTGATTTGGCAGTTTCCTGGGATCAAATGACCCAGATAATGGTCAAACTGCCATGGTGACACCATGCACCCCAGCCAACATATCTACAAGGTGGGCCTCTCCCTGGGGCCATATTTGTGGGCAGAGAGAACAGAGGCCTGGGCCACTCCTGGTTCTTATTTCTGCAAGAGGAGCCCTGGGAGCTCTTTGAGAGTCTGCAGAGGCCACAGAAAAGTAAGGAGCCCCAGACTCCCAGGGGTCCATGCAGGCCCCTCCCGCCTGCCCTGTGGCTCCCCTATGGAGCCTCAAGGACAAAGCTCCTTCCCGGCCCCACAGTCTGAGTCACTGAGCACCCATTACCTAATTTAATCCTCAAGGTATCTCTAGAAGGGAGTGAATGTTGTTGTCCCCACTTTATAAGGAAGGGAATTGAGGCTCAGAGGGGTTAACCGAATCACCCAAGAGTGTACAGCAGAAAGGAGTGGAGTCTGACCTTTTTTCTTTTTTAAATTTTATTGTGCTGAGAAACATATAACATGAAATTTGCCACATTGACCACTTTTAAGTGTACAATTCAGTGACATTGATTACACTCACCGTGTTGTGCAACTTTTGCCACTATTTCCAAAAATTTTTCATCACACCAGATAGAAACTCTGTACCCATTAAGCAATAACGCCTCATTTCCCCCTTTCCTCAGCCCTTGGTAACCTCTACTTACCTTCTGTCTCTATGAATTTGTCTATTCTCAGTATTTTATATAAGCAGAATCATACACTATTTGCCCTTTTGTATGTCTGGCTTATTTCATTCATCATAAGGTTTTCAAGGTTCATCCATGTTGTGGCACATATCAGGACTTCATTCATTTTTACAGCCGAATAATAATCTATTGTGTGGATAGAACACATTTTGTTTATCCATTCATGTGTCGATTGACAAATTAAACATAGAATTACCATATGACCCAGCAATTCTACTTCTAGAAATAGATCCAAAAAACTTGAAGGCAGGGACTCAAACAGATACTTGTACACGACCATTCGTTGGCACTAATTCACAATAACTGAAAGGTGATTTATTTTTAAGTGAGTCTCTTGCCATCCATGCCCTCTCCCGCCTTTGCACGCACCATTTCCTCCTCCAGGAGTGCTGCTTCCCACCCCTCTCCCTAGCTAACTCACTGGCATGCATCAGGCCCCAGTTTAAATCTCCCTTCCACAGGATGCTCCTTCAGGTCCTCAGGGAAGCAGTTGCCTAGATAGAACTGGAAGTGCATAAGGTTTGTTGAAGGAAATATCCATGAAGGTTAAAAGGAGAGGCAGCAGGAAGAGGCAGGGAGAGACTTCAGGCCATGACGCAGGCTGGACACCTGAGAAAGGAGAGGAGGAAGGAAGGAGGATTGGTAGATGGAGCCTCGGACTACAGCAAGTGTCAGCCAGCTCAACAGGAGCCCAGAGCAAAGACTGTCCGTCTGAGGAGTCCCAGGCTGGCCTCACGGGGCCAGTCAGCGCGTTTCACAGGAGGCAAAGTGAGTATCGGCTTATTCAGCAAAGTGATAATGGGGAGAGGGGAGCGCTTAGAGCGTCTCTTAGGGGCAGCTAGAGCGTGTCTTAGGAACAGCCACTGTAATGATTTATCACGTGGCTGTCTTTCCTTCTGCACTATAAACTCTGCAAGGGCAGGGATTATCCTGTCCTCAGGGCCAGCCTGGCACATCTTAGGTTCTCAATTAATATCTATGTAGTGACTGACTCTCCGGACCAGATCCTTGTGTTTGTTGATTGCCACACACTTCCTGGGAAAGCTCCATGCAGTATATTTTAGTGGCAAGGATGAAGGATTAGATATTGGATCTGGGTTCAAGTCCTAGACCCAGCTCTTCCTGCGTGTGTGACCTTTGGCAACTCATCTCAGCTCTCTGAGATTCAGTTTACTCATCTGAAGAATGGGGCAATAATATCTACTCTGTGGAGTTGTTCTGAAGATCAAATGAGATACTACTAACCCATTGCTGTCGAGTCAATTCCAACTCATAGCGACCCTATAGGACAGAGTAGATCTGCCCCAAAGGGTTGAGATACCACTAAAACAGTATTATTATTATTACGATGAGCAGATTTATCATGTATAGATGGTTATTTTCAGTGTTTGTGATTATTGAAATAAACTGTAGGGTTATGAGCCTCCAAGACATGAATATTATCTCTGATTACGCCATTACTTCCATGGAAAAATCATATTCATATTCAACACACCTCTTATAGAGAGTGACAGTGCCAAGCAGAGTCTGTCTTATACCATCATATGTTGTTTGTTCATTCATCCATACCACAAGCTTGTCCTTGAAGGAAGACCTATTTCTTATTGGTCTGTGGACTGCTAGCACTCTTAGCAAGGGACTTACACATCATAACCTCCCCGCCCCCAAAAAAACCCATTGCCATCAAATAAATCCTGACTCATGGCACCCACATATGTTACAGAGTAGAAATGCTCCATATGGTTTTCTTGGCTGTTATCTTTACAGAAACAAATCGCCAGGCCTTTCTTCCATGGTGCTGCTGGCTGAGTTCGAACCACCAACCTTTAGGTTAGTAGCTGATGACAAACTGTTTGCACCAACCAGGGACCACTTACATATCGATAAAATGAAAACCAAACCCATTGTTGTTGAGTTGATTCCGACTCATAGCGACCCTATAAGACAGAGTAGAACTGCCCCCACGGGGTTTCCAAGGAGCAGCTGGTGGATTCGAACTGCCTACCTTTCGGTTTGCAGCTGAGCTCTTAACCACTGTGCCCCAGTGCTCCTTACATACCACTGGAACTCAATAAATGCAGATTCCCGGCACCAAACTGGAGCTGCAGCCCTGGTCCACCTGTCCCATGCTTCAGTGCCTTAGCTGATTTAACGCCCATGACAGCCCCCACATGGGAGGTACCATTCCCCATCCTGCAAATGGAGAAATAGAGGCCCAGAGAAGCTAAGTGATTTTTCCAAGGTTGCAGGATTTGCAGGTTCCAGGCCTGGGTCGTCCTGGCTGCAAACTGGGGAACACATGGCTGTCAGGCTGGCAAATAGGTCAACCCAAGATGCAGTGTAAGGCACAGCCTGACGCCCTTATTCTCCCTGGAGACGCCAGCCTGGCCTCCAAGGAAATGCTCCAGGAAACCGGCCTCTTCTGGCATGTTCCAATTTAGACACGTGAGTCTTATGGGAGGAGAGGTAGCCACGGGCTTGTGGGCTGGAGGATTTTTACCTGGCATTCAGGAGGAGTCAGCCTGACCTGGTGACAGAGCTGCTCCAAGAAGCTTCACTGTTTTGAATATCTATCATTTTTCTCCATGTCTTCACCCCTCAAGCTTTTTCCGTGTAAACATACTCCAGATTGCATTAGTAACAGCATCTACTGGACTCCTACCGTGCTGGTCTGACCCATCACAACCCATTTTGGCCTTTCAATGTCACAACTGCTGTGCAAGGCAGCCTTTTCTACCCCCATTTTCCATATGGGGAAACTGAGGCTCAGGGCAGTTAGGTGACAGAGCTGCAAAGTGGTGCAGCTGGGATCTGCAGCCCAGTCTGATCAAGATCTGAGCATGAGACAGGGAGAGAAGACGCCAGCAGCCAGAATGGAACTTGATGTTCTACCGCCCACCTCTGAGGAGGGAGTTCCCTAAAGACATATTGGAACAGCCTCCTCCTTGGCACCCTGCCTCCTATCACCCCCATCTTGTCCTCCAACTGCAGCCGCAGCGATCTCTAGGAACACACACAGCTCTGACTATTCCACCCCCTGCTTACGACCTCCAAATGGCTTCCGGTTTCTCACGGCCAAGCGCCCAAGGCCTTCCACAATCTGGCCTCAAGTCCACTTCCAGTCTCCTTTCCCACTGCTCCCATCCGCACTCACTCTTCTCCCATGAGTGGGCTCTCACACCACCTTGCCTTTGCCTATGCCGTGTCCCCTGCCTGGAGTGCTCTTTCCTTTCTTCCACCTCATCCAACCAACTCTTGATCATGCTTCAATCTCAGTGTTGCCTTCCCTTGAAATGCCCTGGTTTCTACAGCCCCACAGCCTCATTATGCAGCAGACTGAGAAACAGAAGAGGGTGGAAGCTTATGATCCTCAATATGCTTCTTGATAGGATCGGAGCAGACAATTCTGTGTCTTAGATCTAGCTCAAAGAAATGCATTTCAACAGCCATTTATATAAGCTGGAAACCGCCCCTCCACCCACCACCGTATACACACATTTATTGTATTGTCTCCCCAGAAGAGCATACCCCATTTTTATGGGAACATCTCCTCCCCATTTCCATGTTGTGTGTCTGAAGAGAGTCCTCCCTGAGTGTAAGGGTGTGTCCCTTGAGCCCAGTTGGGTCAATCTGTGAATCCCATTGCCCTGGCCACAGTAATTGGTCCAGGAATTGACACATGACCGAAGCTGAGCCAAGCAAAGAACTTTCCCGGACATTTTCCAACTGGTGTTAGTGGGATACAGCTCTATTTCCTATGGTCATGAGGCTCCAAGCTTGGAGGCCCAGAGTTACCTATGACTTTTGCTTAACGTTGTCCCTAGTAAAGACAACTATTCTGAGGGAATAAGTCAGCGTGCAAACAAAAGGCAAGAGAAAGAATATGTCGGTGAATTAGTCCCTGGATTGAATCCTCTTCAAGACCAACTCCACCCTGTCCTATTGGGTCATAAAAATCAATAAACTCCCTGGTAGGGGCTTGGTCCCTTACAACTACAGTTCTAACAGTTTTAAAGCTCCTTTTCCAATTATAGTATGCCACAATTTAGTCCATAGCTATTTATTAAGGACCCAGTGTGGACCAGGCATTCTCACAAGTCTCCTAAGGACACAAGAGTATTTTTTAATACAGTCCCTGCCCTTCCAGAGCTTACAGTCGGAGCCGTGTTGTCTAATGTGGTGGTCACTAGTCACATGTAGCTACTTAAATTTAAGATAAATTTAAACAAAATAAAAAATTCAGTTCCTCAGTCTCATTTGCCCCATTTCAAGTACTCCATAGCCACATGTGGCTAGTGGCTGCCATACTGGACAGCACAGACAGAGAACATTTCCCTCATCGTAGAGCATTCCATGGGATAGCGGTGGTAGACAGCTTTGGTCCTCAAAGTGATTCGAAGACCAGCAACATCGGCCTCACCTGGGAGCTTGTTGGAAATGCAGAACCTCAAGCTCCACTCCAGACCTACTGAGTCAGAATCTACGTTTTAACAAGATTCCTAAGTGTCTCATGTGCACATTAAAGTTGGAGAACCCCCATCCAGCCAGGCATCTGCCTAACACTTCACAACCCACCTTTTCATGATCATTGAAAGGGTCCCAACCCTGAGAAGGACACGCAGGCTCAGCCCAACTCTCAGTGGGTCTCACCAGACCAGGGTGTTGACCTCCTGGAGTCAGGCTCTCAGCTCACTGACCTCTCCCCAAGCCCCAGAATAAGCTCTGTAGGTGTTTGTCTGCAGAACGAAGGCTTGAGAGAACGCCTGTCTTCGGCTGCATTGAAACCCCCCTCCCTCCCCCCACTTGCCAAGTCCATAAACAGCAACAGCATCATAGAAACCACTGGACTAGGTTGGGGTTTGGGGGCAATTCCACCTTGGGGATAATTTTTCCATTACTCATTTCTTCAGGGTAAGATCACCACGGAGAGCTGACTTGAAAGAGGGTTTGTGCTGGGTTATATTTATTATTTTTCCAGAAAGAGAAAGAAGGCACTCCTTGTGTAGCAGAAAAGCCACCCTGTTCTTGGGCTGTAAAGAATTTTCCCACCTCTAAAAAAAAAAAAAAAAATTTTTTTTTTATGTGGGTTTGGAAGGAGCCCCGGTGGCACAGTGGTTAAGCACTCTGAGAAGTCTGTGCTTTGAACCCACCAGTTGCTCCGTGGGAGAAAGAGGTGGCAGTCTGCTTCTGTAAGGATTACAGCCTTGGAAACCCAATGGGGCAGTTGTACTCTGGCCCATAGGGCCACTATGAGTAGAAATGCACACAACAGCAATGGGTTTCGTTTTTCGTTATGGGGGTTTGGTTGCTGTCAACCAAGTCAGGTGGATTGAGAAGCTCGATGAACGTGCGCGCGCGCGCACACACACGCACACACACACACATACCTTCAACTAATTGGTGGCACCCAACCATAACCAAGAAAAAAGGCAATACACTATCCATTTAAATTGCAGATGGTGACCTTTATGCTTAAACTCCTTTCAAACATCCTGTTTACAGCTCTGGGGTTCTGGCATTCAATAATCCAAATTATTTTCCTCAATTGTTTTCTTTTTTTTCATGGTTGTTATTATGCATTGCATTCCCCCAACTTTTTGGCCTCACCCCCACTTGGTTATTTGTGAGGATGCCTGCAGGGTGACTTCTTTTCTTTGATGTTGCCATTTTATTCTGCTCAGCTGAACCAGTTGCAAAAGGTGGTAAACTGTGTTCCACCCTGCCCACTCATAGGCAGAAAGAAGTTAAAAAAAAAAAAAAAGCAGGAAGTGGGGAACAAAGTTTTTTTGCTCTAACCTAGAAAAGGCCTTGACCCAAAGATCTTCAATACGGAGGGCTATGCGGGCTATGCTAGCATGTTCTTTGAGGTGTTAATAAGTTGCAAGACGAGATATTAGTAGGTGTTAACAAGGGCAGTTTGGGTTAAACACAAGTGGAAGGATAGCTTAATGTAGGATGTCTCAGAGCCTTCAAGTGCTTTTTTTCTTTTTTATCCTGGTGTGAGGGTGGGGAGGCAGGTCTACTGTGCAGTTTCCCAAGTTTATTTAATCAAGGTGCATCTTCTTTCCCTGGATGATCTCATAAGACTGATGGTTCATTGCCCAGTTGAGAGACACTCCTTGTTCTGCTTACTATCGCTCCATAACAAACAACCGTAAACTTACTGGCTCAAAACAACAACCATTTGATTATGTTGTTGTTAGCTCCGTTGAGTCAGCCCCGAACTTATGGTGACTCTAAGACAGGGAGCAAAGGCCCTGAGATCGGAGGGTGCCTGTTTGAGAAATAGCAAAGACACTGCTGTGGTTAGAAGAGAAGCAAGCAAAAGAGAAATAGACTATACCATCAGGGAGGTAAGAGGGGGTTGAATATGGAACCTAGAGACTTAATAAGACAAGGAACAGAGGGGCCCCCAAATCTGCAAACAAAGTAATAAGAAATGCGCCAGGGTGTAGAAACAAAGCCATTCCCCAGAACCATGGGGCAGGGTATCTAAAAATAGCCCGCGAACCTCTTTAAAGTTGCCTTTCAAAAGCAGTTGGAGAAGACCAGGCCCAGGGACACGCGCAGAACATCCACCTGTGACCGCTGTGTGACCTTCCACCAGGGGCAGTGAGGGGCTGCAGCCCCAGCTGCGGAATCGAACCTGGGGCGCAGGTGACTGTGCAGGCACGACACCCCATAATAAGTCCTGCTACGATTCCCAGAGGCCTCCAGGACAGGAGCCATCTTGGAAAGCTGCTGCGGGCACCTTAGTTAACATATCTCTGCCTGTGCCTATGAATAAACATGAATCTTTTCCCGCCTAAGAACTTTTAAAAACTCTGGCCGTCTTTTGTTCTGTGAGATGAGGGTATGTGTTACTCTAGGCCTCCCTGGTCTCTGCTTGCAAGCCTCTTCAATAAAGCTTTGCTCGTGTGGAAAACTATGGGCCTCACCTGCTCATTCTTGACGAGAGGCAAGAACTTTATTCCGGTAACAACTCCAGGCACAATGGAATGAAAACACCGTCTAGTCCTGCACCATCCCTGTGATCAGCTGCAACTCGGACCATTTCAATCAATAGAGTTTTCCTCGGCTGATTTCCAAAAGTACATCACCAGGCCTTTGTTCCTAGTCCATCTTAGCCTGATAGCTCCGCTGAAACCTGCTCAGCGTCATAGCAACATGCAAGCCCCCACTGACAGATGGGTGGTGGCTGCTCACGAGGTGCACTGGCTGAGAATGGAACTTGGGTCTCCTACATGGAAGGCAAAAATGGTACTATTGAACCATCAATATCTTCATCATATATGGGGTCAGAGATTCAGGAAAGGCTCTGCTGGCTGTTTCTTCTCTTCTCTGTGGACTTTATGGACTTGATGGTTGGTCTGGAGGGTCTGAAATGGCCTCACTCACATATCTGGCTCTCGTGCAGGGGGTGGCGAAGGCTGGTCTCAGGTGGGACAACGGACTGAACAGCCGGCATGTGGCCTCCCCAGTGCAGTAGTCTAAAGGTAGCTGACCTGCTTACATAATAGCTTAAGACTCCCAGAGAGGAGGCCCCAAGAGCCTCAGGGCTTCTTAGGATTGAGCCTTGAGTGTCCCAGAACATCACTCGGCCTCATTCTATGGGTCAAGCAAGTCACTAAGACCTGCCCAGAGTCACAGGACAGGGTTAGAGTCCACCCCTAAACAGGATGTTCAGGATCTTCAGTCTACGGCACTGTTAACACTGTTTCAGACTTCCCAAGCAGTATTGTGAAGACTCAGAGTCCTGGTTTCCCAGCATCTTTAACTTGTTCCATTTTAAGTACCGACTCATCCCAGTCTCCAATGGTACCAGCAGACGAGGAGCTGGAGCCGACGTCAGTTCTTTCTGCCTTCCCACTTGCTTCTCCCCTTTTTTGCCCCAGAAACAACACCCCTTTTCCTGAGAGAGTTTACACAGGCACTTAAAATTAGTTTTTTTTTTCCTAAATTTTGTTTATTTTGGTTGATGTTGTTGAGAATATGTACTGCAAAACATACGCCAGTTCCTGCTTGTACAATTTGGTGACATTGATTATGCTCCTCGTGTTGGGCAACCATTCTCGCCCTCCTTCTCTGAGTTGTTCCTCCCTCATTAACATAAACTCACTGCCCCCTAAGGTTCCAATCTAATCCTTCGAGTTGCTATTGTCAATTTGATCCCATAGACAGTTCTTAGGAGAGCAGAATGCTCAAGGGAGACCTTTTTTTTTTTTTTTTTTACTAGTTAAGCTCAACTATTGTTTGGTTTTAAGAAGACTTCAGGGGATATTTTTGGTTTCAGGTTTAAAGATTATCTCAGGGCAATAGTTTCAGGGGTTCATCCACCCTCCATGGCTCCAGAAAGTCTGGAGTCCATGAGAATTTGAATAGAATTGGGTCTTGAGGGTACCGGTGTATTCCCTTACTCTTTGATCGCTGAAACTTAAAGCATAATCAACGTTCGAGGATTGAATGGATTGACGAACAATGCCAGCAAGACTGAATAATGAGAACGTGATTATGTGCCAGGCGCTGTGCTAAGCACTTTGTAACTTTGTATTCACTGGCTCATTTAATCCTCGTCACAACTCTATGAAGTGGCTATCGTGATTCTTCCCATTTTACAGATGAGGAAGCTGGGTCATTTGCCACGTGACTAGTAAGGAGTAATAAGGACTGAAGCAGAGATTCCAGACAAGATCTGTCTGACTCTGCATCTGGAGCAGGCTGGACAATGGAAGGAAAAGTAGCCAGTACTCATGACAGTATTTCTGTCTGCCAGACTCTGTTCTAGGCAATGCATTTACTCATTTAATCTGCACAATAACTTCATCATGTAGGTGTTTTTATCAGTTGAGGCAAGTGAGGCACAGAGACGTTAAATCACCTACCCGCTACCACATAGCTTATAAGGGCAGAGCCAGGTTGTGAATCCAGGAGTCCAACTCCTGACCCATGCCCTTAATCCCTCTGCTACCGTAGAAAACTCCCTTTGGTTACCTTCCTCACTGCAACAAAAAAGCTCAGACCAAAAGGCCAAGTCTCAAATGCATTCAGCTCTTTTAGAGCCTTTAAAGGAGTCCTGATGACACAACGGTTAAAGCTCTCGGCTGCTAACCCAAAGGTCAATGGTTCAAACCCACTAGCCACTCTGTGGGAGAAAGATGAGACAGTCTGCTCCCGTAAAGACTTACAGACAAGAAAACCCGATGCGGCAGTTCTACTGTGTCACATACGGTAGCTATGAGTTGGAATTGACAGATGGCAATGGGTTGGTTTTTTTTGGGGGGGGTGGGCAGTGGGCTTAGAGCCTTTAAGCTGGAGCTTCAGTGAGGCCGTGGTGGTGTCCTGCCTCCTGCCTGGGATTTGAGGACATGTCCATTTTCATCTCATCTTGCTCTCCTTGGTCCAGCCCCTGCATGAATCGAAGTGTTCCAGCAGGAAAAGAAAAATTACAGCCGGGCTGGGAGCCCAGACACCAGGGTCCTGCTTGTGAGGCCTGGCGACTGAACAGCCCCCATCACGCCTGACCACCGCTCTGGCCCCGGAGCTGAGGCGCTCCAGCTAAGGGGCTCTGCAGGCCCCCCGGCAGGCCCACCCTGCATTCTCAGCATTCCCCATTCACTGCCTCTGGATGGAAAGAATTTCTGACCCAAACTTGGCAAGCCTCGAAGGACTGTGGTCTGGCTGCTCCTTCTGGAAGTTGTGAGGCAGCCTGGCAACCCCAGGAGCCTTTTTCCACCCCAAACTCACAGCTAAGAATAGCTAGACCACCACCACCTCCACACCCACCCTCGAGGCTGCAGCCTTTCCTGAGGTCCTCCTGATGCTCAGAGCAAAGCTTCTTTGGCAGCTGGGCAAGTCGACTACAGACAGGCTCCAGAGGAAAATGATCAGCCTGCTTGGTTCTCTGTATGTCCCTGGTGCCCAGGACAATGCCTGGCACAGAGTGGGCGCTCGGTAAACGCATGATGACTACTGGGCTGCAATTTAAGGCTCCCAAGGGTGTGATATGGCCCAGCAGCTCAAGGCAGACACACTAGGCGAGGCGGAAGCTGCCTCTCCTCAGCCCTGGAGGCGGCTTCTTTCTTCTGGAACTCGCTGCCGTTCCTTTATCATCTTTAAACAGTTGCTCACAATTCAATTTTTCCTTCTGTGCTTTTCTTCTCCTGCCAAGAAGTGGTCCACCAATATTACCCTAACTACCTCCAGCATTAAATTAATAATTTGGGGCTCTTTTCTGCCCAGGATCTCAGATGCTTCTCCATCTCCCACAAAGCTGAAATGGCAAAGGTCATTTATCAAATATTACTACCTACACTGCCCTAAAGGAACCCTGGTGGTGCAATGGTTAAGTGCTCAGCTGCCGACCGAAAGGTCGGTGGTTCAAACCCAGCCAGCCACCCCACTGGAAAAAGACCTGGCAATCTGCTTCCGTAAAGGTTACAGCCTAGGAAACCCTATGGTGCAGTTCTACTCTGTCACATGAGGTCACTCTGAGTTGGAATTGACTCGACGGCACCTAAAAACAATGACACTGTGCTAAACTCTTTGCCTGGATTATCTTATTGAATCTTCACAACTCAATGAGTTAGTAGTATTATTATCCCCATTTTAAATGTAAGGAAACTGAGGCACAGGGAATGGAAGTGACTTGCCCAAGCTCGCACAGGTAGTATGAGTTGGAGCTGGGATTCAAACCCCGTCTGTGTGGTTAGGGAGCACGTTCTGTACTGGCAGAACCACTGATGTGCAGGGCTTTTCTGGAGGCCCTAGCTGTTGTCCATTAGGATTGCGTTGGTGTTGCAGAGAGCTGGCCCTCAGACCTTCCATGGCGGACGCTGCCAGTGCCCTATCCATACGCCGGTGTGCTCACTACTCCATTCCCGAGCAGGGCAGTAGCTTGTCTTGCAAGCGTGTGCCCCTCTATCTGAGGTTTTCTCTGGCCATGGGATCCTGCCCGGCCCACAAGCCTGGCCAGCAGAAGTGCCAGGGAGCTGACTCCCCAGGAACAGCCCTCAATGACCAAAGACAAATGAGAACTGAAGGGTAAATATACCCCAGCTCCCTCATTCCTCAGGTGTGACAACGTGTAGACACTGCCTCCTGGAGTTTCCGAGTGGAACTGCACCCCGGTTGCCCACAGAAGTCACCTGCTCATGAACACACCCTGTATGGGCTTCCTTCCCTTTCTTGTCTCACATCCCTACTTCCTTGCTGGTGCTTCTAAGATCTGTCTGCTTCTGGAGACACTCAACCTAAAACACCCTCTGGGGCCCTGAAAGGGAAAAGGTGAGCAGGAGCTCTCACTCCAAGGGGCCAGGCTCTCAACTGTCCAGGCTCATGGAGGTGACATGGTGACGTGGACAAGCTGACCTGAAATGATTGCACCTCCCCATCTGGGTCCACACCCACCCCAAAGATGGTGCCCTCCCCAGCCCGAACCCACCTACTACCTAGTCATCCTTTTTGGTTCCTGGCAGTGACTCTCACTTTGACCTCTAATAAAGGTCAGAATATTGAGGGTCAGTATTCCCCAAAGTGGAACAGAAACCTTGGGTTTCCCTGAATGTGGCCATACAGGCTTTGGAGTCAAAAAGCAATGGGTTCTAATCTCAGCTTCACCACTTACTAGCCATGTGACTTGTGCAAGTGACTTCACCTCTCTGGGCCTCAGTTTCCTCATCTGCAACATGGGGATAATGATTCTACCTCACAGGCATGGGAGGATTCAAAGGAATACTTCATGTCACTTGGATGATTTCCCCCAAAGGGCCATTTGTCAATGTTTGGGGATACTTCTGGTTGGCACAACTGGAGGAGTGCTACTGGAATCTGCTGGGTAGAGCTGAGGAGTGCTGCTGAACATCCTACAACTCACAGGACGGTCTCTTCTTCTCCACCTGCCCCCACATCAAAGAATTACTTGGAATAAAACATCAGGAGGGCCACCGTTGAGAAATTCAGATCTACGTATATCGCGCCGTGCTGAGTAAGTGCCCCCAAGATGTTAATCCCTTTCTATTTTTTTTAGTTATTTACTGCCAAATGTCAACGGGGCATGTGACCTCGGGTGGTGTCTTGTGAGAGAAGATATTAATTATTAAATATGGGGTCATGAGAGACAGAAGTAGAAATATCACATGAGCCACAGATGCAAAACATGTATGTCATCTGAAACTTGCCAGTAGCCACATCAAAACCGTGGTGGCATAGTGGTTAAGTGCAACGGCTGCTAACCAAAGGGTCGGCAGTTCGAATCCACCAGGCGCTCCTTGGAAACTCTATGGGGCAGTTCTACTCTGTCCTATAGGGTCCGTATGAGTCGGAATCGACTCGACGGCACTGGGTTCTGGGTTTTAGTAGCCACGTTAGACAAAAGGGAAAAGAAATGGGTAAAATACAGTTTAAGAATATACTTGTTTAACCCAGTGTGTCCAAAATATTATCATCTCACTATGAGATCAACGTAAAACATTATTAATGAGTTTTTGTATTTTTTTTTTTTTTTTTTTTGGTACTGAGTCTTAAAGATCCAGCATGCGCTTTACCCTCACACACCTCAGTTCCGGACTAGCCACAATTCAAGCGCTCCACAGCCGCGTATGGTTAGCGGCTACCATACCCGACAGTACAAAGTTAGGCTAAAACCTTTCTACTCACAGATGCTTGCTGGGAGAGAAAAGGACAGGGTGAAAAGGGAAGAAAGGAAGGTGGGAGGGGAATTGTGTTCAGAACATATAACAAGACGCAGGGCTAACATTTCCAAAAAAGGCCTGGAGCTGGGCTCTCGGCCTCTCCCTCCCTGGCAGCCTGGAGATGGCATCTGGATCCTATTTCTCCTCTTGAGGTGAAACCTGGTCCTGGTACCAGGGGCGAGGAGAGGTCCAGCCTGGAGGCTCAGGTTGTGTCCCCTCTTGTTCCTCATCCACCTGGGAACAGAAGCCACTTGGGAGGTCCCTGAGACCTCCCCTGCCATCAGATCAAAGGACACTTTGCGTAAACATCACCCAAAGCTGGATCTGCGATATTTTGAAATCAGCTTTGGTTTAGGGAGGTGGAGTGCCTGCTGGTTTCACTGAGTGACAACTCCCTGGATGAGAAAAAGCCTGTTTCCACAGCTAATATGACCGTGTTTGGGGAGATTGAACCATTAGGAGCCAAAGTGGTTTCTCACTGTCATCTGCTGAAGTGCCAATGACTTTATGTTATGGCTCAGGACTCCAGAGGGGAGGCTTCAGGGTCAGCACACAGACCCCCAGACTAACTGCTGTGTTAGGCCAGCCCTGCTAAGACTCCTACGAAGTGGTCAAGGGCATATGCACTGGGGCCAGACTGCCTGGGTTCAAATCCCAGCTCAGCCACTTACCATCTGACAACAGGCAAGCAACTTAATCCCTCCAAGCCCCTTTCTTCATCCATAAAATAATAATAATAATATAATCATTATTCTCACTACCTTGGATAACCTTCCCCCATTTACTTTTTTAAAAGTCTTTGTTCAAATGCCACCTTCTCTAATAAACCTTTTCTGACTGCCTTGTTCAGAATTGCAGTACCACCGCGGCATGTTCTAGCCCTCTTTCCTGCTTTGTTTTTTTTTTTTTTTTTAACAGCATTTATTATTGAATATAAATTGTATTGAGTATTATTAAATTATAATGACTATGGAATATAATAAATATATATGATAAATATTGAATACCACAATCTGTCAGTTTGTAGTACTGTGGGGGCTTGCACGTTGCTATGATGCTGGAAGCTCTGCCACCATTATTTCAAATACCAGCAGGGTCACCCATGGTGGCTAGGTTTCAGCAGGTCTTCCAGAATAAGAGACTAGGAAGAAAGGCCTGGTGATCTACGTTAGAAAATTAGTCAGTGAAAACCCTATGGATCACAACAGAATACTGACCGATATAGTACTAGAAGGCACTCAAAATACGCGGTGGCCACAGCAATGAACTCAGCATACCAGTGATCACGAAGATGGTGCAGGACCTAGCAATGTATCGTTCTATTGTACTTGGGCCACCATGAGTCAGACATGACTCAATGGCAACTAACAACATAATAACATTATTGAATATATTATGTCATGGTATGTTGTTTATTTTGGTTGTTAACTCTCTCTCTCTCTAGTAGAATGTAAGCTCCATGAGGGCAGGGTTTTTTGTCTGGTTTGCTCACTGCTATATCCCTACCACCTAGAACAATGCATGGAATGTGGTATGTGCTCAGTAAATATTTGTTGCACTAATTTCTTCATTAAATGACCACCTAACAGCGCTTGGCACAGACTGGATCATTATTATTACTTAGGTCACAAGGCAGGTGAGTGCTAGATGGTGCCTCCTTTCACTTTATTGTGCATATACTATGTGCCAGGCAATGTGCTAAGCTCTGCTGATGGAGGGGTTAGACAAAAGGATTCCTAGATTTAATAGTTCCTCCTTGCTTCAGTTAGCTAGTGCTGCTATCAATATCACAAATATCATAAGGAAGTGGCTTTAAAAAATGAAAATTTATTTTCTCACTGTTTTGGAGGCTAAGAGTCCAAATCAAGGCCTTAGCCATGTCAATTCCTTTCCTGTCAGTAGCCCTGGGCATTCCTTGGTCTGTTGGCGATCCTCACATGGCAGCTGTCTTCCCCAGTACATGCATGCATCTGTATCTAACCAGCTCTTTTTATAACTCAGAAGTGGTTAAATTTAGAATCCACCCTACACTGATATGGTCTCATTCACATATAAAGCAAAGAAAACCCTATTTCCAAACGGGAGTACATCCACAGGTATGTTGTCATTGTGGTTGGCTGCCATCAAGTCGTTTCCAACTCATGGTTAAAATTCCAACACATATCTTTGGGGAACGCAATTCAATCCATAACACTCCCTCATAGTTGTTGTGGCCAAAATCAAATTGCGGTGTTGGCAAAGAACATTGAATACAAAGTGGACTGCCAGAAGAACAAGCAAATCAGTCTTACTAGATCTACAACAAGAATGTGCCTTAAAAGCAAGGATGGTGAGACTTTGGCTCCCTTCTTTGGACATATCAGGAAAGACGAATCACTAGTAAAAGACGTCATGTTTGGTAAAGAAGAGCATCATCGAAAAAGAGGGAAACCCTCAATGAGATGGATTGACACAAAGGCCACAACAATGAACCCAAACATACCAATGACATGAGGATGGTGCGGGACCAGGGAACGTTTTGTTCTGTTATACGTAGGTCGCCATGATTTGGAGTGGACTTTACAGCAACTAACAACAACTATTAATAGTGTTCTATTATTTTATATTGTTACCATCACACACTGCATCGGCTAGCTGTTGCTGCCTACCAAACCACCCTAAAACATGGAGCTTAAAACAATAAGGAATTATTTACTCACTTGTCTATGGGCCAGCTGGGTGACTCTTCTGGCCTCCCATGGGCTCGGCTGTACATCTGAGTGTAGCTGGAGGTCAGGTGTGTGGCTCTGCTGATCTTGGCTGAGTTTTCTCACATAGGTGGGGTCAGCTGGCTGGAGGCTGGTCTTAAATGGCCTTGGCTGAGACAATTGGGCTGTCTTCCACATGAGCTCTCATCCTCTAGCAGGCCAGCCTGGGCTCGTCCTCATGGTGGCTGAGTAAGATGCCAAAGAGAGGGCAGACGTGTTCTAGTCCTCCTCATCCCTGAGCTAGGAACTGTCACAGAGCCACTTCCACCGCCTCCTATGGGCTAAAACAAGTGACAAGATTAGCCCAGATTCAAGGGATATGGAAATAAACTCTTAATGGGGGGAACTGCAAAGTCACGTTGGAAAGGAATGGCTACAGGGCAGGATAGATACCTGTGGCCATCTTTCATCCATCTACCACACATAACTTGGAAGCCAGGATACCCTGAGTGCCTGGCTCAGGTTTTGCGTGGGTTAGAGTCCCAGCCAGCTAGTATCCGGAAAAGGCTAGGTCCTCTTTGAAGGTCTCTCCCACCTTCTGCCTCTGCCTCTTCATATTTTGATTGGTTCCCCCTACTTATCATCTGTCCCAGCAGGAAGAGCCTTTCTTGTCACTAGCCCCAGGAGAATGATTGAAATTCTGCACTGTTGTCCAGACCTTAAATATGAGAATCCTGGAGGCGGAAACCTGGCTTGCTCTCATTTTCCATAATTAACTCATCAAGACGCCTGGTGTGGCTCTGCTCTCCTGGGGGGCTCTCTGGCTTTCTCCCAAGCTGCCCAATGACTCCCTGCTCTGCTTTTCTTATGGGGAAAGGGAAGCCACTGCTTATGGAAGACCTACTATGAGTTGCATGTGTGAACACATTGCTCCTCTCAACATCCCTGCAAGGTTGACATTATGATTCCCATTTATAAATGAGCAAAATGAGGCTCAGAGAGTTAAAGTCCCTTGCCCAAGGACACACAGCTGGGAAGTTCCAGAACTCAGGTTGATGGTTACTTGGTTACTAAGGGAGCCACCCCTGGGCAGATTCCAATGAAATTGAGGATTCAAGCCAATGCAGGTTCATTTCTCTGGGCAAGGCAGGCCTCCTTGGTGATATGATTGGCCACAGTTATCTCCCCACTGCCTGTCACAATCCCAGCGCCTGCACTCCCCCCATTTATCATCCCTTTCAGTGGGGCTTTCTTTTTCTACCACCACCACCACCCAAATTTAGCACCAGAGAAGGAGACTATGTTAAAATACAAATGTTGTAGATCTAAACACAGGTTCCTGGGCCTCCCTTTAGTCCATTTAAAACTGCCTCTTTAGGAACAAGGCCCAGGAACCTGCACTGTAATACTCTCTCCACAGGGGCTTCTGGTATACAAGCCACTGACTAAATCCTGCATGGAAAGGCACCCACATTTTGTTGTTGTTGTTAAGTGATAAAGACAAGTTATCAAAAGGATGACGCCTGTGTTTGACAAAGAGAAGAGATCTTAAATAGGCACATGTTTGAAAAAACAACACGTTAACAGTGGAAAGTTTCCACCTTGAGAGGGGTTGCAGAGCTGGGTCACAACTGTCTGTATTTCTTGCACATTGTGCAGTGAACATGTGTTCCCTGGTAATCAGAAAAAGCAATAAGGATCTTTCAATACAAATATCCTTGAAAGAGAGAGGGGGCATTAGCAGCTGGAGGGCAACACAGAAAAGGGATTTTTTGGCCATGGCAGCTGACTGAGAGCAAAGGCTTATGGGAAGAAGTCCCTGGGTGGTGCAAACAGTTAAGCGCTCAACTACGAACCCAAAGGGTGATGGTTCAAACCCACCCAGAGGTACCTCAGGAGAAAGGCCTGTCGATCTGTTTCTGAAAGGTCACAGCCTTGAAAACCCTATGGAATAGTTCTACTCTGCACATATGGTGTCGCCATGAGTCGGAATTGACTTGATGGCAACTGGTTATAGGCACTAAGGGGAGCACTGGGGAGAGATGTGAAACTCCCAGGGGTGAGACACCCCAAATCCAAGTCTTTCAGCTTCCATAACCTGTAATCTTAACCAGACCGTTGTGGCAGATTGGAATGATTGCCCCAATTCTTCACCCCTCCCTGTATCCATGCCTTTGGCCAAGTGACTGTAGTGTTCCCCATGGGACTTGCTTTAGCCAATAGGATGTTAGCAAACACAACCCAAGGCAAGGCTTGAAAAGTACTTTCACCTGTGCCAATGCCCATAAGGCTATGTTCAGGCTGCCTGTTGGAGGACGAGAGAGACTTGGAGAAGAGCCCAGGCCTCCTAGTTGACAGCCAGACATATTAGCAATCCCAGCCAGAAACAGCAGAGCCACCTAGCTGACCACCCAGCCACCTGCTCAATAAATGCTTATTGTTTTATGTTGTTGAGGTTTTTTGTTACACAGCAATTTATTGTGGCAATAAGTATCTGGTACAACTATGGACCCATTTGTGCTGGTGTCTTCCAGCAGATAGCCAAGAGTAGGGCCCCTCACCTGGGACCTGGGTTTTGGGAGAGCTTTGTTTGACCTGGCAAAGGGATGTTCCTGGCAGGACTTGTCAATGGAGCTGGCTCATAGCCCCCACCTCATTTTTCTGATTTATTGGGACACCATTGTTTATGATCACCTGAGTGTGAGTATAATTGTTTTCTGTCACAGAGTAAATAATGGAGCCCTGTTGATCCCACAGCTCATCAGTCACACACATGTTAGAATTGACTCTGATGATAAGCTCTCCTGCCCGCTCTCCCGAATGAACGGACACAAGACAACAACTCTTTCTTCCCTTCTCCCGGGAGTACATGTTACAAATTTCAAGCTTCTCCTTGCAGGGCCCTACAACTTTAAGTAACTCCGTGAATGTGCACACATCCAAAGAACTCCAGAACTGTGTACCCACTCTCAAAGGTTGTAAATAATATAAATAGCTTATTTAACTACATACCAGGAATTGAAGGTTTACATGCATTTGGCATTTAACCCTCACAAGACAATGAAGTAGGTACCACTATTATAAAATTAAAAAAAGGACAAAAGATAGTTCCAAAAAAAAAAATTGTAATGCAGAAAAAAAAGAAGTCTACAACATAATAGGATAATATCGATACTATATTAAAGAGCTCTCACAAATAAACAAGAAAAACAACAAATGACCTAATAGAAAAATGAGCAAAGGGTAGGAATTCACAGAAGAAATCCAAATGGCCAACAAATAAATATAGGAAAAGATGCTCAAAACTCTAGAAGTTAGGGAAATGCAAATTAAAGCAACAGTGAAATATCCCCTTTATACTGAGAACCAGTGATAATTAAAAAGAGCTATACCACCTCCTGCTGGCACAGGTAAGATGAAAGAGTATTCTCAGGAATGACTGGTAGATGATGAAACCATGGCCCAGAGAAGTTACCTGCTTTGCCCAAGTAACACAGCTGGGAAATGGTAGAGTCATCATTCAAATCCGAGAGGGCCAAACTCCAAAGCTTATGCTACTAACCACTGAATAACTGGAAGGAACTTGCTGATCGAGTCCCGAGGTTTTCAAATTCGTTTTCTTTTTTTGTAAAGTAAAAGAAGCCTCTTCTCAAAGAATATCTTACAGAAAATGCCAATTTATCTACCTACCTACCTACCTGTCTATCTAGCTCTCTCTACGTATACGTATATGATAACAAAGAGTTGCTGTCATTGAAGCTGGGGGGAGTCCACTCTCAGCTCCTGTGCCCCCTCCTCATTACAGACCCATTTTCATCGAATCTCTAGAGTTCCACTGAGCAGAGTTTGAAAACCACTGGCCAAGCCCAACCCCATCATTTCACAGATGGCAGCAACTGAATGGCACAGAGAGGGCATAGAATTGCTTGAGGTCACTCAGCACATCATGGCAGAGCTGGGCTTAGGACCTGGGTCTTTTTGCCATCAGAACAACACTCTCTGCGACATGACTCTCAATATTCTCAACAGTCCTAGCCATCGTCGTTGTCATCACAGTCATCATTCCATGAATACTTTCTCAGTATCCAGCAATTTGCATATGTCACGTCCACTCCTCACAACGACCCAGCATGAGGTAGCTGAGACTTAGAGAGGTGATGGGACACAGCCAGTGTCACACAGCTGGGAAGTAGCAGAGGCAGGATTTGAACCAAGGTCTACCTGATTTGTTGTTGTTGTCGTTAGGTGCTGCTGAGTTGATTCCGACTCATAGCAACCCCACAGGACAGAGTAAAACTGCCCCATAGTGTGTCCAAGGAGTGGCTGGTGGATTTGAACTGCTGACTCTTTGGTTAGCAGCTGAGCTCTTAACCACTACGCCACCGGGGCTCCCTACTTGACTTAAAAAAAAAAAAAAAAAAAAAAAACTTGACTTGGGGAGAATAAAATCACAACTGCACATCACGTGCTTAGCAACCTTGCCAGAAGTTGCAGGAACTTCTTCAGAATGCCACAGGGAGCATTACTGAGACCCTGGGCAGCGAGGAGGAAAAAAATTGAAATGGAAAATGCTGACCTTCTATTAGCTTCTGGTACATGGAATTTCTCAGCAAGACCTTGTAAACCGCTTAACTTTCGGCAAGGCTGACGTTTGGGGGTGATAAGCTCAGGTGTTGCTCATAGCCAAGAAGCTGTTTTTAAAGGGGACACCAAGCATCTCAGTGTTGTGATCACAACGCTGCTAATCTCACCCCACACAGGTGCACCTCTGGGGCTCCAGGGCTCAGCCTGTGCCAGGAGCTGGGTACCCTGAGCCCCGCAGTGGGATGGGAGATGTGGGTGGAAGGTCGGTGGGCAGGTAGTGTTCTCCTGGTGATCCGAAGTGTAGGGGAATTCAGGGGGAAGCACAGATTACTTCTGGAAAGCAAGAGGATTAGAGAAGATTAGAGAGGGTAAAGAGCAACGAATGGTGATCTACCGGATACTTCTCTCCTCAGAAGACCAGGTTTTCCTCCGATTCCCATAAGCTCTTTTAAAAAATTCATGAGGTTTTTGTTTCTCTGCTTATTTCTTTGAGTCCCCAGGATAAGGCCATGAAAGGCAGCTTCTCATTGTAGGGTGGCCAGAGTAAGAAAGGAAACCGCTTTCTCGCTTCATTCCTCCTTTCTTTGTTTCTTTCCTTCCTCCTTCCTTCCCTGCTGCCAGGCACTGGGAATACAGAGATGAAAAGGATACTCAAAGATCAGAGTGATGTGGGGGAGATGAAGCTTTAATGGAGGGTCCTACAGCGGGGAAGGGGGCAGTGGTGGTTCAGGGGTAGAATTCTCGCCTTCCAAACAGGAAATCCGGGTTCGATTCCTGACCAGCGCACCTCGTGCGCAGCCACCACCCGTCTGTCCGTGGAGGCTCGCGTGTTGCTATGATGCTGAAGAGGTTTCAGTGGAACTTCCAGGCTAAGACAGACTAGGAAGAAAGGCCTGGTGATCTATTCCCAAAAGTCAGCCAGTGAAAACCCTGTGGCTCACAACAGAATATTGTCCAGTATAGTGCTGGCAGATGAGCACCGCAGGCTGGAAGCCAATCAAAATACACAGTGCCCGCTACAATGGACTTGAGCATACCAACGATTGGGAAGTGGCGCAGAGCTGGGCACATTTCTTCTGTGGCACATGGCTCACCATGTTGCACATGAGCCAACTAACAACAACAATGATGGCCCAAAAGGTGGCCCAGGTTTACTGGCGATCCATTTACTTTGTCGGAGTGGGGATTTTTTTTCTTTCCACCAGGGCACTGGCTGTCCAGGAAAGATGAAATCAAAGGGAAGAGTATTTTGGTGACTGGATTACATATCTGTCCCCCCACTGGATTTGGACACTTGGAGAAGAGGAACTGTGCCCTGTTATTTCAATGACCAGCCTCTAGCCCCGCTGCCTGGTGGAGGGGACACAATAAATGCAAGAGAGAAGAAGAGGCATCTATGCCGCTCACCCTTCCATGCCGGGCAGAGCATCTCATACTTGCTGGCTGAGAGAGGGAGGCAGGGCTGGAGGAGCAAGGAGGGAAGGAAGAAAAGAGAAGAAAAAGAAAGAAGGAGAGAAAGGAAGGAAAGAAGGAAGGAGAAAGATGATTCTGGTTCAATTTAAATCGCTAACGTGTCTTCCAGATTCCTCTGCCAGGATCCAGCTGGAATCTGCACCTTGTATAAGAAGCTCCCTTTAAAAGCCATTGTCCTTGGTGGGACCCAAAGCCAGAGCTCTTGGGAGCCACAGCCTCAGGGCTCCTGGGGACAGCCTTGGCTCTGAGGAAGAAGAATGGGCTGGCCTCTTGGGCCAAGTTGCGTCTCGGTCAGCGCCCACCTGTGGCCAGTCTCTCCAGCTACTGAACTCAAAGCAAATTCACACCCGTCTCTGAGGGCATAGGCAGGTAGCATGGATTTTACTGAAGGTTTAGTGGGGGCCACAGGATGGAGATGACCAAGCACATCTGAGAGCCCCTTCAAGTGTCTCTGTCTTCCCAGATTTCCATTCCTTTCTGCAGCTGCTATACCTCTTCTCCCCACCGCCCACCTCCCTCCAGTCAAACCTGTTTCTCTCTCCCCCTCGCATCCATCTTGCCTTTCCAACCTCCCACAGCTCGAACACCCACCCACCCGGCAATGCCAACTCCCAGCTGTTAGCCAAGCCCACCCGTGTCCAGCTTCTCCAGCCTGCTCCCAACACTCTCCCCCTGGAGTCTGAAATCCTCTCGGTCAGGTGCACCCTCTGGGGTCATGCTGGAGTGTGGGTAGGGACAGAACACACTGGTGAACAGCTCATGCTGAATGCAGACTTAATCTTTGCAAGCTGGGTGACCCTGGACAAGCAGCATCATCTCTCTGGACCTGTTTCCCATCTATACAGTGAGGATACTATGAGTACATGCCCCCTAAGACTACTGTGAGTGTTAAAATGAAATGATGCGTACAAAGTGCCTGGCCTGTCAAGAGGGTGCCGTCACTATTAGCCATCAGCACTATTATTTATCCCCTAGAAACTTCCGTGAAGTCAGTAGGGCAAGTACTATGGTTCCTATTTTCTTATAAACAAACCAAGGCCCAGAGAGGTGAGGTGACTTGCTCAAGGTTGCACAGCACCAAGCAGCTAAGCCAGAGGTCAAGCCCTATCCCCTGAGACCAGATCCTTTGGGTTTCACCCCAGCTTCGTGAGGTCAAGCCCTGAACAGCCAGGGACTGGAGACTAGGATCCCCCCCAAAAAACACACACATACACATACACACACACGCAAAGCTTGGATGCTGCTTATGCATTTTGGGGACAGGAGGCTTTCCTTCTTGGCTTTGGTTTTCACAGCCTGGACGTTAAATTATAATGCGTGATACACGGTTATGCTGCCTTTACCCTGTCAATTACATTTCTTCCAGGCACCACTCCAGAAAACCCATTTTGCTGCTCTGGGCAGAGTCCAGAGTGAGCTACCTGAGTCCTTCAGTTGGTGCCCTCCCAAGCCATTTCTCCTAGTGGCCTCTTGGGGACTTCCTCTGACTGTGATGACCCTTACCCTTCGCCTGATGATGAGAGCTGCCCAGCACATTGCTTGGCTGCCATGGTGACCCTTTCTGGAGCATTGTCATCGCTACCTTAAAGGAGAGAATTCAAAGGCTGTCACCAGACACCCAGGTTGCTGCCAAGATTCCCTCCTCTCCTTCTACTGACATCATTGCTTGGTACTTCACAGCATAGCCCAGTGGTTAGGGGATTCTAGAGACAGACAGATGTGGGTTTAAAGCCTAGGTGTGCCATTTACTGGCTCTGTGGATTTGGGTAAGTTGTTTAGCCTCTCTGAGCCTCCAGTTCATCATCTGTTAAATGGGTATTTGGATAATGGAAAATGGATAAATAACACTCACTTCACAGGGTTGTGGTCTTTCAATGAGATCGTATCTGTTAGCTATGGCTACAATAATGCCACATAACAAACAACCCTAAAACCTCTGTGGCACATGACAATAAGCAACCCATAAGAGAAGAAGAATGTAGCAAACATGTACCAAAGGTTCGGTGCAGAAATTGGCTGCATTGCCTTATATAAACTTCTCTCTCGTGCTAGCGAGTTTAACAGACTTGATATCTTCCTCTGCCATTGCCCATCCCTGGGGGTCAGAGGTAAAGCAGACACGGATCCAGCCCTCAGGAAACTTCAAGTCCAGGAAGGAACATGAACCATAGGCATGACTCATCTCGATACCAGGCAGACAATGAAAAGCAGCAGAAGAGAACAGTTCAGAAAACAGAGCACTTGCTTCCATCTGGGCCTGGAGCAATAGGGAAGATGTGGGAACTATGACATTGCACAAAAATAGGTCCTGGAAACAGAGCAGGAAGAACTGACTCTGAAGGCAAAACACAGGGATCAAAAAAAAAAAAAAGAAGCAATCCTGTAGATGTGAGGCTCGTTTCTGACGCAATTTTATTTCACTGTTTAAAACAGAAACAGCCTTATCATTTTTCTGACTATAAAAGGATTTCATGCTTATAAAAAAAATAACTGCGTAAATTCTAGAGTGGGACTATATTGTAATTTATTCAACTGTTCTCATCATTGATGGACATTTGGGTTATTTTCGAGTTCCCTATTATAAGTGACCCCACAAGGAATGAAGATACATAGCGACTCGAAGGCAATGGGTGTGTATATATATATATATATATACACACACACACTCCTCACTCATTGGCTATCCTGTTATTCAACGTTTTGTGTTTACGACAATAGTAAAAATCTACTATCCAACTATTTTGTGCATTAATGACGTACATCTGGCAGTAACGGATGCTGAGGTGCGAGGTGAGAGTAATGCTGGCTGTGACAGTTAAAGTTATTTGTCAACTTGGTTGGGCCATGATTCTCAGTGGTTTGGCAGTTATGTAATGATGTCATCTGGCAGTAATGTAATGATGTAGTCATCCTCTATTTTGTAATCCGATGTGGTCATCTGCCATTTTCGCATAATGACGTGGTTTTTGGAATCTAACCACATGGATAAGTGATGATGGGTAAATATATATACCTTGTTAGTTGTTGTTAGGTGTCCTTGAGTCAGTTCCAACTCATAGCAACCCTATGTACAACAGACCAAAACACTGCCTGGTCCTGTGCCATCCTCACAATCATTGCTATGCTTGAGCCCATTGTTGCAGCCACCGTGTCAGTCCATCTCATTGAGGGTCTTCCTGTTTTTCACTGATCCTCCACTTTACCAAGCATGATGTCCTTCTCCAGGGACTGGTTGCTCATGATTAACACGTCCAAAGTACGTGAGAAGAAGTCTTGTCGTCCTCGCTTCCAAGGAGCACTCTGGCTGTACCTCCTCCAAGACAGGCTTGTTCGTTTTTCTTGCAATTCATGGTAAATTTAATATTCTTCACCACCACCATAATCCATAGGCATCAATTCTTCTTTGGTTTTCCTTATTCATTGTCCAGCGTTTGCATGCATATCAGGCGATTGAAAATACCATGGCTTGGGTCAAGTGCACTTTAATCTTCAAGGTGACATCTTTGCTTTTTAACACTTCAAATGCAATGCGTCTTTTGATTTCTTGACTGCTGCTTCCATGGGTGTTGATTATGGATCTGAGTACAATGAAATCCTTGACAATGTCAATCTTTTCTCCATTTATCATGATGTTGTTTACTGATCTAGTTGTGAAGATTTTTGTTTTATGTTGAAGTGTAATCCATAGTGAAGGCTGTGGTCTTTGATCGTCCTCAGTAAGTGTTTCAAGTCCTCTTCACTTGCAGCAAGTTAGCTTGTGTTGTCTGCATAACAGAGGTTGTTAACGAGTCTTCCTCCAATCCTGATGCCCTGTTCTTTATATAATCCAGCTTCTTGGGTTATTTGCTCAGTATGCAGGTTGAATAAGTAAGGTGAAAGGATACAACCCTGACGCACAATTTTCCTGATTTTAAACCATTCATATATTTAACAATAAGCAAATATTTTATAATCAGCTCTTAACTTTTAATCCTGCCAACAGCCCCAGGAAAGGGAATCAATTATTCATTCATTCAACAAATATTTCTGAGCCTATTTTGTATGTGGCTGGCACTGCAGAGCCTGACTCTCCAACGCTGAACAAAGCAGAGCTGAGCCTACCCTCAAGGAGCTGAGCTTCTGAAGACGGTGACAGATGACCCAAGTGGTCATGTATTGTGGATTAAAGTATGCGTTCAATAAATACGTATTCAAAAAATAAATAAATGGTTAAATTACCAAAAAATAGCATGACAGTAGTGGGAGTATCAGTTTTAAACATTGTTTTAACATTTGTAATTTTTCATACTTCTTTGGAAATTTAGATATTAAAATCAAGAAAGATTGCCCAGAAGGCAAGGAAGTGGAGTATGTTAGTTTCCTAGATATATATCCGTGACGCACACCTTTCCTGATTTTAAACCATGCAGAATCTCCTTATTCTGTTCGAACCACTGCCTCTTGGTCTAAGTACACATTCCTCATAAGTACAATTAAGTGTTCTGGAATTCTTCACAATGTTATCCATAATTCGTTATGACCTACACAGTCCAATGCCTTTTCATAGTCAATAAAACACAGGTAAACATCTTTCTGGTCTTTGCTGCGTTCAGCCAAGATCCATCTGATACCAGCAATGATATCCCTTGCTCCAAGTCTTCTTTGAATCTGGCGTGAATTTTTGGCAGTTCCCCGTCGATGTACTGCTGCAAACACTTTCGAATGATCTTCAGCAAAATTTTACTTGTGTGTGATATTAATGGTATCGTTGGATAATTTCTACATTCTGAGGGACCCACCTTTCATAAGGTTTTCACCGGCCAATTTTTTCGGAAGTAGACTGCTATGTCCTACCTAGTCTGTCTCAGTCAGGAACCTCGACTGAAACCTGTCAACCATGGGTGTCCCTGCTGCTATCTGAAATACCAGTGGCATAGCTTCCGGCAACACGCAAGCCACCACAGTCCAACAAACTGACAGATGAGTGTGTGTGTGTGTGTGTGTGTGTATGTGCAATTGTACAATTTTTACTTTAAGATAAATTCCTAGCAGTGAAATGGTTTGGTCAAAGGCTACGAATGTTTCAAGATTTCCATACCAAAAAACCAAACCCAGTTGCGGTTGAGTCAATTCCAAACCGTGGCAACCCCATGTGGTTCAGAGTAGAATTGCATTCCATGGGGTTTTCAATGGCTGTGATCTTTCGGAAGAAGATTTCCAGGACTTTCTTTTAAGGCGATCTAGGTAGATTTTTTCTAGGTAGATTGGAACCGCTAACTTTTCCAAGAGCTCAGCCATTTGTGTCACCCAGGGATGCTCAAGATTTCAATACATGCTGCAAATTTTCCCATACATGGACCAATTTATACACTCAGAAAGAGCGCTGAGAGTGGCCATGTATTCACAATTGCCTAACTACATATTTTCATTCATTTTAATCTGCTCGCTCTGTGAGGCAACGCCATAGAACGTCACAAGCTGAAAGATAGAAACTACGTCTATCACCGTTCTCCTTAATCCCCCCTCTCTCCCCCAAGCTCAGTGGCTCAGATGAAAACTCCTGAAGTCCCCCACATACTACACCTGGAAATGTCCCTGGACTCTCTGTCTTTCCTAGTGACAGCTAAAAAGCAGCTGGCTGATCAGCTCTGCCACAAGGCAACATCTTTTCTTCTCGCACGTCAGGTACTGAAAACCTGGGCTGGAGGTCAGGAGGCCCATGGGGTGATGGAGGAAGACCTGACTTTTAAGAATTGTTTATTCACGTCCCTGGTGTGCAGAATTTCTGTAGCCATGTCTTCCCTTCACACAGACCACTTAAGAGTTTCCAAAACAGGGTTCTGTTATGAGCACCCCGTCTCTCTGAGCACACGCCAGGCATCCTAGTTATTTGTGAGCCAATGCTTTCATAATTTGGGAGTGGCAGGGTGGTCAGTGAAAAAGAGGAAGACCCTCAACGAGATGGACTGACACAGTGGCTGCAACAATGGACTCAAACACAGCTATGATTGTGAGGATGGCGTAGGACTGGGCAGTGTTTTGTTCTGTTGTGCATAGGGTCTCTATGAGCAGGGCTTTGAACTGGTTCATTCCCTGCTGAGAATTTGCATTTCCACCCCAGATATACTGAATCAGAATCTACATTTTAATAAGACCCCCAGGTGATTCTTATGTATAACTTCCTGGGAACTTGTTAGAAATGCAAATTCTCAGCAGGGAACTTGTGAGAACTGGCTCAAGGCCTTGGCTCTGAGTCAGAACCAACTCAAGGGCACCTAAGGACAACAACAGAGTGGTGGGAAGTGCTGGGACCTGGAGAGAAGGGCCTTGGATATTGTTTAACAAAGAACATGTGTATAATTTCCAGTTTCAAATCCCCTTTGCTATGTGCTGGGGAAGCCAAGCTGGTCAAGGAGGAAACAAAGCAGAGAAGGGTAGTCATCTGCCTGAGGTCACAATGCCAATCACCCAGCCCAAAACCTTCTGACCCTGCGTCCCTGTTGGACCTTGCCTCCCTCCGAGGCAGACCCTGGCCCTAAATCTCAGCATGCTGTATATCTCATCTAGAGGGTTGTTTACTATGTTGCATTACCAAACTTTTAAAATAGCCAGGTGGTTCCAGTTGTGGGGGTCTATGGACCAGAAAACTGTCATCCTCACAACTCAAGCTTCTCTCATGGTAACGATGCAATCTGTTTGTAGACAAGGGCCGCAGTCCTGGCTGTCACCAGAGCAATCATCCCCGATGGAGGCCCAGAGCGGGGTAGGGAGTATTCGTGGTGATTCTATTGTGAGCTGTGCAGAGTAGCCTGTGTTCATCTGTGTTCTCTAGTGCACAAGGGGCTGGTGTGTTTTAGAAGAGCAGGAATCAGACCTCTGAATCCATCTCATCTCCTACTTCTCCTCCCCAGGCAGAACTGCAGGAGCCCTGGCACACATACCATCTATGCTGCCAGGAATTCCCACCCACACTTTCAACTTTAAGGCCAGCTTAGAACTGTGAGTTCAATCTCAACTCTGAGTTTTTCTAACTCTGTGACCCAAGACACGCCACTCGACCTCTCTGAGAATCTATTTCCTCATCTCTAAAATCACGTTTCTATTGCGATACGTAGGATTTTCATTGATGCATTCAAACTGTGTTGTTGGCAAAGAATATTGACTATATCATGGACTGGCAGAAGAATGAACAAATCAGTCTTAGAAGAAATAAAACCAGACAGCTCCTTAGAAGGAAGGATGGCGAGACTTTGATTCACTTACTTTGGACATTCCATCAGGAAAGACCAGTTGCTAGAAAAGGACCTCGTGGTTGGTAAAGTAGAGGGTCAGTGAAAATGAGGGAAACCCTCAATCAAATGGATTAACCCAATAGCTACAAAGATGGACTCAAACATACCAATGACCATGAAAATGGTGCAGGACTGGGCAATATTTCGTTCTGTTATACATAAGGTCATCATGAGTTGGAACCAACTTGACGGCAGCTAACACCAAAAACAAAATGTTGTTGATAATAGATCCTTTTTTGGCTGTGACAGAAACCCCACTCAGACTAACTCTGTTGCTGTCAAGTAGATTCTGACTCACAGTGACCCTACAGAACAGAGCAGAACTGCCCCATAGAGTTTCCAAGGAGTGCCTGGTGGATTCGAACTGCCGACCCTTTAGCAGCCATAGCACTTAACCACTAAGCCACCAGGATTTCCCCATTCAGACTATCAACTGCTCTTAAACTTATGGTGTAAAAAGGTCACACTGTATTTACAGTTCCAATTAATTGCTCAAGACCCCCACCAGCCTTGTTAGCAGGAAGTCCAACATCTTCCTCTTAAAAGTCCCACCCACACCCTCACTCCACCCTAGCACTTCTGGGATTATTCATGGATCCCAGCCACTGGGTAATCTGCGAGCAGTGGCTTCCAGGGCAAAGAGCGAAGGCTGGAGTCGAGATAGAGCTCTGCCACTGGAGTGCTTGGCTAAACACTGGGCTGCTGTGACGATGGTTCTGGCATGGTCCAGACTCCTCCATGGACCACTCACCTGATTTCAAGAGAGGACTAGTCCACTCCCAGATACCAAGATGAGCTCCACCCTCAGGTCCCCAAATCGTAGTGCTATGCCTCTGTTAAGTTACATCCACTTCCAAGAATCACGGTTTAAGTTCCATGAGGTTAGGAAACATGCCTCTTATTTATCACTGGGTGCCTGGCATCCAGAACAAGGGTCTGGCACACAGTAGCCATTATATGTCGGATGGATGGATGGATGGATGGACGGACGGACAGATGGGCAGTTGAATGGATGTGTGGATGGACAAAATCATGGTGTGAAATATTAGCACCAAGGCATGGTTAAGAAAATTTTATCAGTAAGCATCTTTGGTAATTTTACATTTAGAATAGCCAGATATACTATCTTTTTTAAATAGTAAAAGTAAATCAACATTTTAAAAATCATAGGCTAGGAACTCACTAACTTTGTGTATTTGCCATCTTTACACTGCATTATGCAATCATTATAATTATGGTTGTAAATATATTTACTAAAGACACAGTTTTTAAATGCGTGGCTGTGATTTCTATTGATGCCTCTGGGAAACAGTTGGGGCAAAAATAACTGGGAAGGGAATGAGTACAAACTATTTATTGTCCACTGAGCATCAAGTTGTTTCATTAAATGTTACCCTGTCAGATCCTCTCAACCACTCTGCAAGGTAGATGATTTGTCCCCGTTTTACAGATAAGGGGATGAGGTGCAATGAGGTTGCATGTCTTGCCTCAGGCCACACAGCTAGTAAATGACTGAACGTGCTTTGACTTCAGATGTCTCCGTGCTGTGCCTGCTTCCCCACACAGCCTGTCTGGGAAGAGGGCCTTATGGAAGGAATGGAATGGGGTGACCACTATTAAAGGATTGGGTGCTGGACCTGTGTTATCGCATTAATCCTCATGGCAACCCTATAAAAGAGGTCTGCTATTATCCCCATTTTGCAGGTTAGGAAGCTGAGATTCAGAGCCGAATGCCCTAAGGTCATTACTTTAATCCTCACGAAAACTTTGTGACTGAATTTCATGGCAATATGGCCCAGTAAAGGCAGACAATAGATCTGAGGCCTCATGGGTTTGTTCAGTGCCCTAAATCCCTTCATTACCCTCTCCTTGGAGTCACAGCATTTTGACTCTGGTTAAAATGCAAATCGTACCTGGAAGGGATAGCACAGAAAGCCATTACCGGCCTGGAATAAAGCCAGGCCAGATTTGTGCCCAAATTCTATCCTCAGTGGCTTTGGGTTCCTTTTAATAACTGCAAGTAATCCATGTTCATTGTAGAAAGGAAAATGCAGAGGGGCAAAAATAAATGAATAAATTTTAAAAAAAAGGAAAAGAAAAAATCACCTGAAATCTCTCATAGATAGATAGTTGAGTTTTATCCCTACCAGAATCTCCTCCCCCTACATCGAATAACAGCACTCAGTTTTGCTCTGGGTAACCACGTACTTACCCTTCTCCTCCGTGATCCACCCGTGTACTTAGAGTAGGGTCGACTCTATCCCCAGGTTGGTGCGGGGTGGGGAGCAAAAGACCACAAAATGGCCAATCGAAGCATTATGAGGCCACACAGTGATTGGTTCAGAAAAGGGTATGTCTTAGTTATCTAGTGTTGTTACAACAGAAATACCACAAGTGAATGGCTTTACCAAAGAGAAGTTAATTTTCTCACAGTCTAGAAGGCTAGAAGTCAGAATTCAGGGAGCCAGCTCCAGAAGACTTTCTCTGTCAGCTCTGGGGGAATGCCCTTTTCATCAATCTTCCCCTGTTCTAGGAGCTTCTCAGCACAGGGACCCGGATCTAAAGGACACATTCCCCTCCTGGTTCTTCATTCTTGGTGGCATGAGGTCCCCCTGTCTCTCCGCTGCTTCTCTCTTTTATATCTCAAAAGAGATTGACTCAAGATACAACCTAATCTTGTAGATTGAGTCCTGCCTCATTAACACAACTGCCTCTAATCCTGCCTCATTAACATCACAGAGGTAGGATTTACAACACATAGGAAAATCACATCAGATGACCAAATGGTAGACAACCACACAATACTGGCAATCATGGCCTCCACAAGTTGACACATATTTTGGAGGGACACAATTCAATCTATAACAGGTACCTAACCAAACCAAGCCAGTAAGAGCCCTCCCCAGAACTGTCACAGGAATCATTGGGAAAGAGGGATTTTCTAAGCTGCACAGAGGCTGGGAACAGATAGTGGCCATTCTTGCCACAGCCTCTGCAGGGCCTTCCCAAGAATGAAGCCAATTCTACTGCGGAAAAGAGAGCTCAGGGAGGCAGAGAGATGGATTTTGGACATTGGCTGAGCACCTGGATTTGACTACACCTGAAGCCACTGCTTGGAGACTTTTTAGTTATTAGGCTGAGTAATATGCAATTGTCAGTGTTCACCAACTCTGACCTAAAAATGCTAATTTCATACCGTTCAAGTTAATACATGAGACATAAATTCCCTTTCTTACTGAAGTAAGTTTGAATTGGGTTTCTAACTCTTCCAACTGAAAGAATCCTGTCCAATACACCTATTATTCAAAGAAAATCAACATTCACATTTTGGTATGTCTCCTTCCATACTCATTTCTCTGTGTGTATATGTGTGTATACATTATAATACAATATAATATAATGTAATCATACCTTCCCTTGTAATAAGATACCATAGCACCCTGTATATATTCTCCTTAAAGCATTCATGATGATTTAAATTAACTTATTATTTGTGTCAACCACATGTCTGTCAGTTTGTCCTACTGTGGTGGTTTGCATGTTGTTGTGATACTGGAAGCTTTCTCACCAGTATTTCAAATACCAGCAGGTTCACCCTTGGTGGACAGATTTCAGCAGAACTCTCAGACTAAGACAGGCTAGGAAGAAGGACCTGGCAGTCTACTTCCGAAAACACTGGCCAGTGAAAACCTTACGAATAGCAGCAGAACATTGTCTGATACAGTGCCAGAAGATGAGCCCCTAAGGTTGGAAGGCACTCAAAATTCAAATGGAGAAGAGCTGCCTCCTCAAAGTAAGAGCTGACCTTGATGATGTGGATGGAGTCAAGCTGTCAGGACGTTCACTTGCTGATGTAGCACGACTCAAAATGAGAAGCAACAGCTGCAAATATCCATTAATAATCATAATGTGGGATGTACAGAGTATGAATCTAGGAAAATTGGAAGTTGTCAGAAATGAAATGGAATGCATAAACATAGATATCCTAGGCATGAGCAAGCTGAACTGGACTGGTATTGGCCATTTTGAACCAGACAATCATATTGTCTACTATGCCGGGAATGACAAATTAAAGAGGAATGGCGTCTCATTCATCGTGAAAAAGAACATTTGCAAGATCTATCCTGAAGTACAACACTGTCAGTGATAGGATAATATCCATACACCTATGAAGAAGACCAGTTAATATGATTATTCTTCAAATTTACCCACCAATCACTAATGCCAAAGATGAAGAAATTGAAGATTGTTACCAATTTCTGCAGTCTCAGACTGATCAAACATGCAATCAAGATGCATTAGTAAATACTGGTACTAAAACGGGGAAGTTGGAAACGAAGAAGGAGGATTGGTAGCTGTAAAATATGGCCTTGGTGATAGAAATGATGCCAGAGATCGAATGACAGAATTTTGCAAGACCAATGACTTTTTCACTGCAAATACCTTTTTTCAAAACATAAATGGTGACTATACAAGTGGACCACACCAGATGGAAAACACAGGAATCAAATCAACTATATCTTTGGAAAGAGACAATGGAAGAGCTCAATATTGTTGGTCGGAACAAGGCCACTGCAGAAGAGACCAATTGCTCATATGCAAGTTTAAGAAAATTAAAACAAGTCCATGAGAGCCAAAATACAACCTTGAGTATATGCCCCTGAATTTGGAGACCATCTCAAGAAAAGATTTGATGCATCAAACACTAATGACCAAAGATCCAATGAGTTGTGGGAAGACATCAAGGACATCATACATGAAGAAAGCAAAAGGTCATTAAAAAGACAGGAAAGAAAGAAAAGACCAAAATGGATGTCGGAAGAGACTCTGAAACTTGCTCTTGAATGCAGAGTAGCTAAAGCGAATGGAAGAAATGATGAAGTAAAAGAGCTAAACAGAAGATTTCAAGGGGCAGCTCAAGAAGACAAAATAAAATATTGTAATGAAATGTGAAAAGACCTGGAATTAGAAAACCAAAATGAAAGAATATGCTCAGCATTTCTCAAGCTGAAAGAACTGAAGGAAAATTCAAGCCTGGAGTTGCAATATTGAAGGATTGTATGGGATAATATTGGATGATGCAGGAAGCATCAAAGGCAGATGGAAGGAATACAGAGTCACCATACCAAAAAGGATTGGTCAGTGTTCAACTGCCCCGTAGGGTTTCCAAAGAGCAGCTGGTGGATTTGAACTGCCAACTTTTTGGTTAGCAGCCTTAGCTCTTAACTACTGTGCAATCAGGCCTCCTCAACCATTTCACGAGGTAGCATATGATCAAGAACTGATGGTATTGAAGGAAGAAGTCCAAGCTGCACTGAAGACATTGGCAAAAAACAAGTCTCCAGGAATTGACAGAATACCAAGTGAAACATTTCAACAAATGGATGCATCGCTGGAGGTGCTCACTTGTCTATGCCAAGAAATTTGGAAGATAGCTACCTGGCCAATCAACTGGAAGAGATCTGTATTTGTGTCCATTCCAAAGAAAGGTGACCCAACAGAATGCGGAAATTATCGAACAATATCATTAATATCACACAGAAGTAAAATTTTGTTGAAGATCATCCAAAAGCAATTGGAGCAAGTACATCAACAGGGAACTGCCAGAAATTCAAGCTGGATTCAGAAGAGGACATGGAACAAGGGATATCATTGCTGATGTCAGATGGATCTTGGCTGAAAGCAGAAATACCAGAAAGATGTTCACCTTTGTTTTATTGACTATGCAAAGGCATTTGACTGTGGATCATAACAAATTATGGATAACATTACAAAGAACGGGAATTCCAGAACGCTTAACTGTGCTCATGCGGAACCCGAACATAGACTGAGAGGCATTCGTTTGAAAAGGGTAAGGGGATACTGCATGGTTTAAAATCAAGAAAAGCGTGTCAGGCTTGTATCCTTTCACCACACTTATTCAACCTGTGTGCTGAGCAAATAATCTGAGAAGCTGGACTACATGAAGAAGAACGTGACATCCGGATTGGAGGAAGACTCTTTAACAACCTGCATTATGCAGATGACACAACCTTGCTTGCTGAAAGTGAAGAGGACTTGGAGCACTTACTGATGAAGATCAAAGACTACAGCCTTCAATATGGATTACGCCTCAACATAAAGAAAACAAAAATCCTTACAGCTGGACCAATTAGCAACATCATGATAAACAGAGAAAAGACTGAAGTTGTCAAGGATTTCATTTTACTTGAATCCACAATCAACACCCATGGAAGCAGCAGTCAGGAAATCAAAAGACATATTGCATTGGGCAAATCTGCTGCAAAAGACTTCTTTGAAATGTTGAAAAGCAAGGATGTCACTTTGAGGACTAAGGTGCACCTGACCCAAGCCATGATATTTTCATCCGGCTCATGCTTGGAAAAGCTTGACAATGAATAAGGAAGACCGAAGCAGAATTGATGCCTTTAAATTATAGTGTTGGTGAAGAGTACTGAATATGCCATGGACTGCGAGAAGAACGAACAAGTCCGTCTTGGAAGAAATACAGCCAGAGTGCTCCTTGGAAGCAAGGATGACGAGACTGCAACTCACACACTTTGGACGTGTTATCAGGAGGGACCAATCCCTAGAAAAATACTTCATGCTTGGTAAAGTAGAGGGTCAGTGAAAAATCGGAAGACCCTCAATGAGATGGATTGACACACGAGCTACAACAATGGACTCAAACATAACAATTGTGAGGATGGCGCAGACCAGGCAAGGTTTTGTTCTGTTGTATGTAGGGTCACTATGAGTTGGAACCGACTCGACAGCACCTAACAACATATTTAGGTATTTAGGTCTTTCCCTATGGGCTGTATATTTTAGGCAAACAGTATTAGTTTTATTCCTACCTATTTTTTAGTAGCCAGCCACACACTCACCCCATGAGGGAGATGACCTGTTCCATTAGAGTGATGCAGTGATGGAATCCCAGATTCAAAAAGAGGAGGAGTTGCCTGAGATTGTGGGCCCACCTCACTAAGACAAACAGCCCTGGGAATAAACAGGCCCCCATCCCCACCGTCTGATCCCCCTCGCCTCACACAGTGCACACAGGTGAACACACACCACAACCAGCTCTGGGAATTGCATTTAGAATTTTTTTTTCTTGCCTAAATCAAATCAGCAATGAGGCACTGGCTTGCCCAATCACAATTCACCGTTCCTTTTTTTTTTTCCTTCCTTTTTAAATTACTACAAAAATCTATAACATAGGGAAAGATTACTATGTGCCAGGCATGTGCTAAGGTCTTTGCATAAATTAGCTCATTTACTCCTCTGGACAACAGCTATCAATTAGGATTCGAATCAGCTGTGAGGACAAAAAACAAAATAACAGTGGCTTAAATAAGTCCAGAAATGGTTAGTCTAGGGCAGGTGTCAGCAGCTTTAGCTACTTCCTTCTCGTGGCTCTGGCATTCTCAGCATGTCATTTCTTCCTCACAGCCCAAAATAGCTGCTTGAGCTCCAGCATTGTGACAACATTCCAGGGAGTAGGAAGGAGGGAGAAAGACTCAATTCTCTGTTTAAAGTTCCTTCTAAGCAGTTGCACATGACACTTCTGCGTATACTCCCGTGGCCACAACGTAGTCACATGGCTTCCCCTAGCAGCAAAGAGTGCTAGGAAATAAAGTTTTTACTGCAGGTGTTCATGGTTCCAAGTAAAATCCCAAGAAGGCAACAGAAGAATATCTACTGGGTGAAGGGAGGACACTTGTGGTCTCAGTCACAGTGCTACTGTTATTAATAATAACCATGCTTTTCAGATGAGGAAGCTGAGGCTCAGAGAGGGGAAGTAACTTGTCAAAGGTCACCCAGATATATGTAGCAGATGAAGGATTTGAGCCCATGCCTGTCTGACTCGGAGGCACCGAGTCCTTTGAAATCTATGTAAAAAAAAGAGATGAGAGGCTCCACAGAGAAATCCCCAGAGCACAGGCTTTGGGGCTTGAATTTTATATGCAGACTTTCAAACCAGAGCCATCTTGACGGCTGACTCCAAATCCCCAGGAAACGGCCATTTGTAATGGAGGCTGTGACAAAGCCTTAATTACAGCAGCCCAAGGAACGCCATGTCTGCAGGAGGCAGGAAATGGGCACAGAGGCCCATTTAGAATGTTCCTTCTCCACCAAGTTCAATGGAGGGAGGAGGCTTACAAAAGCCTGAGATGACAACTGAACGTCCATCTCCAAGGTGGTGGCAGGTGTGTTTTGTGAGGGTCGTTTGTATTCTTCTCTCTCCAGCTCCAAGTACGTGCAAATAATAGTGGATATTTGAGCTGCCTCAGAGAGTGAGGAGAAAATGAAATCCCGCGGAGGAGTCGAGGAAGGACACCGCCAAGGTGAGCCATCGCCTGTTCCATGCTCAAGTGCTCTGCTCCAGAGGCCCTGACGGCTCTGCAGGTACCTGTGGGACTGAGCCCTTTCCTCTCTGCCTCTCCCTTTATCACTGGTGGAAATCACCCCACAGAGGAAAGTACAAATAACTATAAACACAGCTAAACTTCATATGTAAGCATCTGACTTCCTCCTTACCATGCCCTCGTGACAGAGGGCACCCTTCACCCCCATTTTACAGCAGAGACACTAGGCTTAAAGAGATAAAGTAAAATAGTACAACCTCTTTGGAAATCTGTCAGTTTCTGATAAAGTAACACATACATTTACTATGTTGCTGTGATTGGTGCTGTTGAGTCAATTCTGACTCATAGCGACCCCACGTGACAGAGTAGAATTACACCATAAGGGTCTCTTGGCTGTAATCCTTACAGAAGGAGATCACCAGGTCTTTCTCCCACAGAGACCCAGGATGGGTTTGGACAGCCAAGCTTTCGGTTAGCAACTGAGCGCTTAACTATATTGCACCACCAAGGCTCCTTTACACTTGCCATATGACCCAACAGTTCTACTCTGAGGTATTTACCCCAAAGAAATTAAAACGTATGTGTACAAAAAGACTTGTGTAAGAATATCCAAAACCAAAACCCACTGCCGTCGAATCAGTTCTGACTCATAGCGAGCCTATAGGACAGAGTAGAACTGCCCCATAGAGTTTCCAAGGAGCGCCTGGTAGATTTGAACTGCCAACCTTTTGGTTAGCAGCTGTAACTCTTAACCACTACGCCACCAGGGTTTCCGTAGGAATATCCAGAGCAGCTTTGTTCATAGCAACCCTGTACTGGAAGCAACCCAAATGTCCATAAACAAGAGAGTGGATAGAAACAAACATAATATTACATCCACACAATAGAATATTACTCAACAATAAGGAACAGCTTGGATGAATCTCACAGCAATTATGCCGAGTGAAGGAAGCCAGGCACAAAAGACCATATATTGTAGGATTCCATTGATCTCAAGTCCAAGAACAAGCAACATTAATCTATGGTGATAGAGGTCAGAAAAGTGATTACCTCTGGGCAGAAAGAATTTCAATGGAAACCAGTAACCAGTTGCCGACAAGTTGACTCAGATTCGTAATAACCTCACGCGTGTCAGAGTAGAACTCTGCTCCATAGGGTTCAATTTCTGATTTTTTAGAAGCACATCATCAAGCCTATCTTTTGGGTGCCTCTGGGTGGACTCGAACCTCTAAGCTTTTTAAGTAGCCAAGTGCTACTTAAATGTTTACACCACCCCGCGAATCCTCTGAATCAGAAGGGGCACAAAGAAACCTTCTAGATTGATGGAAATGTTATATAAATTAATCTGGGAAATACATACAAGGGTGTACGCATTTGTCAAAACTAATGGAGTTAATAGGCTTAAGATTTGTGCATTTTGTTGTTGTTAGGTGCCATCAAGTTAGTTCTGACTCATAGTGATCCTGTGCACAACAGGATGAAACACTGCCCGGTTCTGCGCCATCCTCACAATTGTTGTTATGCTTGAGCCCATCAGTCAGAACAAGGCCACCTCGAAACAGACCATCAATTACTCACGTGCAAGTTGAAGTTGAAGCTGAAGAAAATTACAAGTCCATGAGAGACAACCTTGAGTATATCTCATTTAAGTTTAGACACCATCTCAAGAATACATTTGGCACATTGAACACTAATGACCAAAGACCAGATGAGTTGTGGGATGACATCAAGGACATCCTACATGAAGAAAGCAAAACATCATTGAAAAGACAGGAAAGAAGGAAAATACCAACATGGATGTCAGAAGAGACTCTGAAACTTGCTTTTGAACCTAGAGTAGCTAAAGCAAAAGGAAGAAATGATCACGTAAAAGTGCTGAACAAAAGATCTCAACAGGCAGCTCCAGAAGACAAAGTAGAGCGTTACAGTGAAATGTGCAAAGATCTGGAGTTAGAGAACGAAAAGGGAAGAACACACTCGGCATTTCTCAAGCTGAAAGAATAAAGAAAAAATTCAAGCCTGGAGTTGTAATATTGAAGGATTCTATGGGCAAAACACTGAACGATGCAGGAAGCATCAAAAAAAGATGGAAGGGATACACAGAGTCATTGTACCAAAAAGAATTGGTCAACATTCAACCATTTCAGGAGGTAGGATACGGCCAAGACCCAATGGTGCTGAAGGAAGATGTTCAAGCTGTACTGAAGGCATTGACAAAAAACAAACATCCAGGAATTAGTTAATATTATTATGTATTAGAGCATATAATGTAATATGTAATATATATAATTATATATCCTATATTAGCTATTATTATTCCGTGGCAGTAATGATCTAATAGCTAAGCTAGCATGGGAAGACCTACAACGTGCAGGCACTTTGCTAAAGACTTTAAGTGAATTACCTCATGTAATCGTTATAGCAGCCTGTGAGTTAGGTACCATTAACACCACCATTGTCCCACAGATGAAGGTAGCAAGAGAAGAGATTCAAAGCTTGTTGAAAAATAGGCATCGGTGCAAGGTTTGAACCCCAAAAGTCAGGTTCTGCAGTGCATGACCCCCCCACACCACCCCATACAATAGCCACTCACTGCACATGGCTACTGAGCCCTAGAAACGGCCAAGTCCAAGTTGAGATGTGCTGTGAGTGTAAACCACACACCAGATTTTTTTAATGTGGCAAAAAACATGTAGCAAAACATTTGCTGTCTTATGGGTACAATTCAGTACATTAATCCATTCGCCATGTGGTGCACCCATCACCACTCTCCATTTCCAAATGTTTTCATCACCCCAAACAGAAATTCAGTATCCTTTATGCAGTAACGCCTCACTTTCCCCTTCCTGCAGCCCCTGATAACCTCTAGAAAACTTCAGTCTCTACGCACTTGCCTATTCTAGATACTTCATAGAAATGGAATCATATAATATTTGTCCTTTTGTGTGTGACTTATTTCACTCGACATAATGTTTTCAAGGGTCGTCCATATCACAGCATGTATCAGAATTTCATTTTTCTTCATGGCTGAATAATACTCCACACACAACAGATTTTGAAGACTTAGTTTAAAATATGTAGCTAATAATTGTTTCACATTGATTACATGCTGACGTCATTTGGATATACTGGGAAAAATAAAATACCAATACCAAACCCAAACCCAAACCCATTGCCATCAAATCCATTCCAACCATAGCAACCCTACAGGACAGAGTAGAAGTGCCGCGTAGAGCTTCCAAGGCTGTAATCTTTATGGAAGCCGACTGCCACATCTTTCTTCTGCAGAGTGGCTGGTGGGCTCAAACCACGGACCTTTTGGTTAGCAGCCAAGTGCTTAACCACCGTGCCACCAAGGCTCCTGAAAATAAAATATATTCTTAAAATTAATCTTATCACCAGCTTCTTTTTATTCTTCCTTTTAACGTGCCTACTAGAAAATCTAAAATTACATATGAGCTTCACATGATATTTCTACGGGACCGTACTGCCCTAACCACTATACCACTTTGCCCTTAGTGTATGGGGTTGACGGTTTGGCTTGCCTCCCAGCCCCTCTATGCAGGTCTGTGATGTTGCTGCACCTGAACCTTAGTCCCTGCACCAGTGGGTTAACTCCTTTGTCCCTCGTGCCCGACTGAGTGTGTGCATGTGTGCGTGTCCTCTTCAAAGACATTTCCTGCTGGGCTCCCCCACTGCCATTTGGAACATCACGCCACATCGATGAGGGGTGGGACAAGGCAGAGGCCCCCCACGTGAGCGTAGAATCACACCCCTCTCCTGCTGGCCCCTCCATCTGACGGCCCACAAGCCCTCCAGTAACAGGTTCTGGCCCCCGGCAAGGTTACTGAAGCTGAGATCAGCTGTCCTTCCTCTCCTAGGGAAAATAAAAATACTCTAATTAAAGCTGGGAAGGCCCTGGGAACAACAGTGCTGGTGCCAGGGCTGATGGATGTAATTCAATTTGGAGCGTGAAGAGCTGGACTTTAGGCTCTTGCTGTTGCCAAGCCGTTTGGAAGGCAAAAATGACCCCAAACAAATGGATTTAAAAATAAGCTAATGCAGGCCAGCCCAAGTGGGCATGAAAGCCATGGAAACACCCCTGGTACATCTCTAACCAGGGGTACAGATGAGTTCATTGGGCTTCGGGGCCCAGACACACCTGGGTTCAAAGCTCAGCTCCATCTTGGCTAAGTCACCTGACTCCTCCAATCCTCAGTTTCCACATCTGGGAACTGGAAGTCGTTTTGGCACCCTCCTCGCCCCAGGTCATCGTACAGATTGAATGAGGCGGCCCCCAGACCTTCTGTTAGTCCAGGACAGGAACCATTCCCGAAGCCAACTCTTCAAACAGGGATTGGACTGGACAATGGGATAGAAAAAGATGCTGGTGAAGAATGAGCTTCTCGGATCAAGTAGACACTTGAGACTATGTCGGCATCTCCTACCTCGACGGGAGATGAGAGGGCAGAGGGGGTCAGTAGCTGGCGGAATATTCACAAAAAGAGAGCGTGGAGGGAAGGAGCGGGCTGTCTCATTAGGAGGAGAGCAATCAGGAGTATATTTATAAAAAAAAATTTATATATAGCAAGGTATATATAAATTTTTGTATGAGAGACTGACATGATTTGTAAACTTTCTCTTAAAGCACAATAAAGATTAAAAAAAAAAAAAAGTTGAATGAGTCAATTCAGGTAAAGCACCTGACTCTGGGCCCAGGCACAGAGTAAGCGCGCAATTAAATGGGAGCCCTTCTCTTTCTTTTTAGCCCCCAGTCCTCCCCAACTTCACACTGAACATCCCTATTCTGTTCTCAGGAGGTGCCTGGAATTGCAGACGGATCCCTGGCTCCTGGGGTGATATCCTTGGAATGTGGAGAGGAGGGGCTGAGGTAAGGTTTGCTGGGCTGAGGTATTGTCACATCACATCTACAAAGCATGGTTGCAACTAGCTACTGAAGTCTTCTAGAAGGAAAGATACAAGGACCTAGACATTAAACCTCTTAAAGGTTTTAGAAAAAAGGATGAAGTAGCTCTGTATTAGACAAAAAGAATAATTTATTTTTTATTCTGGGATGGGGGGATGGAATGGGGAAGGGAGATTAGAAAAGCTGATTCAGGTTAGGAAGAGAAAAGCCAGCAAGATGGCGAGAGGCTGGACCTAGGGGAGGAGAAGGGGGTTTTGAATCACCCAACACTACCACCAACCCCAAAGGGACATTTTAAAACCTGTGGTGCCCAATGTTCCATTCTGAAGTTGTTTGCCTGAAAGCAATGTAAAACCCTCCCCTGTCTTCCACCCCAGCCCTGAAATATGTAGAAAATTCTACTATCTTCAAAAATGATTTGTGCAATTGGATTTTTCTTTTTCTTTCTTTCTTTTTTTTTTTTTAAATGAGATTCGAACAGGAAGCTGAGATTCATGACTGGACTGATGTGGGGCCACGAAGTATGGAAGCAAGAACCATGAAAACACAAATCCTTCTGAGAGCTGGCAGGAATCGTGAGGAAGGCCCTGAAATTCTCAGGCCACTGCTGAGATGGCATTATGTTAAGACCTCACCCCACCACGCCTCCCCCAAAAATCTTCCTCCCAAGGTAGACATTCCAGAAATTTGGAGCCCTTCCTCTCTGTCAGTGGCTGGCTCTGTATCATTTGGGATTCTTTGAATGAAAAATGAAAAACAGACTAAATCTAACTTAAGCAACAAAACCAAACCAGTCTCCATCAAGTCAGTTCTGACTTATGGCGACCTCATGTCTGTCAGAGTAGAACTGTGCTCCATAGCATTTTCAATGGCTGGTTTTTCCAAAGTAGATTGCCAAGACTTTCTTCCGAGGTGTCTCGGGATAGGCTCGAATCATCAACCTTTTTGTTGTACCACCCAGGGGCTCCACAAAGAAACTGGAGATAATAATTTTAGTAGTATACTTTATTAACCCAATACAGCCCAATTATTTCAACATGCAATCAATACGAAAAAGTATTAATGAGATATTTTATGTTCTTTATATTTTCACACTTTATTCTTTCACACTGATTTCTTTTCTCGTGTGTGTTTTACACTTACGGCACATCTCGCTTTAGATTAGCCACATTTCAAGCACTCAATAGTCACATGTGGGTGTTGTAGTGAACATCACCAAAAAAACCAAACCAAACCTGCTGCTGTCGACTTGATTCCAACTCATAGTGACCCCAGAGGACAGAGGAGAACGGCTGCATAGGGTTTCCAAGGACTGCCTGGTGGATTCAAACCGCCAACATTTTGGTTAGCAGTTGTAGCTCTCAACCACTGCGCCACCAGGGTTTCCAGTGGACATCACAGTGGTGGACAATCTACCTCTCGTTTAATCCTCCCAGTAGCCTGTGGGGTGTTAATAGTCCCATTTCACAGATGAAGACACGGCCTTCAAAGCTAAGTGACTTGCCTAAGCCTACACAGTTAGAAAGAGCAGAGCTAGGGTTTGGGGCTGTCTGGCTGGTTCTAATACTGCCCTACTGAGAACCGGGTGCCCTCTCCATCCTCTGGAACCCCCACGCCCCTCTCAGGCCATCCACCCTCCGAGCCATTGATCACCGCCATGATTTATGGCCCTTCTGCCAGGCAGCCCTGGAGACATAATTAATTTGTTTCTGCTGTGAAGTCCTGCCTGGATGCCCTCTCCTCCCTGCATCGCCTCTGCCTCCAGCCCAGACGATCGATTCTGAGTTGTCAATGGGGCCGAGCCGTAACCTACAGCTGCGGTTAGATTTGCTTAATCAGGCACTTGCTCAGAGCAGCTCATCTGACAATTTTATTGGTCCGGGAGCATCATATTTCACTGTGTGTTTCCGCCCCAGATTCTTGTTCCTGTATCAGCCAGGGTGGATGGTGGATCTGCTGCCTTGTGTATTACAACAGGGCCCATACTCTTTTCAGGCAAGAGGGAACCCTACTGGCTGGAGTGTAATTGATTATCTGAGCTGGAAGGGATTACCTGTCAACCAAGCAGCATTTATTGAGCTCCATCTGTGTACTTAGCTTTCAGTGGAATATTATTACTGATAACAATACCAATAACTATAATAACAATGATAACTGCGCCACTATGAGTTGGAATCGCTCGATGGCAGCAGGTAAGTTACCATCTCTAAGCCAGGTCTCCTCATCTCTAAGATGGATGTCGGAGTTGTAGCTCGTTCACAGAGTTATTGTCGTGGGGAGCAAATGAGATGATAACATAAAGTACTTAGGGGAGTGCTTAGCACGTAGTAGGCCCTCGATAAATAAGAGTTGCTATAAAGTAGACTTCTGCACTCCCAGCCCTCTTCTCCCAAAAGCAAACCGAGGTTCTCTGAGTTTAGAATTACAAATGACCTAAACCAACCGTCCCCCTTTGCCTCAGGGACTGCTCTTTGCAAGTGTCATTTCTAACAAAGCCACTTTAGAGCCCATACTGTCCCAGGAGATGCTTCTGGTCTCATGTGACATGGACATTCTCTAGCATAGCTTGGAACCCTCACTCTCGATGCCCCCCTCCCCTGGCTGACAGTTCTCCAACCCCCACTGCTTCTCAAACCCAGTCCATCTCTCCTTCCTTCATCTGCAGCCCAGTGGAAATGAAAGGTACCCAGATGGCAAGAAGGTGGTGGTTACTTGGAAAGCTAGGACAAATCCCAGGCTGAGACCCTGGCTATTAACACCTGCTGTTGTGGATACCTGAAACAGCCAGAACGTTGCCTGTGCTGAGCTCTTTACAAACATTCACTCGTTTAATCCTCATGGTCAACCTGTGTGGTAGATGATATGATTATCCCCATTTTCCACTTTAAGAAATCAAGTCTCAGAGAAATAAACTTCCCTGAAAACACACAGCTAAAAAGTAACAGAGACAGGATACCAACCCCAGAGTCCACATTCTTAACAACACTGCTCTGTTGCCTCCTTCCCAAAAGCCAATGGTCCCTTTTATACACAGCAACCTTTCAATATGAATTTTAGGAAAGAGCCCACAGCCAAGTGGATCTTTGTCTAACCTTATCTGTATCATGTCCCTGGGTGGTGGAACTGGTTAATGTACTCGGCTGCTAACCAAAAAGTTTGGAGTTCGAGTCCACTCAGAGGCACTTCGGAAGTGAGACCTGGCAATCTACTTCCAGAAAATCAGCCACTGAAAACCCCATGGAGCATAGATGCACACGGGGTCATCATGAGTCGGAACTGACTCGACAGCAACTGATTTTGTTTGCTTCTTTGCTTGTTTTTGTCTATATCATAAAGGTAGAAAGAAAAATCCAGTGAGGAAGAATTGGCAAAGAGCCTGCGGCAGGAGGGAGCGAAAAAGTCACCCGAGATTACAGAGGTCACAGCAGGGTGTCTGTATAATGAAGACACACAAACGGAAGTGAGGCAGACACCCGGAGACTAAACAATCAAAAAGTTTGTAATTCTTAAAAAGGGCTTCACAAAATAGGATAGACTTGCGAAGCAGCATAATATTCTGGGATAGTAACGAAAGTTGCTTTCCCCTCTGCATCTCCTTATAGCCCATGACCTTCACCTTATCTGGGCAGCAGCTGGCCGACAAGGTATCTCTGCCTAAAAAGTCATTGGCACAGAAGAGTGGAGATAATACAGAAGTCAAGCTCCTGACTTGTGAGTGTTGAAGTCTGTTGTTGTTAAGTGCCATTGAGTTGGCTCCCACTCATTTTTATTGTTAGGTGCTGTTGAGTTGGTTCTGACTCATAGCAATCCCACGTACAACAGGACAAAACACTGCCCCGTCCTGTGCCAGGATCTCACAATCGTTACTGTGTTGAGCCCATTGTTGCAGCCACTGTGTCAATCCATCTGGGTGAGGGTCTTCCTCTTTTTCGATGACCCTCTGCTTTATCAAGCATGATGTCCTCTCCAAGGACTGGTCCCTCCTGACAACATCTCCAAAGTACGTGAGAAGAAGTCTTGCCATCCTCACATCTAAGGAGCATTCTGGCTGTACTTCCTCCAAGACAGTTTTGTTTGTTCTTCTGGCAGGCCATGGTACAGTCAATATTCTTCACCAACAGCACGGTTCAGAGGGATCAATTCTTCTTTGGTCTAGACTTCTTGAATTGGAATCTCTGGCTATTTGACCTGAGAAAAGCTTCAGTCTAATGAATTCCCCAGGAGGCTCTGCTGTACACTAAAGTTTAAGAACCACTGTTGTGCTGCAGATAAAGCATTTGGAAGAGTGTGGAGCCCTGGTAGCACAGTGATTAAGTGATATGGCTGCTAACCAAAAGGTTGGCAGTTCAAATTCACCAGCAGCTCCTTGGAAACCCTATGGAGCAGTTCTACTATGTCCTCTAGGGTCACTGTGGGTCAGAATCAACTTGATGGCAACAAGTTTGGTTTTGGTTTTTGGAAGCGATAACAAGATGCCTGATTTTTAGAAAAGTTCCCCTGGACTTGAGGAAGAAGAGGATGAGAGGGGAACCAAAGCACTCAGATGATGGGAAGACACTGAGGAAGAACTCTACTCCTCATTCACCCCGCTCCCAGGCCAATTCTGGGGGTGACAAAGGACTCCCGGTAGTTTGGGAGATCCGAGAGCAGCAGGCACCTGCAGCAGCCCTTGCCTTGGGTGGAACCTGGGGAGGGGAGGTGGCAAGACCCCAGAGTTCTCAGTACCCAGCATGCATTGTTCTGAGATTTATCTTTCTGAGACTCCTACACTGTAGCGCAGTGTAAGAACAGAACAATCCAGGTGCCCACATGGGTCCGGGAAGTGGAGTTTCTAAGTCCCAGAACTGAGTGAGAGCAGCAGAAGGGCTCCTCCTATCAGCCAAGCTAGGGGCCTGAAAGGACTTTATAGCCAAACATACAGACTTGTTCAGCAATGACCTCTGTGGTCAGATGCACCAGAAGCAGACAGGTCAAGGACGTTGTAGCTGTTGCCAGAGGAACTAGACTAGGATGGAAGGACCAGAGCTCCACCCAACCGCCATGCCTTGGCTTATGTATGACCCCTGGGAAATGCCAATTTGACCTGGCTGGACATGACTTCTGGAAACCCTGGTGGCGTAGTGGTTAAGTGTTACGGCTGCTAACCAAAGGGTTAGCAGTTCAAATCCACCAGGCGCTCCTTGGAAACTCTATGGGGCAGTTCTACTCTGTCCTATAGGGTCGCTGTGAGTCGGAATCAACTCGACAGCACTGGGTTTGGTTTTTGGTTTTGGACTTGACTTCTGCTCTGAGGCAGCATGGGGTCTACAGCAGATGCTACTAGTGTCCTGTCTACATCCCTCGGACCCTTGACCATTTTCACACACATTCTCCCATACACTTTGACTCCCTAGGGTCAACACATCTCTTCGGGCTTACAGAACCCTGTGGTCTGCCCAAGCAGAGAGCTGGAAGGGCCTGGCACTCACATCCCCTTAGAACACCCCACAGCTAATGCCTGATGGCTGCCTGCAGCGGGAGGAGGATACCAATTCTCCAGCTTCCATGCCCTGGATCTGGAAATCTCCTATGTGTGGCCTTCACTGTCCACAGAACTCTGCAGGATGAGTGAAGGTAACCTCCATGGGACAGTGCTTGACCCCCTTCCCTTCCTGGTCTCACATGCTGTAAAAAAAAAAAAAAAAGGCATGGGGGCAGGGTCTGACCTCCTCTCTCTTCACAAGGGGAAAGGAGAATCAAGATCAACAGCCCAAGCCTGATTGTTATAAAGCGATGTAGGACATGCCTCCTCTCTCCACCATCTTTACCAATTCTGACTCCAGCCATCCCTCCCATGGCACCCTGTACTTTTCTGCTGGGTTCGGTAATTCATTGCAATGGCCACTCAGAACTCACAGACCATACTCACGATTATAGGATTTATTAGGGAGGTAACAGACTACAATTCAGGTTGAGGAACACTCAGGATACAGTTCTTCCATCAGGACAGCCTCTTCTCAGCTGTGCTCACAGGCAGGCCTCTCTCTGGCCCTCAGCCTCTGTCCTGCTCAGGCCCCTTCCAATAAGTGCTCAGAGGCACCCTACTCTGCCAGTAAGCCTTGGTCCAAAGGCACTCAGCTTTCCCGCTCCGTGGGCTGGGAGGCCCACTGCTCCGTCTCCTTCCCATCTCTCCTGCCACCGTTTCTCGCCGTCTTCAGGGTTACAGCTCACTCTCTGTCTCATGGGTCCAGAAGCTTCTCAGCAAAGGGATCCTGGGTCCAAAGGACATGCTCTCCACTCCTAGCTGTCCTTCCTTGGTGGTAGGATGCTCTCTCCTGCCTCTGGGATGGCTCACCTCAAGCCCAGTGGGATGGCAAGACTGACCAGTCCCCTTGGTGGGTCACAATTACCCCATCTACACAGTCCCACCCAATCACCTGGGTGGGAGTTACAAGACTATGGTGAGAAGGGGCACACTACAGCAATCTATCATACCGCACTCGCCTACTCCTTGTTGGGGTTTTCCTGGGAACACTTCCTTATAAGTCACTTTTACATAATTCCTCATCTCAGAGTCTATTTCTGAGAAATCCAGTGTAAAACAGGAGCTCAAAATAAAACTGAGTTTAGTTATAGGAAATCTTTTTTTAAGTCACACTTTTATGCCTGCCTGAGTTTATAGACTGAGATGTTAATGGCTACAATTATTAATGAACATAATAATAAAAGCGACTTCTTTCTAGTACTTCTGTATTTTCATGAATGATCTCATTAAACCCATGAGTCAGAAACCATTGTTATCCCCACTTATCAGTTTCAAGAGGTTTAATAACTCTCAGTTCAAGGGCTAGCCACAAAGTCTTAGACACACTCCCTGCCCTCAAGGAATGGTCAGGCCAGGAAGATGAAGTCCCACCCAAACCACAGGTGCGAAGCCGAGGTCTGGCCAGAGTCTGTGCTCTGAGCAGAAGCGCTAAGGGGATTCACGGACAGTCACCAAGCTGGCATACCCTGGTCTCCTCCTTCACAGGAAGCTCTGGGCTGGGACAGCAGCTGGACCAGGAGACATGGCAGGAGCCGGCCTCGCAGGCGGCCCTTATAGCAGAATGGGCAGAGCGAGGCCCTTGGTTCAAATCCCAGCTTCAGCACTTACCTGCTGTGTGGCTTTGGGCAAGTCTTGTTACCTCTCTGAAGCTCAGTTTCTTCACTTACGAAGTGGGATTAACGATGATTAAAAATGCAGATCCCTTGGCTAGCTCTCCAGTGGCCTGCGTGTGGGATCCTGACATCTGTGTTCTTAAAAAGTTCCCAGTCTAAGTGTACTGATGGTTGCGATTTACTCCAACATGTTTAAATAATAATAATAATAATAAATAAGGATGAGTAGATTGATAACAGATAAAATAAGAAAAATAAAATGTTAATGGCAGCATCTTGTGGTAAATAAAATTCTTTCAACTTTGTCATGAGTTCAATTCCTGGCCAACATACCTCATGCTCAATCATCACCCATCTGTCAGTGGAAGCTTATGTGTTGCTTTGATGCTGAACAGGTTTCAGCAGAACTTCCAGACTAAGATGGGCTAGGAAGAAAGGCCTGGCGTTCTACTTCCAAAAATCAGCCTATAGAAACCCTATGGATCATAACAGTCCAATCGTAACTGATCACGGGGATGTCAAAGGACTGGACAGCACTTTGTTCTGTTGTCCACGGGGTTGCCTTGAGTCAGGGGTGGCTGTGAGTCAGGGGTTGCTATGAATGGGGCAAACTCTACGCAGCTAACAACAACATGTTTGAAGCTTTTCATAATAAAATGCTGATGGAAAAGCCTCCCAACAAATTCTTGTCTGATGCAAATTGTCCCTGTCTGTTCTTTGATGAGTCACTTTGATGACCTAAGCCAGGGAGAGGCAGAGCAGGGAAGGCAAGGGCTGGAAGTGCTTATCCTCCCAGGATTCCCTTTCTTGAGTGTTTCAGTCTGTTCTTTACATTTTCCTTTTGGTTGAGAGTTGTCAAACTGAGAGAGCATGTCCCCCGGCAAGGTCCTCAGCTGAGAAGGCTGGTTCTGATCGTGTGATAGTGGGAGCAGGGCTGTGGGGACCTGGGGGAGAGACAGAGATGGATGTCATCAGGCGCAAGATGTATCTTGCAGCCACCAGATGTGGCTTCACTGTGGGGCCCACGATAGCTCCCAGTGCTTTGGAAATCACTCCCATTCATCACCCTTTATGCTTCTGATTCATCTTGCAGGCAAGACAAGTCGTTTTACGCTGCAGCAAGAAAGATTCCTTTTATAGCCCTCTGAATCAGTGGGCTGTTTATTCTCGCTCTCAAAGGCTTCTGTCAGCTAAGGCTGGATCCATCCAGGTTCATCCTAAAGTGCTTCCCTCCAGCAGACAAGGCCACGAGCAGCTACAAACCTCGTTGGTAATTCACATAGGCTCAGAGAGATGGCCATACCACCGTCAAAACAACAGGGGTCACAGTTAACAAGGTCCCTTCTCGTTGGAGGTACCGAGTATATAACAAGAGAACACCAGACATCGGTCAGGGGCTGAAGGGTGGAGAACCAGCATCTTTTCTGAAGTTTATTTGTTCCTTTTTTATGATAGAAAATTAATTCAACTCTTCTTTATAGTAGTTCAATGCCTGACACACCAAAGCTATGTCACTATCTTTAGCATAGAGACTGACACAGTAAATACTTAATAAATTTCTGAATGAATAAATGTACAGACAATATAGAAAAATACATTCTCCTTCGTGGGTTAATAACATAGAAAAACCAGTTGCCATCGAGTCCATTTCAACTCATGGAGCCCCCGTGTGTGTGCAAACAATTAACGCAGTCGGCTGCTAACAAAGAGATTGGAAGCTCAAGTCCACCCAGGGGCACCTCAAAAGAAAGGCCTGGTAATCTACTTTGAAAAAATCAGTTTCAATGGAAAACCGCATGGAGCATAGTTCTACTCTGATCCACTTGGGGTCACCAGTATAATACAGCTATTGTCGTTAGGTGCTGTAGGGTCGATTCGGACTCATAGCAACTCCATGCGACAGAACAGACCTGCCCCGTAGGGTTTTCTAGACTTCACGGGAGCAGATTGCAAGGTCTGTCTCCTGCAGAGCCATTGGGTGGGTCCGAACCACCAAAATTTTGTTTAGCAGCTGAGTGATTAACCATCGCACCACCGGGGTTCCTAAAGCCATTTTTGCAAACAAGATTTGGTAGATTGTTTGCAAAAATGGCTTTAATTATTCCCCTCACTGTATTTATTCCCCTTCGCAATGTGACTTTGCATCTCCTCCCATCAAGAGGTGGGATCTACTTTCCTGCCCCTTGAAATCCTGATTGGCCTCATGGCTGGCTATTTTAATTAAAATTAAAATTAATTGAAAATTCAGTTCCTCAAGCACATTTCAAGTGCTCAATAGCACCCGTGACTAATGGCTACCATATTGGACAGCACAGATGTGAAACTTTCCCATCATCACTGAACATGCTATCAGATGGCACTGGGCTAGGAAGTGGCAGGACCACGATTCTAGCTCAGGTGACTTCGGTGCTTTGCTTGCCTGCCTGCCTCCTGCCAAGCTGAGTTCTTTTCAAGAGTTGCTCCCCTGGTGCATGTACAGGTTTGTTTACACATTATTATCACCTGTCAGGGAGGCTGGGGGGAAGCAGAGGTTCATAATCAAAGGGTGATGGCAGCTGGCAAAAGGATCAATGAGAAAGAGAGAAGTCATCTCTGAAATGTTGATGTGAAGTCATTAAGAAAATATCACTTGATTTGCCAAAAGGAGACATAAAACAACATAGATGTCACCACCCCCCACCCAAATCTTTAAAGCAGGATGACCCACCCACGTGGGACAAGAATAACTGCCCCATTCCTTGAGACTGCTAAGAAAGGGGCCATATTGATCTGTCTGAGATGGCTGGGGTTGAAGAAAGCCTATCGGTTCACAGCGGCAGGGTGACGAGCACTGCTGGATATGTTCACCACGCTGATCTGGTTGGATGAGATATTTGAATGAAGAGTGCAGACCAGCTAAAGAGAAAACCCAGGAACGACATTCCAAATAAGACTGTAGTCATGCAGCAACATCCCACCTCCATCATCCTGCCACAGGTAGCCTCAAGCTGAGTTCACGGGCTTTCCTTCTTCTTCCCCTCACTGATTCTATGGATAACCAAGAGGGAAAAAAAATACCATCCAGCCAACTCCGACTCATGGAAACCCAAGTGTTTCAGAGTAGAATTGTACCCCATAGGGTTTTCAATGGCTATGATCTTTCAGAAGTCAATTGAAGGTGCCACTGGGTAGATTCGAACTGCCAGCCTTTCGGTTAGTAGCTGAGCTCTTAACCATTTGCACCACCCAGGGACTCCTAAGGATGGCCAAAAGGGCACATATATCCTTTGCTTTACAAATATTGGTCAAGTACTTACTGTGTGCCAGGCAGTGTTCTAGGCACTGGGGGTGCAACAGTGAACAAAACGTGGTCCCTGCTCTCACAGCCATACAGTTCAGTCAGGGAGAAAGAAAAGTATACGAGCCATAATAACAGACAGCAGCTGATAGACGCCTATGGTGATCCCCTGTAGGCAGTGGGCGTATCGGTCTGGAGATGTATGTGGGCGATCCAGGTTGTGAGGTTACAGGAGCCAACAGTCCACAGAGGGTAACTAAAGTCATGGAAGAGGATGCAACAGCCCAGAGAGAACGCGCAGCATGAAGACGTCAGGAGCCCCGACGTGGATCCTGGAGGAGCACCCACCTCATCTGACACTCTAACACTGAAATTCTAGCCACTGGCTGCTGAGACCATCCATTAAAGGAGCTGCAGGTAAGATCTCAGGGAAGCACAGGGAAAAGTGATAACTAAGAAGTATCTGAATTAAGGAAATAATTCTCTAGCATTTTTTAATTAAAACCTTCAACTCGAGAAGCTTGTTAATTTTAGCTTCAGCAAGTGGTTCTCCCACCACTCAGCACCCTGCTGCCTGAGCACCGTCTGAAGTGGCTGCCTCTGATTTCCCTAATTTGTGAGGGGCTTGCACTTCGGGTGGCAGGCGGGTGATTGCAGCCAGATGGGAAACCCCTCCAGAAGCAGATTCCTGATGGATTTTTGCAGCCAGCAGGGGGCTGGAGGGAATCCTGGGGTCTTTCTTATCCTCTCCACCCCCTCCTCAGATTAAATGCATTTTAAGGGAAAAGAAAAATCTCAAATGCAGGGTGGTTGACAAAGAGACAGGCTGGTTGAGCAACCCCCCACCGTGTGAGTAATACCCGTTGCCATTGAGTCCATTCCGACTGACTGACGGCAGATCCCATGTGTTACAGAGTAGAATTGCTCCAAGGGGTTTTCACGGCAGTAATCTTTATGGAATCAGGTCGCCAGGCCTTTCTTCCATGGTGCCACTGGATGGGTTCAAACCGCCAACCTTTAGGTTAGTGGTTGAGTGCAAAGCGTTTGTAGCACCCAGGGACCTAGAGAGGAATGTTAATTCCTGGTGAGCTCCATGGATAGACTAATAAGAGTAGTTAATATTTATTGAGCTCTTACTGTGTGCCAACCACTGTGCTCTGCTTATACTATCTCATTTAATCCTTACATTAACCCTGTGAGTTAAGCAGTATTGTTACCCCCATTTTACAGATGAGAAAACTGAGGCTCAGAGAGCTGTAGTGGCTTACCAAAGGCCCCACAGCTAGCAAGTGGAAAAACCAGGAATCCAGATTCCAAACAGTAGATAAAGGAGCATTACTGAGCAAAAGCAAAAACATGGGATCTGGAGCTAGAGAAACTAGTCTGGAGTCACTTGCCATATACAGCATGCTCAGTGCTGTTATTAATAGTACAGAGCCCTGGTGGTGCAGTGGTTAAGCATTTGGCTGCTAACCAAAAGGTCGGCAGTTTGAATCCACCAACTGCTGCTTGGAAACCCTATGGGGCAGTTCTGCTCTGTCCTATAGGGTTGCTATGAGTCAGGGTCAACTTGACAGCAACGAGTCTCGTTTTGTATTTACACTATGATGATGACCCCCAGGCTTTAAATGGGCTTAAGAAAACTACCCACCTCAAACACTCAGAGATATAGGCAAAGGTTCACATTCAAGGATGTTTATCCCAGCATCATTTATTCATAACTATGAAAAGTTGGAGCCAACCTAGAAGTCTAAAGATTGGGAATTGGTGTGCTAAGCTATGGTGGATCCGTATACTGTAACAGCATGCATGTGTTAAAAATCAAATGTACATAAATACCTAACGACATGGGAAAATGGTCAGGATATAGTGTTAGTTTGGGGAGTTTATTTATTTATTTATTTTTTCTAAAGCAGGTTGTCAACAGTATAACACTATTTGTATAAAAATTATTTGAAATATAATATATACATTATTGTAGAAAAATGTGTGCTAATGTATAAAAATAACATGTTAAATGCATGAAGATTGAAAAGAAATGCACTAAAAGTTTCCTCTTAATATTGTGATTATGAATTACTGTAATTTTATTCCTCGTGATATTCTGTATTTTCTGTAATTAGCACATATTCTTTTGTAATGAGGAAAAGTTTTTATTATTATGTTTTAAATTTCTACATGCTCTAGTTTTTCTAACACTCCTTCGCTGTTGTTTTAAGAATGCAATACTCTCTTCCACCTTTCCAAACACATTTATCAGGTTTTGTCTGTCGTCTTCTGTTTGCTCTGTTGTCTCTGCTTACTTGGGGATTCATTTTTCTCTTTCAGGAGTGGTTTCTTTTTCAGATACTCAGTGATTCTTGGTTTATGCTCATCTTCATATATGTAGTGCAGTGTGCCTGTCTGTACATGGTATTTCTATCTATTTTTGTCTGCTTTTGAGGACTGTGGGGGTGAGACATGTTGTGAGGTGAAGCATGTTAGCAGCTTGTCTTCTGGTGTGGGAAGTCCCCTCCTCTATGGGATCAGTAGCTCCCAAGACCCATTCTGCCCTTGGGTCTCAGTGTCCACATTTCTACTCCCAATAAGTGAAGAGGGGAAAGGACCCAATCAGCCTTACCGGGCAAAACATAACCAGTTGCCACCTAATTGACTCCGACTGATGGCAACCCCATGTGTGTCAGAGGAGAACTGTGCTCCATGGGGTTTTCAGTGGCTGATTTTTTTGGAAGTAGATCACCAGGCCTTTCTTCAAGGTGCCTCTGTGTGGCCTTAAACCTCTAACTTTTCAGTTAGCAGTCAAGCATCTTAACCTTTTGCACCACCCACGGACTCCAGACAAAACACAGCACTCAAGTAATGCCCCCCTGGTCATCACCCCAAAGCCCTCTTCTACTCCTTCTGGGTTTAGGGCAATGGCTTTCTCCAGGGTTCCTTCTCCATGACACAGATATTATGCAGCTTAAATCTTTCAGGAGTTCTTCAAAATGCCTAGTCCATGAACAATGCACTCCCCCACCACTACAAAGTTGTTGATTAAAAAACCAAACCCATTGCCGCTGAGTCGATTCCAGCTCATAGCGACCCTATAGGACAGGGTAGAACTGCCCCATAGGGTTTCCAAGGAGCGCCTGATGGATTCGAACTGCTGACCTTTTGGGTTGAGGTTAAATTTTTTTTTCCTCTTTATTTTATGGAATTTGGGCAGGAGAGAATGTCATTTGTGTGCTAAGTCTACTCTCTAAATGTTTGAAACTAACTAAATAAAAATCATATAAGAAATACAGCCTATCTTCTTATGAGCATAAACTGAGATAGTAAGCGGGGAAAGAAAAGTATTTTAAAACTCTAAAGCCCTGGTGCCTTAGTGGTTAAGTGCTACGGCTGCTAACCAAGGGGTCAGCAGTTCTAATCCACCGGGCGCTCCTTGGAAACTCTATAGGGCAGTTCTACTCTGTCCTATAGGGTCACTATGAGTCAGAATCCACTTGACGGCAGTGGGTTTTGGGTTAAAGCATCATAGAGATGTTATTGTTGTTATACTCCTATGTTCATGACAGAACATAGGATCAGGAGGATGATGGAAGGGGAGAGGTGAAAGGAAGCTCACAGGCTGGCCAGTCCCGTTGCGGGTTCGCAGCAGAGCCCTTTCTTCCAAGGAGAGCTTACGTGGAAGCCTAGGCAAGCAGAGCCATCTGAGCTGACTCACCCAACCCCCCTCTTCTTACATATGGGAAAAGTGAGGCAGCTTCCTATACCTCAGTCAGGACTTGAACCCAGGTCTCCAGACAGCATGTAGGATCTCCCTGAGCAAGCAACATAGCAGAGGTCAAGAACCGGGTGGAAAGAAATGTCTATGTGAAGAGGAAGTACAGTGTAGGGGGTTAGGAGCTTGGGTTCCCAGATGACGCAGACCTAGGTTCAAATTCTGACTCTACCAGCTACCAGCAGAGTCGACCTCTACCAAGTTATTTCTTCAGTGTTAAATGGGGTAATAACAGCACTTACATTTTAGGGTGCTTGGAGCCCCAGTGGTTCAGTGATTAAAGCAATCGCCTGCTAACTGAAGGGTCAGCACTTCAAACCCACCAGCCATTCCATGGGAAAAAGATGTGGCAACCTGCTTCCGTAAAGATTTCAGCCTTGGAAACAGTTCTATCCTGTCCTCTAGGGTCACTATGAGTTGGAATCAACTCAATGGCAACGGGTTTGGTTTTTGTTTTTTAGGGTAGTTATGAGGGCACAGGAGAAAATTCATGTCAAAAGTGCTCAAAAATGTTAACTATTAGCTCATTCAATTATTAAATAAACAAATATTTAATGACCACCTATTAGGTATCAGGCAATATTCCAGGCTTAGGGAACATAGTTGAGAATAAAACAGAAAAGTCCCTGCCCTCCTATAGAGGCTGTTCTAGAGGGAAGATAGGCACTAAACAAATAAAGTAACTGATGGCTGAGGAGCAGCAATTGTCAGAGAGGGCCCCTCTGGGGAGGGGATGTTGGGCTAAGACTTGAGTGGTAAGAAGAAGCCAAGGAAGAGAAGTCGGGGAGGCATCCTCAGCAGGGGGAACGGCTGTGCGAAGGCCCTGGGGTGGGAAGTATCTAAGGCAGGAAGTGTGCAGTGATCGAGGGGCATTTTAGCCATTGTGGCTGAAGCAGCGTGGGCAACAGGGGCAAGAGGTCAAGGTGAGGTCAAGGTGATGGCTAGAGCCAAATATGCCGGACTTGATGAGCCAAGGTCAGGAAATTTATTCAAAGGCTTTGGGTTTTGAACTTGGGGTGAGGTCTCCTTTAGGACTCATCACCTTTAGCAGGTGTCACAGTTACTGATCGCCTTGCCTAAGCCGCCCCTCCCAAACTCTGAGGGCAGAATCCATGTCCAATTCATCTTTACAAGCCCCTTTCTCCAGGTTCTAAGAAAGCGCCCTGGGTCCCTGCAAATATTTGTCGAATGAATAAAGAAACAAAGCAAAGATGGACGTGCCTATTTTCTTTGAATTTATCTTAAACCTCCTCCTGGCTCTGCTGCATCCTCTGGGAGGGGAAGGAGCGTCAACTTCACCCTCATTCTCTCATCTTTGCAGAAGCCCGGGGCCAGAGCGTTGAGATGCTCCATCCATCGCAGGAGATGGACACTCGGACTCTGCACCACCTGCTGAGACCTCAGGAACCAGGGGCTGAGCGAGAGCGAGGACTGGAAACACAGCAGGGGAAACGGCCAGCTATTCGCCATACGCTGTGGATGAGCCAGCTGGGAGGCACAAGATGAATGGAACCCTTATAATTCTAAATGAACCTACTGCCCGGGGTGACACAGCCAGGGTTCAATCCCAGCCCAGACACGTGGCCCTAGAACACTTCCAGCGAGACGTGCGGTACCCCAGCTCCAGCCAATGCAAGGTTTAGGAAAAACATGCTCAGTCCCCCCAGCCTCAAGGAACACCCCAAGAGGAAAAAGTCCCATCCCTGACTTGTCACTTTAACTCTACCTGCTGAAAACTCTTCTCTCTGCTCTTGTTTTCTCTCTCTCTTTCTGCCATTTTCCATCTTTTTTTAGTGTTGCCTCCTGGGGTTCTGACATCTGCCTTTTTATCACATGACACTACGACTTAAGGCAGGGATGGCACTTAAGTATCATCTGCTTGCCAGTTCAGATTGATGGGTGGTGGCTGACTGTGTTGAGAAGATTCCTGAGGTTTCGCCACGCTCGGATGGAGAAGCTGTGATTGACTAGTGATGTCTGTCAGGGCCTGCAATGGGAGGTGAGGGTGTAGTATCACAAATTTCTTGACCTTGTTCTAACGCCTAGAACCTATTGTGTCTTTTCCTACAGAAAGAGGAAAGAAAGAAGAAGAACATTTTCTCCAAACCATGTAATTTTGGTTTTAATTTTGCCTTGATGGGATAATACCTGTCATAATCAAGTATGTAGAATATGCCGTGGGAACTTCATATGTTACAGAACAGAACTGCTCCATAGGGTTTTCCTGGCTGTAAACTTTATGGAAGCAATTCACCAGGCCTTTCTTCTGCGGAGCCAATGAGTGGGTTCAAACCACCAACCTCCTTCCGGTTGCCATGAGTCAGAATCAACCCGACAGCATAACAACAATAATATGCCAGATGCTGAGCTAAGGTCTTTGCCTATGTTATTTTTAGTCCGCATTATTACCTTAAGGTGTCATCATAACTTTCTGACACATAAAGAAACTCGGGTTTAGAAAGATAAAGTGACTTGTCCAAGGACTGTCAGCCAATAAGTGGCAGAACCAGAATTTGAACCCAGCTCTGTTTGATTCTAAGGGATGAAGATTTCACAGCCTCCTTCAGGACTCAGTGTCTGCATTTTAAAAGCCCACCCTCCCAAGCAGCTCTCTCCTGCATTTAACCTATAGTCCTCCTGGTGCAGTAAAAACACAGCCGTCTTAGAACTCCACAATCCAAACTCAAGGCCCTGAGATACTCCGGAGCTGCGCTGTTCAATACAGCAGCCATTTGCCACACGTGGCTACTGAAAACACGAAATGTGGCTAGTCTGAATTGAGATGAGCTGTAAATGTGAAATACACACCCGATTTTAAAGACGTAGACAGAAAAGAAGAACGCAAACTATCACATTAATAATGTTTTATTTTGTCTACATGTTGAAGTTATACTTTTGATATATTGGGTTACATAAAATATATTAAACCAAAAACCAAACCCACTGCTATAAAAAAAAAAAAAAGATACTAAAATTAATTTCACTTGTTTCTTTTCCCCCCTTTTTAATGTGGTTACTGAAACATGCCAATGATCATAAAGATGACACGGGATTGGGCAATACTGTGTTCTATTATATACAAAAAATTAAAAAAAATGAATTGGAGCCGACTTGACGTGATTAACACCAACAACTGAAAAACTTAAGATTACATGTGGCTCTTATTTTGGGGTTGTAAAATATTTCTATCGGACAGTACTGCTCTAGAGACTGACCGCCTAGTCCAACCATATCATTTTTAACAGGTAAGGAGATCAATGGCTGGACAGAGAGGTGAAGTGACTGGCCTGAAGTCACATCGCATTTGGTGGCAGATAAAGGACCACAAACTAGTTTGCTTGTCCCCAAGTACTATGCCCTTTCTCTCTCAGTGGAAGAGCAGCTAGCTGGAAGCCTTTTTTCCTCCTTTCAAAGATACTTTCACGCTGGGAAAAAACTAATTTAGACCAAAGAGGAAAACCGCCGTTTTTTTTCCCACCCGATGCACGATTGAACACAACAGGGCTGCACCCAGCAGTGGTCATGATGCCTCGGACGCCTTGGCCTGGAGGATCCCATGAAGCCTGGGGGCTGACAATGCACCCGCCCCACGTAGAAGGCTGTTCCAGTTGTACCTCCTGCGAGGAACCAGGACTCTCCCCAGCAGGTCTGTTCCTACTGACAGTGGCTACACAGATTCATCTCTTGGGCTCTAGGGGTCTGGGGCAGAGGTGGAACTCCAGTGCCTCCTGAACGAGTGTGCAATTAGCTCTGGCTCCCACTGGCATTGAGAGCCTGGAGCCACCGTGACTGTGATGCCTTCATCCCTAATGTCTACTGAATCCTTACCTTCTGGTTAGCGATGCATAGTGTCTGCAACGTACCACACCACAAGGAGGTAGCATGATTCCCTCACGGAAAAGGCTGATTGACAGTGTGAGATTAGATTTGGCCTCTAGAGTCACAGTCCTGAAATTCAGATCTGACTTTGCCACCCACCCACTTAAAAAATCCTCAATGTCTCCCTATTGCAGCCAAAATGAAGGTCATAGTCTTTAGCTGTGTCTAGCAGGGGCCTCTGCTGGACAGCTCCAGGTTGCCTGCTGTAGCAGATATTGTAGCCCCCACTGACCTCCCTCAGACCAACCATCACAATGTGCTCCAGACAACTTCCCATGCCACTCTCAGCATCTCTCTGACTGAGGCTGTCCCACTGCTCTGCCTGCTGGCGAGAAGTGCTGGGAAACTGCCACCTCACAGAGCATCCCTCTATCAACAACTGAGGGGAGTTGATGTATAAATACCCCAGCCCTCTTGTCCTGCAGGGGTGATAATGCTGAGGTGCTGTTTTATACTATTTTCCAGTGTCTCCCCCTGGGATTAAGGTGCAGCTGCCCTCTGCTGGAATTGGTTTCGTTGCACTCCCTTTACTGACTGTCTTTCCTTCCCTGTCTCACTTCCCCTCTACCCTTCCCCTGCTTCCTGGAATTACTTCTTGAAGAAATCACTTGAAATGGAATCCTTGTCTCAGGGCCGGCTTTTGGAGGAAGCTGGCCTCAGACAGACACCTTCCAAACACCTGCTTCCCCCTCTTTCCTCCTGATTTCCCTGAGAGTGGGTGGATTTACCTCCTCCCCCATTACACCCAATTATGCAACACCTGGTGTGGTTCACACTGATTCCACCACTGCTCCAGGGTGTGGTTTGAGCCAATCAATGAATCCCACCCTCCCCCTCCAGTCATAGGGTTTGACTAAAAGATGGATATGTCACTGAATTTGGTCCAATGAGCACAGCCAGGCTTTAGATTTACAAACCTTTCTCCAACAGTCTTCTCTCTCTATCCCCTGGGTGTGAATAAGGAAACTTGTGTTCTCAGGAAAGTTCTTTTGACCATAAGGGAAAACAGACTTCAAATTAAGCCAACACATGAAAGGAAGAGAGAGGTGTCCCAGAGTAGCATCCTCACAAGGTGGATGAGCAGGATGGCATGAAGCCAAGGGAGAGCCTTGATGCCACTTACCTGGTAACAGGATGTCAGCAGAGAAAGTCTGGAGGCCCAGGTAGGGGTTGGTTCCGTTTATGTAATAGGCATCCAGGCTGGGTGGGCAGGTCCCCACAGTGCAGGGGCTCAAACTCTGCCCTCACAGCCACGGGTCTGGTCCTCTGCTGCCCACCAACCACTAGGGTGGACCTCTAAGGAATGAAGCACGAGCTTTCAAGTCTCCAGCCGCCACCTTCTTCCTCCTGCCCTGGGTCCTGTCCCCTCCATCTATAAGGGCATACTCAAAATTCCTTTAAGCCCCAATCATATGTAATGGTATATCAGAAAGAGGGTGTTGAAAAACAATCCATGCCTTTAGAAGCCAAGACGAGCCATGGAGGGCCAGTGTCGAGGAATACAAAAGCCAGCTGCCCTCAAAGAGGGGAAGAAATATTTTTAATCCTCCTGCAAGGTTATCCTCCACCCAAGGATGAGGTAAATGGCTGCTTCTAATGCAGGAGGGGGCTATTAGGTATTGTACAGCACTCTAACTGTACAAGGTAGCCCAGCACTCTTGGAGCACCAAAAGGCCGCCATCTTGGTTACATACATGCAACTGTGCTTCTAGAAGACTGTGTGCTCCCAGAGAGCAGGGACGGTGTATTCAGCTGTGTTTACCCAACACTGAGCTACATTCATAACCCACACTTACCAGTATTGCCTGGATTGAGCTGGGGCTAGGCCCAAACAATCTCAAGCCAGGATAGAATGTCATTTCCTACCTTTCTACCACTCCATTCCTCAACCTCCTCCCCAACTTAAGCCAGTGACTTTGCCCTACGAGGCTACAATACCTCTCTACCCCTCCAGGAATGAGTATATCAAATCCGGAAATTCAGACAGGCCCCAGAAGGCAAATTAATCATGAACAATTATTTAGCCCTTACACGGGACATGACAACTTATGGTGATACAGGATGTAGACATGAGTCAGAATAGAACTGTTGTACATGGGACAGGCACTGGGCTAAATGTTTTACTTAGATTATCTCATTTATTCCTCTCAATATTCCTACAAGGTGGCTGCTAGTATAACTCCCATTTTACATATGGGAAAAATTGACGAGTGTGACAGTTAAATCACACAGTCCGGAGTCACAGAGTCAGCTAATGTCAGATCCAAGATTCAAACCCAGGCAGTCTGACTTCAAAACCTGCCCTGTCGACCCGTGTTCCACATTAGGTGGGGTGGGTACTTGTCTCCTCTAGGAATCTAGGGATCACAGCCAGTTACACTGAGGAAAGCCAGGGGTTTGAGATTCTTCCCTTAGAATACTACATTACATAACATGTTTCTTGGCTGAGTCTCCAAGAAAGAATTTCTGATGGAACGAAAAATGGTTCTGATTCCATTCAGGAGACATTTGGTATTTTCGATGCCATCAAAAAAGATACTTGGCTGTGATTCGTTGCTCCATTGCAGACTCCTTCTGGTCATTGTTGTTGTTAGGTGCCATTGAGTCAATCCTGACTCATGGCAACCCCAAATGTGTAGAGTAGAACTGGTCCATAGGACTTTCAAGGCTGTGATCTTTCAGAAGCAAATCACCAGGCCTCACTTCTGAGGTGTCTCTGGGTGGGCTTGAACCACCAACCCTTCTGTTAGTAGTCCAGTGCTTGATACAGCCTTACTAAAAGTGAAGGATCTGCACCCCCCTTGGTTATGTACTCCAAGGCTAACACTCAGATTAGCCACACCTACCGTTCTGTCTCATCCATTCATTCCGTAACTGAGGACCTATGATGGGCCAGACACTGGGGTCACAGCAGTGAACATCATCATAGCTCTAGTTCTGCCTTTGGGGAATGACAATCTAGAAGGTGTCTATTGTCCTTTCAGTTATCTTCTCAAAGCCTCACTTATATTTGGGAGGGGGCGGTTGTTGCAGATTAAGATTTCCTAGTTCAAAACTAAGTTCTGCCTAGGTCCTTGCCTTCTTCTGACCAAGAATGACTAGGAAAGGCTCAGAAGTTCCACACAGAACAAAGGTTTATATTTATTAGTGGGAGACACAAAAGGCAGAGGCTCCTGAGGGAGAGAGGGAGTGGGGCTTCTGCCTACGCTAGCCTCCAGTCTCTCTCTGAACAAAGGACCTCCCAGGGTTTATAAAGGTTTTTTTTGGGGGGAGGGAGACATTATCTTTATTCATGGAGTAAGTGGAGATTCCCAAGAGAAGGGGAGGGATTATAGAAATCAGATGCGCCGGCAACCTGAACTCAAGATGGACCCCACCCCCCACAAAGGGCTCCCTAAAGGAAGATGGAATCCTTCCTGCGGGTTCCTGGGGGTCCAACAGGACCCGCTGTGGGATGCTGTGCCAGCTCTGCACCCTGCAGGAACTTGAAAAACAACCCTGAGGAAGTTACCGTTTACCTATAGGGTCGCTATGAGTCAGAATCGACTCGACGGCACTAGGTTTGGTTTTTTGGTTTGGACAAAATATAAGAAAAGAAATCCCACTCCTCGGAATATGCCCTAGAGATACAAGAGCCTTCACACAGACAGATATATGCACACCCATGTTTATTGCAGCTCTGTTTACAATAGCAAAAAGCTGGAAGCAACCAAGGTGTCCATCAACGGATGAATGGGTAAATAAATCGTGGTATATTCACACAATGGAATACTACGCATCGATAAAGAACAGCGACGAATCTGTGAAACATTTCATAACATGGAGGAACCTGGAAGGCATTATGCTGAGCAAAATTAGAGGCAAAAGGACAAATATTGTATAAGACCACTATTATAAGATCTTGAGAAATAGTAAAAACTGAGAAGAACACATACTTTTGTGGTTACGAAGGGGGGAGGGAGGGAGGGAGAGGGTTTTTTATTGACTAATCATAGATAAGAACTGCTTTAGGTGAAGGGAAAGACAACACTCAATACATGGAAGGTCAGCTCAATTGGACTGGATCAAAAGCAAAGAAGTTTCCGGGATAAAATGAATGCTTCAAAGGTCAGCGGAGCAAGGGCAAGGGTCTGGGGAATATGGTTTGAGGAGACTTCTAAGTCAATTGGCAAAATAATTCTATTATGAAAACATTCTGCATCCCACTTTGAAATGTGGCGTCTGGGGTCTTAAATGCTAACAAGCGGCCATCTAAGATGCATCAATTGGTCTCAACCCACCTGGAGCAAAGGAAAATGAAGAACACCAAGGCCACACCACAACTAAGAGCCCAAGAGACAGAAAGGGCCACATGAACCAGAGACCTACATCATCCTGAGACCAGAAGAACTAGTTGGTGCCCGGCCACAATCGATGACTGCCCTGACAGGGAGCACAACAGAGAACTCCTGAGGGAACAGGAGATCAGTGGGATGCAGACCCCAAATTCTCATAAAAAGACCATACTTAATGGTCTGACTGAGACTAGAGGAATCCCGGCGGCCATGGTCCCCAGACCTTCTGTTGGCACAGGACAGGAACCATCCCCGAAGACAACTCATCAGACATGAAAGGGACTGGTCAGTGGGTGAGAGAGAGATGCTGATGAAGAGTGAGCTAATTATATCAGGTGGACACTTGAGATTGTGTTGGCAACTCTTGTCTGGAGGGGGGATGGGAGGATAGAGAGAGAGGGAAGCTGGCAAAATTGTCACGAAAGGAGAGACTGAAAGGGCTGACTCAATAGGGGAAGAGCAAGTGGGAGTACAGAGTAAGATGTATGTAAACTTATATGTGACAGACTGATTGGATTTGTAAATGTTCACTTGAAGCTTAATAAAAGTTAATAAAAAAAAAATAAGAAAAGGTTATTTACTCAGAAGAGAGTATATTCTAACAACCCATAGGAGGGGAGGGGCTGTGAAGCTTGTGTGAGGCTTCAATTAGGAGTATCGAGCCAGAGTTTATCTACCTCAGCCAGTCCAATGTCCTGTCTGTCTCACGGTTTCTGAGGGAGCAGAAACAAGAGGATGGGTAGAAACCTCCCCAGAGTGGGGGGTTTGAATGCAGTGGGCAGAGAGCTGCATAGGTCAGCCAGGCCCCAGAGGTAGGAAACACAGCAAGGTGGGCAGCCAGAGTGTCTTCCTACCTCTCTTGGGCGTGTTCATTAGCAACCAGGCTCCAAGGCTTCTGTTCTCCATACGCGGCAGTTTTCCCAGCGTTCTTAGCACTCGCTGCTTTTCCTCTGGGCTCAGCAAAAAGCTTCCCTGACAGACAGTTAGCCTCGCTCACTGCATTTCTGCATTTGAGAAATTTGCAGGGGAGGAATTCCGTTTTAGGCAGCCTTTGAGGCTGACCTTCAGTTCTGGGGCAAAGAAATACTACCCAAATGGAACCACTGGTCCCCAACTGAGCTCCTTCCCAGGGCCTCCAGTCCAGCTTCCCTGTGACTCTGAAGGGGATATTCTGCTCTTTTAGGCATTAAAAGACAGAAAAACCAACACACTACCATTGCCTTCCTCATGAAGTCACTGGGTAGACAGGCTGTAGTAATGTACGTAAAGCCCTTGGTTTGAAACCTGGACACTAGAAGTGCCTGCAAGGCCCAATTATGGCTTAGTTGGCCCATCCCCTCTCTGACGGAATCCTGGCACCTACTTGGTGCGTTCTAGATCACCTGACCCCTCGGACCCACTGTGTCACAGCTGATTGGACAGGGATGGGCACATGGTCTAAAGGCAACCAATCCTGAGACAGCTGGTAAGCAACTTGTGTGCTCACATCAAAAGGATGAGCTAGGCCAGTGCTTCCCAAGGTGTACAATGCACACAACGGGTGTACATGATGTGATCTCAGCTAGTGTGTGTGTGTTTTTCCACGTTTTAATTGTTATGCTTTTATTTTAATCTATTCAGGAAAGTGTTTTTCCATTTATGGTGCTGATACAAAGTGCCCTTATGATAAATAATATCAAAATTTACAAGGAGTCAGTTTATTAAAATGTGGTAAGTAAATTTTAGTCCAGTTGGTAGAAATCTACGGCAAATATGGTATGGGGGACAGGTAAAAGTTCAAGGTCACAGCCCCACTCTTCTCTCAGGAATTAGAGGGAAGTGAGAGGGTGGGGTAGTCAGCTGAGAGGCTGAAGGTTAAGTGCTATTTTGAGGCTGAGTTGGAATCTCAGCAACCCAAAGGCCTGTGCAGGTTGCATTTGTGAGGGAGGGGAAAACAAAGAAGATGAGAAAATTGGTTGGTGGTGGGACAAGCCAAAGAAACCCTCAAAACAACAAAAAAAACACCTTTGCCATGCAGTTGATTCTAACTAGTAGGACAGAGTAGAACTGCCCTGTAGGGTTTCCAAGGAGCGGCTGGTAGATTTGAACTACTGGCTTTTGGTTAGCAGCCGAGCTCTTAACCACTGCGCTACCATGTGCACAAAGGAGGATGGAGAAACAGAAACAGCTATGGAGCTGGAGATACAGAGAGAGACAGAAATAGATGCCCTGAGTTACTTACATCCAGGATAACTTCTTTGTTCTACCTCCACTCCACACGTCATGACAACGAATCCTATTTTTCTTCCAGAGGTACTTTGAGTGAGTCTCTGTGGCTCATATCAGAAAGGCTGACAACATGGATAGATGTGAAGAAGCTGCATCTTGAAGATTCCTGGGGTCAGTCAGCAGCATTTAAGCCCACAATGGCAGCACTGGAGAGTGATTGAGGGTTTTTAACAAGGAAACACGGCTGGGACTAGGGTGAGGCAAGGGAGGCTCCAGGGCAAAATCTGACACACTCACTCTGGAGCTCAAACATCAAATTACACTGGATGGCCAATTTCTAGAGCTCTTTTTGAATCTCTGTGGGATTTACTGATCAAAAACAGCACCAGTAAGTATGGGAGGCCCCACTCTTTCGAAAGCACGGGTGCTCATCTCTAGAACTTTGCCATGCTAGAATTAAACTGAAATATACAGTTGGTATATAATTTAAATTCTGCTAATGTGTATTTACTATCTGTGGCCAATTATCACCAATCAATATAACAGTTATTACTTAATGGGCAAAAATTGCAATTCTGGTGCCCCAGATCGGCATGGGGTGCTACAGCTAATTGGGACAGAACTTATTAAGGAGTGTAATGAAAATGTAAATTTCCACACATTAATCAAACAATTATTTCTATAGCACAAGACAGCCAATCCTAAACCTAATTAGGAAATAAACAAAGTTAATCAGCGAGCAGGAATCATTGACTAATCATATATGTGTCACAAGAAAGCAATGATTCATTAAAACATCCCAAGTCCCAGCCATTCCACAGTTCCCAATAATACAGCCTCCCAGCTTTGAGGAAGCAATATCTCAATTTTTATTAAAGCATTTTTTTCTGCTCTAGGGTCTAGGAGGCACCAGAGAACAAAGAAATATATTACCATGTACAATAAATAATTGCCCCAGTTTAAAATAAGTGAACTAGGAACTGAAAACGTAGCTAGGTGATATGGCGGACACCATCCAGCTCACTTTGCGCTTATCAGAGTTTAGCTCTCTTCGAGTAAAAGAAAGGCGGGTGGGGAAGGAAGCTAATTCCAATGCAGATATAAAAATTTTCAGAAGACATAAACTGAAACCCATTGCATTTCTCTCTCCACTGCACATCCTTACCTCCTTGTCAAAACTGCTGCCTGGTACAATTTTGGGCCCAAATGTGGATTTTTTTCAACTGGCTTCTGTGGCTGATTGGTTCCTGGGACTTTTGCTGTTCTTAATGGCTCTGTGAGGCTCCATCCAACCATCTTGAAGATCTGATGATGGTGCAAACCCATCTGGAGGCTTCCAAACGGATGTTTGCTCTCTCCTCTTGGAAGTAACAAAGGCACTGAATAAAGAAACTTGGGAGGCTGCTGGGAGAGGAATATCTGCTGCGAAAATTTCCCTGGGAGGAACACGGATTCGGCCAAGATAAAACTTCACAGCAGAACACAATAGTAGCTACCACTTACGGAGCGTTGGCAGTGAGCTACTCTAAGTGCTTTACGCATCTTAATTTATTTAACCCTCGCAACAGCCCTATGAGGTAGGTACCGTAGAGTTCAAGAAACGTGGCCAGTCACATAACTTGTAAGTGGTGAAGCCAGCATTCGAACCTATGTAGTTAGGCTCTGAAAACCCTGGTGGCGTAGTGGTCAAGAGCTACAGCTGTTAACAAAAGGTTGGCAGTTCAAATCTACCAGGTGCTCCTTGGAAACCCTATGGGGCAGTTCTACTCTGTCCTATAGGGTCACTATGAGTCAGAATTGACTCAACGGCAACAGGTGTGGTTTTTGGTTTAGTTAGGCTCTGGGGTCCCTGGGTGGCACCAACAGTTAAACACTTGACTAGAAGCTGAAAAGTTGGTGGTCCAGACCCATTCATAGGCACCTCAGAGGGAATGACTGGTGATCTGCTTCCAAAAATCACAGCCTTGACAACCCTATGGAGCGCAGTTCTGCTCTGCACACATGGGGTTGCCACGAATCAGAGCTGACTCGAGTGCAATTAACAATAACAGTCAGGCTCCAGAATCCATGGTTCACTGCTCGCAAGCTGGTTGGGCTTTTCTAGACGCCAGTCCGTGCTTCCAGAGACCCCGCTGTGTCTGCTTCCCCAACTGTATCATTCATGCATCAGCTGGTGTCATTTCCAAGTGGCCTTTCACAGACTGAAAGCTAGACAGTAAGGACTGGAACCTTTGTAGATTTGTAGCTTGTATCCCTATGGATCATTAGGAAATTGCAATGAACGTCGCCATGGTCTTGTCTCTTCAGGTGCAGGGAGGTGCGAGGAGCTGGTGGATAGGATCTACCTTGCAGCCAGGTATAGGAGAAGACAGAGGTGGAGGAGGCAACTTTTTATGAACACAAACACACACAAACAAACAAAAACACAGCAAACTGGCTCTGGGTTTTGTAGCAAAGAAGAAAAGAGAGCCTGGAGTTCAGGTTGAGCCTAACAGACGGTTCTGGGGCTGAGCAGAAGAAAATTAGACCTCTCTTCTTCCTAGATGCTGATTTCTGATGGCTCTGGAGCCTGATTCTTCGGTACAGATCTGGGTTTGCCCCTTCCTAGCTGAGCGAATTTAGGCAAATGAACCTCTCTGCGCTCCATTTGATAGCATCAAATGAAAGAATACATGTACGGCACTTAGAAAAGAGCTTGACTCATAGCGAGTGCTCCATAAATATTATTGTTATTAAGGAGCCCTGATGGCACAAATGGCTAAGCACTTGGCTGCTCACCAAAAGGCTGGTGGTTCAAACTCACCCAGCAGCTCAGAGGGAGAAAGTCCTGGCAATCTGCTTCTGTGAAGACTACGGGCAAGAAAACCCCATGGGGAAGCTCTACTCTATCACACGGGGTCGTTATGAGTCAAAATCAGCTTACGGGCACCTAACAACGTTATTGTTATTCAGCAGAATTCCAAGTCTTGAAAAATGGGAGGCAGAGTCTGCCCTAAAATTAGCAAAGCTCCATTCACTCACTCAGTGAAGATTCATTGAACACCTACTATGCGCCAAGCAACTAACAACAACAACTACATAAGATGGAGTACATAGTTCATAAAGAAAATGTTCTATAGCCTACTTTGGTGAGTAGCATCTGGGGTCTTAAAAGCTTGCAAGCAGCCATCTAAGTTACATCTATTGGCCCCATCACATTCAGAGAAAGGAGAATGAAGAAAATCAAAGACACAAGGAAAATATTAGTCCAAAGGACTAATGGACCACATGAAGCACAGCCTCACCAGCCTGAGACCAGAAGAACTAGATGTGCCCGGCTACCACCGCTGACCGCTCTGACGGATCACAATAGAGGGTCCTGGATGGAGTGGGAAAAAAATATAGAGCGAAATTCAAATTCACAAAAAAAGACCAGACTTACTGGTCTGACAGAGACTGGAGGAACCCGCAAGACTATGGCCCCCCAGACACTCTGCTAACTTAGAACTAAAGCCACTCCTGAAGTCCACCTTTCAGCCAAAGATTAGACAGGCCTATAAAACAAGCAATAACATATGTGAGGAACGTGCTTCTTAGTTTAATCAAATATTCGAGACCAAATGAGCAACACCTGCCCAAAAGCAAAGACAAGAAGGCAGGAAGGGACGGGAAAGCTGGACAAACAGGACACGGAGAACCCAGGGTGGAAAGGGAAAGGGGGAAAGCACTGCCACATGGTGGGGATAGCAATCAATGTCATGAAACAATTTGCATATAAATTTTTGAATGAAAAACTAATTTGCTCTGTAAACTTTCACCCAAAACACAGTAAAATTAAAAAAAAAGATGGAGAAAATGTCCATTGTTCATATCAAAGAATCATATTATAATTTGGGGTGTGGCTTTGATATTATTGGGGGGGTAAAGCCTACCCTCCCCCACTGGCCTGTGTCAGCAAGCCCCTTCACCTCACACTGTCTCTCTGCTCTATTCCTTCCCCCCAGAGCCCCAAATCCCTCCTTTCTCAAAGCTTTTTGTCTTTATACTTCCAAGGACACAGATTTGGCTGATGGACTGAATGAAGGGTTTGGTCCCTCCTCCCCCTGCTTGCCCAGAAATGGATCTCCTTGAGATCTTAAGCTGTGGTTCATTTTTATTTCTTGGCCAGGCCAACCCCAGCTTGGAGTTTCTGGGAGCATCAGGGGAGAGTTGAGTCCCACTCTCACAGAACCAAAATATCCTTATCATTAAAATAGCCTGTAAAATACCATTGGCTTTCTACTATGGCAACTCCAGAAAGGCTAATAAACAAACAGAAGAAAGTAAAAGTCACTTGTTATGAAGTGTGTCCCCTCGGCACTGCCCCCCCCCGCCCCCGCTGACAAGGTGTTATAATTCCTAACCCCTATTTTTTTTTTTTTATACCTGTGGCTATAATCCTATCTGGGAATAGGTTTTCTTTGTTATGTTAATGAGGCAGTATTAGTGTAGAGTGTGCTTTAAATCAATCTTTTTTGAGATATAAAAAAGCAGATTAAGCAAGAAAGCAAGAGAGCAGAAATGGGCGGGGGATGATAGATGCCACACCACATGGAGATCACCAAGCAGCCAGCTAGGAACAGAAGCTGAAGAGAGACAAGGACTTTCTCCTGGAGCCAACAGAGAGGGAAAGTCTTCCCGTACAGCTGGCCCCTGAATTCAGACTTCTAGCCTCCTGAACTGTGAGAAAATAATTTCTGTTGTTAAAACCACCCACTTGTGGTATTTCTGTTACAGCAGCACTAGATGACTAAGACAAGCACTCAAGCCTCTACACAGAAATAACAATTCAAAATTTGGTAAATAACCTCATCGTCCTTTCTCTATACATGTAGTCATTTTTGTCACAAAAATGGCATCACATTGTGCAAATCTGCCACTCATTTCTTCTGCTTGTGTTGTGAGAATCACCTCATGCCTTTGAAACAGATCTTCGTGATTTTTAATGACTGCATAATAGCCCATTGGATGGCTGTCAATTAATTTAACCATTTCTCTTTCTTGACTATTTATATTGCCCCCCACTTTTATTATTATAAATTGTACCACTGGCAAGAATTATAGTCTCTTCTAGAGCTTTCTCTGCCCCTAAATGTTTCTGAGGTTCCTCGAGGATGATGGCAGCATCCTTGACATTTGTCATGGAAGAGGGAACCCAAACTCTCACATCAAAAGTGGTGACCTCATCGCTAGAGGATACGGGATTCTATTCCTTCTAGAGGTAAGAATGGAGCCCGCATTCCTGAGGGAGGTAGACTGGGGCTGCGCCACCGCACTGATGCCTTCTGCTAATGCCCTGAACTTTCCCTGTGCCAACACTGCCCACTGGCATAGGCTGAAGAGTACAGTGTGCATGGCTTTCTCCCCTTCATGTCACACCATATTGGAGGGGCCTCAGCACTGCTGCTTGGGCACCAAGGTGCCACAGAACTTTGAGAAGCCATTCCTTTGCTTCTGCCTAGGACACAGAGATGTATAAAGGCAGCTGAGCTGGTTGGGGATAGATTCGAGTAATAGCCGCCATGTTGTTGTCATTGGGCGCTGTTGAGTTGATTCTGACTCACAGCGACCCCATGTGCTACAGTAGAACTGCCCCATAGGATTTTTTTGGCTGTAATCGTTACAGAAGCAGATCGCCAGGACTTCTCCTGCAGAGCCGCTTTCGGTTAGCAGCCAAGCGCTTGACCATTGCACCACCGAGGTTCATCGACCATACCATACTCATAATTCCTACTCCCCTGTGACACCTTGGGCTTTGCTGTCTGAAGAGTCTCGACATGTGAGGCAACCTCTTCCCTTAGGGTAAGTTCTCTCCCTGGGGACTCCCTGAATGACGACAGGGGTCACACTCCAGGCTTAAACATGGATCTCTACTTGTCAATCAAATTAAAGTCCACGTTCACATGAAATGATTTTGTTCACAGGAAAATTAAGTTACAAATCAAAGCGTGACCAAGGAGAGGGGACGTCAGGGACTTCGATCTTGAGAGAAACGCTTTGCCCAAACCACAACCCTAGCACATTCTCAATGGCATTGAAAAGCTAACCCTTTGAAGCCTGGTGATTAAACTGACATTTGGAGTTAACAACTTTCCAACTGTGGGCATCTGTAAAGGTCTCTGGCCCAAGCGGCAGAAAGACAGGGGGAACAATCTGCATTGTCATTAATAACCCGCATGTAATTTCAAGAGAAAATGGTCAGAATTGGGTTAAAGAAGGAGGGGGAGCACAAGCAAAGAAGTCCACGTTCTTTGCAAGTGGCTATGGTTGGTTGAGTTACATCTCTGGCTTGAAAATGTCATGAGCAGATCTCTCTCCAGTGCAACCAATTATTCTCCCGCCAGCAGGAGCCAGTGGATGCATTAACAGGAAACCGATGCGATTAGCACAAAATTGAAATATCCCTTCTGGATAAGAGCAAAATCTGCAATTCAACCACACTTGACGGACTCGGGCCTGAGCACCATTGACTTTTCACTTGCCACTCCGCTCAGCTACAGAACATTCCAACTCCCTCTGGTCACTGAGCAATAAATACTGTTCTCTACCACCTGACCAAAGCTCCTGGGGGAGGCATGAATTCCAGATAAATCCCTCAGATGATGGGCAGACTGTGTCCTTGGGGCCCTAGAGTCAGGGACATACTAGGAGCAACTTCTGAAAGGAGTTGGCTTGACAGAATTTACAGGTAACTATCATTTCTGAGCCAGCATTTCTCAAAGTTCAGTCCTCACACATAGATGGTTCAGGGACAAGACATCAAACAACACTGAGAGAAAGTCATTCCCTTTCAGTCTTAAATAGTAGTTGCTATCAAGTCAATTCCAGCTTGTGGCGACCCCATGTGTGTCACAGTAGAACTGTGCTTCATAGGATTTTCAATGACTGATTTTTGGAAGTAGATCACTGGGCCTTTCTTCTGAGGTGCCTCTGGGTGGAATCAAACCTCTAACTTTTCGGTTAGCAGCGAAGTGGTCAACTGCTTGCACCACCCAGGGACTCCCATTCCCTTTTCAATTCCGTATAATCCTTCTGATTAAGTCTAGGAGGAAGTCTCAGTTTGATGTTAATACGTTTTTAACACTTAACACTTACTAATCTGTCCTGGTTTAACCAAGAGAGATCGGTCCCCTAGTCAGACCCTGACTATAGTCTCTAGCTGGAATTCAGTAACTTTCTTTTGTTTTCCTTTTATTTGTTTTTATGGTAATCTTCCATTCATGGCAATTGATGCTAGTTTTTCATTTAGGATATTTGTCTTAAGCTAGGTTCTCTAGAGAAGCAAAACCAATAAAATGTATAAATATACTTAGAGAGAGATTTATATCCAGGAAATGGCTCACGTGATTGTAGAGGCTAGAATGTCCCAAGTCCGTCGATCAGGATAGAGGCTTCTCCTGATTGACGTAGCCACAGGGGCTGGCGAACCCAAGGTTGGCAGATCCGAGAGCGGGGCTCTTGCTCACAGGCTGTGAAGATTGACAAATTCCAAGATCGGCAGATAAGCTGCTAGCTCAAGTCCCAGGAACCGGAGGTCAGACAAACAGGAGGCAGCTGCAGGATCCAGAGCAGGCAAAAGCCAGAATATCCACTTATATATATTTGGATGCTGGCCACTTGGCCAAGGAAACTCCCTCTCAACTGACTGGCTACTCAAGCAGATCCCACCATGGGGGTGATCACATATAAACACTGAGAATCATGGCCTAGCAAAGCTGACACACAATCTTAACCATCACAATATTGATAACGTAAAGTTTTCTTTTTAAATAAATATATTGGAGTTTTTACAATGTGAGTTACTATTAGGAAAGCTACCAGCTAGTAATGATTCAGGTGGTATATGGACATGGCAAAACTTGTGAAATGGTATCCAAAGACATTGGTCTGGGCCAACCTCTCCTTTTGAAGACCTGAACCCATATAGTGGGCATTCTCCACCCACTAATATTTTTCTTTCTGCAAAAAAAAAAAAGTATGGAGCATCCTCTAAGTGCCAGGCACAGTGCTGGGCATGATGGTGAATGTGTGATCCCTGCCCTCAAGAAGTTTATAAGCCAATGAGAAAGAAGAAAGGGTCACAGGCAGTTGTTGCTGTTAGGTGCTGTCCAGTCGATTCCGATTCATAGAGACCCATATGAAAGAGTAGAACTGTCCCATAGGGTTTCCTAGGCTGTAATTTCACAGAAGTAGATTGCCAGGTCTTTCTCCCACAGGGCCACCGGGTGGGCTCGAACTTCAATCTTTCGATTAGCAGCTAAGCGCAGGTATATAATTGTTGTGTGACATGAAGTCCATTCCAACTCACAGCGACCCTTTAGGACAGAGTAGAACTGCTGCATAGGGTTTCCTATGCCGTAATCTTTACGGGAACATATCACCGGGTCTTTTCTCCCGGGGAGCTCCTAGGTGGGTTTGACCCAACAAACTTTCAGCTAGCAGCTGAGCACTTAACAATTTCACGACCAGGGCTCCTTAACATACACTTAGTGAGAGAAAAAAAACAGGAAATGGGGAGAAAAGGGTTAATGTGTGTGTGTGTTTGATTGTTTTATTTTTGTTAGAGTAATATACATACGACGTAAATGTATAAAAGAACAGAAAAGCTTATGGTGAGAAACTGTCTCCTCCCCCACCCCAGCCCCATTTCCCAGGGGTTTTTAATTCTTGTGGCAGTTGCCACCACACCTCTAAGCAATCTCAGTGTCTTGATTTATCAGCTTTAGGAATATCTACGGAACCTGTGCCTTGAAAGTTGACTATTTAGCTCACCTACATGTCTTCCATGCCCATATCTGTCTGGCTTTCAAAGCCTCTTTAATTTGACCTTGCCTTTTCCGGCCTTCGGAATCTCCCGCTTCTCCCCAGCAAGCACCCTCTATTCTAGAGAGGCCCACTGCCTCACAGCTCTGCAAATGTGCCAGGTCCCTTCCCTACCTGAGCTTCATTCATGCTCCCCTTGAACCCTGGAGCCAGGTTGACTGAGTCTGAATCCCAACTCTGCTGCTCAGTTGCTATGATGCCCTTTCTAAGCCTCAGTTTTCTCATCTGTAAAATGGGAACAATAAGAGCATCAACCCCATTGCCTGGCCTGCAGTCAACATCAGCTATCAATAGAGACCCAGAGACAGGTCAGTTCTGCATAGGGAAGTAGGGGAGACAACCCTGAGCCCTATTTTCCTGCCTACCAGGGTGCTGGCCTTCTGAGGCTGTAAATGCTGGCTTCTTAAACCAAAACCAAACCAAACCCCGTGCCGTTGAGTCGATTCCGACCCAGCAGCTACTAATTCTGGACAGACTCCACATGTAACTCAGACCCCAGCAGAGAGAATCTACAGATGAGTCCTCCCATAAATCACACTTGACCACTATAATCAGTTAGCTTGTGCTGCTTTCAGTTCCAATAAAGCCAGGCCGTGTCGCCCAGCCCATTACACCTTCCACCTCACAGTGATCAACGACCCTGGAAGGGAGATGGCTCTGGGGCTAATATTCTGAGACCCGTGTCCTGCTGTCTCCATAAATGAGTTGTGAAGAACTCAAGGGTCTCCATACCGCTTGGAGTTCCCCCTCCTCCTTCTCTGCCCACTTAGGCCTCTTAATTCACTTCTCTGATTAAATAAAATTAGCATCCTCCCCCGTCCCCCCAACCAAGCCAAGCAGGAGCCCTCCAAAGTTTAAACCAGGCCAGCCCTTAATTAGCGGCAACATCAAGATCACTTTCTCCCCTCGATTAGCATTTCAAAGTAAATTCCACATCTCTGGCTGTCAGCATCTAGGAACCTGGCACAGGGCTGTTTCTGGGCAGCAGGAGAAAAATCACCATGAAGAGCCTGGGATTTCCGGGACTCAGCAAATTTACCGAGGCCCCTTCTTCTTAGTTGCTGACTGCATGCCAAGGTCCCTGGCTGGCTCCATTTTTCCCTTTCTATCCCTGGGGCTGACCTACACACTGTGAGGCCTCATCAAAAATGGGTAGGAGACAGTGCAGCCACTGTGGAAAATGGTTTGGTGTCTCCTCAAAAGTTGAACATAGCATTACCATGTTGTTGTTGTGTACCATTGAGCCAATTCTGACTCACAGCAGCCCTACAGGACAGCGTAGAACTGCCCCATAGGTTTCCTAGGCTATAATCCTTACGGGAGCAGACCACCACCAGCTCTTCCTCCCTCAGAGTGACAGAGTGGGTTTGAACTGCCAACCTTTCTGTTCGCTGTTGAGCGCTTAACCACTGTGCCGCCAGGGCTCCTTAAAGTTTCCATGTGTTGTTGTTGTGGTGTTGTGCCATCTCATAGCAACTCATAGCGACCCTATAGGACAGAGTAGAGCTGCCCCATAGAATTTCCTAGCCTGTAATCTTCATGGGAGCAGATCAACAGGTCTTTTCTCCCAGACTGGCTGGTGGGTTCAAACAGCCAAACTTTTGGTTAGCAGCTGAGCACTTAACCATTGCACCACCAGGGCTCCTCAGAGGTACCATATGACCCAGCAAGGCCAATCCTAGGTATATACCCAAAAGAACTGAAAGCAGAAATGCAAATAGAAACCCGTACATCAATGTTCATTGCAGCATTATTCACAGTAGCCAAAAGGTGAAAACAACCCAGTGTCCACCAAAAGATGAATGGATAAACAGAATGTTGTATACACATACTGTGGAATATGACTATATTTTTACGAAAATAGCTCACACCTTCTACGTTTGTTTGCCGACCGTGCCCTCCCCTTGTGAGGTATTTTCAGAAGTGCTGCTACGCCAAATTTTTTTTACATGTTGTCGTAAAAAAATTAGCCTTGAGGGAAGAAGGCATGGTTGGCAAACAAGGGCAGAAGGCGGGAATTATTTGTGTAAAAATACAGTACTCAGCCATAAAGAGAAATGAAGTCTTACTGCATGCCACAACATAGACGAACCTTGAAAACATTATGCTGAGTGAAATAAGCTAGTCACAAAAGGACAGATGCTGTACAATCTCACTTATATGAGACAAGCAAATATATAGAGAACAAAGCTTATTAGTGGTTACTGGGGTGGAAAGGAGAGGGAGTGGGGGAGTTTTTGCTTAGGGGGCATTGACTTTATATTAAAATGGTGGAATAGCTCAAAAGGAATAGCGATAATGGTTGTACAATATGAAGAATACAATCAATGTCACTGACTTTTACATGGAGAAATTGTTCAATTGGTGAATGTTTTAGTCATATATTTTCACCACACACACAAAATGAAATGAGTAGAAGACAGCACTAAAAGTTGTAAATGAAGGTCCCCAGGCGAACACACTCCCCAGGAGGTGTGTCTTTCTAAGCAGAGAATTGCACAAAAAAGTCTCTACTTCCGGCTTCTCTTAAAAATCTCGAGATCTGGCCACACTGAGCCCACCTCTTCCTGTGTGGCTGTCATCGGCACTAGCTGAGTAGCAGCTGCCCCTTTAGACAGTTTGCCGCAGTCCTCACCATGCCCTACAGTCTCATTTGTTCCTGGGTTTCTTGTTTTTCATGGGCCTGGCTCCTGGGAGAATTTGAGTTTTGTGCCCTGATATGGGACTGAATTGGAGGAGGCAAAACTGGTTTTAAGAGGTGTTGGAGGAAGAGGCAGGAAAATGAGCAACGGCCCAAGGACCATTCATAGGCGGTGACACCAAAGGGAACCAAGAAGAGGAGTGGACAGCAGGCCTCTGGGGTACAGAACACACTTGAGCTGCTCACTGTCCCACCCGACCCCAGCCTCTCTTTCCCTCCAGCTTCAGTGCAAATAAAATAGACTCCAGTGAGAATCTCTGAGAGTGGGAGTAGGGTAGACAGAGCAACAGATGAGTAGCAGGAGAAATGAGTCCCCTACCTGGCTCTGTCATTGTCTTAGTTATCTAGTGCTGCTATAACAGAAATACCACAAGTGGATGGCTTTAACAAAGAGAAATTTCTTTTCTCACAGTTTAGGAGGCTAGGAGTCCAAATTCAGAGTACCAATTGTAGGGGAAGTCTTCCTCTCTCTGTCGGCTGTGGGGGAAGGTCCTTGTCTCTTCTGAGCTTCTGCTTCTGGGAGATCTCCATGAGGCTTGGCATGTGTCTTCCTCCATCTTTGCTCTTTTCGGTTGCTTGTTTAATCTCTTTTACATCTCAAAAGAGACTGACTTAAAACACATCCTACACTAATCCTGCCTCATTAACATAACAAAGATAACGCATTCCCAAATGGAATTATAACCACAGGCATAGAAGGTAGGATTTAAAAGGCGTATTTTGGGGGGACACGATTCAATTCATAACAGTCATTAACCTGATGGTCAAATCCTGATGGTCACCGTGGTCAAATTCTTCTGTGCAGTGAAGCTGTTGCACTGGGTTACGGACCTCCAAGCTTCCTTCCAGCTCCTTGTCTCTCACTCCAAGGAGGAGGCTGAGTAACCAGAGGCTCTGGAGCTCTGGAGAGGGAGGAGGGACCCTCCCGCATGGCTTTACATACCCCCCATACTCACACAATCTCCATCACTTACATCCATTTGTTGACATAAATTAACCTTTTCTTAATCTTGGGAAATGGGCTCTGCCCGTAACAGTCCAGCTGCTCAGATTATTTGCTCAGCGTACAGACTGAATAAGTATGGTCAAAGTATACAACCCTGATGCACATCTTTCCTGATTTTAAACCACGCCGTACCCCTTTGTTCTGTCCGAACAACTGCTTCTCTGTCTCTGTCCAGGTTTCTCATGAGCACAATTAAGTGTCCTGGAATTCCCATTCTTCACAATGTTATCCATAAGTTGTTAGGGATCCACACAGTCGAATGCCTTTACATAATCAATAAAACTTAGGTAAACATCTTTCTGGTATTCTCTGCTTTCAGCCAAGATCCAGCTGACATCAGCAATGATATCCCTGGTTCCGTGTCTTCTTCTCAATCTGGCTTGAATTTCTAGCAGTTCCCTGTCAATGTACTGCTGCAACTACTTTTGAGTGACTTCAAGCAAAATTTTACTTGTGCCAGTCTTTGGAATGGGCACAAATATGGGTGTCTCCCAGTGGGTTGGCCAGGAAGCTGCCTTCCAAATTTCTTGACATAGACAAGTGTGAACCACCACTGCTGCATCTGTTTGTTGAAACATCTCAGTTGGTATTCTGTCAATTCCTGGAACCTTGTTTTCCGCCATTCCCTTCAGTGCAGCTTGGACTTCTTCCTTCAGTACCATAGGTTCTTGATCGTATGCTGCCTCCTAAAATGGCTGAACGTTGACCAATTCTTTTTTGGTATAATGACTCTGCGTATTTCTTCCATCTTCTTTTGATGCTTCCTGTGTTGTTCAATATTTTCCCCATACCCACCAAAACCCAGTGCCATCGAGTCAATTCCGACTCATAGTGAAGAGTCCTTCAATTTTGCAACTCAAGGCTTGGATTTTTTCTTCAACTCTTTCAGCTTAGGAAATGCTGTGTTCTTCCCTTTTGGTTCTCTAACAACAAGTCTTTACACACTTTATTATGATACATTACTTTGTCTTCTTGAGCTTCCCTTTGAAATCTTCTGTTCAGCTCTTTTACTCCATCATTTCTTCCTTTCACTTTAGCTATTCTACATTCAGTTTAATTGAATGGAATCAAATTGATTGAATTGAAATAAATTGAACTCTCACCATCCCTTACCTACTGGAGCTGTTTTAGCCAGGACTCTTGACTCATAAGTGATGAAGGCCTAACCGAAATAGCTTCTTCAAAATTAGAATATATTGGCTCATGTAATAGGAAATTCCAGGGTGAGTTCAGGATTCAGATACAGCTCGATCCAGAAGATAAAACGGGACTTGGTTAGGAAACTCTGTCTCTTTTCTCTATTTTCTCTTTGGCTCTCAGGAGGTGATGGAAAACATGGCCACTGACAGCCCTGGATTCATGTTGTTCTTGTTACACAGCCTCGAAGGAAAGCCATCTCTCCCAAAAACTCCAACACAAAATCTTAGGGAAGGCTTTGATTGGCCAGTTGTAACCCACCATTAAACCAATCACTGTGCCAAAAGAGCAGATATTCTGATTACCCATGGTCCATGTCCATACTTGTGGCTGCCAGGATTGCGGGGTAGGGGGGTGGTCAACCCAACAGAGCTGTATGAAATGAGTTCATCACGGGAAAGAGGAGTTTGGACTCCAGAAGGAGAGGGTGGGATGTTTCTAGCAGAAACACATCTTAAAACTAAATTTTTCAGGCCTTCCCCAAGACAGATATGGATGAACTCACGGAACGCCCCTTTCCAGTAGCGCTTGAAATATAAACTCCACCCTCCCCTAGTGCTTACTGACTCACTCTGTCTTTGGCCACTTCATTCCATCCAGGAATGTCAATATCTTGTTAAATTGCCTCTGAATAGAGAAAAGATTGTGGATCCCCTCCGTCCTGAAGCAGGTGCCAAAGGAAAATGATTCATTCTCACTCATCTGGAGGCCAAAACCAGGGAAATTACTTCCTATCCAATTCTTCAAAAGGAAGACAAGCAGCTCTTTCCGCCTCAATCTCTCTCGGTCTCAGCCAATGGCGGCAGTGGGGAAGCTGACATGGGATTTCCCCAGAATTTTTTACGTGGTTCAGAAACATCTATCCCGAGGGCCTGGACGAGTACAGAGGATTCCTGACACACTCATATACTGCTTAGTAGACTGCCATTTGGTATGTATTTTCTGGAAGGTTCTTTGTCCAAAAATAACAAAGCTTTAAAAAATGTAAGTATGACGAAGGGAAGAATCTTAACATCTGATTGTTTATATCTTTTTCTCCTCCTCCCCCTCCTAAAGATAAGTCTGTGGTTGTCTGTTCAGCATTCCCCTTCTCCCTCTATTAGGGAGAATTCAACTTTGTTTCTGAGCTTTTGTGGTACAGAGTTGGGCACAGAAAGAACTGGATACGTGAGGACTGGGGAGCCTCATTCTTGTAAGAGGAGAAATACTAAAGGAGAAAGGAAATGGGTAGATGAAGAAAAAACAAGATCCTAAGACAGTTGGGTGTCAGTGGAGAGTGATTACTATACCCATTTCACAGGTGAGAAAACTGAGGCTTACAGGGGTGCAGTAACCTGCACGATATAAAACAGTGGTTGAGAAAGAGATATCAGGAAAGCTGCAGGAATGTGAGAAAACAGTAATGGGGGGAGGGAGGGAAGGATTTTTTTGAAAGCTTCCTAAGATCTACAACATTGAGTCCTCTTTGATGCTCTTTGAGAGGCTCCAGTAAAGGTTTGTGATGCTTTTGATTGCGTGTGTGTGTGTGGTGGCGGGGAGGATTATGCATAAAATTCCCTCTATGGCTATACTTCTATTTATTTAAACAATTCCCTATTGGTGGACATTTAGATTCTTTCCCATTTATTGAAATTATAAACAATACTGTGGTGAACATCCTTGTAGTTAAATCTCTGTGCACAGGAAAGATGATTTCCTCAAGATAAATCGTTGGGTGCACAGTTTGCATATGTAATCCAAATAAAAGCCAAAGCCTGAAGGGACTCAGTCCCAACGTTTGCTAACAATGTGGCGTTATGAAATCTATTTAACCTCTGTGAGCCTCTGTTTCCTCGTCTGTAAAGTGAGGCTGATAATTCCTACTCCACTGAGTGGTTGTGAGGATGAGACAAGATAACATGTAAAATTGTTTAGGGAATCGGAAACAAGTTCTACAGGTGCCAGGTGTGGCTTTGACGGCCTTTACCCATCAATGTATATGTAATGGGACATGACTCAGTGGGCTTCCTCTGGGCATCATAGTCGACACCATCCAGGAAAGACTCTGTCTGCCCACTCTACCCTCCCTCTCCACCAAGGGCAGGGATAGAAAACACCAGCCACCACTTACAGCTGGAAACCTCATCGGGAGAGGGGTTGACCTGTGTGCCTTTGAGAGGGGTGCCTGGCATTCCAGCATGAGGGTAGAACAATACATCTACCCCAAGAACACATAGTAAGGGTCTGCTTGTTGACACCATCTGACTCACTTTCCTTTGGCCCTTTGTGTCTGGAGTTACACACCTACACAGAAGGGGAACTGCCTCTCTCTCACTTTGTAATAATAACATTCATTGCATATCTTCTATGTGCCAGGCAGTGAAAGAGCATTTTACATGCAAGGTTTCATTTAATCTTCACATTTAACAGGTAAGTAAACCAAGGTTTACAGAGATGCAGTAACCTGCACAATATAAAACAGCTACTGAAAGGTGGAGCAAGGACTTCAACCTAGGTCTGCCCGATCATCTCCCTTAAACCCTAGTCCTTCCAGAGTCTTCCATCTCAATAAACAGCATCGCCTTCCACCCAGTGGCTGGAGCAAAAACTTAAGAGCCAGCCTTGATTCCCCTGGTTTTTTTTAATCCCAGATCTAGTTAGGGAACAAGTTCTTCCAGCAATAAATCCAAAATATTTTCCGAATCTGTTCACTTCTCTCCATGCCTACTACTACCACTCTAGTCCAAGTCACCATCTCCTCTCACCGTATGTATATGCTATTGTCTATTTTCACCCCCAACTTCTCTGAAGATTAATAACTGTCTCTGAAGCATGGTTTGGGGGCAGAAAAGGGACCAGGGAACTGGTGATTTTCATTATAAGTCTGATCACTTTTTCAACTATGTTCATGAGTTACCTAAATGAAAATAAAAGTTACATATTCAGAAGTTTGAACCACGTATGTGCACACTGTCTATTCAAAAAATTAATTAAAAAATTCATGCAGCCTTTCAGTTCCTATCAAATCACCCTATTTTATTCTCATCAGGGCCCTTATCACTACCTGTTTTTTTTTTTTACTTAATTATTAAATGGCTCCACTCTAGAATGTTAGGCCCATGAAGGCAGGGACCTGTTTAGTCATGTTACTGCCATATCCTCAGTGCCTAGCACACACTTGGCACATGACAGATGTTCCATAAATATTTTGTGAATGTATGGACAGATGGACAGACAGATGGTGGATAGATGAATATATGGATAAATGAGTAAAAGGATAGCTAAGTGGGTAAATGGATGCATGGATAGGTGGATGGATGGACAGAAAGACGGATGGATGGACGGATGGATGGATGATGATGGTTGGTTGGAGGAATTTCACAGCTTAAATTCTTAACCACCTCCCTGACCTTCACGATACTTCCTGTCTACTTGCCATATCATTGTCTCTCTTGCAGTCTACCCCATCACCCCCACCTGTACTCTGCAGATGGAGTGGGAAGAAGAGCTCAGACCAGAAACCTGTTCTCTACCCCTGCCCTCACCTGCTCTTATGTTTGGTCCTGGTCCCCCTCTCTGGGCTCATCCCCATGGACCCTAACTCCCCTTCTCTGTGTGTCTCACTCAGGGCTGCCCAGGAGCACCTGCTGAGCCAGCCCCTGCCCCCGCCCTGTGGATCAGAGCCCCCAGGTGTCAATGCCTCTCCCATTGAAAAGTCTGTTCACTGAGAGGGGGCAGCTCTAAATTCAAAGGCGATGGGTGGGGACGGAGGAACGGTGGGTTTTGAAATTGAGGATGCTTTTGAGACCTCAGTGATGGCTGGGCTGCTACTGGAAACAACATTCCCTTTCCTTCTTCTAGGCTCCAAGCACTCATCTGACAATATTTGCTTTGGCATCTGCAGGAAGCTGGCAGCATGTGAGCGGTTCAGAAGGCTGCCAGAGGGCCCGGTGCAGGGCAGACCGGCAGCTGCAAGCCAGGCTCCTCCCTGCCAGCCCATAGTCTCCTGGGGGAGGGAAGCTTCCCAGCTCTCTCCCCATATCTCTATCCACTTTCTGTCAGACCTCTTTCATTTCTTACCTCTCATTTCTCTGATCTTTGTCTCCTCCCTCAACTCTCTCTCAATTCTCTGTTCCCCTCCCTTATATTTCCATCTCTCTATCTCCCACTCTCACAGAAGGGGGTACAATGTGGCCTAACCACCTGGGAGGGCTCCAGACCAGAGACCACCCCTTCCCGGGGATCAGAGGGGCCATATGGCTGCAGGGTCCAGCTCAGTCCACTGTGCCCCTGGAGGTTCACGGATGAGTTTCAGAGATCTACGAATTCCCTCCATAACTGTGTGTGCATTTTCTGGGGAAAGGTCCATTACATCTATCAAATTAACCAAAAGGGACCATAACTCAAATACATAAGGATCGTTCCTGGACTCAGTGCTTAGCCAAGTAGTTGACAAATTAATGAACGACTTGGGATAAGTGTCCTTCCCCCACCTAGCCTTGTTTTCCTCTTCCATAAAATTAGCAGTTAGGACCACAGTAATGACCTTCAAGCTATACTCTTCAGGGCCCCAAGGCCTTTGGGAGTTGTTTTAAGAGATGAGAAGGTGATTTGAGAGTTCAAGACCCCAGATCCTCACCTCCACCTCAATGACACACATTGAGCTTCCAGGACAGGTTTTGGGTGCACAGATGATACTAATGCTTAAATAAAAAATTCACTTTGACATTCATAATAGATGGATATTAGTGATCAAGCAAGTACAGTTAAAAGGCTAACGGTAGGATCTAGGTGGTAGGTTTATAGTCACAGCTTGTAAAGTTCTTTCGACTGGGAACATTTTCATAATAAAATGTCTGGGGACAAAAAATGTGACTATCTTCTGAGGGCTCCACTCTCCTCCTCAGAGCCCTGCTCAGTATTTCTTGGCTCCTCCCTCAAGACTCCTGAGTAGAAGAGACCCAATAACAAGGAGAGGGTAACATGTCTGGCTCAACTATGGGGGATCCAGTGCAGTCTGAATGAAAACAAACAAGGTAACGCGGACACGGAAAAACCAGGGTCTCCACTGCCAAGGCCTTTTAAGGTCAAGATATGGCATGTGATGAGAAGTCCATCACCTGAGACATCAACTGGTATCTGGACCAGGATAGATGATCCTGTGGGGCCTGCAGGACTCCAGGGATGGTCCTGTTCTGCCTCCTGTGCTCCTGCACCTGCGACAGGAGCACCGCCTTTCATGGACTGGCCTGTGTGCTTGGTTCCCCACAGTTTCTCAGTTGTTAGCAACAATTAATCCCAACAATGACAATCATAGCTATTAGCACAACAATAAGTGATACAGTCATGCTAAGCACTCTAAATTAAAAAAAAAAAAAGTCATCAAGTCGATTCTGACTCATGGCGACCCCATGTGTTGCACAGTAGAACTGCACTCCATAGGGTTTTCAAGGCTGTGACCTTTCAGAAGATTACTAGGCCTTTCTTTTGAGGTACCTCTAGCTGGGTTTGAACTGCCAACCTTCCGGTTAGCAGTCAAGTGCTTAACCTTTTACGCTACCCAGGGATGCCTAAGCACTCTAGAACCACTCAGCTATTCCATCCTCAGGACAGTCAATAAGCCAGATATTATTCGATCAAACCCACACCACTTATCCTCTGTGCCACCCGGGCAAGCTAGTTACCCTCTGTGAGCCTCAGTTTCCACATCTTAAAATGGGGACAGTCAAGATGCATGCAAAGGACTTGGCTCATAGCAAGCGCCTAGTCAAAGGTGGAAACTCAGTTTTCAGAGACGTCAAGTGATTTGTCCAGCGTCACACAGCCAGGATTAGGGCCCAGGTTTTCTTGACCCTAACACCAGTGCTCTCAGCCACTACAGTGTGCTTAAAGTCAGAGCTCTCTGCAGCTGGAGGCACCAAGGGGATATCTCTGCCTTCCCTTAATTCCATTAAAAGAGCCATCACGAGCATGTAAACCAGCAAGCCATAATCCACGGATGCCGCTGCATTTTAAACAGAAATTCAGGGCACGTGGTTCAGATGGGATGGAGCAGCTGGTGGCTGCTGATGGCACACACCATGCCATTACCCCAGTAAATCATTCCACCCTCTGAAGGGAGTGTGAAGGCTGAGGGGTTTGTGCAGCAGGGTGGTCTGGGGAGGGCTGGGGAGGGTTGTAAGCCCCGCTCCAAGAGGGTGAACCCCTTGGGATGCATGTACAGACCACATGCTCTTATCGTTTGCTCCGACTTTGAAAGCAGGGAAGAAATGATGAATCTCTCAGCTCCGTGCTTCCCAAATCCAACTGGGCATCACACCACCTGGGGGGCTTGAAAAAAAACACACATTCTCTGGCTCCATCACCTGAACTAGTGGTTGAGGTGCTGCGGGGTGGAGCCTGGGATCTGTATTTCAAGCGTGTCACAAAATGTTTCTAAGGCAGAAAACGACCACTTTGTGTCATTAAACCCTCACAACATTTCTGAGGGGTTGGGATTTTTATACCCATTTTGCCGATAAGAGTACTGAGGCTCAGAGCGGATAAGAAAATTTGTCCAGGACCACACAGCTAGTATGTTGTTGTTGTTAGCTGTATACAACTAGCATATCAGGATTAATTCAGCTCTGAGAAAGAGAAAATTCAAAATTTAAAAAAGACTTAAACCAGATGGAAGTTTATTTCTCTCTCACAAAATCGAAACTAAAGTTAAGAAGCTCACGAGTCTGGGCTCCTTCTAGCTTGATGCTTGGCCACTTCAGCACAATGCCTCCTCCTCATGGTTCAAAATGGGTGCCCCAGTTCTGGTAATCATATCTACCTTCCAGTCTTCAGGAATAAGGAAAAGGAAGAGCATCCCCTATAGATGCTTCCTGGAAGTTTTAGACACCACTGCCTTTTACATCTTAGTGGCCGTAACTTACTCACATGGCCTCATTCAGCTACCAGGGAACCTGGAAAATATAGTGCTTTATTTCCAATTTCAAAACCAGAGACTCTCTTATTACACAAGACGGCAAGAGTGGATAATAAACTTTGCCATAGAAAACAGGAATTTTAACCGCCAAGTATAAGGTGCTTTATAGTTCTCGTCTTACTTAATCTTAACAAGACCAGTGAGGCAGATGCTATTATTTATGCTTGCATTACAGATGAAGAAACTGAGACTCAGAGGAGTTAAGTAGCTTGCTCGAAACCAGACAGCTAATACATGATGGAGTTTGATTATTCTACTTGTATGCTTTCCCCTGCCTACACGACACTATGACACAGCAGAGGGCGGGAAGGAGATTCCTCTGATGAACAGACCTCACTGTGGGAGGGGTGCCCTTCATCCAGCTTTGAATTCACGCACTTGGAGAAAAACCACAGCTACTGTGATGGTTGGTTTTGTGTGTCAGTTTAGCTAGGCTATGGTTCCTGGTAGTTTTGCCAAACACTAGACTGGTTGCTGTTCCATAGTGTAATGTAATGTAATCAACCAATCAGTTGAGAGAGGGGTTCTGTAGAGTATGGTCTGCCTTCAGACTATAAATAGACATTCTGGAAGAACTCCCTGTCTTGACTTTACTCTTCCGGTAGCCTGACCTACGGATCCTGGGACACAAGCCTGCAGATGTCTCCGGCCTGACACTTGATTTACAGATTTTTGGACTTGCCAGCTCCCACAACCACATGAGCTAATTCCTTGAAGTAAATCAATTTCTCTCTCTCTCTGCCACCTCCCTCCCTCTCTCTCTGCCACCTCCCTCCCTCTCTCTCTTCTGCCTCCTTCTTCCTCTCTTTCCCTGGTTCTGTTTCTCTAGAGAACCCTGCCTGAGACAGCTACCCTATCATGCTAACTGAGGAAATAGAAGAGGTGGGCTGGTTCTGTAATGTGAACCAACCCCTGGCAATATTTAGGGAGACACCAAGATGGCCCCCACACTGATGGAACACGCAGAGCTCGCTGTTGCTGACCCTCTCCGGTTTTCTCAGTCCAAGCACTACCTCTCATCTGGAATGAGTTAAAGTAGCCATCCCTGTAATTGTTCATGTCAGAGATAATCCCTGGGGCCCAAGAATCAACTGCTTCTCCTGGATATCACTACTTTCTGGCCATTTGAAAGAGAAATTCCTCCTCCAAACAAGCCTGTTTGCTCGCTTATGAAAGCAATTGTCAGATTTTTTTTTTCTTCTGGAAGCCACACAAGAAACTAGCCAACACACACTTCCAGGGCCATATTGACTGTCTCCTGCTCCCTCAAAGGGCAAAGGATGATAAGAGAGGAGTCACTGCCTAGGCAGGGGGTGGCAAACTATATCCGAAATGGCCAGAGAGAAAACACTTTAGGCTTTTCAGGTCATATAGTCTCTATTGAAACTACTCAACTCTGTCATTGTAGTGTGAAAGCAGCCATAGACAGTACATAACCGAATGGCTGTGTTCCAATAAAACTTTGTTTACAAAAACAAGTGGTGGCCCGATTAGGCCTGTGGGCCATGGTTTGCTGACTCCTGGCCTAGTATCACGTGCACATACTGCGTCCATCCACTGCAAATCCCAGCTTGCCTTCTTAGGGTGGAATGGGGATTATATACTATTCACACAGGGTTCTGTTTTTCATCTCTCAAATGGGGATAGGCATGTCTCCTCCCTAAGATTATGGCAATAAATTCTCTGTTCTCCAAACAGGCCAAGCTTGCTCCCACTCCAGGGCCTTTGCACTTGCTCTGCTAGTCCTTTTACACCAAAATACCCCTCTCCAAAGTCCTAGCATGGCTGGCTCCATCTAATCAGTCTCTTAAGTCACTTTCCCAGAAGCCTCCCTGGCATCCCTGACCAGGGTTTGAACCCCTCCAGCCAGCACATATCAGGTGCAGAAACTGATCTCTTTAAAGGAGTTCAATTCTTTTCCAGATGAGGAAAGGTGTGATTTCTGTGGGCAAAAAAATCCCCCACACCGACAATGCCAGCTTCTCCTCGTTGTCAGGGTCTACATACCAAGTCACATGTAGGATTAGAACTCAAGACAAGTTGAATTAACACACCCCTTCCCGTCTTGTACTTTTCAACCCTGGGCACATCCTGCTTCTATCTGAGTGACTGTCTGGGCTGGCAGATAAAAGCAAATGAAGGGGAAACCTTCAAGGCCCTTCAACCAAGCCAAGAGTTCCCAGCTCTGCTGTCTGGTGGCCCACCCCCACCCTGCTGACAGGCCTCCCATGAGTCACCCAGAAATTTCCACCTAGATTTATGAAATCCATTTTCCCTGAGACAGACTAAGCAGTTTATAGTGAACCAATATCATTAAGTTAATGATTCCCCATAAATTATTACCCACATAGCCCAGTTAATCCCACAAATGGACCATTAATGGTGGTGGGTCAATTGTTGGCCTTTCAGAATCCCCTGGAACAATCTTGGCTTAGGCAGGTGATGCTCCTTAATAAGGGCTTGCTTATTGGGATTGGATCTCCCCCCACCCCATAATACTCCTCCATTGGCCACTTTGGGGCTCCCTCTGCAGCCTGAGTGTGACACCTCCCCCATCGGAGAGGCCCCAAATGATCATCATGGCTGGGGATGGTTTTCGTCTCATTTCATTCTTGGCTGTGACTTTTCATTTCCCATGGATGTCTGATTTATTTATGTGTTTATGAAGTGACCTGTTTGGCTTACAGCAACAGCGATAGGCATTTGATCAAATAGAGTCACAAATCTCATCTTCTACCAGCCTGAATTTTTATTCCATCATTACTTAACAAAATAGAATTAAGTTGGAGAGAAAGCGGGCTCTTACATTATGCATTGGCCTCATTTCATTGGTCTTTAGGCTTCCTCCTGGTGCTGCAGCTTTTCTGTGTCGTTAAGTGTGACCAGTGGAAAACAGTTCCATCTCTAATATCTGGGGGATTTTGTTCTCCGCTCCGATTTGCCTGTGTTCAGGAAGTTGGTAGATCTGTGCAAGGGACATGGATTTCCTGAGCATCAGGTCATCTTTCGCCAAGGTGGTTCCCATGGGGCAACACTCTGCAAAGGTTTTTCACAGACAGTCTCTGGGTGGTAAGTACTCAACTACTAGCTGAAAGGTTGGCAGTTCACACCCACCCAGAGGTGCCTCAGAAGACAGGCCTGGTAATTTGCTTCTGAAAGATCACAGCCTTGAAAATCCTATGGAGCAGTTCTACTCTGCACACATGAGGCTGCCATGAATTAGAATCCACGGCTACTAACACAATAGTGTTAAGGACAAACACAAATTGAAAATAAGGTTTTAATTTCCCTGTTGAAGAGGGAAGAGGCTCCCCTCCTCCTCTGTTCTTTCAGAATTCACTTGAGATAACCTGTAAAGTCTTTCTCCATCTCTGAAAAGTATGAAAACCAAAGAGTTCCCTCAAGGACCTGGGAGCCTTCTCTTTTCAAATGTAATCATCAAGGAAGACCACCCCTCTACCTCTCCATTTCCTGGAAGGAGATTAGCATACCTTCAGGTATCCTGCCGTAAAGATATTAAAAAATCAGCAATTTTATCTTGAAAACATGAACATACGGGTTGCATCCACTTAGCTATATAAAGAGTAAGATTTCTTTCTATCTCTGCAGTCTCTTTAGCGGACTGCACGTGATGCATCGTGTTCTGGTTTAATTCAAGAATAATTATTAATTCAATAATAAAACTCTTCTTTTTCTTCTATTTTTGTGGAGAGGTTTTCTGGGTTGGGAGTAGATTTTGCTCTTAGTAACTTTCTCCAACATTATTAGCAAAGCTCCCAAAAGTCTAACTTCCTTAGAATACTCATTGTCGTTGAGTTGATTCCGACTCATAGCAACACTATAGGACAGAAGAGAACTGTCCCATAGGGTTTCCAAGGCTGTAAATCTTTATAGACACAGACTGCCACATCGTTCTCCCACGGAGTGGCTGGTAGATTCAAACACTGACCTTCCGGTTAGCAGCCGAGCGCTTAACCACTGCACCACCAGGGCTCCTTAACTTCCTTAGACTAAAGTCTATATTTTCAATTCGTCCTATAAACTGTGCTATTCCTCACCCAAGCAGGCATGGGGTCGTACAGAGTCAACACTATTAGTGTCATTGTCATTATCAACATTATTAGAAAATCAATGTCAAAGCTCCTGCTAGGTGCCAGGTACTATGTTAAGTGTTTTTTTTTACATATTTATTCCCATTCTACAGATGAGAAAACTGAAGTTCAGAGAGGATCAGTGATTTGTCCAGGGTCTTATGAGAAATAGACAGAGCTGGACTTTGATTTCTATCTACCGACCATCAGAGCCAGGTTCTTAACAATCTTGTGGTTGTGCCTCACAAGGAGCTACTTATTTTCTCTCCAAGGAGGAAGGGAAAGTAATTAATACCTCCTGGGCATCTATGACCCATAGGTACTCTTCCACATTATCTCGTTTAAAATTCTTAAATTCCCACTATGACATATGATAAGCAATAGCCCATTTTACAGGCAGGAAAGCTTGGGCTTAAAGATGTTAAGGAGTCCTGGGTGGTGCAAATTGTTAAGCACTCAACTACTAGCTGAAAGGTTGGCAGTTCAAACCCGCTCAGATGCACCTTGGGAGACAGGCCTGGCAATCTCCTTCCAAAAGGTCACAGCTTTGAAAACCCTATGGAGCAGTTCTACACTGTACACAAGGGGTTGCCATGAGTCAGAACTGACTCAACGGCAACTAACAATAACAAAGATATGAAAATAATCTGACTCTGAATCCAGGATAAGGATGATCTCCACCCAAAGCATGGGTCATGGGTGGAAAGGAATAAGATAGTAGCTTCCACAGCAGGGGGTCTGGTGCAAAGTTCTGAGACGGGCTTCAGGGCCTTCAGGAATTCTTATTATGCAAAACTTTGTGTGCATGTATACATGGAGATTTTTTTCTAAGGAAAGGTCCCTAGCTTTGATCAGATACTTGCTGGGGTTTGAATCTCAAACTAGGCTAAGAAAGACACACTCACCTAGAAAATGGGAAGTCACCTAGAATATGGATTATAGATCCTTGTTGACTTCAAGCAGTCAGCAGTCAACACACATTTCAAGTACTTACCTGCACAGAGTATTACGAAAAACACAAAGATTGATTCCTGTCTGTGTCTCCGAGGAGAAAAATATTCGGAGGAATAAAATCAGATCTTGTCATTCCCCAACTTAAACTTCTCCAGTGGTTTTCCACCATGCTGAGAATAAAGTCCATATGCTCCACCGTGGTCTACATGCCTCTCCAACCTCAGTGCTTACCCTCCTCTCCTCGGTTCATTATGCCATTGACATGCTGACCTTGGTTTGTCGGGCTCCCTCCTATCTCTTATCCATGTCTGTCTCCTTAGCTAGAATAAAAGCTCATGAGGGCAGGGACTCGTCCAGCCTGCTCACCATCCTGCGCCTGGCACAGAGTTGGTGATCAACAGTATTGGATGGATGAATGGGCATGACCCTTCTCCTCTCTGAGTCTCAGTTTCCTCATCTACACGATGAAGGCTCAGACTATGGGTAGTTTTCCAATTATGCCCCCAAGGACCCCAGTGGCTCCTCAAAATGCCTCAGGACTTGGGAAAAAGAGGTACAAACAGAGATGTTCCTAGTCTCCTACTCCCACTCCATCAATATATTTTAAATATTGCAAGTTGGAATAAGATTTCCTTTGGAAAAAGCAGAATGCTGCAGTTTAAATATAAGGTTTTAAACTACTAGACTCCGAACACCTTTCCAACTCTAAAGTCAATGACCTGTAACTAATACCCACAGTGAGTGGTCAGAGGCGGAGGAGTCCCTAGGAGCATGGAGGAAGGAGGCGATGCCACTCCATGGGGCTAGTTGTGGAAGGCCAGATGGGAGAGCGGCTACCTCGAAGGGCAAGTTAGGAAAGCAGGAACAGGAAGGCATGGATTTCAGAGCCATGGACGTAAACAGCACCTACCAACCAAAAATAAAAACAAACTCCGTTGCTGTCGAGTTGATTCTGGCTCATGACGGCCCCCTGTGTTACAGTGTAGAACTGTTCCATAGGGTTTTCTTGGCTGTAATCTTCATGGAAGCAGATCGCCGGGCCTTTCTTCTATGGTGCCGCTAGATGGGTTTGAGCCGCCAACCTTTAGGTTAGCACTTGAGCCACTCAGGGACTTTATGAATAAAACAAAACAAACCTGTTGCCATCGTGTTAATTCTGACTAGTAGCTACCCTATAGGACAGAGCGGAACTGCCCCACTGGATTTTCAAGGAGCGGCTGACCTTTTGGTTAGCAGCCCAATTCTTAACTAGTACACTTCCAAGGCTCCAGGGACTTTATATCACATACCAGACCCAAACCAAACCAGTTGCTGTCTAGTAGATTCCACCTCATAGCCACAGTATAGGACAGAATAGAACTGTCCCATAGGATTTCCAAGGCTGTGATCTTTATGGAAGCAGACTGCCACATCTTTCTCCAGCGGAGCATCTGATGTGTTCCAACCACTGATCTTTTGGTTGGCAGTCAAGCACTTAACCACTGCACCACCAGGGCTCCTTATAGCGCCTACCAAACCGAACCAAAAAAAAAAAAAAAAAAGGCCAAACCCATTGCCCTCGAGTCAAGAAGAGTTCTAAGATTCTAAGACAGTGGTTCTCAAAGGATGGTGCCAGGACTAGCAGCATCAGCTTGGCCTGGAAGTTGTTAGAAATGCAGATTCTCAGACTCCATCAAAAAAAAACCAAACCAAACCCAGTGCCGTCGAGTCGATTCCGACTCATAGCGACCCTATAGGACAGAGTAGGACTGCCCCACAGAGTTTCCAAGGAGCGTCTGGTGGATTCCAACTGTCGACCCATTGGTTAGCAGCCATAGCACTTAAACACTACACCACCAGGGTTTCCATCAAAGACCCACTAAATCAGAAACTCTGTGGGTGGGGACCAGAAATCTGAGTTTTAACAAGCCCTCCAGGCAATTCCGATGAGCAAGTGAGCTTAAGTTCTAGGGTTACACAAGTAAGGCAAGAAGGGCAGGATATCTGCCCAAACCCAACTAGAAGGTAATCTTGACAGAATTTGGGGGGATAAATTGTCTCATTTGAATGTTTCTCAATCCTGATGCACATTAGAATTGGCTGGGAAGCTTCTAAAAATCCTAATGCCCGGGCCACAGGCCAGACCCACTAGATCAGAATCTCAGGGTGTGGGACCTCCCCATGTGACTCTGTATAAAGCCATGATTGTGAAGTATGGTGTCTGTACTTTTTTGTGGAGCAGGTGGCAAGGGTAGCCAGGACCGAGGACACCTGGACATTCAGCCTGGTAACTTAGTTGCTGGGGTTCACCCAGCTTCTGTAGAGAGGCTGATGGTGGTACTGCTCAGGAAAAGAAATTAACGTGTAACAAAGTAAAAGAGCGTATTGAGTTAAACAGTAAGTGTGAGAAATACACCTCATAAATAGTTCTGTAAAAGAGAGGGGAGGGAAAAGAAGGGGAGAGGTCAGGCGTTGTCTTTTGTTGGTAGAGATACTGAGCCAGTAGAATTAGATGAAATGGCCTAATGATTAATAGGACATCTCAAGAGGAAGGATGTTCTGGAGAGGAATTTTGGAGGATGTTATGCAGAAGACAAGGAAAGATCATACCTGTGACATAACGGTCAGGACTATGACATCTGGAGTTTCACTGCCTGGGTTCAAATCCCATTGCCACCATTTCATGGCTGTTTGACTTCAGGCACTTAGCTCAACCTCTCTGGGCCAGTCTCTTTATTTGTAAAATGGGGGTAACAACAATATTAACCTTACAGGCTTGTTGTGATGATTATATGGGTTAATCTGTGCCATGTGCTTACAGTAATTCTTGACACTCAACAATGGGTAGCTATATGCATTATTGCTCCTGTTTATAGGATTGCAGATATAAAAGGATGCACTGAGCCAGGAAGGCTCAAGGATTTGGCATGGGCATGCTTCTTTTCTTCCCCTAATAACAGGGCTGTGATCCCTGTAAATCAACCGCGTATACATGAATCCATGCAGTGTCAAATGTTCTATTGTGTCAACTTGTTAGGAAGTGCAGCGCTTGTTGCTTCAGCTGCCCTCCTGCCTCTGAGCACCACCAAAGAGGGTCAAATTAGCCCTGAGGGCATAGGAAGAGCTCAGAGACTTGCAGTCACTGTAGTAACTGGGCTGACATCAGAGCCCGCTCATGCTCTAAATGCATAGAAAGGCTGGATAAGACGTAACATTAAAAGCTTCAAATATAGAGCTTAGATCAAAATAAAAAAAAATTTTTTAAAGGAAAAGAGAAGCCCAGGTTTCAGGAAGAAGAATAAAACTAAATGAGCCATAGGGACCCCTAGAACTGTATATACTCAGAGAGTCTAGTATCAGTACGTGGAGGGCAGAACTGCAGCCATAGGAAGAGAGCTGGAAAAGCCCAATGCAGACAGCCATGAAGAGCTTTCCATTCACGAAAGCAACACTCGGAAGCTCTACCCATCAGCTTTGCCACATGACATGCAAGCAGACAGACTACCCCAGACTGTGGTTGAAAAAGGGATCACTTGAGATTTAAATATCAAGCCTGCACTATAAGCTTTCCCAGTCCAGGGCCCCTGGGAATCCCAAAGAAAAAATTCCCACTGAAGATGAGCTCAGAGTTAAAAATCACAAAGCACATAAAGAAACCAAACACCCCTGGGAGTCGGAAGATGCAACTAATGAGAATTCACACCATAGAAACTATATACACGAGACCTATTTAAAGTATCTTTGAGCTTATTTGTTGTATATGTTCAGTAAAGGTCCCTGGGTGGCACAAATAAATGGCTTGAGCTGAACTTTTAAACAAAAAGTTGGCAGTTAGAACCTGCCCAGTGGCGCCAAAAAAGAAAAGACTGGTAATCTACTCTTGTAACTATTAAAGCCAAGAAAACCCTATGGAGCAGTTCTACGCTGTAAGACATGGGGTTGCCATGAGTTGGAATCCACTCGATGGCAATGGTTTTTTGTTGTTGTTGTTGCTGTTATGTTCAATACAATAAAGAAAAGAGAATAGAGTCAACAGCGGCTCCTGAGCATTCATCATAAAACACAAAGCAAGCATGAAGGGAATTTACGTAGCAAGCATTCGATTGTTGCCGGTTCAGTTTCTGCCCGCTGATTTTAAAGATGCGATGCAAAGGATTGGAGAAAAGGACACTGCTTGCCGGCGTGCTAACCGGTACAATCTTTCCAGAAAAAGCAAGTTACCAGTACAGATCAGAAGCCTTAATTTTTCTGAACACACCTTGGAGAAATCCACTTTAAGGAATTATTTGAAAGAAATAAGAATGGCTATAGGCAGAAATCAGCTACGAGGATTTTTTTTTTTTTTTCAGTGCTGGCTATAATAGTGAGAAATTGGAGACATCCTGAACATCCAGCAGCAGGGGATTTGTCAAAAAAACGACGATGCATCCAGATGTCGGGATTCTAGGAGGGCATTAAAATGGATGCTGTAGAAGGATGCCTAATGACATGGAAAGACGTTCATAACATTGCAAGTAAAAAGGACGGCTATGGAATTGCATGGGCAATATGACCCCATTTTGTAAACACAGGATAACATAAATACATGGTTTAATATTTAATCGTGGAAATTTAATTCTGAAAAAGAGATACAATCCTTGAAATGAATTTCTCAAACAGGATTATCTTTGAGTGGCAATGCGTTATGGCACTGATGAAGAGACACTGCCGGCCCAGCAGGAAAATCAAAATTGTCTTTAATGGGAAAGGATATGGACGCTTTTGGAGACAGTTACATGAAGCAGAAAATAACACAGTCCCTCCCAGACAGAGACAAGCTTTCCAGTTTGTCCCCAGTTCTCCATGAGGGTGACAGCTGCCATTGATACCAGCATTTAGAGTAAGGACTCATCCCATGGAAGAGAAGGTCCTTGCCATTGCTTTCCAGGCTTCCCTTCTCCTCTGACTATTCTAGAAACCGTCTGCCTGGCCATCAGGTCAAAGTAAGTGATGTTAAAAAGCCCAGCCCATTTCATTCCTGGAATTCATTGCAAGGCTGGGTAAAGAGGAGGTGGGTCTTTCAGTAACATCCCACGGAGCGTGATGGATCTCTGAGATCCAATACTGCAGATGGGACTACAGGAAATTTTTTTTTTTGTCTGTTCTTTGTTCTTGCTTATATTTCCAAACACATTATATTAGTTATGACAAGCTAGATGGTAACAAAATAACCCCTAAATCAGGAACTTCAGAACTTATATTTTGTAAACTAAGTCAGAGGCAGGTTTGCTTCTCTCCCTGCATCTCCATCTTGTAACTATGGCATCTAGAACTTGATGGATGACTTAGCAGGAGAAGAGAGAGCATGGAGGTGGCACAGCAGCCCTTAAAAACCTTAGGGCAGAAGGGATACGGTATTTCTGCTTACCTTTCATTGGCAAGAATTGGTCACATGGCAAGGCACTGGGAAGTATATTCCTCTCTTGCACCAGTAAATAACCAACATTCACCACGCTGGAGTAGGGAAAGAGGCCCATGAGGCACATGAGTGACCACTACCTAATCCAAACCGGGGTTCTGTTAGTGAGAGAGAAGGGAGAAGTGGCTGTGGAAGGAGAAATCAACAGTCTTCTACAGATGGAATGGGCAATGATTATTGTAGGTCAGGATTCATCTACGTATATTCCTTCACTCAGTAAACATTTCTTGAGCAACGACTCAGTACTAGGTGCTTACTGAGCACCATGGAATCAGAGAGGACCTAGACATAACCCTATATTCAGTTGACTCTGAGTCCAGGAGAACTGGTCAGACATGTAATCAGATGATCATAACAGATTGTGATAGGTTCAAAGATCAATGTCTAAGTTATAGATGCAACATGTAAGTGGACTTGAAGGCAATCAGGGAAGGCTTCTCAGAAGAGGTAATATTTAAACTGGATCTTGAAGGTTGAGTAGGAGTTCACCAGTTAGACAATGTGGAAAGAGCAATCCAGGAAAAGGCAGAAGTGAATGGAAGAACGATTGATTGAATAGATGAAAAAGACAACAAAAGAAGCTACTTCAAGGGAAAACAAGCCTGGCGAAAGAGGGCAGTACCAGCTTTCTGAGGCCCCAACCAGTAAGCCCTTTGAGAATGTTGAGAGGAGTCTGTGGGTCATAGTACCTGTGATTATATGTACTACTGACTGTGTAACTTCAGAGTAATTTCAGGGTAAGAAAATGAAATGCATTCAAATACAGGCAGACACCTTCAGCAGAAGTAATAAATCTGAAAACCCTTCTACACACAGACCTTTATGGGTGTGAAGTGTCTTAGGAAGAGCCAAAATCATGTACAATGGAGAATTGCATCCTAATATGGTGGAACCTTTCAACCACCTTCCCACCTGTCTCAGATCTTTCCAAAGAGTTAACGCTTTGGTGGCCACTCCTTTTTCTGGCTATGGGGAGATAGGAGAGGTTTAAGAAAAGCAAATAGGAAGACCTGGGGGAAAGAGATGGCCAGTTCCCATGGAGAGCTTCCCCACTGGTGTCTCCCTGGAAATCTGGAGATGTGTGGTCACAATGGACTGGCTGGGGACTCTTTCTTCCTGCAAAATTTTATTCTGTTTTTTTTCTTTCTGAAAATGATAATCAGCTCTCTTAATTGATTTGAATACGGGCTTAACCAGAGGCAGAGAGATGGACACTTTGACTTCTCAAGGCCCTCCTTCAGCCATAGACTGCAGGAGGCAGGATGGCAGAGGGGATAATGATGATGGCTGAATACCACGTGCCATGTGCAGACAAAGACTTTCATGTGCGTTTTTTCAGATAAGAACCCAGACCCCTGCTCTGCTCCTCAGCATTGATGGCTGCAGTGTACCTCTCTTTACATAATAGGTAGATGCCTTCATGTTAATGCCTTTAAATCAAGCCATGCTTTCCTCAGAAGGGCCTTCAACTGGCCAGACTCTAAAACTCTTGCTTTAGGTTTCCCTCCACATCCTCAGCCCTTCCAAAAAGCAGTTACAGATCCATAAACACTTCAAGGATGCTATTTAAAGACAGTCCTTTGTAAATCACAGAGTACTTCTGAAACACAAATGCACGAAATCACCTCCTAATTTGCCGGGTTTGTGGGTTTGGATTTGCTTGCTTGCTTGCTTTATTTAGGCTGTTTTGGATCCAGTTGTGGGCTGAGAATGAACAGCCTCAGCCATAAGTGGACTGGCTCTATTGCATTGTGTTCTGTGCAACACCAGGTGTGATGCCAACTGAACGATTTTTTTCCCAACACGATAATTTACATATCCAAGTGAACATTATCCTTCAAATTCTCACCTTGAGAAGATAAATGCTTTTCCTACCACTCTGCCTTGAGGACCGGGAGCATCCCTGCAGTAACCCTCGTCCTCTTCCTCCTCCTCTTCCTCTTGCATTCCCTAAGAGCAGGGTCCTTCCAGGGCAGGGATTGTGCTGGTTAGATTTTGTAGCCTTACATGTAGCACATGATTGGGTATCACCCCCACTATCCCCTCCATGGGTCTCCTCATTCCAGTTCATGGGCAAGACTGCAAGCAAGGAGAAGAGGGATGCAGGGGCTCAGGTATGAGATGATGGTAGCTTGGCCTAGGGTGTCTAATCAACCACTTTTTACCTGAGTCAGTCTAAGGAGTTACCCATTGTTTTCAACCTAACAATGCCTGATGAAGATAGGATCACAGACAGGAACATGCAAGGGCGCCTCCTTAACAACGCAGGTTAGGCTACATCCAGACTGTCAGAGACCATATTTAGGTAGAAGCTGTGAAGTCAAGAGGCTCTCTACCAACAGGGAGAGCTGGACTACTTTTGAAGAAGTGGACTATTTTTGAAGATATGCTCACCGAATGTACAGGATGTGGCAGTGAAAAAAGAGGTCCCCTCTTACAATCTCTCACCAGAACCCTTACTGACCCTTCAGAACCCTTGTTACACTTTGTAAGCCCAGTCATTCATGTGATTGTCTGTTCATTGTCTGCCTCCTGGATTCGAATTCCAGGAAGTCAGGAGCAACGCTTCTTTTATTCACTTCTCTATGCCTTTCTTTTTTATGCCTAGTATGGAGCCCTGGTGGGGCAGTGGTTAAGAGCTACGGTGAGCTACAACTGCTAACCAAAAGGTCTGCAGTTTGAATCCACCAGCCGCTCCTTGGAAACCCTATGGGGAAGTTCTGCTCAGTTCTATAGGGTTGCTAACAGTCGGATGGAATCAGTTCAATGGCAATGGGTATGGTTTTTTTTTTTGGTGTATACCTAGTGGGTAATATAAGGTCTGGCACACATCAGGACTCAATAAATTTTGATGGAATAATGAATGAATGAATAGACAGATAGAGGAATGAATGAACACCTTCTCCCCTGACAGAAGCCCCCCCCCCACAGACACACACACACACTTGTACGATCCAGTAGTTGAGCCCCCTGACTTGGCTTTAAAGCTTGAAAAGGTGGAAGCACTCACAGCCCCCCTTAGCCCCTATCTTTACCACTCTAGACACATAAATACAACTGTCCAACCTCACAGATGAAATCAGAATCAAAACATGACTTAGAGCTGATCTGAGACTTATCAATTGTCTAGTTCAGGAGTTCTCTAGTTTTGGGGGCATGTAAACCTTTGAGAACCTGAGGGAAGTCTCTCCTCTCCTCACACGCTCATATGAACAGAATTTTGAACAGTATTTCAGAGACTTCGCTGAGTATGTGTGAGCTACCCCAGGGTCCACAGATCTAGGTTAAGAATCTGATCTCTGATCCAAGGCCCTAGTTTTACAAATGTGGCCAGAGAGGGGATGTGATTTGTCCAAGATCTCACAGCTGGAAAGAGAGAAAGGGAAGAAAACCTTTCTCTGAGCTGCAAGTGGTCAGTCCTTTCTCATTTTCCCATAGTCCTCACTTCCTCTGGGCAGAGACAGCCAGAATATTCATCCAGAGCTGTACTTTTCCATTAAAAATCCCTTGTTTGACATGGAGATGCATTTTCAGAAATTTCTTTTGGACCAAAATCTCCCCAGACCAGGTCTGAGGCTTTGAGGGGAGGAGGGCTGCATGCTGATATGTGTGCATTGGGAGAGTTTGGGGGAAGGGCAATGGTTTCTGTCATTAGTTTGGGGAAGTATTTTTCTTTTTGTTTTCTCTTTTCCCAAGTGTTTTCTGGCCCAGAGGTGAACCAGAGCTCAGTTCTGCTCCATAGGATTACTTAACAATCTTTGACAGTGCTGCATTCTCAGTGGAAGTCAGAATCCCTGCAAAACACTGAATTATTCACACCAAACAAGTCACATTTGCTGATGGAGCAAGTAGACTTTTGAGGGTCAAAGCAAGATTCATTAAGTAAGGCAAGCACCATTGGGGTCTAATTTATTGGTTCTGCTTGATATCTGCCTCCCAAAAGTGATGAGGGCTGCTTCTGCCCACGTGGGCAGAGAGAATGAGCCCATCTCTGGCCGTGGCCAGTACATACATCTCGTGATGGCCTACCCCAAACTCTTCCTTTCAACCCTGCTATCAGGCATTTGGACAATGGAGCCTTCTATGTCCAATGCCCTTTGGAGGGCAGAAAGACAAGCCTGGTCACTTTATGATAAGGGCTCCTAATCCAGAGATGTTATCTTCATCAGGAAACATTTAGTTGCAAGGAATGGAAATCTCTTTATACTGTGACTCAGGTAAAAGGGGATTGACTGGATGGATAAAGGGGGATCTCATGGATCTGAATAGCGGAGAAAACTGCCACACCTTGTGAGAACCAGAACTCATTAGATACTATCCTCTCCATTCATTTCTCTTTCTCTCACCATATGATAGGTTAATGAAGTGAATGAATAAATGAGTGAGTGGATGAATACATAGAAATCCAAGTGCATCAGCTAAGGCAGGTGGCCCCACAGCTTCTGCTTAAATATGGCCCCTGACGCCCTGGGTGGGGCCTAACCAGAGTTAGTTAGGAAGGTGCACCTGCATGTTGCTGTCCGTGGTCCTGAATCATTATTGAACACAATTTTAATACTGGGACCTTGGTGGCCTCTTCCAAACTCTCCTAGGACTTCTGAATCAGATAAGGGAAGGGGTGTGAAGGTAGAGAGGGGAAAAGAATGAACAAAAGGAAGAGTGAAAGAGAGGGACAGAAGACCTTAAGTGCCAGCACGCAGAAATGCAGTCTGTTAGAGGTGGCAGGAACTAAGCTAAGAATCACCATGGCATAAAAAAAAAAAAAAAATTTTTTTTATACAAATTCACAGATGGGTTGTTTTTGTTGTTGCAGTTGTTTTATCTTTGATCTTGACGAGCAATTTGGTGTATTTTTTCACAGTTGCAGAACAAGTAGAATTACCTATCCTGCACCATTCTGATACCATACTTACAAGTGATGGGGAGCTCACTACCTTATAATATTACCTATTTCCATTGCTATAAGAATCTTGGTTTTCAAAAACATTTCTTGCTCAGACTCCACCTGCTCTCAGTATGCTCATCCCCTTATATTCCCATCTCTGCTGCCTCTTTCCCATAACAGGCCTTTGGATGATTCAAGTCCACTCTCCTCTCCTCCCAGATCATTTCTTCTCCAGACTCAACATCCACCAGCTCAGCCATTCCTCAGCTGACCGGCGGCATCCTTCTATGTTGCATCAGTGCATCTTGACTGAGCACCAGGTGACCCATAGAGGTTGAGGCAGATCTGCTGAGACAGGAATCTGGGCTAATGGGCAACATCTGGATGTTCAGTTCTACACAGTCCCAGGTTTTGCCCACTTAGAGTCTGTGAGGAGGTGCCCTTAATAGGCTCAGGGGAGCAAATAGCCCAATTAACCTGCTTTCGTCCCAGTGTAATTTGCCAGTTTTCTGAATGTGCATGTGCATAGATTCAGCACCTGCATGCTCAGAAGGTAGCCTGCTGTTCGTGTCAGCTTGTCTGCAGGCTGGATGCTTCCCTTGCCTCTGAGGCCTGCATCCCAACTCACAGCGAAGAAATTGAGGAAATTTGCAATCCAGTGTACAGACCGCCCTTCATAAAGGGAGACCTTTAAAATGCTACCACCAAGGTTCTTATGATTGTGTCAGACTCTAAGAAAGATGATGTGTCTACAACCATTGCTGTTCTAGAATATTGGCTTTGGGCATTAGAACATCTAGGGTGAAGCCTTGCTTTTCCCCTGATAAGCATTAGTAAATACTTTGAGGGTATTTGCACCACGGATCACCCTCCCCCTTCTCTGAGAACTACTTCCTTCAACACGCAGGCAATGGCTTTGGCAGCCATGTCTGTGCTGGGTTATTCTTCATCACACCCCTTCCCCTGCCACTGGTGTTTGGACCAGGGATGCACACAAGATCACAGCTGGGACAATCACGTTTTTGCTCCAGAAGGTGTGAATGAAGGTTGAGAGATGCTGGTCAGTCTCTGCTGTCTGTTGGTGATGGTGTAAGCTGGGCAGCTGAGGCTTCTGTGGAGAGGGGAAGGGGTATTTATTTTCCACAGGGCAGCCGGTTTGCAGAGAAACAGAGAAGAATGAAGCAGGGGACAGAGCAAGGGGGCAGGAAGCATCTGGCAGAGATAAACACACAGAGACAGACATGCCCCTCACTAGAACTGCCTTCAGACCTGGTGTAGCAGGGCCCCATGCCTCAGGGGTCTTTGCACTTCAGAGTGCTTTCCTAGAAACTTTCTGAGTCCCCTCTCTAGTGCCTGGGACCTGCCAGGGCTGGCAGTGCCATTTAGGTAGGGCACTTCGAACCCAGACCAGGAGCCACATGAGCACCAGTGTCCACCTTTCCCTGCCAGGGCACTTTCTAACCGTCTACCCCATGTGTGAGGTTGACTAGATGCCCCAAAGACGGGGGTTGTTCCAAGGCCCTGGGATCAGGTCCCGGTTCCGGGAGATTGGCCTGGCAAGCTGATGGTTCTTGCAGGCTTGAACAGTATTTCTTTCATGGTGCTGCAAGAGATTGATTCAAAGAACAGTGCTAACGCACTGGTTCGAGGCAACTCACATAGATTGTATACACAGGGACTCCACAGAAACAGTCATCCACGGCTCCACAAACCTTAGGGAAGGCTCTTCCCTGAGGTTCCTGACAACATTCCATTTCCTGCTTCAAGTTCTTCCCGAGGCCCCAGGCTGTAAGCTATGTGATACCTTCCATGCAAGAGACCCAAGTTCAATTCCCGGCCAACGCAAGTCATAAACGGCCGCCACCCATCTGTCAATGAAAGCTTGTGTGTTATTATGATGCTGAACAGGTTTCAGCAGAGCTTCCAGACTAAGAGGGACTAAGAAGAAAGGCCTGGCTTTTTCTTCAGAAAATCAGCCAATGAAAACCCTATAGATCATAATGGTCTAATCCCCAACCAATCATGAGGATGGCACAGGACCGGGAGGCATTTTGTTCCATTGCATGGGGTCACCCTGAGACAGGGGACGACTCCGTGGTGGCTAACAACAACTAAAATGAATGAATAAATGGATGAATGAATGAAAAATTGGTTGGGCCAGTTTGTGAAGGACCAGCCCTGTCTCCTGAACTATTTGAGAGGAAACTATTACTGCTGTTTGTATTCAAGGCAACAAGGAAGGATTTTTTTTTTAAGCAGCAATGATTACATTACCCCACGCAGAATCAAATTCATCACAGCCTTTAACGTGAGTTATTAAAAATGCTTTACTTCTCCCACTGGCACTTAGAAGTCAGCTCTCCTCCTGAGTCATTCTCCTCCTACCTTGACTTCTCCTTATCAGAGACCTCAGGAACACAGTATTTAGAAAGCACATTATGTTGGCTCTTTTCTTTCTGAACACTGGGAGAGAAACAATTTGACCTCTCATAAGGAAAATGGAGCCCCAGCCCTCCCCTACATGGCAATGACATCTGAGGTTTCTTATCTCCACATCAGGAGACCTTCTCGCCAGCTTGTCGGCCCTGGGGCTGGAGATAGATGGAGCCTATCTGATACTGTTCCCTGGAGAGAAAGTGCTGAGGGGAAGGTTTATTAATAGCGCAGACCAGCCCCGCCAAAGGCGACCATGAGGAGGAAATGGGAGGATGGGAGGGGCGGCAACAGCCTCCAGAGTCACAGCAAACTCCGCTGACATTTCATTGCTTTGACATCTGTGCAGAGAATCCCAGGCTGTTGTCCTGGGGGATGAAAGGGAGAGAATGGTCACAGACGGAAAACTAAAATAGAAAAGATTGACTAACCCAGTAGCCAAAAGGGACAGAGTAGACTCCCTCATGGGAAAAGGCAGATGTCAAAAAGTCTCCTGTTAGCTTTGGAAAAAGAAGAAATAGGTTCGTTGTTGTCATCTCATCAGAGCTTTCCTTTTATGATTACTTTTATATCTGATAAGAACTAGAGGTGTCGGGCCCCTAGGTGGCTTAAGAGGTTTGTGACTGACTACTAACCTAAAGGCTGGAGGTTCGAACCCACTCAGCAGCACCATGGGAGAATGGCCTGGTGATACGCTTCTGTAAAGATTAGAAGAGGAAACCCTACAAAGCAGTTCTACTCTATAACACATGAGGTTGCCATGAGTCAGAATCAACTCGATGGCAACAGGTTTTTTTTTGTTTGTTTGTTTATTTGTATTTTTTGGTTTTGAGTCCTTGGGATAGATTGCCAAAACTGCTCCGACTCTTTCGCTTGTTGTGTCCATGCCCCTTTGTAATGAGACTTTGTTGTTGTTCCCAACAAGGGGTGGAGCCTATTTCCCGCTCCCTGAATCCCAGATGGACCCTGTTTGACTATCTTTGGCCATTCAGATGTGGCAGAAGTGAAATCATGCCAGTTCTAAGCCTAGGCCCCACTCTCTCTGGGGAACCTTCCCAGCTGCCACATAAACAACCAGGGCTGGTCTGCAGGAGGATGAGAGAGGCACATGGACCAGAGTTGAGTTACAGCAGTTGTCCCAGCTGAGGCCTCAGAGATACGAGAGTCCAGCCAGGAGCAGTAAAGCTGCCTACCAACCCTGTAGCTTAATACAGATGCATGAAGGTACCCAGCCAAGATCAGAAGAACCACCCAGCTGAGCCCTGCCTAAATTGCCAACTATAGAATTGTAAGCTAAATAAATGGTTATTGTTTTAAGGCCTAAGTTTTGGGGATGGTTTGTTATATAGCAGTAGCTAACAGATATACTCCTATTGTTGTTCAGGCATCCCAGGAGGACAGTAGGACCTTAAACATTTCAATGAGAAGACACAGGTACTCTAAGATAGACTGTAAACTTCATGAGGGCAAAGGCCATGTTTTTTTTTTGGTTCAGCACAATAGCTTAGAAAGTAGCACAGAGTGGGGACTCAATACATTTTGTAATATTGAGTTTGAAAATGAACAGCAGAAAATTGGGCATATTCCAGAGGATATCCTCATGAGAATTTGCCAAACCTGCCTCCTGGAGTTATTAAAACCCTGGCTGAAATTCAGTAAGGATGACTGGCAAGATCAAATGAACACCTTGAATGTAACCTAAACAGGTGTATGACCTGGTTAGAAGAGCCAAATAGCAGTTAAACACCACTACCACACACATTCCCTGCCCTCCCACACTTCTCTGTCCACCATCTGTCCAGTTACCCCAAAACATTCCTGAAATCACACCTTCCTCCTCTCCCACATTCAATCTCCACGTCCTATTGCTTTTGCCTCTTAAATGCATCTCGAATTCTTTCGCTTCTCGCCACCACCCTAGTTTAGACCTGAATGACCATATCAGCCTCCTAACTAGTCTCCTAACTAGTTTCATAACCTCCAATCTGTTCCCCCCAGAACAGCAGTGTGATCACCCCATTACCCTTGGGATCAGATGCACATTCCTCAACCGGGTTTCAAAGTCTGTGTGGACCCCCTGCTGATCTTCCACCCTCAAATCTTCCTCTTCTCTGTCGTCACCAAAACACATGTCTTTCCTACCTGTACATTTGCAGCTACCCAGGCCTGGAACATTCTTGAGTTGGGACAGTCTACCGTTCTCTGTCCTATTGTTTGGCATTTCCTTTCTTCCTTTTAGACTTTACATGTCAGAGTCCCCTTCCCTGGTCCCCAGGCTGTATATTTCCCTGATATCAGTAAGGTGTCAATGCCTATTTTTGTTGGCCACCCCCTCCCACTAGACTATGAGCGGGGGCCAACTCTTTCATTTCTGTGTCTAGCACAGGCCCTGATTGTAAGCACTCATTAACATTAGTGGGTTGAATGAATGCATGAAGCAAGCTAAAACAAGATAGAGACTTTGAGAATGAATCATACTTGAGGGGCATCTTGGTAGAGAGAAATGGAAGAGCTAGTTCCCATTTCCAAATTCCAAAGTTGCATGGTCTTGGGCATGGATTAGAAGTAAAGATGAGCAGTGACTGATGTCGACATCAGGTACAAACTGGGAGGAAATTCATGAATTGGTGCTTCTGATTAGACTTTGGTTGTCGAGGGTAAGATTTATTGGGAGCCAGTAAGTTCTGATGCTTATTGAGGACTTATTCTGTGCCAGGCACGGTGCTAAGGGCTTTACAAGTCTTGGCTCAATCCACCCTCTCAGCCACCTGACGACGTAGGTAAGTAAAATCTGTGCCACCAGGGCTTTGAGTATATACTATATAGTATGACTTCAAACACACCAATGCTCAAGAAGATGGCAGAGGACTGGGCAACATTTCATTCTGTCATACACAAAGTTGTCATGAGTTGGAGCCAACTGGATGGCAACTAACAACAAGATTATATCGTCCTTACCTGAGCCCATTATAAAATGTATAATGGAATCCCATTATAAAATGTAAGATACGAGAAATTTGATACAATCACACCTTTCTAACATAATTTTGTTTACTGATGGATGTGAATCAAGATAAAGCATCACATTTAAATGATTAGCCTAGTCAATACAAGAGCAAACAGGATTCCAATCAATAAACACACCTTTTTCTCTTCTTTCTGAGATTATATGACCTTCAGTGCACATTTCTTGCCAAGACAAAAGCATACTATTTCTTGCCACCAAACTCCTAAGAGTGAATAAATGAAGTTTAAATAACCATTTAATGTGGCCAATTAGCACAATCCTTCTCTGCTTGGCACAATCCTTCTCTGCTTGTTTCTACATATAAAATTAACGTCGTTTTCCTATTTTCCCTCATATTAACTGCACCTCAGGAGACAGGCCTGGCAATGTGTTTCAGAAAGGTCGCAGCCTTGAACACTCTATGGAAGTCACCATGAGTCAGAATCTACTCGAGGGGAAGTAACAACAACAACTGTAAAGGAGCCATTTCCCTTGCAATCCCACAAGCTTTGCCGCCCCCTTCCCAAGCCTTAGTCAATGCAGCTCCCCTTAGATTCAGTAGCTCTGGGGGCCCCCAAGAATCTGTATCTTCATTAGAGCCTTCAGGCGATTTGGGTGTGAACGGGTCCGTGGATCTCACCTTGAAAACCACTGCTGTGTTTTCTAAAACTGCATTTCAAAGGATGTGATTTGTTGGGTAAAGTGTGTGTGTGTGTCTATGTGTGTCTGTGTGTGTGTGTTGTGCAATTTCTATAAACACCTGTGATCCGTTGAATTTAATTGGACCATAGCTGGTGTTGATTGCATATTTTTTTAATGTGGCTTTTCAATACCCACTCCGTGAGAACAGCTTTTCTGTTTGAAAATCAGCATTGAGCCCAACCTTGGCTGTAGATGTTACGGTTTATTTAAAAGCACATGACAGCTGGAGCTGCTCATTCTCCAGCTAAATGATTGTACACATGAACTTAGGAGTTTAGGTGCAGCGTGTTGAAAGCAGAATTTCCACCATGGTTGGGTAGCCATGGGTTGGATTTCAAAATTGTAAGCTGCTTGCTCTCGAAGTCAGCTTGGGCAGATCATGTCACTATCCTAGTCCAGAGGAAGGCTCTCCATTCTGAAAATAGTCATCAAGGCTGCTGTAAGCCTAGATGGGTCCCTGTACCTGAACTGGAAAAAGATGCTTCTTCTCCCAGGCAGAAACAGCCCCATGCCCGGCTTAATGGGTGGTATCTAGGGTGAAGAGTGGAGGGAGGAGGGTCCTGAAACAACGCAAAACAAAACTAGTAGTGGTGTTGCTACCCAAAGGAGAGAGGGATGACGTGTGTGTTCACTCCTACTGGAAACCAGGTCTCGTGGTGCTGACTTTCTATATGATCCACTTGCCCTCTTCACCAGGGAGAGAGAGAGAGTCTGTGCAGTCCACAACTCATATAACTATACATGGCAGCCACGCAGGAGTTAACACAAGTCTTGTTCAGAATTCAAGAGTTGGAAGAGTTCCAAACTTCAAATTGAAGGCTGTGAGTGTTAGTGGAAAAAGTAAAAACACAGCAGCAAAACTTAACTAAGCCAGTTTCTTTTGTGAAGGATGACCACAAGGAGGAAGACCTATGATGGTAGTTACCCCTGAGTAGTCAAGTGTGTTTTCCCAAAGACTAGGTAGAGTGAATCATGGCCACTTGAGCTCTGCCAGAGAATGTCAGCCTGTAGAGGTGTGTTCCCCGCAAGAGTGGACACCCAGTTGTTTTTTGAAGAATGGCCTCACTCCTACTCTCAGTTTTATGGTTTGCGTGGGGATGACCCACAGCAGCTCCGGAGATGGACAAATGACCCAGGCTTCAGCTATCAGGGTAAATCTCCGAGGAAGAGCTTTGGATTTCACAGGCTATGGGATCAGCTGACAGGTCAGTATAGTGTTGAGAGTGTGGGCCCTCAAGTAAAATCCTAGCTCCACAATCAACTAGCTGAGTGACGTTGAATGTCTTAACCCTCCTGTGGCAGACAGACTTCAAGATGGCCCCAATGATCCCCATCTCCTGGTACTTGTGCTTTGTGGGGTCCCCTCCCCTTGAATGTGGGTGGGACCTGTGTCTGGCTTCTAACCAATAGAATATGGCAAAGATGATGGAGCGTCTGTTCTGTAATAATGTTATATAAGACTGTAACAACTGTCTTGCAGACTCTATCTATTCTCCCTGGTTTAGAAGAAGTGATCATGCTTGGAAGGCCCACGTGGCAAGGAACTGAGGGTGGTCTCCAGCCAAGAGGCGGCAAGAAACTGAGGTCTTCAATTCAACAGCCCACGGGAATGAACAGCTACCAACAACCACATGAGCTTGAAAGTGGGTCCTTCCCCAACTGAGGCTCAGACGACACCACAGCCCTGGCCAACATCTTGATTGCTGCCTTTTGAGACCCTGAGCAGAAAAGTCAGTTAAGCTATGCCTGACTCCTGGTACACAGGAACTGTGAGGTCATAAGTGTCAGTTGTTGTAAGCCACAGAGTTTGCAGTGTTTTGTTATGCACCAAGAGATAGTTAATGTACCTTCTCAGCCAAGTGTTTCCTAGTTTGAAGAGTGTCTCAGTAATCTAGTGCTGCTATAACAGAAATACCACAGGTGGATGGCTTTAACAAGCAGAAATTTATTTTCTCACAGTTTAGGAGGCTATGAGTTGGAATCAACTCAATGTCAATGGTGTTTTGTTTTGTTTTTTTTGTTTGTTTTAAGGAGGCTAGAAGTCTAAATTCGGAGGACCAGCTTGAGGGGAAGGCTTTCTGTCTCTGACAACTCTGGAAGAAGGTCCTTGTCTCTTTAGCTTCTGCTTCCTGGTTCCTTGGAGATCTCCATGTGGTTTGGTATCAATCCTCCCCCATCTCTACTCTGCTCTCTCGTTAATCTATTTTATATCTCAAAAGAGATTGATTCAAGATATACCTTATGCTAATTATACCTTATTAACATGACAAAGACAACCCATTCCTAAATGGGATTACAACCACAGGCATAGAGGTTAGGATTTATGACACATATTTTTGGGGGACACAATTCAATCCATAATGGAGCAAGAGGTAAAGAATGGAAAGACAGTCATTTATGAGAGTAAGGCAGGCCATTGACATTGACATCAAGTACCCGCAGACTGTTGTGAGGGTTAAAAAGGATATTGTAGGGATGTCTCTGGCACACAGTACATTTTAGTTCCCTTCGTCCTTCAGTTAAACAAGTGTCAGAAGTTCCCGACCTCAGAATGCCACCTACATGGGAAAGGCTCAAACTGAATGCAGTAGCCAGGTGTCAGGGCCACCCCAGGAACATGCCAGCAGAAGTTAAAAAGCCAAGTCTCTGTGTGGGAGGTAAAATCATTTCACATCATATGAGAGGTTCTGCATAAGGCGAAAACTGTTTCATAATCCTGCCATGTAAACCAGCTGGGATTTTCCTTCACATAAATTGGATTTTGATTTATGTATCAATAAATGCCCCCAGAAACCTCATCATTTGAAAGTTCATCAATCTCAACTGTATTGCAGATACAGCCCTGGAGGAATCTCCCAGGGAAATACAGCTCTCACTTCCCAGCCCCACATGCTGATGGGGCATGAAAAAGGGCGTGGGGGTCAGGACAGAGCCTGAGGAAACATGGGGTCACCTACTGGGGCTTCACAGTGTCAGGCTGAGGACTTGTTTTGCTGGAAGTGTCGGAGCATCTGGTGCTTTCGGGCCTCCATGAAGGTGGGGTGCTGCTGGAGCATGGGAGGAGGGGCAGGTTAGGGACTGGTTAGCTGGGAAGGTGCCAGGTTATGGCCAGCCTTGAATGCCAGGACGTGGAGTCTGGCTTTTGAAGCAAGGGAGTAGACTGTTAGATTTGAATCCTGGAACCAGCTTTCCAGCTGTGGCATGGAGACTGGGTAGGAGAAGCAAGACTGGAGGCAGGGCAACCAGTTAGGAGGCTGTTGTGGTCCTTGGTGTGAGTAGTAATGGTGCCCTGGATGGTGGTGGCAATGGGGATGGACAGAAGGGACTGGATATAAGAACTCTTTAAAAAAAAAAACCCAAACCCATTACTGTTGAGTTGATTCCAACTCATGGTGACCCCATGTGTTACAGAGTAAGAATGAACTCCATAGGGTTTTCTTGGCTGTAATTTTTATGAAAGCAGATTGCCAGACCTTTCTTACGTGGTGCCACAGAGCTGGTTTGAACCACCAACCTTTTGGTTAGTAGACAAATGCAAACTGTTTGAGCCACCCAGGGACCATGCAAGAGCTGTTAGGGAATTCAAATTGGCAAGCTTGGCAAGTGATCAGACTGGTAGAGAAGGCTGTTCGGATGACACTGGTTTCTGACTTAAGGAAGAGGAGTGGTGGGGTATGTAGAACTGGAATTGTGGAAGAGAAATGACAGTCAATGCCAGCCAGGATTCTCAGAAGAGTCCCAGAGGAGGTTTTCACTGAAGAAAGGGGGAGCTCTCCAGGCAGGAGAGCAGCATCTCTAAAAAGAAAGGAGGAAACTGCCACACATCAGCTACTTCATGCATCACACCATGCAAAGCCCCTGCCACAGCCACTTCTTAGAAGGTCCCCTCTGGGGACATTGTGACCCAGCTACAAATGAGCCACACCACCAACCTTAAGCCTCAAGAGGCTCTTTCTATACAAGCATGACTACATTGGCTGTTCTGACATAAGGGATTAAATTGATTTGGTTGAACATTTTACTAAACTAAGGAGGTGTTCAACTGGCCAGTAAAATTGACAAATACATACTTGGGGTCTCATCCAGGACATTCTCACTACCTCCCCTAATTGAGGCCTATATCAGGTCTCAAGAGACTCCAGTCATTCTGCCCTTCCATCCATCCAGCACACAGCCCATTACCAAGCTATTCTAAGCTCGTAGGGTCATTCTGAGGAATAAGTGTTATGATGGTGTCAAGCTCTTAGCACAGTTCTTGCCACAAAGAGCTCAAATTATTCACCATTATCAGGGCCACTGTCATTATGGTCATCATTTTTATTATAACTAGAGTACAGTTCATATTATACACTCCCTTGCTCAAAAACCTTCCATAGCTCCCCACGCCCATAGGATAAAGTCCAAAGCCCTTAGCCTGGCCTTCACTACAGGACATCTCATATCTGTTACGGCTTCTTCAATTCTCTACATGTCCTATGTTTCAACCATACAAAAATGTAGGTATTTACAGCATCTTTATTGATACTTCGGATGGGACCCAGACTTTCTCTGACCTCAAGATACTCACACTCTATTTGTAAATTAAGACATTCCCAATGAGATTTAAGAGAGAACTAAATGTTGGGCAAAGGACAACGTTATAAGTAACTGGGGACTTGACTCCTGAGCACCAGATGTTCCCTGATGAGAAGGACAGAATTCTGTGGAAAATTCCCTCGCCCAGATCCAGCGCAGGACATTGTGTTGGGTATTTTACATAACTATTATTATTGTTCAGTTTGGGGGCCAGGTGCTTTTCTAGGTATTTGACATTTAGTTCATCACAATCCAATAAGATAGTATTTTTATCCCCATTTTACAGAAGGAGAACGCGAGGCTCAGGGAGATTAAGTAATTGCCTGAAGTTACGCAGTGAATAGGTTGTAATGCTGACTCAAGCCCTGCTATTTTTAACTGAAAATCTCATAACAATTTCAAGAACAATGGGGTGGGTTCGAGGTTCCGATTGTCACTTAAACTCGCAATACACAGTAGGCCATTCCAGCATGAGGGCTGTGTGAGAGTTAAGGTTGTGTGTCACCTTGGCTGGGCCATGATTCTCAGTGGTTTGGCAGTTATGATGTAATTTGGCAGCTTTTTAATGATGTAATCACCTCCATGATGAGATCTGTTATGAGCAGCCGATCAGTTGAAAGGGAGTTTCCTTGGGGGAAAGTCCCATGGACTTGGGACTTTCCAGCCTCTACAACTACCTGGGCCCTCATTTCTCTCCAATGCCTACATTCCTTCAGCTGGTATCACAAAGGGTCCAACTTACTCAACCATCCCTGAGACTGGAAGAAAGTCTACAGTCCAGTTATTAGCCCCTTGTAATAATAGTAATAGCCAACACTTAGCTGTGTCAGCCCCGTGCTAAGCTTTTGTCTTTATTTAAGTTTTTAATTGCTCTTCACAACCTAATAAAATACGTCCACAATATCACTGAAATGTACAGGTAGAAATTGTTGAGATGGCATATTTTTGTCCTGTATATTTGCACCACACACACACACAAAATAGGTCCAATTATTATTGTTCCCATTCTACAGAGGAGAAAAACTGAAAAATAGAGACGTTAAGCGATTTGCCCAAAGTAACACAGCTAGAAAGTGAAGGTACCGGGATTTCACCCTGGTGGGTCTGACTCCCGAACTGGTGTTTTAATCAATATACAAAACTGGTTAATGGATTCAACTAATGGGGATGGCAATGTGCACAAGTCCCAACTCAAGCAGTGGATCAATTCAGGGGGAGGAAAATTATGTCAAACCAGTAAATGGTCTAATCCGATCAGTTCATTAGCTAAAGTGACAAGTCATTTTGTTCAAAATAATGGGGCTAATAATTGTGTATGTAGATGCTGCTGTTGCTTAATTACAACGCTTAACAGCTTTGCTCGATTTTGTCAATTAAAAGTTGTGAAAGCCCTCCCAGAGGCGCCAGAGTTCTGCAGTGCCAGGCCAGGTCAGTGACGGGGAAAAGTGGAACTAAGCCACCTGAAGGGGATCCTTTGCCTCAAGAATGGCCCAGCCTTGAACATGACACTGCATGTTGTGACTCTCCCACGGGGGGCCAGAGGTGCAAGGATTCCCCAAATTCTATCCCCAAGGGCCCTCTGTGGGCAGGAACACAGGTCCTCAAGCGACACATGCAGGAAAACACTGCCACATTCTTTTCATCTGCATGCTTCTCTCAGAATTGCAGCGTTTCTTTTTCTTTTTATTGTTGTTGAGAATATCCACAGCAGAACACACACCAGTTCAACAGTTTCTACAGGTACAATTCAGCGACATTGATTACATTCTTCGAGTTGTGCAGCCATTATCACCCTCCTTTTCCTAATTGTTCTTTCCCCATTAACATGAACTCACTGCCCCGTAAGGTTCCTAGCTAACCTTTTGAGTTGCTGCTGTCAGTTTGATCCCATGTAGGTAATTCTTTAAAACAGCGCAGTGCTCAAGACATTCTTTTTTTTTTTTTTTTTAATTGTACTTTTAGATGAAGGTTTACAGAACACACTAGTTTCTCATCAAACAGTTAGTACACACATTGTTTTATGACAATGGTTAACAACCTCACGGCATGTCAACACTCTCCCTTCCCAATCCTGGGTTCCCTATTGCCAGCTTTCCTGATTTTAGTCCCTGCCCCAGGGCTAGTGTACCCTTTTAGTCTTGTTTTGTTCCATGGGCCTGTTCAATCTTTAGTTGGCTGAAGGGTGAACCTCAGGAGTGACCTCATTACTGAGCTGAAAGGGTGTCCGGGAGGCATACTCTCAGGGTTTCTCCAGTCTTTGTCAGACTTGCAAGTCTGGTCTTTCTTTTTGAGTTAGAATTTTGTCTTGCATTTTTCTCTAGCTCTGTCTGCGACCCTCTATTGTGATCCCTGTCAGAGCAGTCAGTGGTGGTAGTCAAGGCAGACGTTCTTTACTAATGAAGCTAAACTGTTGTTTGGTTTAAAGAAGACTTCCGGGGATATTTTTGGTTTAAGGTTTGAAGATTATCTCAGGGCAATAGTTTCAGGGGTTCATCCAGCCTCAATGGCTCCAGAAAGGCTGGATTCTATGAGAATTTGAAATTCTCTTCTGTATTTCACCCCCTTTTTGAGTAGGATTCTTCTATAAAATCTTTGATCGAAATGTTCAGTAATGGTAGCTGGGCACCATCCAGTTCTTCTGATCTCATGGCAAAGGAGGCAGTTGTTTGCGGAAGCAATTAGGCACACATTCCATTTCCTCGGAGCCTTTCTTTTGCTCCCATTGATTAGCCTCAAATCAGCTCCCAACGCCCCAACACAGTGCAGCAGGCGTGAAGAATAGTACAACTACCAAGAGAACCAGAGGGGCACAGACTTCACTCTGCATCACGTAGGCCCGGCCTAGCCATTGTTGGGCACATCAGCTAAAAGACATTACTTACAAAGGATATAGAACAAAATAACTGCCAGCACACACATACACACAGACACACACACACACACAGACACACACACACACCTATAAATGTTACTGGCTTTCATCCATCATGATGCCTTTGAACAGATTTCATAAACATAAAAAAAAAAATGTTTAGGGCAGTGAACAATGCACTTTAATATCTCCTGAATAATTTGTGTTGTCAGGACAGCCCACTGCAATATTTTCTCGTTTTTGTCCTCTCTGGCTCCCGCTGACCACTCCAAAAGAAATGAGCTTCCAACTATATTAATAGCTTTTTCATCTTCCTGCCAGTGCTCCCTCTAAACGGCCTGCCGTTATCTATTCACGAAATAAATAACTGCTGCCTTTCATGTCTCCCCAACTCTCCTTGTGCCTGGTGAGATTAGAGAAAGCGAATCTCTCCAAGGGACTCTCCAAATTCTTGTGTTGTAGGAGGACTTGGCCGGCCTGGCTCTGTGTGAAGTCAGTGGAGATCAGGTAAGTCTGGACATCTTTTTGTCCCGGGGAGATTTTCACAGGGACTCGGTGTGATATGCTTCAGTTTACAGGTGTGTTGAATGAAGCCTTCACTGGGTTCATAATCCTGTCCACCAGTTCCCTGTGCATTCACATCCACTTCTCTCTGTGAGAAGCCACACAATGCGACAGTTAAACATTACATTCCAGAGTCAAACACTCTGGGTTCCAATTCTGGCTCTTCCACTTTCTAGCTGTGTGACCTTAGGAAAGTTGCTTTCCCTCTCTGAGTCTCAGTTTCCTCCTTCATCAAATAGAGGTAATAATTATACCTACTTCATAAGGTAGTTATAAGCATGAAATGAGTTGATCAACATCATAAGGTGCTTAGAACAATGTCTGGCATGTGATAAGCACCACTGAAATATTTGCTTAATAAGAAAAGATGTCTTATTCTTGTTCTCATTGAGAATGAATGTAAATGGCCTGACACATAGGAAGCAATTCAATACATGGCAGCCATCATCATTACTTTTACTATTATTATTATTTGCCTTCCTCAACAGGATAGTATTGTTGGTTTCTTTAAAAATAAAAAAAGGTACCAGAGAAAAGGGAAAAAATAAACATACATTAAATGATCTCTTAACATGCAGTAAGGTACTTTGCATATATTATCTTATTTAATTCTGATTGCTATTTAATAATAATTTTATTTTTATTCCCACTTCACATTTGAGAAAACTGATCCAAGGACATTCGTAGTTTGTCCAGGATGATACTGTGAGTGGCAGGGGTGGGAATCTAATCCAGGTTGGTCCAATGACAAAATCTGTGCCCATTCCAGCTAGTTGATCAGCATCAGGTAGGCAGGGCCTTTTCTGTCTGCTTCTGCTGTATTCCTAACAGCCAGAAGAGGGCCAGGCCCAAACCCATACCTGTTAACATCGAATCGATTCTGACTCATAGCAACCCTGTGGGACAGAGTCAAACTGCCCCACAGGGTTTCCAAGAATGTAATCTTTACAGAAGCAGACTGCCACACCTTTCTCCTGTGGAGTGGCTGGGGGGCTTGAACCACCAACCTTTTGGTTAGCTGCCATTCACTTAACAACTGCAGCACCAGGGCTCCTTGGCCAGCCCACAGGCATCTAAATATAAGGCTTAATCAGCTCTTACTGTAAGCACTTCTCACATACACCCTCACTTAACCCTCACGACAACCATACAAGCTGGGGAGATGGATGGATGGCTGGACAGGTGAATGGATGAATTTCATCTCTCTAGTATCTTCCAGGTTAGCCTGATCATAGAACTCACCTGAGGCTCTTATTAAAAGTGAGATTCCTGAACTCTGCACAACTCCCCCTAACCCCGGGGATTCTGCTTCACTAGCTCTGGGTAGGATCCAGCCCTGGAATCTATATATAACAGAGTTCTCTCATGAGGTCTGATGCAGTTTTCCAGCTGAGCAAGGATCTGGTTCTCAAACAAAAATTTTGGTTCAAGGATTTCGATGATAAAGAGCAGCTGAAAATGAAACCAGCTGTTGCTCTTATAACTTGAAGAAGGAACACGAGCAAGTCAGGGCAATTTATAAGTACTGTGCTCGTTAACTATAAGGTCCGCAGCCAAAGTGAATGGAAAGGTAAAGATGACTTTCTGGCAAATTCCACACCCACTTGGGAGATGACATGGTGGGGTGGGTTGGAAGCAGCGAAAATTTGGTGTCAGAGAGAAACCTGAGTTCAAATCTGTGCTCTGCCACTTATTAGATGTACCTCTCTGAGCCTCACCTTTTCTATCTGCAAAATGGGAATGGATGATAATATTTCTTACCTCAGAGGGATGTGTTGAGAATAAAATGATGTAATGAATAGAGAACACTTAGCATAGTACTCAACTCATTATCACCGTCATCATCCTCATCATCAGTGATAGATCAGGAATATGGCACACTCAGCAGAGGGCCCAGCTTATCCTCCTACCCACCAAGAGTCACACTGATCTCAGTTGCTGCTTAGTGGGAAGAGGCCAAAGAAAATATCATACAGCAAGTAACTGGACTGGCCTCACGAATATGCCTAAGTCCCTGGACCAGAGATCATGCAAGTAAGGAGCCTCTATCCCAGCATGCAAAAGGCAATCCATCAACTGCAAAAAATTGTTGAAAGAAATGAAATAAGATCTAAATAAATTGAAAGACATCCCCTGTTGATAGATAAAACTTAATATTGTTAAGATGGCAATACTCCTCAAATTGATCCACAGATTCAATGCAATACGTATCATAACCCCAGCTGGCCTTCATTTTATTTTGCAGAAATTAACAAGCTGATACTAATATTCATGTGGAAATGCAAGGGACCCAGAATAGCCAAAACAATCTTTAAAAAGAACGAAATTAGAGGACTCACACTTTCCGATTTTAAAATTTACTACAAGTCTACAGTACTCAGGACAGTGTGGTCATATCATAAGGACAGACATATAGTTCAATGAACTGAGAACTGAGAAATAAACTCTTACATTTACGGTCAATTGATACTTGACCATATCAAGGGTGCCAAGACAATTCAATGGGAAAAGAACAGTCTTTTCAACAAACGGTGCTAGAAAACTGGATATTCACATGCAAAAGAATAAAGTTGGACCCTTTTCATATATTCTATACAAAAATTAACTCAAAATGGATAATAGACTTAAATGTAAGGGCTAAAACTATAAAATTCTTAGGATGAGTAAATCTTTATGACTTTGGGTTAGTCAAAGTCTTCTTAAGTATGACACCAAAAGCAAAGTGACAAAAGAAAGAGTAGATAAATCGGGCTTGATCAAAATTTTAAAAAATCTTTCTTCAAAGGATGCCATCAAGAAACTGAAAAGAAAACCCACAGAATGGGAGAAAATATTTGCAAATCATATATCTGATAAGGGGCTTGTATTCAGAATGTATAGAGAACTCTTAAAATAATGAAAAGATAAATAACCTATTTAAAAAGTGGGCAAAGGATCTGAACAGACAGTTCTTCAAAGGAGATAAACAAATGGCCAACGATTACAGGAAATAATGCTCAGCATCATTAGTCGTTGGGGAAATGCAAATCAAAACCACAATGAGATACTACTTCACACCCACTACAATGGCCTTAACCAAAGAGACACGTGATAAGAAGTGTTGGGGAGGATGTGGACGTACTGGAGCCTTCGGCATTACTGGTAGAAATGTCAAATGGGGCAGCCACTTTAGAAAACAGTTTGGTAGTTCTTCAAAAGGTTAATCATAGAGTTACCATATAACTCAGCAGTTCCACTTTTATTTATCCTAGAGAAATAAAAGCATACGTCCGCACAAAAACTTGTATATGACTGCTCAGAGCAGCACCACTCATAATAGCCAAAAGTGGAAGCAACCCAAATGTCCATCAACTGATGAATGGATAAATAAAATGTATTATATCCATACGATGGTATATTATTCAACAATGAAAAGGAACAAAGTACTGATACATGGTACAACATGAATGAACCTTAAAAACATTACGCTACAAGACCAGACTTAATGATCTGACTGAGACTAGAAGAAGCCTGGTGGTCATGGCCCCCAGACCTTCTGTTGCCCCAGGACAGGAACCATTCCCGAAGCCAACTCTTCAGACAGGGATTGGACTGGACAATGAGTTGGAGGGGGATGCTGGTGAGGAGTGAGCTTCTCGGAACAGGTGGACACTTGAGACTACGTTGGCATCTCCTGCCTGGAGAGTAGATGAGAGGGTGGAGGGGGTTAGAAGCTGGCGAAATGGACATGAAAAGAGAGTTGAAGTGGGGAGCGAGCTGTCTCATTAGGGGGAGAGTAATTGGGAGTGTGTAGCAAGGTGTATATGGGTTTTTGTGTGAGAGACTGACTTGATTTGTAAACTTTCATTTTATAGCACAATAAAAATTATTTTTTAAAAAATTATGCTAAGTAAAAGAATCCAGTTGCAAAAGACCACATATTATATGATTCCATATTTATGAAATGTCCAGAACAGGTAAATCTATAGAGAAAGAAAAGAGATTGGCGGTTGCCTAGATGGTTTGGGAGGAAATGGGGAGTGACTGTATGGGTACAGTGTTTCTTTTTTTGGGGTGACAAAAATATTCTCAAATTATTTTAGTAATGGTTGTACAACTCTGTGAATACACTAAAAACCGCTGAATTTATACTTTAAGCTGACAAATTGTATGGTTTGTAAACTATATCTCAATGAAGTTATTAGAAGAGCAATCAATTGGAGTACACGAAGAAGATATTTGAATTTTTATTTCTGTTTTTCTTACTCTTTTTCAATTTTATTTTTATATATGTTTCAAAATATTCATACCACATTAGTAAAGTGGTATGCTCGTATGATACACAAACACCCAAGTATTTACATGTACTCGGACACCTACTTTTTCTCCATGAGTACAGCATTTCTCCTGCAGCGGTGGGCTGGGAAAGAAGACCTAGTTTGGTCTGTATCTGAGCCCGTCTTCTAGGAAAACATGGACTCTTCGACTCAAAAAGGACATAAAACAGCACCCAGCCAACCTTGGCAAATAGATTTTGCTTTCCAATCCAATTTTAATCAGTGGGAGTGGCTGCCTGTAGCCCTCTGCTGGAAAGGATTTTAAAAACATATCTGGTGTTGAGCAGGCAGGCAACAGTGCCCTGATCTATTAGTGATGTTTGGCATGAATGGACAAGTGAAGAGCATAGATCTGAGTGATGAAAAGTCACTTCTGCTGGTTCTAAATGGAAAAACCAAATATCCTTGCAAAATTAAAACATGTCCACTTATTTTCTTTGGTCAAGGTACACAGTGGGTGACTTGAAGCCAGTTAATGGCTTTGATAAAATAAACATGAATTTAGGAATCATTCTCGCCATTCTCTGGACATTATCTAGTGCTTGACCTTTATCAATCATTTCAAGTATATTTGACAACATGGTAAAGAAATGAAATGTTTTTTCAGCTACTTTTGAATTGAACATAGAGGGAAAACAAAGGCAATTTCCTTGTTGGAAAGGAATCTGGTTCTTTTAATGATCACTTGATGAATGGCAGCCCAAGAAAAGCAGAGAAGAGTGTTTCCAAAACTGCTGACCTACTCATTCCCACTCAGGGACCCATCCATCTGAACAAGGTCCAGGAGCTTTGTGATTTACAGTACAGCACATCAAGGAGACCATAAAGCAAGATGTCAACTGGGAAAACATAAAGGACAGCAGATTCCTTCCTACCTTTGGAAAAGAAAGGTTTATACAGGAACTTGCTAAAAATAGCTCTCAGGTGTGACAGGCTGAATTGCATCAGTCAACTGTCACTCAACGTGGACAGAGGCAGCTGAGACTCTGGTCAAGTGAAGTGGAGAAAATCCAGCAATTGTTTCTATTTAGCCTTGGGCTTCCGGGAAAGGCTTGGGAATTTCAGACAGACCTGGGTCTCAAACCTGTCTGAGCCACTTTCTGCTGTGTGACCCTGGGCAAGTCACTTCACCTCTCTGAGCCTCAGCTTCCTTATCCATAGAGATAGAAACATTCCGTCCTCCTAGCGTTTATTGTGACGATTAAGTGAAATAATGAATATACAGCACTCAGAATGTGTTAGCAACATAGCAAGTCCTCAATCAGTGTGAGTTCTGCTTACTGTTTTGGAGATGCGGAAGGTGGCATCTTTACCTTCCTTAATGATTATGCAGACCGGTATTAAAATGAGCCACCATCCCCATATTACATTCTAGATTGCTAGATAAGAAATCTAGTCCCCACTCTGTACTCACTTGCTTTTTGGCCTTGGGAATTTTACCCTGCTTCTCTGAACCTCTCAGGTGGTCCATTTGTCACACAGGAGAGGGTAGCATAAGGTTTAAGACACGGACACAGGGTTCAAGTCCCAGTTCTGCCATCTTCTGTCTGTGTGGCTGAGCCTTGGCTTCCTGACCTGTAAAATGGATATGAGAACAACACCATCATCTTCTCAATGGGAATCAAGGAAATAAGCACTCAAACATGTGAACAATACTAACTCTAACCTTCTTTAATCACGTTGCTGTTGGATGGCATCGAGCCAGTTCTGACTTATGGTGACCTCATGTGTGACAGCCATAAGAGTTTTCTTGGCTGTAATCTTCACCGGAGCAAATTGCCAGGTCTCTCTCCTGTGGAGCTCCTGGCTTGGTTTGAACCACCAGCTTTTTGGTTAACAGCTGAGTGCTTAACCACTGTGCCATTAGGGCTTCTTTCTTTAATCATACTCTCATTAAAATGATTGTATCTCAGGTTCTACCCTGCTAAAGTTGCAACAGTTAAGAGCTTGGCTATTAACCAAAAGGTCAGCAGTTTGAATCCACCAGCTGTTCTTTTGAGACCCTATGGGGCAGTTCTACGCTGTCCTATAGGGTCGCTATCAGTTGGAATTGACTCCACAGCAACGGGTATCCAGTGTCAACAGCATGGTGGACAGAAGCCAAATTGTCATGAACAATTTGTCCCTGATATGCTACACAGTGGCATGTAGGGAGCTGAGAATAGCCTGGACATCAGCCACCGCCACCCCAAGAGTCTTCCTCTCCCAAACACACCACTTTCCTCTCCCCTCCAAAGGCAACCAAGATTATTCGGAAGGTTTTAAAAATGTAAACACTTCTCCAGTGCTTTGGAGTTCAAGTTCTAAGAGAAAGCAAAACTCCTATATCAGCATTAATTAAACTGCCAGCTAGTAACAGTCCCATTACTCAACCAGTAAATCTAATTCCTATCTGCTCGGCAGGAACCCCTGGGCTGTGCAAACCCAGGCTGGAGTTTTATGCAATCTTAAAGGACTCTTGATAGCTCCTGGTCTTCCTTTCTCCCCACCCAACTTGCAATATCGAGAAGGTCTGCTCTGTGAGTTAATGGGAGAAATAGCTTCCCTCGGCACTTTCCCCATCTGTCTTAATTTTTTAAATTATACTTTTATTAAACCCTTAAGGAAAATGGACTTGCTGGGTTCTCATTAAATAGGGAACTATGAGCTGCATAAAACAGAGATATGAATTTTTTTTTTGAAAGCTACCCTCACCATTTGCCTTAATGAATTCTCCCTCTGCTGCTATATTATGGTGAGAGTGCAAATAAATAGAGCACTTTGTGAGTGGCGGATGGGCAAATGGATATTTAAGTACCTGATAATAGTTCTTGTAGCCTCCATTTGGGATCTTTCTTCAGGAACTCAAAGCACTTGGCGCAATATGGCACAGTGCTCTCTCCCTAGAGACTGGCTGAATGCCAGGGCGGGAAGTCAACCCATCCTGGAACCAGGCATGCAGGGAGAATTGCTCCCACACAACAGCCTCAGAGGACGCTTTGGGGGTCTGCTCTCTAGCAATGCTTATTACACGGTGTTTACTGAATGTCTTCTCTGGCCAGGCACATTTGCTAGGAGCTTCTGCTAACATCAGTTGTGATGAACTGGGTTCTTGTTCCCAACTCCACACCCTCCCTCAACAGAGTTATACATCCATGCTCTTCACCATGAGATTTTGCAGTTCTTCCTGCTGTGGGTGGAGTCTACTTTCCTGCCCCATTATTGCTGCGTTTGGTCACGTAACTTGCCTTGGCCAATGGAATGTGGGAGGAAGTGATAGTGTGACCATTTGAAGCTGTGCTTCAAAAGACATCACGTTTCCACTTCCGCTCTTCCATGTCTCCCACCATCATGATAAGGGTATGTCCCAGAGAACTGGTGGTTCCAGACTGAGACACACAGAGCAGACACATAGCTTGGAGCCTGACCCAACTGAGATCAGCCAAAGTCTAGCCCATCTGCAGACACAGGAGTGAGAAAAATAAATGTTTGTTATTGTAAGGCACTGAGATCTGGGAGTTATTTGTTTCACAGCTTTACTGCAGCGGTAGCTGACTAATACATATATCAGCTGTGGATCAGGACCACTTGGGGAGCTTTCGAGAAAATATTGATGCCTAGGCCCTATCCCAGAGATTCTGATTCAGCTGGTCTAAGGTAAGCCAAGGATCTTCCCAGCGACTGTAGTGTGCAGCCAGGGTTGAAAAATGCCCATGTGTATTATCACATTTAATGCTCCCTACAATTCTGTTAAGTAGGACTATCCACCCAATTTACAGATGAAGAAACTGAGTGTAAGAGGCAGGGAGTTGTTATCTAGAGATCTCAAAGTCAGCAAGTGGCAAAGTTTGCACTCAAGTCCAGGTCTGTGTAACTCAGAGAGTCTCAAAGTAGCTGGGAAGCTTGCTAAAATGTGTGTTTCTGAGGCTCACTAAGTCAATTAAATGAATTATGTGGAGAGTGGAACCTCAATCTGGTTTCTGTGGCACACAGAATTCTAAGATGGCCCCCCAAGAATGCATGGCATACATGCCCTATGTAGTCTCCTCACCTTGAGTGTCAGTGACGCCGGTGATTGTAATGAATGTCACTTTCATGGTTAGGTGACGTCGTTCTATGGCAAAGGTGAAGGGATTTGCAGATGTAATTAAGGTCCCTAATCAGTTGACTTTATGTTAATTACAAGGGAGACTATTCTGGGTGGGCCCGATTTAAGCTAGCAAGTCCTTTCAAAGATGATCGAGAGGACAGAGATGGAAGAAGTCAGAGATTCAAAGTAACAGAGATCATCTGTTGGTCTTGAACAAGCAAACTGCCATGTTGTGAGGACGGCCACACGGCAGGGGACAGCAGATGGCCACTAGGGGCTGAGGGCCTCAATGCAACAACCTCAAGGAACTGTACTCTGCCAACAACCAGTGAGCTCACAAGAGGGACCCAAGCCTCCTCTGAGACCCCATCTCTGGTCAACACCTTGATTTCAGCCTGGTCAGACGCTGAGCACAGGACACAACTAACTCATGCCCAGACTCCTGCCCAAAGGAAACGGTGACATCATAAATTTGTATTGTTTTAAGATAAGTGTACAGTGATTTGTCACAGAATAAAAGAAACTACTACAGCTTCCCTGGCAGTTCAGATAAAGGCAATTATCCTTTGACCACACTTTGAGAAAGCTACTTGAACTATGATCCACTAAGCCGGCATAGAAACAGGAGCCAATGAAATCAACCCGATCAAAATGAAACCAGCCCTGAAAAACAATGTCCCCAGAGCTTCTGTTAAGGATGACAGGAAAGTTTGAAAACAGATAATGTTAATGGTTGAATAACATGATAAACATAATTAATGTCACTGAATTGTATACAAATGTAATTAATGTCACTGAATTGAAGAATGCTGCAAAGGCAAATGGTTTGTTGCGTATATGTTTACCACAATAAAAAACAACAACAGCCCTAACAGGCTTAGGCCAGTGCTTCTCAAGGTGTCTCTGGTGAAGGACCAGCTTTGTTTTTATTTCTAACTCATCCTGGGCACATATGTGGTCCTGCTATGCGTAACAAGTACTGGTGATCGTATACTTGAATGCTGGGCAGAGTTCAACTGCTCTGAAGGTTTCCAAATGCTAGTTCTCAGCTTTTGACTGGCCTTGTCCTTGCCTGGTAACAGGCAGCCCCCAGACCGGCACAGCTCGGCAGACCACACTGTGAGAAGCCCTGGCTAAGAATCTTACAGTGCCCTCACCCTCCCAGCTCCAGCCTTGGGCAGGGCCCACTAATGACACAGAGGCCCCAAATGCCCCCAAATCATCCACACCGAGCTCCTCTTCATTCTCAGATTTCCAAAAGGCCAGAGCCACTTGGCTGTACTTTCTGAGGCAGGAAAATGCTACGACTGATGGAGATTCAGCACCCACGGTGGGACTCCATGCGAACATGGGGACCAAGCAGATTTACCATGAAGTTCATGAGGCATAAGTTGCAGGGCCCTTCACTTGATTAGTGCCCTGGTAAATAAATATGTACTTGCATATTTAATTTTTCTTAATACTTTTGTGTTTTTAAGAGGGTCCCAGAAATTATGTAATCTTCAGTCCCCCAAAACCAAAATCTGCCCCTGTTGGGGACTTGGGCCTAAGTTCACCAAGCCACGGCTCACTAGACAAGCCTGCACATGTCCTGCAATTCTGTAGGCAGTGATGTTTTCCCTGCGCTCTACCTGCCCTCCCGGGGAAGAAGTCCCAGGTGTGTGGCCAGAGAGCCTTGGAGCGGAAACTCAGCAATGCAGTCTCCTCATTGAACTTGAATGAGCTTCAGTTTTTTCATCTGTACAATGGCAACAAAAACAACACCTTTAAAGTTTACTGAGGGTAAAGATACAGAACACTAGAAAGTCTCATCTGTTGGTGGGGGGAGTATAAAGTGGCACAACTACTTTGGAAAATAGTTTGGAAAACATGATCTGCAAAAGGTGAATATATACACCAAAAAAAAGAACGAAACTCATTGCTGTCGAGTCAATTCTGACTCATAGCGACCCTATAGGAAAGACTAGAACTGCCCAATAGGGTTTCCAAGGAGCAGCTGGTGGATTCGAACTGCCGACCTTTTGATTAGCAGCTGAGCTCTTATCCACTGTGCCACCATACACAGTATCTAGCAATTCCATTTCTAGGTGTGTACCCAACGAAAGGAAACCCTGGTCGGGTAGCAGTTAAGTGCTATGGCTGCTAATCAAAAGGTCGGCAGTTTGGATCCACCAGGTGCTCCTTGGAAACCCTATGGGGCAGTTCTACTCTGCCCTGTAGGGTCGCTATGAGTTGGAATCAACTTGACAGCAGTGGGGTTTGTTTGTTTGGTTGGTTTACCCAGTGAAAATTCACACATATGTGCACCCAGATACCTGTAGAAGAATGTTTGTAGCAAAATTATTCACAATCTCCCAAAACAAGAAGCTACCAGTTGTGACATAAACCTATAATGAAAATCTACACAGTAATAAAAAAAAGAATAAGCTTTATCTACCTGCAACAACATGGATGAATCTCACAAATATATTATTGAGTAAAAGAAGCCAAACAAAAATGAACACACTGTACATGATTTGTTTATAAAAACGTAAAACTAAACTACGGTGTTTAGGGATGTAAGCTTAAGTGATAAAACTATATTAAAAAAAAAAAAAGTTCAGTGAGGATATGAACTACTGAGCCCAGTGCAGAACTTGATATTTATAAGAGGCAATACAGAGGGACTTAGGTCCCTGTGTGGTCCAAACCGTTTGCTCTCGGCTACTAACTGCAAGGTTAGTGATCCAAACCCACCCAGCAACGTCATGGAAGAAAAAGCCTGGTGATCTGCTTCCATGAAGATTGCAGCCAAGAAAACCCTCTGTAACACATGGGGTTGCCATGAGGCAGAATTGGCTCAATGCAGAATGCCTCAAGTACAAATCCTAGCTCTGCCACTGACAAGCTGTGTGACTTTGAAAGTTACTCAACGTCTCTGTACCTCCATTTCCTTAACTGTGAAATAGGGCTAGTATAGTAACTCCATTCTGGGATCACTCTGATTAATAAGGTGAGTGTGAGAAGGATTAGCAGACTCCCTGGAACAGAGTTAAGTACTCAAAAAAGGCAACTATTATTATTTTGTAAACAGAGATGATGACTTTGGTCTGAAGCATGTAGGGGAGATACCAGAGAGTCAAGGTTAGGGCTGAAACCTCCATGACCCTGGGGCTGAGTCAGGCCAGCAGGCCACCCAGAGCTCGAACCTATAACCTTGGATGCCTTAGTGCAGATGGAGCCCACCACCCACAAAGGCAGCCTGCCACAGGCCACCAAGCCTGCTTCCCTCTGCACAGATCTGGCAGCCACACGCAGACACTCACTAGTTCTCAGTTCTTGCCCGTATCATTCCCCCTAATATCTCCCTGGGGGCTGATTGATGGCGACAGGCGACAATCTATAGCTGTGTGACAGAATGTTTACTGCCAGCCCTCTAGGAAATGATTACTTCAAGGTAATTTTGAACCTCCAGACTATGATGCAGTGTCTCATATATTAAACTGCAGTGAACAGTGTATAAAAGTGTTACAAGGAGACCTTGTATTTCACAGCTTACTGGGGAAGGAGCACACAGGGGCAAATTGGTTTCAGGAGAAGACAAGCAGAGAGGATTCAAATTCCTTGCACTCAGTCTTAAGGAAGAGACAGAGAATTAATCTTCAAGTCTACATAACCAAGGGTTTTATATGCCTGAGCTGCTCCAGGGAAGACCCTGTGGCCAATGCCACTGAGGCCTCAGTCTCTGCAACTCACCTGCCAGGGCTGGCATGGGACATGATCTCCAGAACCCGGTCACAGCGGCCTCCAGAAGCTGGATGGATTTCTCTCTGCCTCTCCCCACAACCCTCACCAAAAATGGACACCTTGAGGTGCCTCCTTTCTCCCAGACCTCACTTCCAAATGAATGTTTCCTAAAACCAAAAACCAAACCCACTGCTGTCAAGTCAATTCTGACTCATAACAACCATAGGACATAGTAAAACTGCCCCATAGGGTCTCCAAGGAGCGGCTAGTGGATTTGAACTGGCAACCTTTTGGTTAGCAGCCAAACACTTAACCACTATGCCACCAGGACTCCAAAAGTCTCCTAAAGGATAGACAAATAGGCCAGTGGAATAAAATACAGAGTCCAGAAATAGACTCACACATATATAATTAACCAATTTATGACAAAGGTGTCACTGTAAGTACAGGGGGAAGAATGGTTCTTTTCAAGAACCAGAGTTGGGTCAATTAGGTATCCATATGGACAAAAAATTAATCTTGACCCCACCTCATACCATACATAAAAGTCAATTCCAGACTGCTTGTATATCTAAGTGTGAAAAGTGAAACTAGCAAGCTTTTAGATATAAACATGGGAGAGTATCTTCAATGCCTTGGGGTAGACAGAGATTTCTTAAACAGTACACAAAAGTACTAACGAAAGGGATATACTAATAAATTGGACCATAACTACAAACGTGGATAGTAATCAAGAGATACCACAAAGGGAAGGAAAAGACATCCAGTGGAGTAGGAATGGATATTTGCAACTTCAGAAAAGACTTTTATCCAAAATACATAAAGAACACCTATAAATTAATAAGAAAAAGATAGACACCCCAAAAGAAAAATGGGCAAAAGACATGAACAGGAAGTTCACAAAAGACAGTATCCAACTGGCCAATAAATACACAAAATGGTCCTTAGACATCAGGGAAATGCAAATTGAAACTACAATGTCATACCTCTCACTACCTATTACCATAACAGGCTACAATTAAGAAGACAGACAACACCCAAGTCCTGGAGCAACTGGAACTCTCATGTAGTGGCAGTGTAAACTGGTATAAATATTTTATAAAATGGTTTCACAGTATCTACTAAAGCCAGGCATGTACATAATCTATGACTCAGCGATTCTGCTCCTTGGTGTACCCCCAAAAGAAATGTACACCTGTGTTCACAAATAATCATGTATGAGAATGTTCATAGCAGCCCTACTTGTATTAGCCGAAAACTGGAAACAGCTGAAATAACCATAAATGGTTGAATGGATAAATAAACTATGGTATAGTCACACAGTGAAATACTATACCACAATGAAAATGAATGAACTACAGCCACACGCAACAACATGGATGAACTGCACAAACACAATACTGAGTGGAAAAAGTCAGATGCAAAAACAAAAACACATACTGTGTCAATCCATTTACATAAAGTTTGAAAATTAGCAAAACTGATCTATGCTTCACAAGTCAGCACAGAGGATACTCTAGGGGAAGAGGGACAGAAGGGGCCTCAACAGGGTCTTCTGGGAAATTTGGAATGTTCTGTTTCTTGTTTTAGGCACTGGTTACCAGGATATGCTCAGTTTGTAAAAACTTAACAAGCAGTATACTTCTAATGTGTATGGTTTTCTACATGTATGTTACTCTTCAATAAAAAATTTGCCCCCTCCAAAAAAAATAAAAACTTTCAAGACTGGGTCTCAGGATCAGCCATAAGTTTGCAAGTGACTCTTAATGAACATTAAGAACACTGCAAGGATGCTGGCTGGTTTTTGCATAACAAATGTCCACCAGGTCAGAGGAAGGGGAGGACAGAGAAGCAATTCCATTATCAAGCCTCAAGCCCTCTTCATTCAAGCCTCACCCTGGCTCATGAGGTAGGTACTGTATGATCCCATGCTACTGCTGTGGAAACAGAGGCACAGAGAGGGACCCTGACCAAATGCATAAAGCCAGTAAGCCAGGTTTCCATGGCTCCCAACCCAAGTTTTCAACCTCCATGGGTAGCCCACAGCATGTCGTAGCTGCTCACTGTGTGGGAGTGACTGTAATTCCAGGGCTGTGTCCTGGGGAATTTCCAGCAGAAATGTGGGGACCTTGACAGGCAAGAAGGCTCTACTTCTCAGCAGCCTCTATGCATTGCCTTCCTGCTCAATTGGCATGACCAGCTCCACAACAAGAAAAACATTTACACTGTTAACAAGGCAAACTATTAATTAAAACGGCAGTACCTTTAGGGGATTTTAATTTCGGGGAGGCACGAACTGGGATAAAGAATACATTCAAACCATTGGATTTGTGCGGGTTTCTACACCCAACTGGCTACAATGTGGAATTTAATAAAGATGACTTCCGTTTTCTAATTATGACTTCCAAACGCCTGCAAACAAGTCTTTGCTGTCTCAGAAGAGTTCAGAGTCTGCCTGGAGTGCCAATCAGTTTAAGAAAGGCAGGATATGCAGCCAGATTAGGAACGGGAGAAATGGCAATGGAGACGACGGTGAAATTAAAACCATAGCCCCACCACTTACTAGCTGTGATGGGTTACTCCACCTCTCGAGCCTCAGTTTTCTTATCTATAAAATAAGGATGATATGCCCAGGTAATAGGGTTTTTGAGATTATTAAATTAGAATAAATGTGTGTGTCCATGTGTGTGGTTATAAAACCTACGAAAGCTGGAATCTGTGTAAGGCGGAAACCTGTCAGAGAAGGAAAACTCAAATATTTTCCACTAGTAGAGAGTGATGACATGTGCAAAGATCTGGAGTTAGAAAACCAAAAGGGAAGAACGCGCCCAGCATTTCTCAAGCTGAAAGAACTGAAGAAAAAATTCAAGCCTCCAGTTGCAATATTGAAGGATTCTACAGGCAAAATACTGAACGGCACAGGAAGCATCAAAAGAAGATGGAAAGTCCAAGCTGCACCGAAGGCACTGGCAAAAAACAAGGCTTCAGGAATTGCCAGAATACCAAATGAGACATTTCAACAAACAGATGCAGCGCTGGAAGTGCTCACCCACCTACGCCAAGAATTTTGGAAGACAACTACCTGGCCAACTAATTGGAAGAGATCCATATTTATGCCTATTCCCAAAAAAGGTGATCCAATCAATGTGGAAATTATCAAACAATATCATTAATATTACACGCAAGTAAAATTTTGCTGAAGATCACTCAAAAGCAGCTACAGCAGTATATCACCAGAGTACTGCCAGAAATTCAAGCTCGATTCAGAAGTGGATATGGAACCAGGGATATCTTTGCTAATGTCAGATGGATCTTGGCTGAAAGCAGAGAATACCAGAAAGATATTTACCTGTGATTTACTAACTATGCAAAGGCATTCGACTGTGCAGATCATAACAAATTATGGATAATATTTCAAAGAATGGGAATTCCAGACCACTTCATTGTGCTCGTAAGGAACCTGTACATAGATTAAGAAGAAGTCGTTCTAACAAAACAAGGAAATACTGTGTGGTTTAAAGTCAGGAAAGGTGTGCATCAGGGTTGTATCATTTCACCACATTTATTCAATCTGTATACTGAGCATATAATCCAAGAAGCTGGACTATACGAAGAAGAACGGGGCATCAGGATTGGAGGAAGACTGATAAACAACCTGCTATATGCAGATGACACAACCTTGCTTGTTGAAAGTGAAGAGGACTTGAAGCACTTACTAATGAAGATCAAAGACCACAGCCTTCGGTGTGGATTACACCTCAACATAAAGAAAACAAAAATTCTCACAACTGGACCAATGAGCAACATCATGATAAACGGAGAAAAGATTGAAGTTGTCAGGGATTTCATTTTACTTGGATCCACAATCAACAGCCATGGAAGCAGCAGTCAAGAAATCAAAAGACGCCTTGCATTGAGCAAATCTGCTGCAAAAGACCTCTTTAAAGTGTTAAAATACAAAGATCTCACTTTAAGGACTAAGGTGTGCCTGACCCAAGCCATGGTGTTTTCAATCACCCCATAGAAGCATGCGAAAACTGGACATCGACTAAGGAAGACTGGAGAAGAACTGATCCCTTTGAATCACGGTTTTGGTGAAGAATATTGAATATACCATGGACTGCCAAAAGAACCAACAAATCTGTCTTGGAAGAAGTACTGCCAGAATGCTCCTTAGAAGCAAGGATGGCGAGACTTTGTCTCATATTCTTTGGACATGTTATCAGGAGGTATCAGTCCTTGGAGAAGGACATCATGCTTGGTAGAGTAGAGGGTCAGCAAAAAAGAGGAAGACCTTCAATGTGATGGACTGACACAGTGGCTGCAACAATGGGCTCAAATATAACAACAGCCATGACAATGGTGCAGGTCCCAGCAATGTTTCGTACTGTTGTACACAGGGTCACTATGAGTCAGAACTGACTCAATGGAACCTAACAACAATAGAGAGAAAAGTGACAAGCTGCACCCTGCCAAAGGGGAAAACTTTCAAGACCTGGAAAAACAAGGCAGTCCTGTCGAGTTCCGGCTCTTGCAGGTTTCACTGTATATCTGTCACGTTTAGCACAGTCATGGGCATATAGTAAGTGCTGAGTGAACATTATCAGTTATTAGTTTTCTGCTCACAGCTTACTGCCCTGGGTTCAGTCTCGGGAAACTGGCCTAGATGTTGCAAAGATCTTCACTTCAGTTCAGAGAAATTACCTAAGTCGCCTGAGGTCACACAGCTAGTGGGGATCCATGGCAAGGTTGAATCTCAACTTTATCTGACTTTAGAGCCTTTCCTTTATCGATGCACTACAGTCCAGGTGTAAACATAATTCAGCCCTGAATTCAGATCTCCTAACACCAGGTGGGGCTTCCGGGATCAGAGTAATTTGTGCTGAGGGCCAGCCAGGCACAGAGCAAGAACTCTGCGGGGTCAAAACAGTTGTCCTTCACACCATTGGCCCCGTCTCATTTTTCACTCTGGCTGCTGTTCTTGGCCAAGGATGAGAGAGACTGAGAGATAGGCGCCCTACATTCTGGGGCCTTTCTTCTGGGTGCCACACATCAAGCCCCCGTAACATGTCCCCAAAGCCACTGCCGCTAACAAATTGCAAGGGCGTCCTCTCAGGTAACAGTCCAATCTCTGAGACGGCCTGAGCAGATGGACTGTGTCAGAGTGTGTTAAAGCAGCGTGATGCATACCTGGGGATTCAACATACAGTCTGCCCATTTCCGTCATTTTATAACAAAAAATTAAAATAATTGTAGCAAAACAATTACAAAAACTGTTTAAAGTGCTTAATAAAGCAGTTGTCTCTAGGAAACAAAAGTTCAGCGTCCAGATCACAAAATATTCAGGGAAGACATTATAAGACAATGGAAGGAGATGGAACTTATTCTCAGAAAATGCAGTACAGAAAAAAATGGAAGTAAATAAAATCAAATTGACACAAAAAACAGCAAGAGACATAGGAAACAATATTGAGAAAACAAAGGCAACAGAAATGAAACAGGATAAAAAGGACAAAGAATAAAACAGAAAAAGTAGATACAGAAGAGAAAAGTAGAGTAAAATTCAATATACACAATATTCGATATACTTCCTCCCAAGAGATAAACAAAATAATGATACAAAATAAATTTGGAAAACCCATAGTTTAAAAAGCTTTTCTCAATCAAAGAACATGTGGAAATACCAAATGATTGAGCAAGCCATGTCCCACACACCCGTGGGCCTCTGGAGGAATGAATAAACTTGCAAGCTCCCTGGGGCTCCCTGATTGGAGGAGTTGGTAATTGTCAAGTTCTTCATGGAAACCTTGGTGGTATAGTGGTTAAGAGCTTTGGCTGCTAACGACAAGGTCGGCAGTTCAAATCCACCAGGTGTTCCTTGGAAACTCTATGGGGGAGTTCCACTCTGTCCTATAGGGTCACTATGAGTTGGAATCAACTTGATGGCAACGGGTTTGTTTGTTTGTTTGTTTGTTTGTTTTTCCAGTCCCTCACATCTTACAATGACAAAGTGAAGTCAGATTCAGCCCTGTCCTCAGGGAGCTGATCATCTGGCTCTTTGGAAAGTCAGAGAGGAGAGCAACTAGGAGCAGCACTTGGCCCTCCTGGCCCACGTCTCAAAAACTTTGAGCATGGCCTGCATACAAGTCTGTGTGAGCAGACCTGGGGGAATAAGATCCAGCCACATGCGAGAGACAGACACAAACATAACTAATGGCAACACAGTGGGTCAGATGCTACCCAGGGAGGGTGGAGACACACAGGAAGGACCCATCAAGACAGTCCGGAAGCTTAAGATGTCTTCCTGGCTAAGGTGAGATCCCAGCCAGAGGGAGGGTAAAAGACATTCTAAAACAAACAAACGAACCAAAAAAAAAAAAAAAAAAGCTCATTGCCGTTGAGTCAATTCTCACTCATGTGGACCCCGTATGTTACAGAGTAGAAGTGCTCTTGGCTGTAAGCTTTACGGAAGCACATTGCCAGGCCTTTCTTCTCCACAGCCTCTTGTTGTTGTTGTTGTGTGCTATCGAGTCGATCCTGACTCATTGCGACCCTATAGCAGAGCTGCCAAGTGGGTTCAAATTGCCAGCCTTTAAGTTAGCAGCCCATGGGTCACAAACCCCTTGCACCACCCAATCTGGGATCTGGGACATTCTAGGTAGAGAAAGAAGCATTTACAAAGGCCCAGAGGTGAGACTATTCCGCTGCTATTCATAAGGTTTTCACTGGCTAATACTTTTCAGAAGTAAACTGCCGGGTCCTTCTTCCTAGTCTGTCTTAGTCTGGAAGCTCAGCTGAAACCTGTCCTCCACGGGTGACCCTGCTGGTATCTGAATACCAGAGGCATAGCTTCCAGCATCACAGCAACACACAAGCCCCCACAGTACGACAAACTGACAGACACGTAGAGGCTGGAAGAGATCCATGTTTATGCCTATTCCCAAGAAAGGTGATCCAACCAAATGTGGAAATTATAGGACAATATCATTAATAACATACGCAAGCAAAATTTTGCTGAAGATCATTCAAAAACGGCTGCGGCAGTATATTGACAGGGAACTGCAAGAAATCCAGGCCGGTTTCAGAAGAGGATGTGGAACCAGGGATATCACTGCCAATGTCAGATGGACCCTGGCTGAAAGCAGAGAATACCAGGATGTTTACCTGCGTTTTATTGACTACGCAAAGGCATTTGACTGTGTGGATCATAACAAATTATGGGTAACATTGTGAAGAATGGGAATTCCAGAACACGTAATTGTGCTCATGAGGAACCTTTACATGGATCAAGAGGCAGTTGTTCGGACAGAACAAGGGGATACTGAGTGGTTTAAAGTCAGGAAAGGTGTGTGTCAGGGTTGTATTCTTTCACCATACCTATTCAATCTGTATGCTGAACAAATAATCCTAGAAGCTGGACTCTATGAAGAAGAACGGGGCATCAGGATTGGAGGAAGACTCATTAACACCCTGCGTTATGCAGATGACACAACCTTGCCTGCTGAAAGCGAAGAGGACTTTCAGCAAGCAAGTGCATGCATCACATGCATGCACTTACTGATGAAGATCAGAGACCACAGCCTTCAGTATGGGTTGCACTTCAACATAAAGAAAACAAAAACCCTCACAACTGGACCAATGAGCAACATCATGATAAATAAAGAAAAGATTGAAGTTGTCAAGGATTTCATTTTACTTGGATCCACAATCAACAGCCATGGAAGCAGCAGTCAAGAAATCAAAAGCATTGCATTGCAGTAAATCTGCTGCAAAGGACCTCTTTAAAGTGTTGAAGAGCAAAGATGTCACCTTGAAGACTAAGGTGCGCCTGACCCAAGCCATGGTATTTTCAATCACATCACATGCATGTGAAAGCTGGACAATGAATAAGGAAGACTGAAGAAGACTTGACGCCTTTGAATTGTGGTGTTGGCGAAGAATATTCTGTATACCGTGGACTGCCAAAAGAACGAACAAATCTGTCTTGGAAGAAGCGCGTCCAGAATGCTCCTTAGAGGCAAGGATGGCGAGACTGCGTCTTACATACTTTGGACATGTTTTCAGGAGGGATCAGTCTCTGGAGAAGGACATCATGCTTGGCAGAGTACAGGGTCAGCGGAAAAGAGGAAGGCCCTCAATGAGGTGGGTTGACACAGTGGCTGCAACAATGAGCTCAAGCATAACAACGATTGTAAGGATGGCGCAGGACCAGGCAGTGTTCCGTTCTGTTGTGCATAAGGTCGCTATGAGTCGGAACCGACTCCACGGCACCTAACAACAACAAGAAGAGGTGAGAGGCCTCAGGGCCCACTGAATGGCTCTGCATATAGTTCAGTGCAGCTGTGACCTGGAGGAAGGGGATTGTGAGATTGAGAAGTGGCTGGAGAGGTAACCAAGGGTCAGCCATGGTGCGGAGCCTGTGCTTCATCTCAGAGGGCTCCAGACTTGAAACTTCAGGTACCAATTAGTAAAAAACATTTAGAACATACACCCTCACTACTGATCTATTTACTGTTAAATTTTGCATATATCACTGTACTAACATATTATGTGGAAACCCTGGTGGCATAGTGGTTAAGAGCTACAGCTGCTAACCAAAAGGTCAGCAGTTCGAATCTACCAGGCATTCTTTGGAAACTCTATGGGACAGTTCTACTCTGACTTATAGGGTTGCTATGAGTCGGAATCGACTCACTGGCAATGGGTATATTATGTACTTTATGGTGAAGTACATATTAGAAAACATGCAGAAAACATATAAATTGTAAAAGGATGAAATGGAAAGTAGACATAAATAGAAACTCTAAAGCTTTCTCCCCACTCCCGCATGTATATAATCAAGGCTGTTGGTGCTGTCCTCACCCCCTTTTCCAGGCTGCTCTGCCCATCCCCTGGGTGCTGTGAGTGTTGGCTGTTCAGGGCTCACAGCTGCCCCCTTATCTGGAGAACTGCCTTTGGCCAAAGAAAGCTGCCTTCCTTGGAAGTTTACATCCCCCTCTCCCCTAGGGTTGAGTGGCTGACAGAGTATACAAAAGACCTGCTTCCGGCAGTGCAATTCACCCTCTACAGCTCTGCAGGATCGGGCTGAAGCTAGACTCCAGCTCAGGTCTCACCTTTGCTTAGCACTTTTCCTCTACTCTGTCCTCCCATAGAGTTCTCTGCGAGCACCCTCAGTAAATCACATGCATCCAAGCCCCTGCCTCAGGCTCTGCTGCTCGGGAACCTGAACTAAGAGAGTGCACTACTAAGCGTGCATACAAACACAACTTTCAAAAAGCAAGAAATAGAAAATGAATAGAAATAGAAGTTCAGATACCTTCTTCCCACGCCTGGCAGATCACCCTGCGTTACCAGGTTATGGACATCCCACTCGGTAGGCCTCTGCTGTAGGTAATCAGAGCCAGGCAGGGTGCTAAGCAGGGGAGAGGCAGGGCCAGATCTGTGGTTTGAGAAGATGGCTCTGGTTACCTAGTAGAAAATGGGATGGGACAGGGGTGGGGGCAGGCTGGAAGCAGGCAGAGCAGAGAGAGGTGGGTACAGACATCCAGGGGAGAGCTGGAAGCAACCTGGACTAGGGTGGTGGTAGGGATGGAGAGAAGTGGCAGATGGGAAACGATTTAGGAGGTGGATCCCAGAACATGACAGCTGAGTGGACATGTGGGGAGAGAAGGAGGAGCTGAGGAGGAAGGACACTCAGGAAGGACGTCCTGTGTGAGCAGTGCGAGGACAACAGTATTTTCACTGAGTGAAGGATCTCGAGGCAAAGCAGGCGTTGGGGGAAGGGGATGAGTTTCATTTTGGACACCCTCCTGCCTCCACCACCCAGGCCAGGTTCTCTTTCCTTGAAAATAACTAGGAATTCGAGAAGCACCATACGCAGTCTACGTTGTGGGGGTAAATGCTCAGGCGCAAACAAATTATACTCAAGAAGCCTTCAAAACAGTCTTCGGTTTACTTTGTTGAGCACTTACCGTATACAAAGCTCCTTGCCAGGCAGACACTAAGATGAAGATACCATGGAGTCTGCCCACGGAAGCTCATGGGCCTGTGGGAGAGACATACTCACTCAGAAATGGCTTCAGGAGACCTCACAAAGAACTCTGTTGTCTTTGGAGCCAGACCTCGTGGAGCCCTGATCCTGGCTCCTAGATTTAATTGCTGGCTTACCTCAGCTACATTACTTAGCCTCTCTGAGCTTCAGTTTCTTCATCTATAAGGTGAGGATGAAAATAATAGTACCAACGTCATGAGGGTGTTGTGGGGGGTTAATAATAGTAATAACGATAACTAGCATTTACTGAGCCTCAAAAGCTCAAGCACTGGAAAATCGTTTGGCGGTTCCTCAAAAAGTTGAACCTAGAACTACCACATGAGCCAGCAATCCCTGTCCCAGGTACATACCCAGAAGAGGTGAAAGCAGGAACACGAACAGACACCTGTGCACCAATGTTCACTGCAGCACTTTTCACAATAAGCAAAAGGTGGAAACGGCTGAAATGTCCATAAACAAAATGTGGTACATACGCGCAATGGACTATATTACTCAGCCACAAAGAGAAATGAAGTCCTGATGTGTGCCGTAACATGGATGAACCTTGAAAACATTATGCTGCGCAAAATAAGTCAGTCGCGAAAGGACAAATACTGTACAATCTCACTTATGTGAAATAAGCAAATACGTAGAAACCAAAGATTATACATGGTTACCCGGGGTGGGAAGAAGTAAAAGGGGAGCTTTTATATGAGGGGCATTGAGTTTGTGGTAATGGTGGTAGAATATTCTGGAACGGAATAGCCAAAATGGTGGCACAACATGAAAAATGTAATTAATGCCATGGAAGTGGTGGTGAATATTCTGGTGTGTATATTTTTACCACAAAAGAAAAAGCTCAAGCACTATGTACCTGGCATATAGTAGGTGCTCAATAAATAATGTGTGGAATGACTGGAACACTATGTGCTAGATGCTCAGGAAACTGCTATTCAAGAAACAGATATTGTTATTTTCATTCTTCTTGTTTTTATCATTTAGTCTTCTCAGACACTCTAGGAAGTGGGTGTGATTGCCATCCCCCTTTTCAGGTGAGAAAATTGAGTCCCAGTTGAAGTACGTCACCCAAGGTTACGGTGCTAGTAAAGTGCAGGCAGCCTAAACCCTTCATCCCAAGATTACTAGCCATTTGATGGATGTAATTCGCAGAGCCCAGTCCAGGACAAACCATCTGTGCTTCCTTGATTTCAGAGCCTCTCGGAGCCAGCCTTGGGCATCTGGACTCTTTCCTGCAGACACAGGGAGCCCTGGAGGGTTTTGATCAGAGGCCTGACAGGATCAGATGTGTGCTTCAGGGAGATAATTCTGGCTCCAATGCAAGGCCAGGGCTGGATTGAGGCAAATAATCAAGTAAAATAAATACGGGGTCAAGGTTACTGATTTTTCCTTTTGCCTCAGGCTCTAAGATGTCTCAGCAAGGCACTGTTACTAATCCTGTCTTTATTTAAAATTTTGATATTTTATTCATCACAGATTTTTTACAGTGATTTTAAAAAGTATTGCATGAAAATATTACCTTTCTTGATTACTGAGATCTTTTTTTTGTGCCCCCTTAAATGTGTGCCTAAGGCAAATGCCCCACTCGCCTCACCCTAGTCCAGGCCCTGCTCCCATGACTTCTTTCTTTTCTTTTTTTCTTATTTATTTATTTTTTACTGTGCTTTAGATGAAGATTACAGAGCAAATTAGTTTCTCATTAAGCAATTAATACACATATTGTCTTGTGACATTGGTTGCCAACCCCAAAACATGTCAACCCTTTCCCCTTCTTGACCTTGGCTTCCCCGTTACCAGCTTTCCTGTCCCCTCCTGCCTTCTCATCCTTGCCCCTGGGCGGGTCTCGGCTGGGCTGCTGTGTCCAGTTAGTCTTGGTTTGTTTTATGGGCCTGTCTAATCTTTGACTGAAGGGTGAACCTCAGGAGTAACTTGATTACTGAGTTAAGAGGGTGTCGGGGGGGCATATCCTCAGGCTTTCTCCAGTCTCTGTCAGACCCGTAACTCTGGCTTTTTTTTGAGTTAGAATTTTGTTCTACGTTTTTCTCCAGCTCTGTCCAGGACTATCTGTTTTGATCCCTGACCATGACTTATTTCTGCACATTTCCTCAACGCAAAAATTGCTCAAGCCTCAGTTTCTACACCTATGAAATGGGAATCATAATACCTGCCTGTCAGAGTTGCTGCGAGTGCTACATGACATTGTGCAGGTGTGAGCATTGTTTCGTGAACGATGAGTAGTGTGACTCATGCAGGAAGTTGTCTGTCCTCATGCAGCAAGCTCACCCCGGCAATTCCCTCAGCAGAGTTGAGAGTCATTCAGGATTTCCCTCTCTAAACCTTGATCCTTGGTCATACTGTTCTCCGTCCTAGTCCTTCCTCTACTACCTTCTGACCCTGGTGCCTCCCCTACCCCATAAAAACAATCACAAACAGAAAAAAAAAAAAAAAAAACCCAGTTGCCATTGAGTCAATTCTGACTCATGGGGACCCCAGAGTAGAACTGCTCCTTAGGGTTTTCAAGGCTGTGACCTTTTGGAAGCAGATCGCCAGGCCTTTCTTCCAAGGCGCCTCTGAGCAGATTCGAACCCTTCAGTTAATAGTCGAGAGCTTACCGTTCATGCCACCCAGGGGCACTGGGTAGCTCATTCCTAAAGTTCGCAGGCCAGAAAAATCTCCCAAGAACTCACTGCAAAATGTGGTTTTGTTGTGGCAAAAGCCATTATGAACCGGGGAGTTGAAAACACACACTGTTTCTTCCCCTGGAATCAGAAAACCTTACATTGTGTTTTGAGGCCTCCTGGAGAGGGTTGAAATATCCTTCTTCTCAGGGGAAATGAAACTTGCTGTCATACCCTGTCACTGGGACTGTTTCAAGCCCCACGTGCAGGACATTTGCTATTCTGATGGTGTAAGCCTGAGTCAGGTACACATGCTGGGACTTCTGAATATATTTACAAGGAAATCAGCATAATGCACGGTTAATATTCGGAATATGATTAATCCGAAAGCCCCATTCCATATTCCAATTACATCCACTGCTCCCTACGTGGGCCGGGTTTTGCTTAAATGCATATGGAGTCAATTGGAGCGCCAGATTTATGGATGCTGCCGAAAGCCTGGCACTCTGACGGTAATAAGTTATATTCCTATTATGTGGTGGGCAATAAAAAATCTGATATTTATTCTGCTGAATTTTGAGAAACTCTTGGAAAGAGTCTCGGCTGCTGGAACACTATGACATATTTCACAAACAAATGTCACCACTGCAGTGTGATTGTTTAGAGGAGCTGGGGCCGTCTTAGGAACCCAGTCCCCACATATTTGGGGAGATCAACCAGTGCCTCCATTGTAGCCGCTAGTTTCTCACCACCATGAGAGAGGTACCTGGTCCTACCCACCTGGGAAAAGCAAAGGCTGTAGGCACAGCTGTGTGGTCTTGGCAAGATCCTTGGACCTTTCTCAGCCTCCTTTTCTCCATCTATAAAATGGGAAGAGCAATAGCGACCTCCAAGTTTTGTCTCAAGGATTAGATGAAATAATGAGCAAGTCCCTGGGTGGCACAAATGGTTTGCACCTGACTACTAATCTAAAGGTTGTCGGTTCAAACCCCCTCAGCAGCACCGTGGAACAAAGGCCTGGTGATCCCCTTCCATAAAGATTCCAGCCAAGAAAACCCTGCGGAGCAGTTCTACTCTGTAACACATGGGGTCGCCATGAGTCGAAATCAATTCAACGGCAACGGGTTTGGGTTTTTTTTTTAAAGTACCTAGGCCAGTGCCTGACACATAGTAAACACCTAATGAAAGATTTTAAAAGAAGAAGAAAAGGAATTTACAACTGAATAAATGTATCAAAGTTAATTATCAACCCATGAAGCCATTTACTACAACAGTATGTTCTCAGTGTGGTAACCATACTATTGGGGGTATAAGGAATGATTTTTTAGACGGTACTCGAACAATAATTTTTATTTTTAAAGTTACACACTTATTTTAATGTTGTATTAAGGAGAACAACAAGCACATTAACTCCATGATATCACAGATGTTGCTCAGGAGACGGCTACAGAGATTGCCTATTAGAACCAATCTTATATTAAAAATAATTAGGTATAGCAAGGATATGACAGAAATCTTGAAGGTGCTATCTAAATAACTGGGGTTTGAGTATGGCTCCCAGACGCACTTTTAGCTCAGTAATGAAGTCACTCCCGAGGTTCATACTTCAGCCAAAGATTAGATAGGCCCATAAAACAAAACAAGACTAAAGGGGCACACCAGTGCAGGGGCAAGGACTAGAAGGCAGGAGGGGACAGGAAAGCTGGTAAAAGGGAACCCAAGGTTGAGAAGGGAGAGTGCCGACATGTCATGGAGTTGTTAAATAATGTCATAAAACAATATGGGTACTGTTTAATGAGAAACTAGTTTGTTCTGTAAACCTTCATCTAAAGTACAATAAAAATTTTTTTTTTTTAAAAAAAGAACTAAGAAAAAAAAATCTTAACTCCTGGGCTTTCAGATAAGAATACGGATGCATGAAAAGATTAAGAAAGAAGTGGGGGACAACAACAGATACATTGACCAATGGAACAGAATTGAGAATCCAGGTATAAATCCAACCACATATGAGCAGCTGATATTTGACAAAGGCCCAAAGTCAGTTAAATGGGGAAAAGCCAGACTCTTTAACAAATGGTGCTGGCCTAACTGGATATCCATCTGCAAAAAAAATGAAACAAGACCCATACCTCACACTGTGCACAAAAACTAACTCAAAATGCATGAAAGACCTAAATATAAAATCTAAAATGATAAAGATCATGGAAGAAAAAAAAATAGGGACAATGCTAGGAGCCCTAATACATGGCATAAACAGCATACAAAACATTACTAACAATGCACAAACACCAGAAGAGAAACTAAATAACTGGGAGCTCCTAAAAATCAAACACTTATGCTCATCCAAAGACTTCACCAAAAGAGTAAAAAGATTACCTACAGATTTGGAAAAAGTTTTTAGCTGTGACATATCCAATCGGTGTCTGATCTCTAAAATCTACATGATACTGCAAAAACTCAACTACAAAAAGACAAATAACCCTATTAAAAAGTGGGGAAAGGATATAAACAGACACTTCACTAAAGATGACATTCAGGTAGCTAACAGATACATGAGGAAATGCGCACGATCATTAGCCATTAGAGAAATGCAAATCAAAACTACAGTGAGATTCCATCTCACTACAAGAAGGCTGGCATTAATCCAAAAAACATGAAATAATAAATGTTGGAGAGGTTGTGGAGAGACTGGAACACTTATACACTGCCGGTGGGAATGTAAAATGATACAACTACTCTGGAATGCAGTTTGGCGCTTCCTTAAAAAGCTAGAAATAGAACTACCATATCCTCCAGCAATCCCACTCCTTGGAATATATCCTAGAGAAATAAGAGCCTTTACACAAACAGATACATGCAAACCCATGTTCATTGCAGCACTGTTTACAATAGCAAAAAGATGGAAGCAACCAAGGTGCCCATCAACGGATGAATGGATAAACAAATTGTTGTATATTTACACAAGGGAATACTACATATCGATGAAGAACAATGATGAATCCGTGAAACATTCCATAACATGGAGGAATCTGGAAGAATTATGCTGAGTGAAATTAGTCAGTTGCAAAAGGACAAATATTATATGAGACCGCTATTATAAGAGCTCAAGAAATGTTTAAACAGAGAGGAAAATATTCTTTGATGGTTACAAGAAGGGGGAGGGAGGGAGGGAGGGAAAGGGGTATTCACTAATCAGACAGTAGACCAGAACTATTTTAGGTGAGGGGAAAGACAACACACAATACAGGAGCAGTCCACACAACTGGACTAAACCAAAAGCAAAGAAGTTTCCTAAATAAACTGAATGCTTCGAAGGCCGGTGTAGCAGGGGCGGAGGTTTGGGGACCATGGTTTCCAGGGACATCTAAGTCAATTGGCATAATAAAATCTATTAAGAAATCATTCTGAATCCCGCTTTGGAGAGTGGCGTCTGGGGTCTTAAACACTAGCAAGAGGCCATGTAAGATGCATCAATTGGTCTCAACCCACCTGGATCAAAGGAGAATGAAGAACACCAAAGACACAAGGTAATTATGAGCCCAGGAGACAGAAAGGGCCACATAAACCAGAGACTACATCAGCCTGAGACCAAAAGAATTAGATGATACCTGGCTACCACTGATGACTGCCCTGACAGGGAACACAACCGAGAACCCCTGAGAGGGCAGGAGAGCAGTGGGACACAGACCTCAAATTCTCATAAAAAGACCAGACTTAATGGTCTGACTGAGACTAGAAGGACCCCGGAGGTCATGGTCCCCAGACCTTCTGTTAGCCCAAGACAGGAACCATTCCCAAAGCCAACTCTTCAGACAGGGATTGGACTGGACTATAGGATAGAAAATGATACTGGCGAGGAGTGACCTTCTTGGATCAAGTAGACACACGAGACTATGTGGGCACCTCCTGTCTGGAGGGGAGCTGAGAAGGCAGAGGGGGTCAGGAGCTGGCTGAATGGACACGAAAACAGAGGGTGGAGAGAAGGAGTGTGCTATCTCATTAGGGGGAGAGCAACTAGGAGTATATAAAAGGTGTACACAAATTTTTATGTGAGAGACTGACTTGATTTGTAAACTTTCACTTAAAGCACAATAAAAATTAAAAAAAGAAGTGGGGGTAGGGAAAAGGAGAAGGAGATATAAGGAAAAAGAAAAAAAAATTTGTGAGGATCATTGTGTTTTGCTACAAACTTGGGAAAAGAAAAAAGACACAAGTGCTTAGGCTAAAAATAAACATAGAAAAAATAAGAATTTTTCCACTAAAGTTGGGGGATTATGGTTTAATTTTTCCTTCTTTCACCATTTTCATCAATTTTTAATTTTTACATTTTCTTTTAAAGAACATTTTAAAACCTGGTCCTGGGTAACCAATGATTAAATAAATGATTAATTTGCCTGGCTTAGAAACAAATTTTTAAAATGCTAACAACCTTGAGGAAGAAAATAGCTAGCAGTTAAATAAACAAGTTATAAACTAAAGTGTCAACTCAGGCACTAAGTATTCTGCTGAGGTTACTTTTCATGGACGTTTGAAATAGATGACATTCTGTATGTTCATTTACAATCTAATAAAAAAAAATAATAATAACTGGGGTTTTGGGATTCAAGTCCATTCGGAGGTGCCTAGGAAGAAAGGCCTGGCAATCTACTTCCAAAAAAATCAACCATTGAAAACTTTGTGAAACATAGGTCTACTCGACACAGATAGGGTCACTATGAATTGGAATCGGCTTGACAGGAACAAAATTCAGGAACCATGCTGGGTAAGATTAAATCATGTGGGTACCCCAGGGTTATTCAGGACTCCCCAGATAGTACCCACTGCCTTACTGTCTCCCACCCAACCTGCAGGAACACACACCTGAAACAGCACTGCAAACAGCATCATTACAGAGATAACTTGGAATGTTCTCAAATTTATTTTTTTAAGCAAATAAGGTAGCAGCTTTGGTATTTCACCAGTAGGTCACAAATTATTTTCCAATGTCCCTGATAACCTATGGTGACCCAGAAGTGACACAATGCAGTGGCCAGGAATTGCTGGTCTCCAGAACCACAGCAAATGGGAGAATTAAAACCATCCTAGGTAACCAGAACCCGAACCCAGACTACAAAGGAAGAGTTGGTTCCATCTCTTTCAGCTAGAATGCCAACAGCCAGGAAGCTGCTAAGGCCTTTGTCATCTGCTTTCCTAATTACACAGTTCTCTGGTCCCTGGGAGATAAAGCCATTTCAGGCTGGAAACTGCAGAAAGACGAGCTTCTGAAGCAGTAAGCATGGGGTTGGTTGGAGGTGCATCTATTTTTATACAAATTTCTGAACTTCTCTCTTGCACATGGACAGAGGAGACGCTCTTTCCCCTTTGGCAAATGCTAAGAAGCTGAAGGCTTTTCAGATCACTAATGGAAAGAATTCTCACCCAGAAACTGTGGGTGAGATTCAGGATGTCTGTACCAGAACCAGTTGCTGCTAAATTACCTGTGACTCATGGCTACCCCATGTGGGTCACAGTTGAACTGAGCTCCATAGGGTTTTCAACGGCTGATTTTTTGGAAGTAGATTGCCAGGCCTTTCTTCTGAGGTGTGTCTGTGTGGACTCGAACATCCAACCTTCTGGTTAGCAGCAGATACGTTAAATGTTTGCACCTCCCAGGACTAAGATGTCTGTGGACTCCCTGAAGTGATCGGCAAACCACTGTGTGTGTGCATGTGTGTGTGTGTGTGTGTGTGTGTGTGTGTATACACATGCACACATGAACATTTCTCTGCAAGATAGTTCACGGCTTTCCTCAGATTGTCAAAGGGGCTAACTGGGGTTTTGTCAGCTGTTTCGGAGCTTCGGTGAGGTGGAATCTTAAGAAAAAGAGGAAGGGGGGAAGGACAAGAGGTTCATCAGTTAAGAATGAAGAAGGAGATTTGATATGGGGTGAGGCTGGGATCGAGGGGTTTACGAATAGCAGTGGTATATGAGGGCAGCTGTGGCAAAGGGAATAGGAGGTTTAAGAAATATTTTGCGGACTATAAGTTCCCTTCACAGTGTTTGAGAGTAACAAAAAATGAATGTGTTATTTTGAAATTATTCCTGGGACAGTAAGGCCCATAGCAGCTCTCTAGACCGGGCCACGTGGAGCCCTGCGTTGTAAGCATTACATCGATACTTCTGTCCAGGTCTCATCTCTTTTACCAGATGCTAAGCTCCTAGCAGGTAGGAAGTCTGGCTAATTCAACAACATCTCCTCCGAAGCCGACACTGAGTAAACACTTGCTGAAGGAATGATCACGCCTGCCTTCAGGAGTGATTGGCCCAAAGACCATGCATGGGCTTTGCATCCAAACAGACATGGATTCAAATTGTTATCTCCGTCACATAGTAACAATGTCTTCTCGAGCAAGTCGCTAAACTGTGCTCACCCTCTGTCTCCCATGTAAAAAATGAGAGTGAATGCCCCTATTTTATACAGTTATTGAGATGAATAAACAAGTGAGTGAATTTAATATGCTTAATGCATTCCTAGCACTTATGAGGCATGCAGCCAATCATAGTTATTGCTCTAAAAAAAATTTTTTTTGAAAGACTTACCTAATTGTTTAAAAAGCATTTGGGATCAGCAGCCACTGACTTCAACAAAACATTATTGCATCAGATAAATATCTGCTGAGAGCCTTCTTTCTGTGTGCTTTCTGTGTGGGGCTGCAAAGATTCAATCCTCGCTCGCCTTCAAGGAGCTCACGGAGGGGAAGACGGGGTAGATTGACTTTGTTCAAGTAGTTGCAAGCTTGATGCGCGCTACTAAGAGGAAGAGTTAGGCGCCACGGGGGTGAATACCAGGGAGCATTTGCCTGGACTTGGGGTCACAGAAGCATCCTAGGTGAGAAGACATTGAATAAGAGGGCCTAAAAAGTGAATTGAAGAGTTAGGTAGAGAAAGAGGTGCTAAAAGATTACTGAAGATAAGAGAATACCACGTGAGACACCCCTGAGGCAAGAAAGAGCTTGGTGAGCTAAAGGAACCAGAAAGAATCCCAGCGTGGCTGGATCCCAGTGTGGCTGGAGGAGGACGCACCAAGAAATCCTCAGAATATCCTGGTCCAGCACTGCTGCCGTGGTGGCCTGCCTATTCTCTTTACTGCCAATCTGGGACCTCTCTTATCTATTCTCCCCCATGGCAATCAGAAAGATCTTTGAAAAATGGAACTTGGATCCTGCTTCTTCTTTCCATGACTCCCTGCTGCCAGCAGGATAAAATCCAAGTTTGTTTTCTTACTGGCCCTGGCTGACCTCTCCCACCTCACACCTGGATCCCTGTGTATCACCACACTCGCTGCGCTTCAACCTCAACCTCATTCTTTCTCTTCCAGGTCTAGGCTACCCTCATTTCCTACCACGGGGCCTTTGCACCTGCTCTTCAGCAAGAAAATGGGAACTTCAGTCCTACAGCTGCAAGGAACTGAATTCAGCCAACAACCATGTTAGTTTGGAAGGAGATATGGATTGAACTGTGTCCCCCCAAATATGTGTTGGAATCCTGACCCCTATACATGTTGATGTAGCCCTGTTTGGAAATAGGGGTGTCTGTGTTATGCTAATGAGGCTGTTATCAGCGCAGGGCACATCCTAAACCTAATCACTTCTGAGTTATAAAGAGCAGCACAGACACAAAGACAGCAAACACTAACGGAAGGAAGACGGATGCCATGTGAAGACCACTGAGGAGCGTTGGTACAAGGATCTTCTCCCAGAGCCAACTGAGAGAGCCTCTCCCTACAGCCGGTGCCCTGAATTCGGACATCTAGCCTTTTGTTCTTTAAAGCCACCCACTTGTGTTGTTTCCCTTACAGCAGCACTAGAAAACCATGCCAGAAGGGGACCCTGAGCTCCAAAGAGGAGTCCACCTTGATTGTAGTGTGGGGAACTCATGGAAACTGTGAGATAATAATTACGTGTTGTTTTAAATTGCTAAATTTATAGTAATTTGTTATGCAGCAATAAATAACTAAAATGATTAAGTAACTTGCCCAAGGCTACACAGCTCCTCAGCAATAGAGCCGGGATTCAGAACAAGAGTGAACCAACAAACTTACTGAAAGATAACCAGCCACAGAGGTTAAAATGCAAAAAATTTCCTGATTAGCACTCAATTGACTGGAAAATTCAATTAATCAGAACCTCTAATCCCTGGGCCTCATGATTAGTTGGGGGTTTTCTGGATTCGAAATCAAGTTTTCCGTGTCAACTGGGGCAAACACGGTAGATGCCCTAATGCTGCTGGAGAAACATAACAACTGTAAAGTTGGGAGAAGAACATTCTACAGATGTGATGCAGAGTTCTGGCTCAGAACGGCCAGGTTTTTCCCTTTTGAAAATGTGACAAAAAAAAAAAAAAAAAAACCCGGCTGCCATTAAGTCTATTCTGACTCATAGCGACTCTATAGGATAGAGTAGAACTGCCTCATAGGGTTTCCAAGACCTTAAATCTTGATGGAAGCAGACTGCCACACCTTTCTCCTTGAGTGGCTGGTGGGTTAGCAGCTGAGCGCTTAACCACTGTGTAACCAGGGCTCCTGAAAATGGGACGTGTTTCCGTCAAGTCGATTCTGACTCATAGCAACCCAATAGGACAAAGTAGAACTCCCTCATAAGGTTTCCAAGGAGCAGCTGGTAGATTCGAACTGCCAACCTTTTAGTTAGCAGCCAAGCTCTTAACCACTGTGCTACCAGGGTTCCTGTGAAAGTGTAACAGGGGTTGCTTATTGAGAAGCAGCCATCTGACTTTAGGCCTCTGCTGTTTCCCCACCACTGGACCATAGCTCTTTGCCATGTGACCCTCTCACAAAATTGACACTCACTTGTTTAATATTCACCATGACCCTCTGAGGTAGATGCAAGTATTATTCCTACTTAGCAGATGAGGAAACTGAAGCTTAATGAAGTGCTATGCCTGGTACAAGGACATCTCTCTAGCAAGTAGCAGAGCCTGAATCAGTCAGGTTCGTCTGCCTTCAAAGCTTGTGTGCATAACCACTACAAGATGCTGCCTCCTGTTGTCAGGCCTTATTAAAACAGTGGAGTTTTATTTTGTCTTTTTTCTTTTTAATTATCATTTCAGAGTATATCTCTTCCATACTGGATACGGAGGGTCTTGAGAAAATGAGTCAGGTCTTAGGCACGTGTGTCCCAAGCACAAGCCTTGGCATGTACTAGGTAATCAGTAAGTGTTTGCTAAATGGATGGATGGAGTGGAATGATGTCAGATGGGGGATGCTAGGATAGATGGATAGGGTGTGTACCTGGGTAGGAGGTGCTGGATGGATGTTAAATGAATGGGCTGAGGGCTGGGATGGGTGGCTAGCAGATGGATGGATAGATGTGCTGGGGTGATGGATGGAGTGGGTGGGTGGATGGACAGATGAATGAATGTGCAAGGGTTGGAGTAGTTGAGGAATTGGGTAGATGGAGAGATTGATGGAAAAGATGGATTATGGATAGGGTGGCTGGATGGTGGATGGGAAGGTGGATGAGATAGGTGAATGGATGTAGTGAATCCATCACAGTTGGTGGATGAATGGATGGATGAATGGGGTGGGTGGGTGGTAGATGCTTTGAAGAGGGGTGGTGTGGGTAGAGGAATGGGTAGATAGGGAATGGTGTGAGTAGTGGGTAGAAGAATGGGCGAGTGGCTGGAAGACTGGGTGGGTAATGGATATGGGTAAGTGGAAGATAGGTGGGTAGATATAGACAATAGTTTCTCTCCCATCTGAATAGCTTCCTAGATATTCTCTAATTTTCTTCTATAAAAATATTATGCAAATCATTTATCTACAAAACTCAGGCAGGCCCAAATTCATCATCTAATTGATACCCACAAATGTATATTCAGATTTAAGAATTCACAGCTCCCAGGTATTACAGAGATTGGAAAACATCTGTTTCCCCAGAATAGAGTGAACTGAGCGGCTGCTTATTAGATGGACGATACTAGCAGGCTGTTCCTGAGAGAAATTCCTGGCTCAGTGCAGCCCAGAACCCTGGGAGGCTGAGGGATGCTTCAGATCCTGCCTACCTGGAAAGGATAGGGACTGTGCTTTTCCAAGGGCCAATGGAATCCCCCTGACAGAACTATGCACAGCCCTCCCTATTCCTGGGATGGGTAGTTGGGTGCTGTGACAACAAATAGAGCATTCTGTGCCAACCTCAACCCCATTCCAAGTCACAACCTTTCTCCTGACCTCATTTAGGAAGTTCATAATAACAAATTATTGAGCATTGACAAAGTACTGTGCTGAGGGCTTTAATGGGTATCGCATTTAATTCTCAAAGTGGCCCTAGGACTTGACTGCTGATATCATCTACACTCGTTCAAAGGCTCGGGCGAGGTCACCTGCCCAAGATTATCCAGCTGCTAAGCAGACAAACTGGGCTTTCAAACCACTTAGGTACGATGTCAAAACTCTTGCTCTGCAACTTTGCATTAAATTGCTTCTGCCCAAGGAAAAGGAGACCCAGGCCCCTCATCTGGCAAAATGGAGCTCGGACACTCAGGAATAATACTACGGACCACATGATTTTGCTAAAGACAGTGGGAGGCAACAGAACAAGAAAGTTAAATGAACAGATTGAAAAAATATTTCCTGAATCTCCCCCTCAACCATAACAATCTTGGGAGCACCTCCTGTTTGGCTAATAGATTGTGGAGGAAAAAATTCTGAAACATTGTACAGTTATTCAAGAAGGCCCTGCTGGCTAACTCCACAGAGCTTCAGATCTCAAAGAATGTTCCCAATCACCAGCCAGAATAAGGGAAAGCCAGGAAAATCAAGTAAAGAGTTGGGAATAAGACGCCCAAAGGGTTGTAGATGGGGCCCATTGGAACAAAAGCCCCACCCATCCTCCTTCCTTCGTAGTTGTTCTAGATAATTTCCATTTGCCCTTCCACATCTGTTGTCTATCCTCTCTACCCGGCTCTGTGCCTGGGGAATGGGAGAGGAGCTGATCTTTACTGGCTCCATCAGTGACTCCCTTGCTCTATAGCTGGGTTCAGCCAAATGGAGTCACCAGGAGGTGACAAAAGAGAGGGAGGAGAGTATGGCTGAGCCGTCTATTCCCCTCTACTAAAGAGCACAGTTCCTGTCATATAGCCCAATCCAGTAACTGCACCTCCCCTTTCCCATTCTAATCTAGAGGTGGGTATTAGTTTTTACTGCATTACAGACAACCCCAAAATATCAGTGGCCAAAAAAGCCAATATTTGATTTTTTGCTCAAGGGTCTGTAGGTGGGCTTTGACTTTCTTGGGCTCAGCTACCATTGGGTTCATATCTCCTCCTCTGGCCACCTCATTCTGGGGCCATAAGATACCTAGAGGGTTTCTATTGGCTCAAACAAGTCACATCCCCATGCCTTAAACTAGTGGGGTAGGCATGTCCACTCTTCCTGTTCTACTAGGAGGCACTGGGTGGCTGAGGAAGAACCATTCAGGAATAATCTTAATAGCACCATCCCATGTTGGTTTTGCTACATTCTGGCCACTGCCAAAGAGCACAGCTGAGTCTCTGTCAAAATTAAAGCAAAGAGTTTTATTGAAGGAATAAAGCAATTCAAATCAGGCAGCACTTCAGTGAGGATTCACCAAGGTGGTCTGGCATTCTGGAAAGCTTTATACAGAAAAGTGGGGAAAGGAGTATGTGACTACAGTCATGGAGACTTTGGGATTACACAAGGGTACGTGCAATAGCAAGTTGAAATCTTACAAGGTTAGTTTTTTGTTTTCTAACACGGGACTTCTTGGAGCCAATTTAGTAAACTATGTCTACATTTTTCCTAGGCCCTGTGATACAGGCATTCTTCTGAGGCCATCTTGACAAACATTTACTGATAAACATTTCTTTACCGACCATATTCTTGTTCCCTGTATTTTCTTCTGAGTGTGGTTAATGCTCACGTGAAGTTGCAGCCTGAAGTAGAATTTGTTTGGTTTTCTTTTCAAAAAAAGATGGAGTTCAGCCTGCATCCTTATGAGAAGCACCTGGATTTTGGGGGCTCCTACATAATCCCCCTTTTAATCAAGAATCTCCATAGAAATTTACTGCATCATGATTATAAGACTCTTCTGCATGAACTTATTTTCCTTGTGTTTATTAGATAGCTGCCTATTTAGAATAAGATTTTAAGACCTCAAAAGCTCTCCACGAAGGGTAGCTGGGCACCATCTGTTTCATCTTTGCCATGCTGTAGGTTGGGCCTCTACTTCTGTGATCCTTAGGAAGGGTGAACAATCCAACTCTTCAGACAGGGACTGGACTGGACTTTAAGATAGAAAATGATACTGGTGAGGAGTGAGCTTCTTGGCTCAAGTAGACACATGAGACTAGATGGGCAGCTCCTGTCTGGAGGGGAGACGAGAAGGCAGAGGGGGACAGAAGCTGGCTGAATGGTCACATGGAATAAAGAGCAGAGAGTAGGAGTGTGCTGTCTCATTAGAGGGAGAGCATCTAGGAGTACATAGCAAGGTGTATATAAATTTCTGTATGAGAAAATGACCTGATTTGTAAACTTTCACTTAAAGCACAGCAAAAAATTTTTTAAAAAGCTGATACAGAAAAAAAAAAAAAAAGAAGGGTGAACAAAGGCAAGTCCAAATTAATAGGAATACTTGGCAGAGAGAGCTGCCAACAAAGGTGAGAAGCCAGACTACCCTATAAGGAATTGTTGTTTCTTCAAAATACGTGATCATCTGCATAGCAAGTGGCATCATATTGTGGGTGCAAGCATTTGATAAACATTTCATAAAGCATTTGATTAACCCTATGACAATCACTACAATAACTAAAAGGATTAATCCAGCTTGCAAAACTGAATTCAGCCAGGAGCCTATTCCTGCTGGTAGTCAGCTAAAGATATCAAGGAAAGGTGCATCAGGCATAGGAATTATGGGGCATAACAACTGGCTTCTTGGAGGATCTGATTAATATCCTGCTCAACTTCTCTAGAAGTATTTATCCAAGTACAACAGGAGATATTGGCAATGCTGCGTACTCCCCCTTGTGCCAAAAGGAAGTCTAAAGCAATTCTGTCATCATGAACAATTCTGAATAATGACTCTAAAGATCTTTGTTGGGTTGTCATTTCATCTGCAATATCATTTGCAAGTTTTGTCATGGTAGCAGATAAACTGCAGACAGATTTTTCTAAATCAACAATATAAGACGGAATGAGGGCTCAAAGGAAGGTCCAGCCACATCTTGAGTTTTCTGCCAAAGGGATGGTGCTCTGGGCTTTGGTTTCATAATCTTTTTTATGTCTTCTTCTTTCTAAAGATCCTAAATTGTTGGTCCAGTGACTGCTTTCATTGTAAGAGTGGATGCTTAAAGGAACTCCTAGGAGGCCTAAAGTACATTGGCCCATCAGGTTCCATCCATCTAGACAGGTCAATGCCCAAGTGTAGGGTTTATTGCTTGGGTCTGGTCTTTTTTGAGTGCGGCTAATCCAATCCTCCACTTAAAAATACATATCCATAAAAGGCACAAATCATGTTATTTCTAGTATAATGCGGGAGAAGAAATGTTTTGATTAACTTGCTCAAGCCAATGTTCTGTTAAAGAATTTTTACAAATAGATAACCATCCCATCTTTAAAGGGTCCCAGAGTCTAGTACAAAGGGGGAATGAGTCATGCTTTATGCAGTCAGGTAATTCCTTTGCCTTGCTTCATAAAATCCCAAAGTATCTGGGGAATTCTCCATGTTGGAGTGAACAGATAATTCGGCAAACATGAACACCTCTGCGTCTCGCAAAGCAAGCTCTCAAGCATTCCACAGCCTGGTTGGGAGTCAGGAGTTGGGTTAAATTAAAACTTAATACCTGAGATTGGGCTAACAATCCAGGAGGATGCCATAGTCCTACATACATGGCTTCCTTAAAAGTAATACTGAGGTTCATAGTAGCACTAGGTATAAAACTATAATTCAATATAAAACCAAACCCATTGCCATCAAGTTGATTTCAACTCTTAGTGACCCTATAGGACAGAGTAGAACTACCCCATAGAGTTTCCAAGGAGTGCCTGGTGGGTTCGAACTGCCAACCCTTTGGTTAGCAGCCATAGCACTTAACCACTACGCCACCGGGGTTTCCATAATTCAATATATGGGATGCTAATAGATCTCAATTTTGATTCCCAGATTATGGAGAGAGGTGACAGATTCAACATTCAGTCAAATTACTGGCACTAGCTGCTGATTGGGCTAATTTAACACAGGCATTTTTATCCAGGACTTAATGGGAGTCATGGTAGACAGAAAGAGAATACTTAATAAAAACTTCATAGTGAAGGAAAGTCAGCCAGAAATAATATAACAAGGTAAAAAGCATAAAAATAACAGTTATTATAAAACAGTCTCTTCCTTCAGTCATTAGCATAAATGTAATTTCACCAAGAAATGGATTCAAGCTGGTAAAACAAAGCTATTTCAAAGGCTATAAATATTAGGTAAATTCCAATAATTTCAACAATTGCGTTACTAAATAACTGCAGGGTAAGATGCCTCAATTATTTGCATGGGAAAAACAAAATATTAAAACAAAGAATAATGCCACTAGTATGCAGTACAGCAATTATTACAAGGATACCAGTAATCAAGAAACAAGTCCAAAAATTTCAGCAGGTTGCATGAAGCCTTGTTCCGAGATCTTAAGATTAGTTGGCTACCTCAGAAGTCGTCTGCTTCTGGCCACAACGGCATCTGAACTTCAGCTTTCAGTTTGAACTTTCAAGTCTTTCAGTGGGTTGAACAGTCCAGAAAGTCTAGGAATTGCAGGTCTTAACTTCCTGCAATTTGGCAGCACAAGGATTAGTGAGAAGGGCCAAATATGATCCTTTCCAGTAAGACTCAAGGGAATCTGTCAAATGATGCCTTTTCCAATAAACATAATCAGCCAGCTCAACATTAGGCAATTTTGTATCTCTGAACTTTTGCTGTTAAAGGTCTGTTGTACTTGGGAGAAATACTCTTTAGAATACTGAATTAAAGAACGACAAGATTTCAGTAACTCGGGTTGGACTAAGTTGGCGTCGGTATATGTTGAAAAATAGGGGAAGGCCATGGGCCTTCCAGTAATAATCTTATCAGAACTTAGTTTATGTGGACCAAAAGAAGTGAACCTTAAATATAAAAGGACTAGGGGAAGAACCTTGGTCCAGGGCAAATTCAGGTTCTTTGAAAGCTTGGCTAGTTGGGTTGAGTTTTGTCATGGATTGAATTGCGTTCCCCAAAAATATGTATCAACTTGGTCAGGCTGTGATTCCCAGTATTGTGTGGTTGTCCTCCATTTTGTGATTGATATAATTTTCCTATATGTTGTAAATTCTAATCTCTGTCTGTGGTTAATGGGACAAGATTGGATTATGCCGAAGTAGATTAGGGTGGGATGTAACATCCTTGGCTCAGGTCACATCCCTGATCCAATGTAAAGGCAGTTTCCCTGGGATGTGGCCTGCACCACCTTTTATCTTATAAGGGGTAAAAGAAAAGGGAAGTGAGCAGAGAGTGGGGAACCTCATACCACCAAGAAAGCAGTGCCAGCAGCACAGCATATCCTTTGGACCCAGGGTTCCTGAGCAGAGAAGGTCCTAGTCCAGGGGAAGACCGATGACAAGAACCTTCCTCTAGAGCTGATACAGAAAGCCTTCCCCTGGATCTGGCACCCTGAATTTGGACTTCTTATCCTACTAGACTGTGAAAGAATAAACTCCTGTATGTTAAAGCCATCCACTTGTGGTACTTTTGTTACAGTAGCACTTAAAAAACCTGCTGCCGTCGAGTTGATTCCGACTCATAGCGACGCTATAGGACAACAGTAGCACTAGATAACTTTAAAAAAAAAACCCTGTTTCCGTCAAGTCAGTTCTGACCCATAGCAACCCTATAGGTCAGAGTAGAACTGCCCCATACAGTTTCCAAAAAGCGCCTGGTGGATCTGAACTGCTGACCTTTTGGTTAGCAGCCATAGCACTTAACCATTATGCCACCAGGGTTTCCAGAGATAACTAAAACACATTTTTATTATACCATTGGCTCTTTCCACAAGGTCAGAAGATTAGGGGTCTTAAGGGCAATGAAGCCTTTGGAAGGTGTTCTCCAAGTGGGAATGATATTTTCAAGGAGTTTATTAGCCACAAAAGTTCTAGTAGCACAGTGGCTGGGGAACACCTTTACTCAATATGAAAATATACAAACCATTACTAATCCATATTTGTAACCATTTGAAGGTAAGTTATATAAAATCAAGTTGCCATTCAAGCATAGGTCCTAAAGGTAGTGGCTATCTCCCAGGTGGGGCTTTAAAAGATTTACCCGGGTTATGACAAGAACAAATGGAACAAGAAGCAACATAATGAGCAGGTTCAAAAAAATGTCCCTACCAGTAATTTTTTTTTTTTTTTTAATTTCCATCATTTTGTCTCTCCCTAGGTGAGAGTTCATATGTAACGCTCTCACCAAAGGGACATGAAGAGTCTTTGGGAGGACTGGCTTATGGTGTAGGTCCTATCCATAAAGTGGAAACAGGATCTTGTAAGCAATTATATTTTCTTCATATCCCTAATTCTTCTGTTTGAGCCAATCGTTGATGTTTAAAAAGGCTTTCTGAGGTAATTTTAGAAAGGTTAGAGTTCTCTCTATAAGCAAAGTCAAGGAATCATCTTCTTCTTCATTATTGCCTACAAAAAAACACCTCTCTGGCTATGACAGGTGCTATAATAGAATGAAATGCTGCCTGCTTAGCCACAGCTTCAGCCGAATTATTTCCTTTGGTTTCTTTGGTTTGGGGCATTCCTTTAGGTTGGTGAGCTTGTATTTTAATTTTAGCAATTTCAAAAGGGAGTAATAATGCATCTAAAACATGTATTACTAATTTTCCATTTTTGATATGAGATCCAGAAGAGGTTAAAAATCCTCACTGTTTCTAAAGCATACCAAAATCATTAACAATTTCAAATCAATGACAAGAATCTGTAAAAATATTCACAGACCTTACTGAGGCTAGTTCACAGGCTCTGATAAGAGCAGTCAGTTTGGCATGTTGGGCCGCGGTAGCTTTGGGAAGGGCTTGGCCTTCAAGAACCTTGGTTGAGGTGGTGATGGCATATTAAGCATGGTAGCCAGGGCTGGCACGATCAGGTTTCAAGTAGGAACCATCAACGAACAAGACTAACTCAGATTTTCTAAAAGCGTAACTCTTAAATCCTTTCAGGGAATCAAAAATTGTTCAGTTAAATCTGAACAATTGTGTTTAATGTGATTATCATTTTCTATCTCCAGGAGAAGAGTGGCAGGATTTAAACAATCCACAGAGTGTAATCTGATATTAGATGCAGCCAGGAAATGAGTCAGTTAGTGGAAAGATGTTGGGTTACAGTAGAGTTGAGCTATTATATGAGGAATATAAATGTCCAGATAATTTCCCAGCACTACATCTGCAGTGCTTTCAACTAATTTGCTTGTGGCAGAAACACCCCTAAAGCAGGAAGGATACCCTTTTGCTACAGGATCAGGTTGCAGGCTCTAATAGCCAACTGGCCTCTGGTGTCCTCTATGTTTCTGAGTCAAAACGCCTAAAGTGTTCCCAGAGATTTCATGTACAAATAAAGAAAATCTAGGTGACAGTTAGGAAAAAACAGTGTAGGTGTGTTTCCCAGAGTTTCTTTTAACTCAGCCACAGCATTTTGATCCTCTGGTGTAATCTGAAAAGAGTCTGCCACAGAGGCTATCAAATATTTATATAAAGGTTGGGCCAATAAAGAAAAGTTTGGAATCCAAGTTCTACAACAGCCATGTCGTTGTTGTTGTTAGGTGCGGTCAAGTCTGTTCCAACTCATAGTGACCTTATGCACAACAGAACGAAACACTGCCCAGGCCTCCACCATCCTTACAATCGTTATGCTTGAGCTCATTGTTGCAGCCACTGTGTCAATCCACCTCACTGAGGGTCTTCCTCTTTTCCGCTGACCCTGGACTTTGCCAAGTATGATGTCCTTCTCCAGGGGCTGATCCCTCCTGACAACATGTCCGAAGTATGTTAGACGCAGTCTCGCCATCCTTGCTTCTAAGGAGCATTCTGGTTGTACTTCTTCCAAGACAGATTTATTCATTCTTCTGGCAGTCGATGGTATAGTCAATATTCTTTGCCAACACCACAATTCAAAGGCATCAATTCTTCTTCAGTCTTCCTTATTCATTGTCCAGCTTTCACATGCATATGGTGCAACTGAAAATACCATGGCTTGGGTCAGGCACACCTTAGTCTTCAAGGTGACATCTTTGCTCTTCAACACTTTAAAGAGTCCTTTGCAGCAGATTTACCCAATCAAATGCGTCTTTTGATTTCTTGACTGCTGCTTCCATGGCTGTTGATTGTGGATCCAAATAAAATGAAATCCTTGACAACTTCAATCTTTTCTTCGTTTATCATGATGTTGCTCATTGGTCCAGTTGCGACGATTTTTGTTTTCTTTACGTTGAGGTGCAATCCATACTGAAGGCTGTGGTCTTTGATCTTCATTAGTAAGTGCTTCAAGTCCTCTTCACTTTCAGCAAGCAAGGTTGTGTCATCTGCATAATGCAGGTTGCTAATGAGTCTTCCTCCAATCCTGATGCCCCGTTCTTCTTCATATAGTCGAGCTTCTTGGATTATTTGCTCAGCATACAGATTGAATAGGTATGGTGAAAGAATACAACCCTGACACACACCTTTCCTGACTTTAAACCAATCAGTATCCCCTTGTTCTGTCTGAACAACTGCCTCTTGATCTTTGTAAAGGTTCCTCATGAGCACAATTAAGTGTTCTGGAATTCCCATTCTTCGCAATGTTATCCATAATTTGTTATGATCCACACAGTCGAATGCCTTTGCATAGTCAATAAAACACAGGTAAACATCCTTCTGGTATTCTCTGCTTTCAGCCAGGGTCCGTCTGACATCAGCAATGATATCCCTGGTTCCACATCCTCTTCTGAAACTGGCCTGAATTTCTGGCAGTTCCCTGTCAATATAGTGCTCCAGTGCTGCAGCCGTTTTTGAATGTTCTTCAGCAAAATTTCACTTGTGTGTGATATTAATAATATTGTTCTATAATTTCCACATTCGGTTGGATCACCTTTCTTGGGAATAGACATAAATATGGATCTCTTCCAGTCAGTTGGCCAGGAAGCTGTCTTCCATATTTCTTGGCATAGATGAGTGAGCACCTCCAGTGCTGCATCTGTTTGCTGAAACATCTCAATTGATATTCCATCAATTACTGGAGCCTTGTTTTTCACCAATGCCTTCAGAGCAGCTTGGACTTCTTCCTTCAGTACCATCGGTTCCTGATCATATGCCGCCTCTTGAAATGGTTAAACATCGACTAATTCTTTTTGGTATAATGACTCTGTGTATTCCTTCCATCTTTTTTTGATGCTTCCTGAGTCGTTTAACATTTTCCCCATAGAATCCTTCACTATTGCAACTCGAGGCTTGAATTTTTTCTTCAGTTCTTTCAGCTTGAGAAACACCTCTTCCCTTTTGATTTTCCATCTCCAGCTCTTTGCACAAGTCATTATAATACTTTACTCTGTCTTCTCCAGCCGCCCTTTGAAATCTTCTGTTCAGTTCTTTTACTTCCTCAATTCGTCCTTTTGCTTTAGCTGCTCGATGTTCGAGAGCAAGTTTCAGAGTCTCCTCTGACGTCAATTTCGGTCTTTTCTTTCTTTCCTGTCTTTTCAATGACCTCTTGCTTTCTTCATGGATGATGTCCTTGATGTCATTCCACAACTCGTCTGGTCTTTGATCACTAGTGTTTAATGCATCAAGTCTATTCTTCAGATGGTCTCTAAATTCAGGTGGGATGTACTCAAGGTCATATATTGGCTCTCGTGGACTTGCTCTGATTTTCTTCAGTTTCAGCTTGAACTTGCATATGAGCAATTGATGGTCTGTCCCACAGTCGGCCCCTGGCCTTGTTCTGACTGATGATATTGAGCTTTTCCATCATCTCTTTCCACAGATGTAGTCAATTTGATTTCTGTGGGTCCCATCTGGTGAGGTCCATGTGTATAGTTGTCATTTATGTTGGTGAAAGAAGGTATTTGCAATGAAGAAGTCGTTGGTCTTGCAAAATTCTATCATTCGATCTCCAGCATTGTTTCTATCACCAAGGCCATATTTTCCAACTACTGATCCTTCTCCTTTGTTTACAACTTTCGCATTTCAGTCGCCAGTAATTATCAATCCGTCTTGATTGCATGTTCGATAAATTTCAGACTGCAGCAGCTGATAAAAATCTTCTATTTCTACATCTTTGGCCCTAGTGCATGGTGAGTAAATTTCAATAATAATCATATTAATGGGTCTTCCTTGTAGGCGTATGGATATTATCCTATCACTGACAGCATTGTACTTCAGGATAGATCTTGAAACGTTCTTTTTGATGATGAATGCAACACCATTCCTCTTCAAGTTGTCATTCCCAGCATAGACTATATGATTGTCTGATTCAAAATGGCCAATACCAGTCCATCTCAGCTCACTAATGCCTAGGATATCGATGTTTATGCGTTCCATTTCATTTTTGATGCTTTCTAATTTTCCTAGATTCATATTTCGTACATTCCAGGTTCCGATTATTAATGGATGTTTGCAGCTGTTTCTTCTCATTTTGAGTCATGCCACATCAGTGAATGAAGGTCCTGAAAGCTTTACTCCACCCACGTCATTAAGGTCAACTCTACTTTGAGGAGGCAGCTCTTCCCCAATCATCTTTTGAATGCTTTCCAACCTGGGGGGCTCATTTTCCAGCAGTATATCAGACAATGTTCCACTGCTATTCATAAGGTTTTCACTGGCTAATGCTTTTCAGAAGTAGACTGCCGGGTCCTTCTTCCTACTCTGTCTTAGTCTGGAAGCTCAGCTGAAACCTGTCCTCCATGGGTGACACTGATGGTGTCTGAATACTGGTGGCATAGCTTCCAGCATCACAGCAACATGCAAGCCCCCACAGTGTGACAAACTGACAGACACATGGGGGACAATAGCCATATACCCCTAAAAATTCACATAGTTTTTTCTTCGTTTTAGGAACAAACATGGTTTCTTTTCATTTAGGGTCAATATAAATGCCCTTTGCAGAAATAACATTCCTTAAATATTTAACGGAGGGCTTGGACAATTGTAGTTTTTTCTCTAGAAACTTTATGTCCACCTGTTGCTAAATGTTACAATACGATTACACTATCCCCAATGCAAGCCTAGTGGGAGGTGGAACATACTAACAAATCATCTACATGCTGTAATAATTTGGATTCTTTTTTAAATTTCAAGAGCTGAAAATCAGCATGAAGTATTTGAGACAAGTGAGAAATTCAGTAAATCCTTGAAACATTATTGTCCAATTAAATTGTTGGTTTTCCCAGATGAAAGCAAACACATATTGGCTTTCAGAGTGGTCAGGTATACTGAAAAATGTGCTACAAAGATGAATTACACTATAATGTATAGCACCCAGAGGAATACTGGAGAGGAGTTAAGTGAAGATTTGGGACTACTGGGAATTTAGGAATAACGATGATGTTGACAGTCTGCAAATCCTGAACAAACCTCTAGCTTCTTGTTATTTGGTTTCTTAACAGGTAACATAGGAGTATTGCAAGGGCTGGTACAAGAAATATAATTAAACCTTTAGAAAGAAAATCTTGAATTATAGGAGTTAGCCCTTCTTTTGCTTCCTTCTTTAGGGAATACTGGGGAATCTTTGGCAATGGTTTGGAAGTGTCTATTTAAATTTTAATGGGTTCTGCTGGCAAGACATGTCCCACATCAGTAGAAGTGACAGTCCATAGGGTTTCAGGGATGGAAGAAGAAAGGTCAGGAGGAAATGTGCCAGGGTGCCCTGATTTATCTCTATAAGTAACTAATGCTTGCAAGTGGCAAATAACTTCTCTTTGAGACTGTCCTAATTCAGATTCTTCATCTAAAGGCTCGGAGACCTCTGGTAAATTTAATAATATTTCTCTTTATTCAGTGAAATGCGAATGGCAGTTCCACTTAGACCTTAAATCTCAACTTAATAAATTAACAGGTATATCAGGAGTAACTGGAAAAGGATTTAAATTCTCAGTAGGGCCAAGGTATGACAGAACAGGCTCTGAATAAACTATGATCTGTTCTTGATTTGTAACCCCCACAACTTTTGTGTTTTAGTACTCTGGGGCAGGGATTTTGTAAACAACTGGGGTTGATGGCAGACAGTGTGGATTCAGTATCAATTAAAAATTTGCAAGGTTCTCCATTAAAATACACAATAGTTTCCCCCTTGTGAATTTAATGCTACCAAAGGAAAGGTCCCTGTTGTATCCCCAGAGCCTCTTCATTTCATGGTTGAAGGGTGTCTTCCTTAAGTTGTTTCTTTTGATTTTTTTTTTTTTTAACTTATAGCAACCTTTCTTTCAATGCCCAGGTTTCTTGCAATAATTGCAAATACCGGGTTTAATGCCTCCAAAGAGCTTGGATTCATTTTGTTGGTTAAGAGACTGTAATTGTAAGGTCTCATGGATTTATTTGCCTTAGAGGTTTGTTTAGTCAGTCACCAGGGTGTGAGAGAGCTCATGAGCCAAACTAGTCAGCTCAGTAATAGGAGATGCTTTAAAATCTAGTTGGTGCCTCTTCACTAGGGCTGAAACATCAGGCCTGAGGCCAGATACAAATACAGTATTAAAAGCTTTAGTAGCAACCAGGTCTGGTGGATCAAGACTGGAGTGGTCTGAAAAATTTTGAAATAATCTGGATTGCTAATCATAAATACTCTCAACTTTGTTTTGTGTACAAGAAAATTTTAGTCCAATCTATTACTGGGGGAAAGCCTTAGGGATGGCACCAAGCAATATTTTACTGACTGCTCAAGAATCTTCGAGTATTGTGGCAGCTGTTTAACCCAGATCTAAAGCTAAGCTAATTTCAGGATTTTTCCATCCAACATGTTCTAGCCTTAATTTGGCCTCTCCAGGTCCCGTGATAATATGGACTAACTGATACATGTCTGGAAGCCCAGGCTGGTAAACTTCAATAAGAATTTTAAATTCCCTGGAATATTTGTAAGGATCCTCCCATAGTTTTGGGAAATCTTTAGCAATTTTATATAATTATAAGCACATACAAGGGGAAAACCAATGTGTGAAGGGTCCTCAGCATCCTCACTGGGACAGATTTTAAAAGACATTTCCGGAATGTGCTTCATCTTTTTAGTAGATTCTTTAGGAAAAAGGGAAATTCAGACAATATTTTATCAGAAGAAAGTAGAGAAGGCTAGAGAGGACAGCTACTGGAGGGGCACAGGGAACAGATGCAGAGTTCTGAAATGTTAGCTCCTAATTTTGTTCAGTTAATTTAGAAATGGTATCTTGCAGGGAAGCAATTTTACTTTCATTGTGTCTTTTATAAGTTTCAAAATACCAATTAAAATAAGCATCCCATGGAGGTTTGCTTAATTTGAGAACCTTTCTTTTCTAATTTACTGTGCAGAAAACTTGGATAATTCAAAAGAACCCAAAGTGGTCACATATTTTCCAGGATGTCCATGGTGAGATTATGCCAAGTAGATAGTTCAAGCAGATAGCAGAGCCATAGGCTTGTCCATATTCCGAGCAGGAGTCCCACAGTGGAGTTCTGCAATGCTCCTATATGTGGCATTTCCCATTTTCAAAGAAGGTCCAAGTTTGTTTAAAGTTTAGGACTCTCCAACTCGACAAAAATCCTTATCACTGCAGGCTTTGCAGCTTATAGAGCCCAAATTCCACAATCTTGAAAATTTCTAGGACAGTAACTTACTCAGAACAGAACCCCACACTACTGCCACTAGTTGAGGCAAACTCTTGCAAGAGAAAGACAAAGCCAGATCCTTCAATAAATCTTGAAGAGCTCTATGCAAGGAAGTGCAGCTTGATTCAAGAAGCTTTTTTTAACATGTTGGCTTCTCCCAGGTGTCTGTGAAGACAGGTGAACTCACAGGGCTCATGCTGGTACCGAAAGCTCTGAGTTCTTGACTCCTTGGGTGCTGCCACAGGCGATGCACATTTGAATCCCACTTATGACACCAAGAAATGTCAAAGAGCACAGCTGAGTCTCTGTTAAAATTAAAGCGAAGAGTTTTATTGAAGGAATAAAGCAGTCCAAATCAGGCAGCACTTTGGTGAGGATTCATGAAGGTGCTCTGGCATTCTGAGGGAGAAGTGAACTTTTATACAGAAAAGTGGGGAAAAGGATACATCTCTATAGTCATGGGGTCTTTGGGATTACACAAGGGTAAGTTGAAATCTTACAAGGTTAGTTGATTTGTTTTCTAACACGAACTTCTTGGAACCAATTTAGTAAACTTTGTATACATTTTTCCTGAGCCCTGCAATACAGGCATTCTTCTGAGACCATCTTGACAAGCATTTACTGATAAACATTTCTTTACAAACCATGTTTTTGTTCCCTTTATTGTTTTCTGAGGGTGGTTAATGTCCACATGAAGTTGCAGCCTGAAGGAGAGTTTTTTGTTTTAAACAAGGTGGAGTTCGACCTGCACCCTGGGCAAAAACCTCTGTTATGCCAAGCACCTGGATTTTGGGGGCTCTTACGCACAACACATTTGTAAATAGTCTATGTATGTATAATTTTAATGGTTATTTTATGATTTAAATGTTTCTAGTGTCATTAAATATTTTTTTACTAAACTCTCCTTCAATTACACAGTTTGAGAATGCCATCTGTTTTCTGAAGAGCATGTTAATCTATCATGCAATTAAGCCAATATTCACTGAGGACCTCTTTTATGCCCAGTTCAGGGTGGATAAGAATCAGATTGACAAAAATAACACCCTCTTTTTCCTAAGCTCCCACTATGTTCCGTGCACTGTGCTTACTTACCTTTATGTGCATTGAGTAAATTACCATACCACTCTGAGCAGGGACTTCTATTATTATTCCACTATAAGGAAAGGGAGGCTCAAAGTGTGAACCAAAGGTTCCTTACCTAGGAGATGAAAGAGGCTGTCTGACTACACATCCCTTTAATCTTTTTTTTTTCTTTTTTATTGTGCCTTAGATGAATGTTTACAGAGCAAATTAGTTTCTTGTTAAACAATTAATACTCATATTGTTTTGTGTCATTGGTAGCCAATCCCATGACATGTCAACACTCTCCCCTTCTTGACCTTGGGTTCCCTATCACCGGCTTTCCTGTCCCCTCCTGCCTTTTCATCCTTTCCCCTGAGTTGGTATACCCATTTAGTCTCATTTTGTCTCATGGGCCTGTCTAATCTTTGGCTGAAGGGTGAACATCAGGAGTGACTTCAGTACTGAGTTAAAAGGGTGTCCAGAGCCCGTATTCTCAGGGTTTCTCCAGTCTCTGTCAGACCAGTAATTCTGTTCTTGTTTTGTGAGTTAGAATTTTGTTTTACATTTATCTCCAGCTCTGTCTGGGAGCCCCTATTGTGATCCCTGTCAGAGCAGTTGGTGGTAGTAGCTGGGCATCATCTAGTTGTGTTGGATTCAGTCTAGTGGAGCCTGTGGTAGTTGTGGTCTCTCTGTCCTCTTATTGACTGCACTTGACACCCTAGTACTGCAATAAAGCAAGTGCTTTGGAAATGTAGCCTCATTTCATCTTCAATCCAGCTCTGTGAAATAGGTTCAGTTATTTATCCACTTTACAGACTAGAAAACTGAGTCTCAGGGAGTTGCACACAATTCTCCAGGGTAGTATAAATAGAAAGCCTGCTTTGAAATCCAAAAGCAGTTCTACCCAATTCCAACTTGGAAACCCTGGTAGCATAGTGGTTAAGTGCTACGACTGCTAACCAAGAGGTCGGCAGTTCAAATCCACCAGGTGCTCCTTGGAAACTCTAAGAGCAAGTTCTACTCTGTTCTATAGGGTCACTATGCGTCAAAATTGACTCAATGGCAGTGGGTTTTTTATTCTCTTTCTACCATACTTCACTGGCAATCAAATCTACTCTCATCGAGACTCAGTCTTGAGCAGGTCCCAATGGGCACTGTGGCCAGGTCTGATCACAGCCCTCAGGACAGAGGCTAGCTTCCTCTACCCTCTGCTTTGGTTCTCCTCAATTGCCTGGCCCCTCTCCAGGACCCAAAACTCCCCACTCCCCAATCGACTGCTTTCAAAGGCTGCCTGTCACCCATGTTTTACAGCCCTCTTGATGAAGAGCAAATCTGTATTGATTTCAGAACAACTCAGGCTGTAAATTACTGGTCATGATTGGCTAAGTCACCCCAAGATGAGAATCTATTGAGTGCACCAGGGATCTAAACCTAATTGTCGCCCCAAGAAGCCCACTGGAAGGGTGGCACAATGCCTTTATGAAAAGGAACTATTAAAACGGCCACAAGTTACTTGCAAATGTACACACTGCATAACTTAGAGCAGGCCATGGTCATTGTCTGCTGAATCTAAGTCCAGTTGCTTCCTTTGGCCTTCGAATTAAGTGTGAGGACTGGTCCTGAGCCATTTCTGTTATTAATAATATTAGTAATAGTAGTGATGATAACACGGCAACAATAGCAAATATTCATTGTCGGCTTTGCATGCATTACCTCATTTTAAAACCTCACAACAGATCTGTCAGTTACTAGCTCTGGGATCCTGGGCAAGTTACTCAACTTCTTTGTGCCTCTGGCTACTCATCTGTAAGATGAGAGAACAGTAACACCTACCTCATTCCAGTGAGGTGAAGATCAAATGAAGAAATTTATGGGAATTGCCAAGTAGCTAGGTGTATTCTTACCCCCATTTTACTGATGAAGAAACAGAAACTCATAAATGTTAACAAACTCGCCCAAGATCAGACAGCTAACACAGGGCTTCGTCTAGATCAGATATTGTTTTTAAAATGTTGGTTGACTGTTAGCATTTAAAAGTAAAGCTGATTTCCTGCTTCTTTTGAAAATTTGAAAAAACTGGCAGCACTAGATGAAATGATGCTAACCAGCACCTTGCCTGTCACATGGTCCGCGCTGTCTCATTATTGCAGTCCCCGCCACTCCTGCTGTCCTGCACCTGGCCGCTTCTCTCATTCACTAGGTCTGCCTGTCCCCTGGAGGAATTTGCATTTATAGGGTAGATTAAACTAAAGATTAGCACATTTAATTCTCATATCCAGTTCTGAAAAAAAAAAACTCAAAACTGTTGTGGTCGAGAGGATTCCGACTCATAGTGACCTTATAGGGCAGAGTAGAACTGCCCCCATAGGGTTTCCAAGGCTGTAAATCTTTATAGAAGCAGACTTCCACACCTTTCTCTCACAGAGCAGCTGGTGGGTTTGAACAACTGGCCTTTTGGTTAGCATCTGAGTGCTGAACCACTGCACCACCAGGGCTCCTTATCCAACCCTGAGGGGTGTACTGTTACCATCCTCAGTTTACAGATGAGAAAACAAAGGCTCAAGGAGACAGTGACTCACCCAAGATCACACAACCAGCAAGTGACAGTACCAGAATTCAAAAGCAAGCCTCTCTACTCCCAAAGCCAACCTTCTCTGCTCTTCCTACAGCAGAGTTCCTTCCCAGACTCACAGGCTAAAAGAAAAACTGCAGGCAGACAGGATGGAAAAATCAGTGTCAACCTCTCACGCTGGGGAGGAATGTAAGAAGAGAGGGTGCTCAAGTCTGCCGTCAGGTCTCATAGGCATCTCCTGCAACTACTTTTCTCAGGACGAAGGATTGTTTCCAGTGGCTAATGGGTTTGACAGCGCAAGACCCTTATGAGCAGAGCACAGAAGCCCACATTTGCCCCTGCTTTGTTTGTGATCATCACAGAAAGCCTCCTACATTCTATTCGTTTTTACTTTTTTATTCTTTAGACCTTGAAGGACAGAAGAGCTGTGGCTGACAGAGACCCCATGCCCCTGCCCTCGCCCCAATGGGTGACAGAGCCAAGGTGCCACTGCCCTGTCAGTCACTGTGCTGAGACACCCTCCCCCACCTTAAATGACGCAGCCTCCGCAGTCAGGGGGAGGCCCAGGGAGAGATTTCATTTTCTCTCCCTCTTCTAGGGCTGACAGCTTCGGCAGTAGCTTCCCAGGAACAAACTTTATTCTCAGGAAGACGGACAGCTCTGGGTTTTGAATGCTGCCACGAATATTTATGGCTTTTCTCCATGCTTCTGCCTCAGCCTTGGCCATTGGACAGGGCTCCCACTCACGGCCTATAGATGCCTCATTATTGCGCCACTGCCTCGGCTATATCTGTGCTGGGCCAAAGAGCCACTAGGTGGCGATGCTGTCTCTAGTTAAAAATGACGATGATAAATCTATATTAACCGCTGTGGTTTATTGGATCAGACATGGTGCTAAGTGCTTTACAGAGATTAAGTCATTTAATTCTCAGAACAATCCCATGAAGGAAGCAGTGAGGCGCAGAGAGGTGAAGTCGCTTACCCAAGGTCGCACAGGTAGGAAGTATTGAAGATAAGATTCAAATCCATAAACTGTGGTTGGAAGTTTTCTGTAAAAAAATGTCAGTATGAGAACACCAACTGCCCCTGCCAGGGGAACAACTATTATTTTGTTTGTTTTCCGGAAGTTATGTCCTTCCTGCTCTTTGGGTGTTAAAATGGTCTCTCTTTTATTAAATGATGAAAACAGTGAATAGGTGGTTTTTTCTTGCCCTTAATAATCAAAATTAGAAAAGTGTTATCCTATGCCTCTCCCCCCCCTTCCCCAATGCTGGGCACCATGCCTGGCATACACTAACACTCATTAAATGCTCCCTATAGGTATGAGTTGAGGAAGTTTCACTACAAAACCATATGGAATTGACTATTCTAGAGCTGTGTTGTACAGTAGCCACTGGCCACCTGGGGTTAATGAGCTTGACATGGGGCAAGTCTGAACTAAGATGCGCAGCAAATGTCAAATACACTTGCAAGATTGAGTAAGAAAAAAATCGAAGGCAAAATACCTCCCTTCTAATTTGTATATTGATTTCATCTTTACATAACAGCATTTTAAATATATTAGATAAAATAAAAATATATTGTTAAAATTAATCTCTCCTGTTTTATTTTGTTTGCTTTAATGGTTGCAAAAATTTTAAATTACAGGTGTGTTTTGCATTTGTGGATCACTTTTGTCTATTAAGGAAACCCTGGTGGCATAGTGGTTAAGAACTACATCTGCTAACCAAAAGGTCAGCAGTTCGAATCCAGCAGGTGCTCCTTGGAAACTATGGGGCAGTTTTACTCTGTCCTGTTGGGTTGCTATGAGTTGGAATCAACTCGATGGCAACGGATTTGTTTTTTGTTTTGTTTTTGTCTATTAAGGAGCCCTAGTAGTGCAGTGGTTAAGTGCTCAGCTGCTAAGCAAAAGGCCGGCGGTTTTTATCCACCAGCCCCTCCACGGGAGACAGATGTGGCAGTCTGCTTCCATAAAGATTACAGCCTTGGAAACCCTAGGGGGAAGTTCTACTCTGTCATACAGGGTTGCTTAAGTCGGAATGGACTTGACAGCAATGAGTTTTTAGCTTTTTGTCTATTGGACAGTGCTATACCTGAAGTTTGGGGGTCCAAGGACAAGAATAGATAATGGAGATCATGAGACGGACTATCGCCCTCCTCTGGAACACGAGCCTTCGGTACCCACGTCCCACTGATGTCGATCTGTCCACTGCAGTCCTGCCTGCCCACTCTGAACCAGAAGGTCCCTTTCATCAGACATCAAGTCACTCCACTTTCATGTATTGATTTCTTCCCAGAATGCTAAAAGCAAAGGGAAGCCAGAATAAATGACACCAGGGAGAACAGAGCTTTGCCCCCGGTTAGTAGGAATAAAGCTGCTGTATTGCTAAAAACAAATTTGCCCTTCCATATAATCCCATGTATGCTCCAAACCCTGCAACAGCGGAATGGCTCTGTTCACTTCAGAGAGGAGGAACTGGGGACCCCTAGAATTGGGGATGCCTCCCAGAGCTGGGCTGAGGACCTCAGTGGGAAGCGGCTGGGCATTGTTTCTGCCTCCTGGTCTCAGAAACCTGCATTTTGGTGCGTCTGGTACATGTTGTGGTCATTGGTTGCGCTGAGTGGCTCTGACTCATGGCAACCTTACGTACAACAGAACAAAACAATGCCTGGTCCTGTGCCATCTTCATGATCATTGGTGTGTTTGAGCCCAGTGTTGCAGCTATTACGTCAATTCATCTCATTGAGGGTTTCCCTCAATTTTTGTTGGCCCTCTACCAAACATGATGTCCTTTTCTAGGTGTTCTTTAAAAGCAAAGGTGGCAAGACTTCAACTCACTTACTTTGGACACATCATCAGGAAAGACCAACCACCTGCCACATACTAGCTGTGAATATACACGGGGGAATTTACCTCTCTGGGCACCAGTCACCTCATTTGTAAAATGGCGATAATTATAGCAACTCAGGGTATGATGAGGACTGGATGAGATACTGCGAGGAACTTGCTTAGCACAGCACGTGCTATTTTGTGTTTGACTTCTTTCACTGTGTTATATTTGTGAGATTCTTCACAATGTTGCATGCAGTTGTAGTTTGCTCATTGTCATTATTGTGTAGTATTCCGTGGTGCGACTATACCACACTTTATGTATCCATTCTACTGTTGATGAGCATTTGAGTAGTTTAAGTCTAGGGTTATATGAATCGTGCCGCTATTCGTGCACATTCCGGTACATGTGTTTTGGTGAACGTATGTGCACATTTGTGTTGGGACGATACAGAGGGGAAATGCTCAAGTCCAAGGGTATAAATATGGTCAGGGTTAGGAGATGCTGACACATAGTTTTCCAGAGCGTTGTACCAACTTCTCCTCCATCAGCCATGCATTGAGTTCCAGCTCCTCCACGTCCTCAGAGCACTGAATATTGTCTTTTTCACTTCAGCCATTCCTGTGAACGTGTGGTAGTATCACAACGTGCTGTCAAATTGCATTTCCCTGAAGACTAATGAGGTTGACCGCCTTTTCGTTTATTTATTAGCAACTTGGATACCCTCTTTTGTGAACTGCCTTTCACATCTTTGGCCAATTTTCTCTCGGTGTTTCTAGGTACAAGTCCTTTGCTGGATATGCATAGGGCAGAAAGTCTTTTCCACTCTGTGGCTTCTCTTTTCCCTTTCTTAATGGTGTCTCTTAATGAACAGAAGATCTTCATTTTAATGTAGTCTAGTATTTTCCTTCATTATTAGCACCCTTGTGTCCTGGTTAAGCAATTTCTGCCTACCCCCAAGGCCAGGGGAATAGTCTCCTTTATTTTCTTCAAAAGGTTATTGTTCTACCTTGCACAACTAGCTCCATAATAACCTGGAACTGATTTTTGGATAAGGTTGTGAGGTCAGGTTAAAGGTTTCCATAGAAGAAACTGACCCAGCACCATTTATTGAAAAGCATGGCCAGTTTTTTAAAAAATGTCCAAGAATGTGATATTTTAACTACAATCTGCTCTTTCTTTACACTCTGGCTTCTCTCCTGGGCTACTTCTCCCTGTGTTGTGTGGGTAAGAAGCTGAGTCGGGGATATTTTGTTGAGGTTTCATGGAATATATTAATGTGATTAACAGTCACTTCTGTGCATAGGTAAGCTATTGCTTATCACTGCAGTGTAAGAATGGCTTCCAGGAATACTGCTTCGACCCACTGTGCCAACTCCTGATGTCAAGACGTGAAGGGGTAGGGCCAGAAGTTGTCTCGCATTGTACATGCAAAAGTGGAAGAGAAACAAGGGTTGAAATGCACAGTGCTTGAGGCTGTGTTTTTGCTCCCATCACAGAAAACTCATTGCCTTTGAATTAATTCCAACTCATATGGACCCTATAGGACAGAGTAGAGCTGCCTCATAGGGTTTCCCAGGAGCAGCTGGTGAATTCGAACTGTCTACATTTTGGTTAGCAGGCAAGCTCTTAACCATTGTGCCACCAGGGCTCCATTCGTAGTGTGTATAAAATCATAAGAGCCAGATTTCAATCTCATTGATGCCAAATCAAAATTGAAGTTCTTTCTATGGGAACACATTCGATAATGGACAGTCTTTGGTGCATAGCTATAAATGTACCAAACCATGAGAATTATAACAAAAAGTTTTTGTACAACAGAGAACCCCTGAGGGAGCAGAAGAGCGGTGGGATGCAGACCCCAAATTCTCATAAGACCAGACTTAATGGTCTGACTGAGACTGGAAGGACCCTGGTGATCATGGCCTCCAGACCTTCTGTTGGCCCAGGACAGGAACCATTCCTGAAGCCACCTCTTCAGACATGGATTGGACTGGACAATGGGTTGGAGAGGGATGCTGGTGAGGAGTGAGCTTCTTGGATCAGGTGGACACCTGAGACTATGTTGGCATCTTCTACCTGGAGGGGAGATGAGAGGGTGGAGGGGGTTAGAAGCTGGCAAAAAGGACACGAAAAAGGAGAGTGAAGGGAGAAAGCAGGCTGTCTCATTAGGGGGAGAGTAATTGGGAGTGTGTAGCTATGTGTATATGGGTTTTTGTGTGAGAGACTGACGTGATTTGTAAACTTTCACTTAAAGCACAATAAAAATTATTTAAAAAATTTTTTTGTATCATACCAAATGCAGTAATTCATGAAGAGATAAACTTAAAATATTAGCAAATATATTCTCCCAAAATAATAAAGAGAAGTAAATCTCATGGATATAAAAAAAAAAAAAGGAATATTTGGCATGAAAGGAAGAGAACATAAAACTCCTTACAAATTTACATTTGCGACAATCTGGTTAATGAGTGTCATCAGTTCAGAGTATTTAATCAGTTCACAGAGAAATCTTGAAATACCCAGAAATATGATGGGTCAAGTACGAAAAAAATTTAACAAAGGCATTCCCAAATTTCACAACAATCCCAGAAATTTATATGGCACTACAAATAAAGATACGTGATACGGAATTTTTTTCTAGACTATCATTAGTGAACAGCAAATTTCTACCGTCCATTTTGGAGTAAAGATGGCTATATTTTTTTACTCTTTCTCTAGAAAACATTATTATAAAATTGTTGCCATATGTAGAGGTGACCAAAGATTATACAGGCAAAACAAACATACAAGGAAGAAAGAATTGTAGAAGGTGTCAGGTGGTTAATCCGCCAGGCGCTCCTTGGATGCTCTATATGGCAGTTCTGCTCTGTCTTATAGGGTCACTATGAGTCGGAATTGACTCGACCGCAATGGGCTTGGTTTTTGGTTTGGTCTGGTAGTTGCAAAAAAAAATTATTTTCTGGATTTTGTGATGTCAGTGATAGTTCACAGTTTCCTTAAATTGGTAGTAGGCTGGATGAGTGTGTGTGTGTTACGTTTCTAAATAAATATTTACTTTTGAACTGAAATTTGTCTTTGCAATTTTATATTCTTTTTCTTAAAATGGTCCACATTACTTTAAGGGTGGACCAGTACCCTTAAAAGGTCCTTTGGGGTGGTCCAGTCTGGTTGCGCCAGCAGATGCAAAGATGGGGACACTTGATGGATGTCTTGGAGAGACAAGTGTGGGGTCACCAGGACATCCTCTCTCTTCCACCTTCCTGTTATGAGTTTAAATAAAATGTCAGAAGACATTTTATTTATACTTCCTGTGGAGGAGGTGCCTTCATTTATTCACCAATATGAACCGAGGCCCTACTGTGTGCCAAGCTCTGCGCTAGGACCTGAGGACACATGGACTCTGCCCTCAAGGTCCCAAGTAGAGAACACATGCAAAACAAACTGCAAAGAGAATGGGTCTGTTTTGTTCATCTCCATACTCTCCAGTCCTTGCCCAGTAACCAGCACATAGTAGGAGTTCAATAAACAGCAACTTCTATGGGTGGTGGGACAGTGTGGTGGTTAAATTTCTGGCATTTGAACCAGGGAAACTGGGATCAAATCACGGATTGTCCACTAATGTGCTGTGACCCTGGGCAGGTCATGTCATCTCTCTGAGGGTCAGTTTTCTCACACTGATGCTTACATCACAGGGTCCTGTGGGGTTCAAAGGAGCTAACCCGTGAAAAGAGCCTGGCAACAGTAGATGCTCCACAGGTTAAAGAGCTAACACCTGGGTTTCTTCCACACTAGGATCCCAGGAACTCAGCTTTCTCAGGTGGGTGTAGGGTGGCACCTAGTGGAGGAGAGGGAAAATGGACAAAATGTCACAGTGACGTTTGGAAGAGCAGGGTATAAAGGCTGAGAAAGGTTGGGAGAGAAGCCAGAAAGGTGACCTTTGAGAGCTGGGGTCTTCCCAGGAGGTGACATCAGATGAGGAAGCTGGGCTCCTGCGGAGCCTCAGCAGCTAAAGGAAGTGATCCCTCTCCTTCTCCCTCCCCAGGCCTCCCTGGTGCTGGATCTCCTGGGACCTGTGGGCTCAGACACACATCTTTCGTGTCCTGTTCCATCTGCCCAGGGTCCAGCTAAGGGCACTGCCTCCAAACCCCATCACTCCAGATGCCAGAGTGCAGCCAAGGTGCCCCCCTACCCCCACCCCATAGCTCTGGACACAGTCAGCAGCTGGGTCCACGTATCCCTCTGACATCAGGTCTTTGGGCTCCATCCCAACCATGTGGCTCAGCAGGGACCAGGGAAGGATACTCCATCCCCCGTCCCTCTTTCCCACACGCCCCTGCCTTTCCTCACGCCCCCGATCACAAACACTCCTCCCTCCTCCTTCTGCTAAAGAATTCAGAGTAAGCCAGTCTTCTCTCCTCTCCTTCTCCACAGCGGAGACCCCAGTAGGACCCACATCACAGAGTCATGAGGGGTCACTGAAAGACATCATGGAAAACACACGACACAGTGACAGGGGCATAGAACGTGCCTGAGAAAGGGAAGGGCTTATTACCATCATAATCAATGAGGGAAGCAAAACACGCACTTTTCCTGAGAAGAGCATTTGCACACTTACAGAAATCCTTTTGCTTTATTCATCATTAATGAAGAGTTTTAAGGACATTAAAGAGTTGCAATATTGGTGTCAGATGTGAATTTTATTCCTATGGCTTTATTAAAATACAAACAAAAATGATTTTTTGTCATTGCACAATGTAAAAAGCAACTGTCAAGTATACATTTTACTGATTCAGTAATTCCAGTCGACAGAGGATCAGGAAAGTGACATTTATTGAGTGCCTACTGTTTCCAAAAGTTTACCATACACAATCCCTTTTTGATCATCATGGCAACCCTTTAAGGCAAAGATTATATAAGTCCCAATCCTTAAGACAGAGGCTCAGAGAGGGGAAGTGACTTGCCCAGGGTCACACAGGTAGTGAGGTCAGAGCTCAAACCGAGGTCTGTCTGAGTTCTGCTCTTCCCACCCTACCATGCTGCCTCCCTCTGTTGACGACATGAAGCAAATAAATAAAAAGAGTCCTTTGCAGGAGCAAACCAGGTCCAAGGTTTGGGGGAGATCCTATTTCCAGGACGTGTTACAAACTTCCCGCAGCCGCTGCCCAGCTTCTCTCGGGCCTTGAGAGCAACAACTGCCTGTGGTTCCCCAGTAGCAGGTGTGGACCAGACCCTAGGCTGATGAAGACCTGGGCACAGGGGACAGCAGGTTCCACCCACTCTCTCAGGCAGGAGCGGAAAGCCCCACGGACACACAGAGGACAGAGACTGATGATGATATTCCAGAAAATATTCCAGCATGACCTGGAGCCTAAGAATGGGAAGAATAATCAGCCCAGAAGGCTGAGTTGGGAGCTGGGAGCGGTCAGGACCCAAGGCAGCTTCTCTCCACCACCCCTCTGCTCTCCACCCTGGCTCTCTCCACCTCCCCTCCTTCCCACCTCCTGTCTGGCTGGCTGTCTCTCTCAAAGGATGCATGTGTGTGTGTATCTTTCTCTCTGTATATGTCTCTCTCTCTCTCCTCCATCCTCTCTAATTCCATCCTGCTGCCTTCCTCGGTCTGTCTGTCTCTCTCTCCTTTCTGCTGGACTGAACGTGGCATCAGTGGGAGAGTGAGAAGGGTCAGTGGGGGTGTCAGCCTAAGTTTGAGAAGAATTTCCTCTATTGAGAGGGTATTTTTCTCGATGAAGAGAGCATAGAATGAGATCCATGAAAGAAAAATCGATACATTGAACTTCATCAAAATTAAAAATTTTTATCTAAGAACTTTTAGAGAGGGAGAAAAATATTTTCAAATTGCAAATCTGAAAAAGATCTCCAACCTAGAATACACACACACCCCACACACACCTAGAATACACACACACATCCCTATATACATGTGTGTATGTATACATCTTATTTATATACATGTAAAAAAAAATTTTTTTTATATATACATACAGAAGCCCTGGTGGTAGAGTGGTTAAGAGCTTGGCTGCTAACCAAAGGTCAGCAGTTTGAATCCACCAGCCACTCCTTGGAAACCCTATACGGCAGTTCTACTCTGTCCTATAGGGTAGCTATGGGTCAGAGTCAACTCGATGGCAATGAGTTTTACATATATATATGCACATACATGTGAAAACCCTGGTGGCGTAGTGGTTAAGTGCTACAGCTGCTAACCAAAAGGTTAGCAGTTCGAATCCACCAGACACTCCTTGGAAACTCTATGAGACAGTTCTACTCTGTCCTATAGGGTTACTATGAGTCGGAATCGACTCCATGGTTTGGTTTTGGGTTTTTTTTTTTTTTTTTTGGTACATACATGCATATGTATATGTTGTTGTTGTTAGGTACCATCGAGCCAATTTTGATGCACAGCGATTCCGTGTGTTACAGAGTAGAAATACCCCGTAGGATTTTCTTGGCGGTGATCTTTACGAGAGCAGATTGCCAGCTCTTTCTTCCATGGAGCAGCTAGCTGGGTTCAAACCATGAACCTTCCAGTGAGCAGCTGAGCACTTAACCATCTGTGCCACCATTGATGTGAAGTCAATTCTGGATTCATAGCAACACTATAGGACACAGTAGAACTGCCGCCAGCGTTTCCAAGGAGCAGGAGGATTCGAACTGTCAACATTTTAGTTAGCAGATGAGCTCTTAACCACTATCCCACCAGGGCTCCTTATATATCATATAAACATACACATATGTTGTCGTTGGCTGCCACGCAGTCAGCTCCGACTCCTGGTGACCTTATGTATAGCAGAACTAAACACTGTCACATCCTGCTACTGCTCACACTGGGTGATGCTGTAGAGGCCTATAGCCTAATGCAGTGGTTCTCAGGCATTAGCTTGAAGGACAATCATCTGGGGGCTTGTTCAAGAAAAAATTCTGGGCCCCACCTTGGAGTTTCTGACTGAGCTGGTCTGGATTGACCCCTGGGATTTTGCATTTCTAAGAAGCTCACAGGTGATGCTCATGATGCCGGTGAGGGGACCTAGAGAGTGACTTCATCTTGAAGAAAGTGATTTCTTTCAGGCCTTAGGATTTAAGGACCCCATGACATCAGAGCCTCTGAAGTTTTGAATAGCAAAAAAAAATCAAATGTTCAATAATGATCAACTTTTTGAGTCTTCCCCTCCACATGTATTTAAATGTCCTTTAAGTGTTATCCATGATAGTACACACACAGGTTTTTAAAGTGTTTCACTGGTTGGGAAAGATGACTGTTTAACTGCAAGGTAAATGCCGATCTCAGATGGAAGGGTTCTAACAGTTGTCCTCACAGTGGATTATACAAAAACTGCCTGTGAGGTTTTGAGGAGCAAAACATGATCTCTCTGTGTGTGTAATGTGATTATTTTACTTACAAGATAGTTCCATGGAAAAATCTATTCAATCTACAGAGTCTTCTTTCATCCCAGATTATTTTTGTCAGCCTGCAAATGCAGTTAAAACATCCATGTGAAAGGTCTTCTCTGGACATATGTATGGGCTTTAGAAGACTATTAAAGGGAAGACAAAAAAGACATTGTGTCTCCTGTACAATGTGCCTGTCGTACGTCATGTGAACACGCAGAAGGTGGATGGCGTGAGATACAACAAGGGATTGGACGGGTCAACCCAATCCTGAAGTGAAAGGAACTGGTCTTCTTTTAGGTCAATTTTATATCTATGTCCTGGGTGTGTTTTCTTCTAGTGAGCATTGCTCCGATTGAATATGTCACTGTTGCTATCATCTCTGCTAAAAGAGACAGCAAAGCCTTGTGATAACAAACGGTGGTCCACCTGCGCACAGTAGAGACTGAATCCTGCCTAGGAAGGCCGTGAGCAGGGAAGGTGCCCACTCAGTGCCAGTGCAGCCACTGTCCATTCCAGCCAGGCCTTCAATCCAGGCTGCCAACACTCATTCAGATCTTTAGTCAGTGAGACAATTGGGGACTTTCAGGCTTCATTCCTTAAACCACCAAAGCACCGGCCTAGCTGGCCACTTTTCCAGCCAGCGTTGGTCAGTGGCTAACTCTGGGCAGAGCCATCATGTGACAGTTGGTTTGGAATGCCCTGGGTTCTGAGGCAGCATGGGAGTCAAGCAGACACTGTCACATGGTTGGTCTCCTGATCACCGGGAAGGCTACTTGCAGGGCAACTGACAATGTGAAGGTACTGGAGGAGGATGGACACAGGTTGGCCTTCCCTTGGGCCTTAAGAGGGAAATTGCTTTGCATTTTGGGTCAGGGATTGGAACAGAGACACGAGGCTGGGTTAGGACTTGGGCCCGTCTCTTGGTTCAAGCACCTCTTCCAGGGCATCAATTCTCTGGATTTGGGAAAGGCGGGGGGAGCTCTTGTTTCAGGGGTTCAGGGCAGGATCTAGAGGCCCCTCAAGTGTTCAAGGATCTCTGGTCCCAGAGAATCACCTATATTCCCTGCTCCAGATTCATCATTCATCAGTGCTGTGACACTGGACAAATTATTCAGCATCTCTAAATTTCAGTGTTCTGAGCCGTAAACTATGGGCGACGGCCCTTTTTCTGCCCACACCACAGAGCTACACGGGAATCAGGTAAGAGATATTCTCCATGAGCTGTAAATCATCTGGAAGCCCTGGTGGAGCAGTGGTTAAGAGCTACGGCTGCTAACCAAAAGGTTGGCAGTTCAAATCCACCAGGTGCTCCTTGGAAACTCTATGGGGCAGTTCTACTCTGCCCTATACAGTAACCGTGAGTTGGAATCTACTGGATGGCAATGGCTTTTTTTTTTTCTTTTCTTTTTTTTTTTGGTAAAGCATCTATTTCTGAAAATCTGTCACTGAAAACCCTATGAATCTCATTATTGACTACTGTATGGATTGAATTGTGTCCTGCAAAAAAGAAACATAGAAGTCCAAACTCCTGTCCCTGTAAATATGACCCTATTTGTAAATGAAATTTTTCTTGGATTATATTAATGAGATCATACCAGAGTAGGATGGGTTCTAAACCTAATCACTTCTGAGTTGTATCCTATAAAAAGAGCAGCATAGACACAGAGACACACATAGGAGGGAGAGACCATGTGAAGATCTGTCTACACAACAAGGAACACCAAGAAGTGCCAAGAAGGCAAGCAATGGCCAAGGTTACCAACAAGGAAGGACCTTCCCCGAGAGCCAGTGCCCTGATTCAGATTTCTAGCCTCCAAAACTGTGAGATAATAAAGTCATGTTCTTTAAAGCCACCAACTTGTGGTATTTTTTTTTTGTTATGGTATCACTAGGTAACTAAGACAACTGTATTTGGACAGCAGCTCAATTTCCCTCGTTAACTAGTTTTCAAAACCAAAGAATACCATGTGAATTTGGGATTCAGTGTTTAAAACAAAATATTCACTCTTAAATGACACACTTATACACATAAAAACACACTTGTCTATACAGTAGCACTCTGACCTCATAGTGTGGAGAATGCATTCACTATGAACATTCTATGATGAACCATCGCCATGGTTATGTGGTGGTTACATCTTGCCCTCAGTTGTAACTTGGACTCTGAACACTGACAGTCTCAGAGCCAGCACGAGGTAAAGAAGCTCTCAGCTTCGTACCTACAGTCTCCCAAGATGGGAAATATAAATTGCTGTACCAGAGGTATGTTCATACTGACATTTCAAACGCTGTCTCTCCAAATGGGCTAGTGATCTTTTCTAAAAACTTTTCTCATCTTGTTTCATTTCCTCCTTTGCAATTTGTCACAAAGACTTATAGAAGAGTTTTATGGTTTTTTTATTTTTATTGTGCTTAAGTGAAAGTTTACAAATCAAATCAGTCTCTCATACAAAAACTTATATACACCTTGCTATATACTCCTAATTGCTCTCCCCCTAATGAGACAGCACACTCCTCTCCACTCTCTATTTTCATGTCCATTCAGCCAGCTTCTGTCCCCTCTGCCTTCTCATCTCCCCTCCAGACAGGAGCTGCCCACACAGTCTCATGTGTCTACTTGATCCAAGAAGCTCACCCCTCACCAGTATCATTTTCTGTCCTATAGTCCAGTCCAATCCCTGTCTGAAGAGTTGGCTTTGGGAATGGTTCCTGTCTTGGGCTAACAGAAGGTCTGGGGACCATGACCTCCGGGGTCCTTCTAGTCCCAGTGAGACCATTAAGTCTGGTCTTTTTACAAGAATTTGAAGTCTGCATCCCACTGCTCTCTTGCTCCCTCAGGGGTTCTCTGTTCTGTTCCCTGTCAAGGCAGTCATCAGTTGTAGCCCAGCACCATCTAGTTCTTCTGGTCTCAGGTGGACACAGTCTTTGGTTTATGTGGCCCTTGCTGTCTCCTGGGCCATAATTACCTTGCGTCTTTGGTGTTCTTCATTCTCCTTTCTCCAGGAGGGTTGAGACCAATTGATGCATCTTACACGGCCGCTTGCTAGTGTTTAAGACCCCAGACGCCACTCTCCAAAGTGGGATGCAGAATGATTTCTTAATAGATTTTATTATGCCAATTGACTTAGATGTCCCCTGAAACCATGGTCCCCAAACCCCTGCCCCCGCCATACTGGCCTTCGAAGCATTCCATTTATTCAGGAAACTTCTTTGCTTTTGGTTTAGTCCAGCTGTGCTGACCTCTCCTGTATTGTGTGTTGTCTTTCCCTTCACCTAAAATAGTTCTTGTCTACTGTGTAATTAGTGAATACCCTCTTCCTTCCCTCCCTCCCCCCTCTCGTAACCATCAAAGAATATTTTCTTCTCTGTTTAAACTATTTCTTGAGTTCTCTTATAATAGTGGTCTCATACAATATTTATCCTTTTGCAACTGACTAATTTCACTCAGCATAATGTCTTCCAGATTCCTCCATGTTATGAAATGTTTCAAGGATTCATCATTGTTCTTTATCGATGTGTAGTATTCCCTTGTGTAAATATACCACAATTTATCCATTCATCCGTTGATGGGCATCTTGGTTGCATCCATCTTTTTGCTATTGTAAACAGTGCTGCAATGAACATGGGTGTGCATGTATCTGTTTGTGTAAAGGCTCTTATTTCTCTAGGATATATTCCAAGGAGTGGGATTGCTGGATCATATGGTAGTTCTACTTCTAGCTTTTTAAGGAAGCGCCAAATTGCTTTCCAAAGTGGTTGTACCATTTTACATTCCCACCAGCAGTGTATAAGTGTCTCAGTCTCTCCATAACCTCTCCAGCACTTATTATTTTGTGTTTTTTGCATTAATGCCAGCTTTCTTGGAGTGAGATGGAATCTCACTGTAGTTTTGATTTGCATTTCTCTAATGGCTAATGATCGTGCGCATTTCCTCACGTATCTGTCAGCTACCTGAATGTCTTCTTTAGCAAAGTGCCTCTTCATATCCTTTCACCATTTTTTAATTGGGTTGTCTTTTTGTTGTTGAGTTTTTGCAGTATCTTGTAGATTTTAGAGATCAGATGCTGATCAGAAATGTCATAACTAAAAACTTTTTCCCAGTCTGTAGGTAATCTTTTTACTCTTTTGGTGAAGTCCTTGGATAAGCACAGGTGTTTGATTTTTAGGAGCTCCCAGTTATCTAGTTTCTCTTCTAGTGTTTGTGCATTGTTAGTAACATTTTGTATACTGTTTATGCCATGTATTTTTTTTTTTTTTTTAGAGCTCCTAGCGTTGTTCCTATTTTTTCTCCCATGATCTTCATTGTTGTAGATTTTATATTTAGGTCTTTGATCCTTTTTGAGTTCATTTTTGTGCATGCTGTGAAGTATGGGTCTTGTTTCATGTTTTTGCAGATGGATATCTAGTTATGCCAGCACCATTTGTTAAAAAGGCTGTCTTTTCCCCATTTAACTGACTGGGCCTTTGTCAAATATCAGCTGCTCATATGTGGATGGATTTATGTCTGGATTCTCAGTTCTCTTCCATTGGTCTATGTATCTGTTGTACCAGTACCAGGCCGTTTTGACTGCTGTGGTGATATAATAGGTTCTAAAATCTGGTAGAGTGAGGCCTCCCACTTTGTTCTTTTTTTTCAGTAATGCTTTACTTATCTGGGGCCTCTTTGCCTTCCATATGAAGTTGGTGATTTGTTTCTCCATCTCATTAAAAAATGTTGTTGGAATTTGGATTGGAATTGCATTGTATCTATAGATCACTTCTGGTAGAACAGACATTTTTACAATGTTAAGTCTTCCTATCGATAAGCAGGGTATATTTTTCCACTTAAGTAGGTCTCCTTTGGTTTCTTGTGGTAATGTCCTGTAGTTTCCTTTGTATAGGTCTTTTACATCTCTGGTAAGATTTATTCCTAAGTATTTTATCTTCTTGGGGGCTATAAATGGTATTGATTTGGTGACTTCCTCTTCAGTGTTCTTTTTGTTGGTGTAGAAGAATCCAGGTGATTTTTGTATGTTTATCTTGTATCCTGATATTCTGCTGAACTCTTCTATTAGTTTCAGTAGTTTTCTTTAGGACTCTTTGGGGTTTTCGATGTATGAGATCATGTCATCTGCAAATAGAGATACTTCTACTTCTTCCTTACCAGTCTGGATGCCCTTTATTTCTTTATCTAGCCTAACTGCTCTGGCTAGGACATCCAGCACAATGTTGGATAAAAGCGGTGATAAAGGGCATCCTTGTCTGGTTCCCAGTGTCAGTGGGAATGCTTTCAGACTCTCTCCATTTAGGATGACATTGGCTGCTGGTTTTGCATAAATGCCCTTTATTATGTTGAGGAATTTTCCTTCTATTCCTATTTTACTGAGAGTTTTTATCATGAATGGGTGTTGCCTTTGTCAAATGCCTTTTCTGCATCAATTGATAAGATCATGTGGTTCTTGTGTTTTGTTTTATTTATATGATGGGCTACATTAATTTTTTTTTATTCTAATGTTGAACCATCCCTGCATACCTGGTATGAATCCCACTTGGTCATGGTGAATTATTTTTTTGATATGTTGTTGAATTCTATTGGCTAGAATTTTGTTGAGGATTTTTGCATCTCAGTTCATGAGGGATAAACCAAAAAACCAAACCTATTGCCACAGAGTCAATACCGACTCATACAGACCCTATAGGACAGAGCAGAACCACTCCATAGGGTTTCCAAGGAGCGCCTGGTGGATTTGAACTGCCGACCTTTTGGCTAGCAGCCGTAGCTCTTGTCCACTACGCCACCAGGGTTTCCTCATGAGGGATATAGGTCTGTAATTTTCTTTTTTTGTGGTGTCTTTACCTGGTTTTGGTATCGGGGATATGCTGGCTTCATAAAATGAGTTTGGGAGTGTTCCATTCTTTTCTATGCTCTGAAATCCCTTAGTAGTAGTGGTGTTAATTCTTTGAAAGTTTGGTAGAACTCTGCACTGAAGCCGTCCAGGCCAGGGATTTTTGTTGTTGTTGTTGGGAGTTTTTAATTACTTTTTCAATCTCTTCTTTTGTTATGGGTTTATTTAGTTTTTCGGTCTCTGTGTTAATTTAGGTAGGTAGTGTGTTTCTAGAAATTCATCCATTTCTTCTAGGTTTTCAAATTTGTTAGAGTACAATTTTTCATAGTAGCCTGATATGATTCTTTTAATTTCAGTTGGGTCTGTTGTAATATCACCCATCTCATTTTTTATTTGTGTTACTTGCTTTCTCTCCTGTTTTTCTTTTGTCAGTTTGGCCAATGGTTTATCAATTTTGTTAATTTTTTCAGAGAACCAGCTTTTGGTCTTGTTAACTCTTTCAGTTGTTTTTCTGTTTTCTATTTCATTTAATTCTGCTCAAATTTTTATTATTTGCTTTCTTCTGGTGCCTCAGGGTTTCTTTTGTTGCTCTTTCTATTTGTTCAAGTTGTAGGGGTAATTCTTTGATTTGGGCCTTTTCTTCTTTTTGTATGTGTGCATTTATTGATATAAATTGACCTCTGAGCACTGCTTTTGCTGTGTCCCAAAGGTTCTGATAGGAAGTGTTTTCATTCTCATTGGAGTCTATGAATTTCTTTATTCAATCCTTAATATCTTCTATAATCCAGTCGTTTTGGGGCAGGGTATTGTTCAGTTTCCAAGTGTTTGATTTCTTCTCCCTGCTTTTTCTGTTATTGATTTCTACTTTTATGGTCTTATGGTCAGAGAAGATGCTTTGTAATATTTCAATGTTTTGGATTCTGCTGAAGCTTGCTTTATGACCTAAAATGTGGTGTGTTCTAGAGAATGTTCCATGTGCACCAGAAAAGAAATTATACTTGGCTGCTGTTGGGTGGAGTGTTCTGTATATGTCTGTGAGGTCAAGTTGGTTGATTGTGGCATTTAGATCTTCCGTGTCTTTATTGAGCTTCTTTCTGGATGTCCTGTCTTTCACTGAAAGTGGTGTGTTGAAGTCTCCTAGTGTAATTGTGGAGCTGTCTATCTCACGTTTCAATGCTGTTAGAGTTTATTTTATGTATCTTGCAGCCCTGTCACTGGGTGCATAAATATTTAATATGGGTATATCCGCCTTGTTATATTGTCCCTTTAATCACTGTATAGTGTCCTTCCTTATCCTTTGTAGCGGATTTAACTTCAAAGTCTATTTTGTCAGAAATTAATATGGCCACTCCTGCTCTTTTTTGATTGTTGTTTGCTTGATATATATTTCTTTCATCCTTTGAGTTTTAGTTTGTTTGTAACTCTGTGTCTAAGGTGTGTCTCCTGTAGGCAGCATATAGACAGATCATGTTTTTTTTTTATTCATTCTGCCACTCTCTGTCTCTTTATTGGTGCATGTAGTCCATCTATGTTCAGCGTAACTATGGATAGGTATGACAATTAAGTCTGGTCTTTTTACGAGAATTTGAGGTCTACATTCTACTGCTCTCCTGCTCCATCAGGAATTCTCTGTTGTGTTCCCTGTCAGGACACTCATTGGTTGTAGCCGAGCACCATCTAGCTCTTCTGGTCTCAGGCTGATGTAGTCTCTGATTTATGTGGGCCTTTCTGTCTCTCAGGCTCATAATTACCGTGCGTCTTTGGTGTTCTTCATTCTCCTTTGCTCCAAGTGGTTTGAGACCAATTGATGCATCTTAGATGGCCACTTGCTAGTATTTAAGACCCCAGACGCCACTCACCAAAGTGGGAGGCAGAATGTTTTCTTAATAGATTTTACTATGCCAATTGACCTAGTACATGTGACTTCTGACTGTTGAACCCAGGCGATCAGGCACCAGCACCCATGCTCTCACTCACTGTGCTGTGCTGCCTTCCTATATTATCTCATGCAAAGAAAGGTATCTGCCCATGTAGTCTGTCTGTTGAGTGTTTTAACTGCACACCAAACTTCAAGATCTTCCTGAAGCCCAACTTTGATTCACGTGGCTCTGCTATGGGGTTGGTCAATAATGGGATCAAAAGTTTGAACTACGAATAAATGATTAATAATTTTCCTATGGTCTTCTGCCAGCAATATGTCAACAGCTCTCTCTCTCTGTGTGACTGCATTTCCCAGGATCTTGTCTCAATGGTACGAGAACAGTTGATTCTTCGTCAAGAAAATCAACGGCCCGCCCCCGGCACTGGGTCAGCCTCGTCAGGATGGGATTCTGGAGAAGCAACAGGGTGCACTGTCACACACCCTCTGGGAACAGCTCAGTGCACGGTACTGTAGATGCTCAATCACTAATTTGACTCGAGAATAATGATTGTAGCTTACTCACTCTCCCATATTTAAGAGAACACTATAAAAACTATAACCACATTTTATTTAAGTGTGAAAACTGTAATTAACTAAGTCAACCAATAGTGCTACAACCACAGAATAAAAGATGCATTTGGTTCACATTTAATGGTAGACAACGTCTTATGCTAATGTCTGTACATTAGCCGACTATTGAACATTTGCTAAAATAGATCTATCCCTCAAACAGTGCTGCCAGATTATGGTTTTTTTAATTAATAGGGTTACATTTTTAGAGCTGTTTCAAATTAACATAAAAATTTAGCAGGTAGTACAAAAAGTTCTCATGCCCACTCACTCTCCTTCCCCAGCACACTGTCCCCTATTATCGAAGTCTTTGATTACTATAGTGCATTTGTTACAATTAAAGAACCAGTATTGATATATTATTATTAACTAATGTCCACAATTTACATTAAGGTTCATCTTTTCTGTTGTATGGTTCTATGGTATATTAGTTTCCTAAGACGACTGTAACGAATTACAACAAATAGGTGCTTAGAAGAAGAGATGTTTATTCTCTCACAGTGCTGAAGCCTTGTCGTCAGCTTGTTGTTAGGTACCATCTAGTCAGTTCTGACTCATAGAAGCCCCACGCACAACAGAACGAAACACTCTCTGGTCCTGTGCCATCCTCACAATCCTTACTATGTTTGAGCCGACTGTTGCAGCCACTGTGTCAATCCATCTCCTTGAGAGTCTGTGATTAGGGTGTTGGCCATGTCGATTCATTCTGCGGGCTGTAAGACAGAATCTGTTCTGTTTCTCTTCCAGCTTCTGGTGATGGCCAGCGATCCTTGACGTTCCTTGGCTTGTAGATGTATCACTCCAATCCCTGTGATTGTCATCACATGGCCATCTTCCCTCTGTGTCTGTCTCTTCTTTTTATAATGACACTACTCATAATGGATTAGGACCCACCCTCCTCCAATATGGCCTCATATTAACTGATAACATCTTAAAAGACCCTATTTCCAAACAAGGTCACATTCGCAGGTACTGGGAGTTAAGACTTCAACACATCCTTTTAGGAACACAGTTCAGTCCCTAAGATATGGATTTTGGCAAATGCATAATGTCACATATCTACCATTGCAACATCATACAGAAAGAATGGAAAATTCAAAAGGCACCCAAACTGTACAATGAAATCTGCATTTCCTTCCTCCTGGTTCTTAACAAACATTGTTGTGCCAATTGACCCAGATGTTCCCTGAAACTATGGTCCTCAGGCCTCAGCCCCGGCTACTCTATCCCTCAAAAGTGTTTGGATGTGTCCAGGACACTTCTTAGCTTTTGCTTTGGTCCAGCTGTGCTGACTTCCCCTGAATTGTGTGTTGTCCTCCCCTTCACCAAAGTTGATCTTTGTCTACTATCTAGTTAGTGATTTCCCCTCTCTCCTCCCTCCCCACTCTTGTAACCATCAAAGAATGCTTTTTTTCTGTGTTTAAACCTTTTTTTGAGTTCTTATAATAGTGGTCTCATATAATATTTGTCCTTTTGTGACTGACTAATTTCACTCAGCATAATGCCCTCCAGATTGATCCATGTTGTAAGATGTCTTACAGATTCATCAGTGTTCTTTATCGTTGCATAGTATTCCATTGTGTGTATGTACTATAATTTGCTTATCCATTCGTCTGTTGATGGGCACCTAGGTTGTTTTCATCTTTTTACTACTGTGAACAATGCTGCAATGAACACGTGTGTGCATATGTCTATTTGTGTGATGGCTCTTATTCTCTAGGACATATTCCTAGCTGTGGGATTGCTGGATCATATGGTATTTCTATTTCTATTTTTTAAGGAAGCATCAAATCGTTTTCCAAAGTGGTTGTACCATTTTACATTCCCACCAGCAGTGCATAAGTGTTCCAGTCTCTCCACAACCTCTCCAACATTTATTGCTTTGTGTTTTTTGGATTAGTGCCAGCCTTGTTGGGGTGCGATGGAATCTCATTGTAGTTTTGATTTGCATTTCTCTAATGGTTAATGATTGTGAGCATTTCCTCATGCATCTGCTAGCCATATGAATGTCTTCTTTCGTGAAGTGTCTGTTCATATCCTCTGCACATTTTTAAATTGGGTTTAAAATGGGCAATACAGGGGAAATCAGCACAACTGGACTAAAGCAAAAGCTAAGAAGTTTCCTGGACACATCCAAACACTCTGAGGGACAGAGTAACTGGGCTGGGGCCTGGGGACCATAGTATCGAGAGATATCTTGGTCAGTTGGCATAACAAATTTTATTAAGAAAATGTTCTGCATCCCATTTTGATGAGTGGCATCTGGGGTCTTAAAAGCTTGTGAGCGGCCATCTAAAGTGCATCAATTGGTCCCATCCCACCTGATGCAAAGGAAAATGAAGAAAACCAAAGACAAAAGGGAAACATTAGTCCAAGAGACTAAAGAACCACATAAAGCCCAAGATTCCACCAGCCTGAGACCAGAAGAACTAGATTCTGCCCAGCTACCACCAATGACCACCCTGACAGGGAGCACAACAGAGAGTCCCAGATGGAGCAGGAGAAAAGTGTAGAGCAGAACTCAAATTCACATAAAATTCACATAAAAAGACCAGACAATGGTCTGACAGAGACTGGAGGAAAACCCCAGCACTATGGCCCTTGGGCGCTCCATTAACCCAGAACTGAAACCATTCCAGAAGCCCACTCCTCAGACAAAGATTAGTCATGACTATAAAACAAAAAATAATACATGCGAGGAGTGTGCTTCTTAGTTCAATCAGATACAAAAGACCAAATGGACAGCTCATGTCTGGAGGCAGGATGAGAAGGCAGGAAGGGACAGGAACTGGTCAAATGGACACAGGGAGCCCGGGGTGGAAAGGGGGAGTGTTGTGTCACATTGTGGGGATTGCAACTAATATCGCAAAACAATATGTGTATAAATTTTTGTATGAGAAATTAACTTCAGCTGTAAGCTTTTACCCAAAGCACAATAATAATAAAATTTAAAAAATTAAAACACACACGTCTAGAGCTCAGCAGTTGGAGCCAATATAGTGCAGACTGCATTTTACTCTTAAAATTCTACGATGGCCTGTTGCCGTGGTTATGTGATGATGCACTTCTTGCCCTCAGTTCTAACTGTCACTCTGTGTGCTTCCACTTTAAGAGTGGCAGAAGGTAGAAAAGCTCTCAACTTCATAGCAGTGTCCTCCAAGATGGGAAACCTACACTGTTGTTCTAGAGGTATGTTCATATTCACATTTTGATGATGTCACTCCAAATGGGCCATTTATATTTTCCCCAAATATTTATCTCATCATTTTTCATTTTCTCCTCTCCAATTAGTCATCCAGACTTATAAATGTGTTTTACAGTTTTGTTTTATATCTCAACCTCTATTTTGATTCTTCTATCAAGCAGGCTGCCTTTAAAAGTTTTCTTCATTTACAAAAATGTGGTATTTCCTCTCAAGTCCTGTACGTCTCATGTCCCCATTAGGTATTCACTGGGGAAATAAGGCAATGTCTATTCTAACTCTAATACTGCTTTGGCCTCATTAAGAACATATTAAAATCATTAATTTCAGAAATTCGGAGTGAACCTAGGATGGTGGAGATGTGTAGCGAGCCATTTCACTCAATATAGGGAACCTACCTTCAATTTTAATATTGTCTATCCTCTTCATTTTGAAACTGTATTTAGTTCAGTATATTTGGGGGCATGCTGTTTCCATTCATATCACTAAGTTTCCAAAACAGGTCATAAGAAAATGTGCATCCAGTTTATGAAGTGAAACACATTTACTTTTAAACTTTGGAGGTTATCTAAAATTCTAATTTCACAGAGATAACAATTATATGCTTTCACCCAACCCATTCATCTCTCCAAAGGAAAGCCCTAGAGAAAATCTAGTGAATTTTTATGTTAATTTCCTAATGAGTAGCCAGTCTTTCACACACAATGACAGACAGATAAATAGGTTAATGAATTAATAGAGACCAGTAGACAACTGGGGCCCTGGCAGTGCAGTGGTTAAGTGTTTGACTGCTAACTGAAAGACTGGCAGTTCAAATCCATCAGCTCCTTCTTGGAAACCTGATGGGGCAGTTCTACTCTGTCCTACAGGGTTGTTATGAGTCGGGCAACAAGTGCAAAGTGAGCTAGTTATATACAGAGAAAAAAAAATTGATGTGCAAAGTGGAGAAGAGAAATGAAAATATATGTAAATAGGCAGTAGTATGTGTTTTCATATAGAATTACACCTTTAAAAAGACCGAGTCTCTATTAGTGCTATTTTGATGTAATACATAACCCAGTTCTCCTGACCTTTCCCACAGAGAACTTTGCAAAAGCTAAGCTATGCCTTTGTCCATGACTTGGCAACTGTCACAGTTTTGAGACACTTATCTTTATGAGAAATAAATAATACAAAATAATGTTGTTTCACGCTTATACAACACAGGATTTTATAATAGATTATGTTCCTCCACTCCGTCGGTTCACAGATTCTGAGAGTAGGCGGGCACTATGTAGAACATCTGGCCATCCTGTCACTGCCGGAGTCATTCCTCAGCAGCTGGCCCCAAATGAAAAAGAATCACAGAGGTATTTTGGTGATATTTGACAGCGTTATCACTAGAAGTCTTGAAATACTCAAATCCTGCAAGCTAACACACCCTAGGGACAGTGACAAATAGGAAGCAAAATACCACTTGTTATTAACCTGGTGCCCATCACCCTTGCTGCAGCTCTTCTGTCAGGTGGGTTAGAGAGCATCACACTCAGCCCCTGCCTCCCGTCCACAGGGAGCTCCCCGACACTGGATGGCTAGCGCGAGCATGGACGGTCCCCTCACTCAGTGAATACACACGCATGCAGGTACCAGAAAAGGAACACTGAGACTGGAACAACACACACAATATGATTAACCATGGTAGTTTTCAACTATAGGATTCCAGTATTTTCAAACATTCCATAACTGACTATCTGTACAATGGACTAGTGAATAAATAAAATAGAAAGTGTGGCCTAGAAGTGAATGCAGTCCCAAATGCAAGCGTACTTTGAATCAAGTGCAAAATTCCATTCTACTGATGATAAAAGCAGTAGCAGCACATGGGGACCTGTGGAGGCTGAAATGGTCTTGGAAGATGGCAAGAAGATACTGGCCATTTAGCTGGACTTCAGACTGGCAGGAGTGAAGGGACTGTGTCATTACATCGTAGCATGTGTTTTAGAATCATTTGTAGATCAACTATTTCACCTTGCTTTAGGTTACCTTTAGCTAAAAGCCAGCAACTCTGTTTGTCATTTCTTTTGTGCTCCTCTCTTCTGCCATCTTTCTTCCACCAAGGATGGCCCAGTATCAGCTCAGGTCATGCTTAAAAAAAAAAAGTACATCCAAGCACTCTAGCTCACTTTCCAAATCAAGTGAAGCTCCCAGAGATATTCATGAGCAACCCCATCAATGTACTGACAGTTACTGTGTCCTCCTAGCTCCCCAGGCCGACCCACCTGAGGACATATCCACAGACTGCAGAGATGATGAGGCTGCACCAAGTGCCAAGGTGAGGCTGCCAGTCAATGTCTGCCAATTGGTGTTGCTTTCTTGGTTTACTTCATTTTCATTTGATTTTAGACATGAAAACACACCGAAGTACATGGTAGATGATAGAGACTGTTTACTATGGTGGTGCAAAAGGACACCCTTACCAACTACTACTTGATTCAAGAGGGCATCCAAAAATAGTAGCATAAACTCTACGGTAGGGGGCCTTTTCCTCAGTAGTAATCTCTCCTTGGGTTAAGAATTTTGGAATTGAAAACAGAAATGGACTTTAGAGACACATCCTACAGGAAAAGCTCATGCCTTTTCCACAGCTGTGCTCTATGGTTACTTTTGGGTCTAGAACTCAAGCTCTGCTTTCCATCTGTTTTTCTAAAGAAACCAAGAGAACAAAACGCCTGTGCCAATAGTACCCAGCATGATCTGATTCTCATTGTGTTTTCTGTAATTGCAGGTGGTCTCAAGAGCATTTGAAAATGGTAAGTAGTCTATAGTCAGTCAACTGCTGTGGAAAAAATCTAGATGATAGGAAATACAGGGCTGCCTTGCTGGCATTAGCCTGGAGAGACACCTTAATTCCAAATTCCTGGTGGGAATGAGAATTAGGGGTGTGGCAAAAGAAATGGATGTTCCAGGTGAAGAACTGTGGCCATGTTTTTACCATTTCTTGATGAAGCTGGGTTCCCTTTAGGTGGTAAGGGTTTGTGTGCCTGGGCATAGCTGGGTGTCTATTTGATGTGACTGTGAATGTGTCTGTGGGGGTGAGTTTGTGTGTGTCAGGAAATATGTCCCACTGACACACTACACTTGACAGTGTAAACGGGTCTCAAAAAAAAAAATGCGCATCAAAACTGCCACGTTATGTACCTTAACTCATTCAACCTTCACCACAGCTGTACCTAGACGTTTGATTCCTATCCCTACTTCTCAGATGGAGAAACTGAGATGCAGACATGAAAGGCCCAAGCTCTCGAGCTCCTAAGTGGAAAAACCAAAATAAATGCAAACCCAGGCCTGACCCCAGTGCTGATGCTAAGGACTACTGAGCTACGCTCATCTCTCAGCCATGCGTTCATTAGTCACTGTGCAAGGGAGTTCTGGCATCCGTGTGCGTGCCTGCAAGTAGCTGAGCCCAAGGAGGCCACAAACGCTGCCTGTCATTATCCGTGATGCTCTCACACACCAGGGGAGCCATCGGTGTGTTTTACCAGCTTTTGGCATTGCTACTAGTGTGAAATGCACACAGGAAGCCCACAACCTGCTGGTCAGCTCACAGGCTGCGAGGCACCGTGGGGGTTCAACCTGTCCCTGCTGGGTTCACTTCTCAGCACCTGGTCCAAAGCAGATAAAGATTAGGGAGATATTTTAGTTTGTTTGATACCATTACCACCACGTGCCCTGAAATGCTCAAAGCCTGTGAGCTTCACACCCTAGGAACAGTTACAAACAAGAACTCATAGAACCTTTAGTTATTAGCCTGGTGTCCATCGCCCTTGTTGCAACTCTCTTATCCAATGGGCCTAAAGGGCTTCGACTTTCTACCCGTGCTTCCCCAGCGTAATGAACCTCCCACTGTTAGATGGATGGCTATGTGAGCATGGACAGCCACCTGTCTCAAGGAATACACACACGTGGTATAGAAAGGGAAGACTGGAATGTTTTTAAATGAGAGTCCCTGGCTGGCACAAATGGTTAAAAGCTCTACTAGCTGAAAGATTGGTGGGTCAAACCCACCTAGAGGAACCTCAGAAGACAGGCCTGGCAATCCTCTTCTGAAAGGTCACAGTCTTGAAAACCCTATGGGGCAGCTCACATAGGTCGCCATGAGTTGGAATCAACTTGAAAGCAACGAACAACAACAACAAAAATATTTTTAAAGGAAGAAGGAGAGTGAGTGTCACAAGCAGTTTGCAGTCAGCTACTACTAACCCAAAGGTTGGTAGTTCGAACCCATCCAGTGGCTCTGTGGAAGAAAGGCCTGGCAATCTGCTTTCGTAAAGATCACAGCCAAGAAAACCTTATGGAGCAGTTCTACTCTGTAACACATGGGTCACCATAGTCAGGGGCCACTCGACGGCAGGTAAGAACAACAGCAAACTTTTAAATGGTAGAAGATCAATATTTTCAGCTCTTTTATTATGACCATAACAAAAGAAAATGTTTTGCTTGTAATTGAATTTGGTGACTCAATAGAAGGTGGCTTTTAATCAAGTGAAAAATTCTAACCTTCCAATAATACACACAGTAGCATCACATAGCATCTGTGAGGGCTGATATGATCTTGGAAGATGTTGAGAAGATACTGGTGATTTAGCAAGGCTTAAAAAATGGTCAGAAGGATGGGGCTCTGTCATTAAATCAGAGTGTGTATTTTAGTACCATTTGTAGACTGACTATTTCACATGGCTTTAGGTTACCTTAGCAACAAAACCAAGGCTGCAGTTAGTCAACACTTTCCAGTTATTCTTATTGGTCATCCTTCTTCCACCAAGGAAGATGCCCAAGTACAGGCCAGCCTATGCTTTTATCCAAACACTTCAACACATTCTTGTTCCATTTTCAAGTCAATCAAAGTTCTTAGAGTAATTCTGGAACACCACCACAAATGTACTCACAGTTACTCTGTGTCCTACTAGCTCCCCAGGATGACACACTAAAGACGTTCCCCAGTGACAGGACAGATAACGCCCCATCTAATGCCAAGGTAAGGTTGTCAGTCTTTGTCTGAGAACTGTTGCTTTCCTGGTTTCTTTCTTTTTCACTTGGGTCCAGGTATGAGACCCTCACTATGTACATTATAGACGATATGTACTGTTTTCTTTGGGAGTGCATGGGAAAATTCTTATCGACTGAACCCTGATTCAACAGAGCATTCAAAAATGACAGCACCAGCTCATAAACCATGAGATGGAGCCTCTTCCTTGCTAGCTCTCTCCCCTTAGACGAAGAATTTTGTAACTGCCAACCCAAACGGGCTGGAGAGAGACACATCCTCCAGGAAAATCCTGTGCTTTTCTTCAGGAGTCATGTTTCTTTTGGACCCTTGAACTCCACCACTGTTTGATATCAGGTTTTCTAAAGTCAAGAACAGAAAGAAATGTGCAAACCCCATGATGTGATCCTCATAGTTTTTTCATTTCTGCAATTGCAGGTGGCCACAACAGCAAGTACAAATGGTACGTCATCTGGGATCAGTCAACTACTATGGAAAAAATGTAGATAAGGAAAGCAGGGGTTTCTTGCGGGGTCAGTCCGGAGAACCACGCCGATTCCAGCTCCTGGTAGGAATGTGGAATCGGGTGTGGGGAAAAAAACTTTTAAAAATTAATTTCACTGATTAATTCAATTAACTAAAATAAAAAAGACACTCGCTAAATCACACTAGTCATGTCTCAAATACCCAAGAGCCTTATAAGCTAGTAGCTGCTGTACTGGACGATGCAGAGTGAACATTTCCGTCATCACAGAAGGCTTCCTTGGGCAGATACCCTGAGCCTGCTACAGGTCTGTTCAGGGAACTCATCTAGCCCAATGTGTCCCTAACAATGGCAACTTCAGGTTGAAAAGATTGGGGTCAGAGCTAGAATGGCCCGGTGGAAACAGGGAAGTGACATTCATTGAAAGAGTAGTCCTTCACTTCCTCACTCTCATCTTAAGGTTTCAAACTGTGAGCACTGGTGTGTTGGGGTCCTCTAACTCCACAGAGCCCAGGGAATGTCTGAGGACCCAGGGGAAGGAGCAGTGGTTTTTTTAAGTCAACCAGCATGACTTCAACTGGGGTAGAGAGGAGCAATGTGCCACTCTCTCTAATATCTTTCTTGATGTTTATGTTTCTAAAGACTGGGGGGCAGACAGGAGGTATGACTCCAGTAGCGATGAAGAAGACACTCAAGGTAGGTTCCAATGGGAGAGTGTTCCTGGGAGCAGTCTGGTTACTCCTGCTGTTTCAGAAACTAAAGGAAGAGGGAGGGGGTGAAGCAGAAACATAAAGGAAATATGAGTGGAGGTCTCTTTCGTTCTTTTCATATTTATACAATAGTAAGACGCATTATGCCTATGGGCTTTCGATGTGAAATGCTTTTCTTGCTTTGCTATTTCAAGATTGTCATTCTCACAAGCCCCGCCATCGCTGCCACTCCCAAACATCAAAGCCTGAGATTTGCTGGTTTAGCAGCACCTGGAATTTGAGCATGAGAGATTTTGTGTTGGGTTTTGGTGTTGACCAACGATGTGGGATATCTGGTGGGTCACAGCTATCTCACAGGCACATAGTTGACCCTGGAGACACAGTCCTTGTGGTGTGTGCCAGGTGGAGGGCGAGAGGTCAGCCCTCTCCCTTCTGCACTTTCAGGTCTTGTAGCAGCACCTTCATGCGCGTGTGTCACAGTTTACTCCTGCTTTAAAGGGCACTCCCAGGTTGAAGAGGTGAAGAATATTTACTCCGCGCTCACGGCACATGCTCTGTGCCCAGGAGAAGTGAGGAGGGAAACATAACCTGGAGCACATGTCTAGCCTCCACTGCTCACCCAAATCCCAAGTCCTAGTTTTAAGAATAGAACCAGAATTTGCTTCTATTTGAGAGGCTTATATTCAGCTGCCCCTTGAGATGCTCCTGTGCCGGGAGGAATCCAGAGGACATGCGTGAAGGAGCTATTGGGCTTGCATCACATACTTGCTGTCACGGTCCATGGACCTGGTCTCCTGAAACTGACCAAGCCCAGGACAGAGCCTTTGGGCCCCAGGGCTGGGGGCCGTCAATGCTCCCCCCTGAACTCACCACTCCAGCCACATAGGTCGGCCCCTGTTCCCCACATTCCAGTCACACCCCACTCAGCTACCTTTCCTCGGGCCTGCCCAGGTGCCCTCACCTCTGAGGCCTCTCAAGGTTTGGCGCAAACCCTGGCAGGCAGCATTTATTTCTGTGGCCATCCCTGCTGTAGCAGCCCTGTGGCCTCATTATAGACTAAGGGAAGTAGGACAAGCTGCTTTACCTCTGATCTCACGCTGACCGTCTCTAATGGGCTAGGAAGCTAAAGGGCTTCTTGTGAGGATCAAATGTCTCCCAAGTTCCTAAGTCTCCACAGGCACAGGAGAGTCACTTGATAAATGGAGTTGAGTGTTGCTCTCTCCCACAGGGCCCTGCATAACCCCTGACCCATGACAGGTGCTCCCTGGGTAGGACGGATAGTTTAATTGATCAATTGATTGATTATATTCATTCCCTAAATGAAGAACAATGTGATTGGGGGAGACAGACAGGGGAAATGAATTGCGCAGTAATTAGGAGAAAGAAGAGGAAGGGGAGGAGGCAGGAAGGCAATGTCATGCACAGAGGGTCGTGAAGACAGTGACTTCTTGGAGGAAGAAGAGGACATGCCATTGCCTCCTGGTTCAATGTTACAATCTCTGGGCAGGAAACATACTCTGAAGGTCCTAGACCCCCTCCCTCATTGCATAGGTGAAGCCATGGAGGCCCCAGGAGAGTAGAGATGAGGACAGAGTTGGGTCCTGAGGTCAGGCTACATCCTGCCATGAGCTGCAGGGGCCCGAGTTCTCACCTCAACACTGACTCTCCTTTTCCTTTCCCAAGGCCACACCATAGTTGTCACTGCCCTGGTCCACTCAGAAGCTTACTTCTCGGAATCGGAGGAGGAGAAGGAGAGCAGCATTCTCCCTGAAATGTGAGTGTGGAAGGGGTAGGATAGGAGGGGGAGGCAAACAAGTTCCCGTGTGCACCACTGCTTCCCTAACTTTCATTTTGGCACTTTAGGGAAAGCAACACAACCAATATGAAGGTTCTGGGCACTATACAAGAAAGAGGACAGGGTATAAACATAAGTTTAGGTAAGTGAAGAGAACACCGTCCCTGGGGAAGGGATACTCATTCCATAGAAGGCCCTGAGGGTGGTTGGGTCTCAGCCCTAGGCTAAGCTGTCCAATGGCTGCCGTAATTTGGAGAAGAGGCCTGTAGGGTGGCCATGTGCACAACTGCAGGGGAGGTGATTCACAGTGAATTACTGGTGAAGGGTGTCCGTGAAATTGTTCAGCTTTGCGCTATGCAGAAACTAACCTGCGCTCACAACCCTCTTAGGGTCAGCAGGGAGCACCCAGTTAACCACTGAGGTTGGTGAGGCCCTGTGAGGTGCCCTGATCTCCTCTGCTCCAGGCACCTGGGAAAGGGGTGGGGGGATTCAGAGGTACTTCAGGTGCAAGCAACATAGCTCACCTGGCTCCGCTCTGCCTCCCTGTGGGCGCATGCTCTCCCTGCCATCAAACAGGGGACCCACCAAGTCTGACTTGGAGTTGCCAAAGCGCTTGGGGCCCTCAGCCTTTGGGGAGGACGAAGGTCACCCCAGGGCACTGTTTATCAAGCTGAAGTTCTATAGATTTTCTGTACATTTTTTAATAAATTCAAGCAACAACACAAAAATCTGAAGAAAATTCAATGCAGTGCTCACACGGAATGAGTTAAGGGGGTAGGATTAAAAGCTACCTACGTTCCTCTTATTTTTCAATTCTCTGCATAAACAAAATAGAACTGGTTTTAATGCATATTAAAAAGCAGTGTCTTCTGTGACCTTTTCATGTTGGAATATAGTAAACCCATAGAAGTTGTTTTCATAACCATTGCATAATGACTTTTGTAAAGTGAATGGCATAGGCCAGGTTTGGTGGTAGTGTTGGGAAGAAAAATGATCATTAGGGGGAAAGGGGAGAGTTCCAGAAGCTGTCCATGTGTAAGGTGAAGATCTGGTGACTGGATTGTGTTGATGTAGGGGTGGAGGGGGCGGAGTCATCACTCCACACCTGTTCCATCAGATCACTCAAAAGGCCCAGGTGCCTGGGGCTCTGCCTGTTCATCCTGACTCTCACACTCCTTCTCTGTCCACTGTAGTATTTTCACTGAAGGCTGCCCCACTGAGCGCCCAGGTGAAATCATTTTGTGGAACATTTCTAGGCACCTCTGACCTCAGCAGCTGGGGGAACCCTGGTGGTGTATTGGTTAAGTGCTGTTCTGACCTCAGCAGAGAACAGCAAACAGGCCTCAGTGCCCTGCTGACCTGACCCCTGAGAATAAGAGGAATCCAAGGTGCCCCTCTAGGGCCTGAGGAGCCTTCTGAATCCTGCAGCCCATCCCAGTACACCCCTCCTCTGACCCTATTAGTGTCTCCCCAGTGATTCCAGCCCCTGTGTTTGTGTTGCAGATTCTGGGCTGGACTCAAGTGGCACCCGGGACCTGAATGCATCAGCCTCCTTTAGACGAAGCTGTAGTTGCCCTTGTGTCTTTTTGTACTGACTTCTATTAAGTTATTTTACTTTATGTTTTATTCTTAATATTATTAAATTTAAATTTCTTGTTAATTTCAATCACAGGTATTCTTTGTTTTTTGTAATTTATATTTGAGTCATTTAGTGTTAGAGTTGTGAATTTTCAGTTTATTTTACATTTCTCTATTTTCATGCAGATATGGTTGAGCTACGGCAATTTATATTTACTTCCTAGTTATAGGGAGCCCTGGTGGTGATTTTTAAAGCAAGTTATTCTATCCTCATTCCTTTAAGGTTAGTCAAAGAGCAAAGAAATAAAAATATATTTATTAAGTGTTGACCACTTAATGCTAGTGAAAACCAAGTCGTAAGATCCAGCTAGCTTAGGAGCTGCATATGAGTCTCTGTAATGGTAGAAATGGACTCATAGATTTCCAAGGTTTGTTACAGCAAACAGGGACTCAGAGATCCTTTTGTGGATGGAAGGGCTGAAGTGAACTGTCTGAACTCAAAGGAAGATGAGCCATTCCAAAGTCAGTTTTGGGGTTTTGTAACTGCGTAGATCCACTTCTTGGAAGAAAGAAAAAAATACCTCAAATTTATCTATAAAAGGCAGAATAAAATCATTTAAATCCAAAGAAGATCACGGTGCTCTAGTGTCCCATCTTGCTGACAAGCTGTGGATGTCTTCTCAGCTGCCCACCAAGAAGCCCACCATTAAAAAGTCAGGTTTCTAAAAGCTCCTTGCTCTTGGCGAAGAAATAACTATGAAGCCGGGATGAGAGAGTATTAGTGCCACTAAGTTCAAACCCCCACTCCTGGATCATCATTGCAGACAATGAAATTCTATAATTTACTTATTTGTCACTCAAATGCAAGTATCTCAGCAGAAATATTCAAGTATCCAAGTAGAAATACATTTCTAATTTAATGAAAAGATTCTCCTTAGAATTTTATCAACAACTTTTGCCAATAAAAAGGTGCGTTGGAAAATGCTATCAACTTTCTTCTCTAAAACCATCCATCCCCCTACTTCTGCAGTGAGATGGTTGTATTGTGTAACAGCACACCAATCCAACCACTAAAATAACAATCAGGTGTTAAAAGGAAAACAAGTTAATATGAGCACCTGTGTGAGAAAAGTACAAGAGTTGGAAGATTCCCCAAAGAAAAAATTTAAAAGTTAAGTGAAAGGTATACTCGAAAAAATACTAAATTTATTATAATCCCTGTACCTCCATAGGGTCACTATGAGTTGGAATCAACTCAACGGCGACAAGCTTGGTTTTGTGGGGGTTTTTTTTTACCTCTAATATTTTTTTTTTTTAATATGCATGGCTCTGACACAGGTTGTGAGAGATCCAATTTCCTCACTGGTTTTTGCAGAGTGGAAACAAAACAGCTGTAATGTAACTCAACATCTGCAGCCTCACCTAGCTCTGAGCCCTTAGCATTAGGGTTCAAGATTCAGCAAAGGTATCTTCCTCCTAAAAGCTAACTTTATAACAAGTATTTCTAGTCTCTCTTCACAGCGTTCCCCCACCCCGCCCCAAACCCATTACCACAACTCTGGGATTTCCTGGTAAAGCCAAGATCATGACATGCGTTATTTAAGAACACCCAGCAAATGAACAAACTCCTAATTTATGTCCCACCTTGGAGATCTGGGAGTAAGAAGAAGAGAGGACTTTGAACCCCACTGAAATTAAAGTATACGTGGATCCGATTTCGGTGAGATCTTGTATTTCTCTCACTCATGACCGATGTAAACACCATGCTAAAACTGATTATTGTCCAAAGTTTAAATTTGTAAGCTTTTGGGACATTTTCTTGAGCAAAGTCAGTAACTTTCAGTCCACACGATTTTACATAAAGAGAGAACATTGATTTGCAAATTTCTACCCGAATTGAAACATGATTGTTTTCAAAACTGTACTCTTAAACACTTCCCAGAACAGCTAGGGTAGCTAAACAAACAGCATCATTAAAGTTATCTTTCTCACCCACAGAGGGCGCTCCCACACAGAGTTCACCATTCTATTGCGTGATTCTCTGTGAGAAAAATTGACATAGTTAGCAAGGCTTGTGGAACTCAACCTCAATTACACCAGAATCTAATGGTCCAGCAATCACAGAATTCTTAGTGAATGGTCAATATAATACGGAAAAAACATGGTGATCACTAGAGGGTGTCTAACAGAATGGAAGGTCAAGTTACTTACCTTGTGCAAAGGAAGCACAAAGAATGGTCCTCGCCCACTCGCTTCTATGATCACAACAACAAATCTGGGCTCAGTGGTGCAAAATGAACTATCTCAGGTCACATGAGAAAACTGGATGTCATAACACTGGTCACTTTTCACTGCTTGCCAAGGCTTGTTCTTTTGTGCCAGTGGCCTTACCATGTCTTTAGGAAAGGAGCAGAAATTATGTTAGAATTTCACCAGATTAAAAATGTCACCTTCACAAAAGAAAAGCCACAAGGAGGAAAAAAAGAATGGCATGGCATCTGTCTGCTCTCCTAAGTAGCAGCCAGGTTGCAAATCCAAATTTGCTATAAAGCACATACCACAGAAACACTTCATACTACATCAGGGAAAGAATTACAAGAACTAAAAATATTCCTGATTCAGGATCTAGAAACAGCTCATAAATTTTAATTTCAGGAAAAGGGTAACAGGAAAGAATGAAGGAAAATCAACCTTTTAGGACTCAAACAAACCAAACCCATTACCATCGAGTCAATTCTGACTCCTAGCAACCCTACAGGACAGAGTAGGACTCCCCATAGGGTTTGCAAGGCTGTAAATCTTTACCTAAGGACACTGCTTATCTTAGTTATCTAGTGCTGCTATAACAGAAATACCATAAGGAGATGGCTTCAACAATAAGACATCCACTTTCTCACAGTCTGGTAGGCTAGAAGTCCAAACTCAGGTTATCAGCTTCACAGGAAGACCCTCTCTCTCTGGTGGCCCTGGAGGAAGGTCCCTCTCATCAATCTCCCCCTGGACTAGGAGCTTCTCAGCGCAGGAACGTCAAGTCCAAAGGACAAGCTCTGCTCCTGGCACTGCTTTCTACTTGCTTGGTAGTATGAGGTTCACAACTCTCTACTTGCTTCCCTTTCCATTTAGCTCCAAAGAGATTGGGTTAAAACACAACCCAATTTCTAGATTGAGTCTCATCAGCATAACTGCTGCTAATCTCATCTCATTACATCATACAGACAGGATTTACAACACATAGGAAAGTCACATCAGATGACAAAATACTGGCAATCATGGCCTAGCCAAGTTGACAGATACTGGGGAGGGGGGGACACAATTCAATCCATGTCACTACACATCTTTCTCCTGCAGAGCAGCTGGTGGGTTCAAATTGCCGACCTTTTGGTTAGCAGCCCAGCACTTAACCACAGCACCACCAGGGCTCCTTTTAGGATTCAGCGGGTACTTAAACATAATTTACTCTAATGCCTCCTTTTATAAATAAAAAAGGCTAAAGCTCAGTTCCTGGTAGACTGAAGTTGAAGAAAGCCCAAAAAACAAATGATCTTTTTTTGGAATTTTTTCCTAAGCCGGCCAAGGTTAGACTGCTCACCAGAATACTTCCAAAAGACCATCTACATTAGAGGGGAATTCAAAAGACTCAGGCAATCATCCTTGTCTCAAGAGCTTTCCAACCTCCTTTTAACACAGACATAATATTCACAGCAACTCAACACCAAACTACCTGCTACTGAGTGATGCTGTTGTCATTAGGTGCCATCCAGTCAATTTTGACTCATAGCAACCCGGAGTCATAGAGTAGAACTGCCCAGAGGGTTTTCTTGGCTCTATGTGGTGAGAAACATGTAAAATCTGTCTGGGCTAAAGTAGCCAGTGAGTCAAGCCCAGGTCTTGGAAAACAGTAACAAGTATTTAAATAGAAATCAATGTGATGAAAGTGGTGTTTCAGGTGATAATAAATCTGGCAGTGGCACGCTGTATGGTTTAGACAGGAAGAAGCTGAAAGGCAGGTGATGAGCTGAAAAGCTGAGACAGGATCCCATGCCCAAGAAAGGCCTGGAGTGATGATGGCAGCAGCAGTGGGACGGAGGAAAGGGCAACATCAGGGGCTACTCTGGAGGAAAAACCAGAACGTGCTTTCATGGTTCAACTGAACATTCACCACGGCCACTTCCTTAGTAAACCAGGGGGTCCGGGGAGGAGAGGTGACACAGAGCTGGTGTCCCTGGGCTTCCTCCTGGGTCACTTCAGACTCCACACCCCACTGGGTTGTCCACCACATGTGCACGCAGAGCTCTGTCCTTTAGGCCCCGGTCCCACCTGACTCCACACCTCGGGTGAAAGCAGGACAGCAGGCAGGAGGATTGTGAGTACAAGGTTAGCAAAAGAGCAGGGGCTTTCCAGCTCTAATACTCTGAAACGAGGACGCCTGTGGTTTGTCGTACTCCCTCCAAATTGTCAGAAATCTTTCTCTCTCTCTCTCTTTGACACACACACGCACAAATGCATTTACATTTACAATTATTTTTGTGACCAGGTATCACACCGTCAGGCGCTAGCACAATGTAACCCAAGGGTGCAGTTTCCAAACGTGAATCCTGGGCCAATGACCTTCTGAAGGATGACACCACTGGACAGTCGCGTTAGTTCAACCCGCTCAGTTCTCGTCGAAGTTTCGGGGCAGAAGACTTGGACACACTTCGCATCCCTGAGACCCCAGGAGTCACTCCAATGCCCTCCACCTGCCGTGCTGACCCCTCTGGGGCTCGGGATCCACCGCAGACACCCCCAAATACTGCGCCCCTGGAGCTGTGCTGGCGGGGACATTTTCCGGTCAGTCACTGGATCAAAGGATGAGAAATTCAAGGAAAAATGTATGTTGGCTCCTCAGTAACGAGACTGTCACCTACACGGACAACCCGGGGCGACGTGGCTGAGGAGCTGCTGCCCTTATCAGTCTCCACTCCAAATGCAGGTAAAGTTTCCAACCGCTGCTGGCTCAGACCTCCCCGAGCGCGATGGAGGAGGGAACCATGCGGCCACCGTACCCGCCCCCACTCACAGGACCCGCCCCCATGGTGCTCTACAACCAACCAAGGTCACCGGAAGGAGGATGGCACCGCCCACTTCCAGGAGGGGCGTGCCTCCTCGCACTCCACTGCCCAGGATCCCTAGCGCCCTCTCTGGCCGCAGGGAGGGATACAGGTGGGGAGCGGAGGGAGAAGGTGTCCAAGTGCATGCCCCGCCCACCGGTTATCTGACTGGTCACACGGCCACACCCACAAGCTCTCTGGCCTCGCCCACTTCTCTTCAGAACCTGAGGGAGGGGTCTCAGGCTCAGACGCTGACTCCCGCCTCCACAAATATTAGTCTGTATCCCCTCAAAACAAGTATCAGCTCTCTGAGACCTTCTCATTTCCATCCAAGACTTACGCCGACCTCCTGGCTCCCTGATAGGCCTCCTAGCTCACTGCCTCAGAACTCGCGTAGCAGTGCCATAATAAACCCATAACCCAAACGCATTGCCGTCGAGTCCATTCTGTCTCATAGCGACCCTACAGGACAGAGTAGAACTGCCCCACAGGGTTTCCAAGGAGCCCCTGGTGGATTCAAACTGCCAACCTTTTTGGTTAGCAGCCCTAGCGCTTAACCACTACGCCAGCAGGGTTTCCAGTGGCATAATACTCCACCCTAAATTCAAGAAGCCCCGCCCAAACGCATAACCCTATGCTTGGTTTCTCGAGCCCCACCAAAAGCACAACAAATATTCAAACTCCAAGACCCGCCCCAAGTTTTGAAACCCCGCCTCTGGCCTCTGAAGCTCCGCCCCTCCCTATTCACACTTTCCAACCACCTTCAGGGACTCCTGAAGCTGCAGCCCTCCCTCCACCTCCCGCCTCACATTCCTAGTACAGGGTGCAGGCCCTGGGCGGGGACACATCCAGGTAACCCCCCAGTTACACACTGTGGCTCTGTTACTGATCCCATTTGCCAAGTGAGAAAGCAGAGTTTCCAGTGTCTCTCCCTTTCACTCTCTGGCCAAAGTCCCTCACCTCTTTGTCAACAAATTGGCTGTCCTGGGCCTAAATCTCAGAACCTCTGGCTTCCATTCCCACCTCTGCAGCTGTCAGGCCTGCAGACATGGCTGTCCTCTGCCCAGCTGTGCTCTGCCCAGTCACATGCAGGCAACGCACAGTCCCTCAGTGCCTCAGAGCCCAGCCTGGCAGGTGACCACCTCACCCAGCCCTGCCAACAAGGACACCACACACTCCAGACCTCCTGTTCACAGTGGCAACTCGGCTCCTGCATGCCTGCCCATCAGCTACATCTCAGCTGCACCAGGAGCGGGGCTTCCCACTTGCCCAGGGACTGTGGGCCACATCTGGCCCTGAAAACCGAGAGAAGTTTTCTGCCACCCAAGGGGCTGCAACCACACCTTCTCCAGTGAGATCCAAAGTCCGTCCTTGGGGTGGAGGCCTCTTCCAGGTGTTCCCATCCTTGGCTACCTCCCTTGGGACTCTCCTTTAGAGTTCTCCTTGCATCCTACAGTTACTCTCCTACCCTCCTTCAATAATTCTTTAAACAGCCACTACTTAAAACACTGTGTGGTTTCTATCTCCAGAATGAACCCACATTGATACTTGATTTCATTTCTCCTTCATGTTGATTTCTATTTTCCGATTTTTCTACAAAGAACTTATATGACTTGTGTGATGCATTTAAAGCTGCAGCCTGTCCTAATTTCCCAGGCTTGTTTCACTATTCCATTCTTTGCACTGACTTTTAATGTGCTTTTATTAGACAGCCTAATAATAAAATGTGATAAAAAATAATATCTCCTCACCATTGAAGACCTTTTCATGTGCCAGGCACTGTGCTAACTGTTTTAAAAAATATATTAACTTGTGTAATCTTCACAAGTTGGGAGGCAGCTACCTGGTCAGCTGACTGGAAGAGCTTTATATATATGCCATTCCAAAGAAAGATGATCCAATGGAATTCAAATTATCAAAAAATACTAATATCACATGCAAGTAAAATTTTGCTGAACATAATTCAACAAGGATTGTAGCAGTACATTGACAGGGATTGCCAGTCCAAACACACCAACCATTTCACGGCAAAAAGAAGCCGCGGCCTGCTTCCATAAAGACTATAGTCTCAGAAGCCCTGTGGGCCCGTTGTATTCTGCCCTGTAGGTCGGCTGTGAGTCAGAATGGAATCGGCTCCATGGCAACAAGTTACTCTGGAATTGTGAGCGTGTGAATTTCTGATGTTTTAAGCCACAAAGTCTGTGGTGATATGTTACAGCAGCCACAGGAAACTAATACAAGCTCCTTGGGCTTCGGGCTCTACCCCTCACTGAGCTGAGGCTCCATCCCAACCAGATGGCTCAGCAGGGACCAACATCAAGCCATCCTGTTCCCTCTGCATTTCTTCACAGCCCGATCACAAACACTGAGCCCTCCTTCTTCTTCCAAAAACAATTCAGAATAAACCAGTCTTCTTCCTTTTCCTTGTCTGACATGTAGATTCTGGTGGGATCTCATATCACAGAGTTGTCAAGGTTCAATGAGAGAAGTCACCAAAAATATGTAGCAAAATGACAGGGTGACAGTAGGTGCCCAAGAGATGGAAACTTTTATTACCAACATCATCAGTGAGAGAATAAACATCATCAATGAGAGAATTAAAAAAAAAAAAAAAAAAAATTTTTTGTGAGAACAGAATTTGCATGTTTATGGAAATGCCAGTGTTATATTCATCACTTCTTCCAAGGGTCCAGCACAGACAGGCCAGTATTCATGAAGGCCAAGGCCTAGTCCCTGGGTAGAGGCACCAGTGGGCCCAGTGTAGGTCAGTGTGAGCCAGCAAATATGGCTGCCAAGGCTTGAGGGTCACCTCGGAGAGGACAGGTACCACTCCTGACCCCAAGCCTGATGTGCAGGCTGCCCGATGCCATCTCCTCCTTTCCCTACCTCTACCCCAAAGAGCTCTTAGACTTCGGCGGCATGACAGCAGACCAGGGACCCAGGCTCCAGCGGAGGCCTCAAACTCTGACGAGGACCCAGCTCAGAGCATGATGGACTCTGGAGCTGGATCCCCTAGGATCAAGTCCCTGCTGCTGCAACTTACACTCTGGGTGACCTGGGACCAGTTGTTACACCTCTGCATGCCTCTATTCCTCTACCTATAAAATAAGGGTGATAATCGTACCTACTCCACGGAGTTGTCGTGAGGGTTAAATTTGGATAAATAGTATACGTGATGAACTTAGAACAGTGTCTGGCACAAAACAAGCTGTCTTAGTCTGGGTTCTCTAGAGGGCCAAACCCAGTGAAGAGTATAAACATAAATATATAGAGAGAGAGAGAAAAATTTACTTTGAGGAAATGGCTCACACAATTATGGGCGCTGGCAAGTCCCAAATCTGTGGATCAGGGGACAGGCTGAAACCCTCTGCTGGCTCACGAGGCTGTGGCGTTGGCGAACCCCAAATCTGCAAAGTCAGGCAGCGGGCCAGAAACTTCTGCAGGATTATGTCCCAAGAACCAGAGGTCAAGAGATAAGAGAGTGCAGGATTGAGAAAGCAGGTGAATTGTGCCAGAACATCCATTTATATGCTGGAGACAGGCCACACCCCCAAGGACACTCCCCTTTTGACTGATTGGCTGCTTCAATCAGATCACAAAATGGAAAGTCATCACATTATGGAAAAGCACATGTCAGGTCGCTGAGACTCACAGCCCAGCCAAGTTGTCACAGAACAGTCACCATCACAGGAGCCCTGCGAGCACCTTTGTCATCATCCCTGTCATCATCATCGCCATCTGACAAGAGAGGGTCAGAGCCCACCCAGTGCCTCTTTGGGGTCTATCAATGCCTTCAGCCAGAGACCACCAGGAACACACCTGCAGTTGACCAAGTTCAGAACTTCCCAACTTTGTGAAACGTGGAATGAGAAAGTCAGAAATCCTCACCCTGACACGTCATAATGCATCTGCTGAAAAACAAAGATGAAGATAAAACCTTGGAAGCAGTCAGAGGAAAACGACACCTTATACATAAGGGGATATCAATTTGAAGATGTGAAATTTCTCATCAGAAACCGTAGAGGCCAGAAGAGACTAGAAGAACATAGTTAAATATGAAAGAAAAGAACCGTCAACCCAGAATTCTACATGCAGCAAAAATGTCCTTAAGGATCAAAGGCCAAAAGAAACCAACAACAAAGAACACAAAACAACCACACACAAATATTGATGGAGATTATCTTAGTTATCTAGTGCTGCTGTAACAGAAGTACCACAAGTGTGTGGCTTTAACAAAGAGAAATTTATTCTCTCGCAGTCTAATAGGCTACAAGTCCAAATTCAGGGCGTCAGCCCCAGGGGAAGGCTTTCTCTCTGTCGGCTCTGGAGGAAGGTCCTTCTTGTCAATCTTCCCCTGAACTAATTGCTTCTCCTCACAGGAACACTGGGTCCAAGGGACACTCTCTGCTACGGGTGTTTCTTTCTTGGTGGTATGCGGTCTCCCTGTCTCTCTCCTCGCTTCTCTCTTTTATATCTCAAAAGAGATTAGCTTAAGACACTATCTAATCCTGTATATCTCATCAATATAACTGTCACTAATCTATCTCATTACAACACATTGATAGGATTTACAAGACATAGGGAAATCACATGAGATGACAAAATGGTAGACGATCACACAATACTGGGAATCATGACCTAGCCAAGTTGAGAGATAGTTTTGAGGACACAATTCAATCCATGAAAGAGATGAAAGAAAATGAAGAGTATTTGTCACCAGGTGACTTGCTCTAAAAAGATGGGAAAAGACTTCATCAGGCTGAAGAGAAGTGATACAAGACGGAAGTTGGGAACTTCAGGAATAAACGAAGAGCAACAGAAATGAGAAGTATCTGGCTAAAGCAGATGGCCTATTTTTCTCCTCTCAAATCCTTTAATATATGTATGACTTTTGAAAGCAAATATTATTCCACAGTCTCAGAGGGTGGGAAACCCTCTAAGTGCTACAGCTGCTAACCAAAGGATCAGCAGTTCAAATCTACCAGGCGCTCGTTGAAACTCTATGGGGCAGTTCTACTCTGTCCTATAGGATCGGTATGAGTCAGAATTGACTCTATGGCAGTGGGTTTTTGGTTTGGTATCAGATGGTGGGATTCAATTCATGTAGATGGAACACTTGGAGCCCTGGTGGCACAGTGGTTAAGTGTTCGGCTGTTAACCAAAAGGTCAGCAGTTTGAATCACCATCCGCTCCTTGGAAATCTGTGGGGGCACCTCTACTCTGTCCTATATGGTCACTATGAGTCAGAATCCACTCAAGGGCAATGGGTTTGGTTTTTTTGGGTTAGATGTAACACATATGACAACTGTAACAGAGACTGGAGGGTAAAAGGATTTATATGGCTGTGAGGCTTCTACATTTTACTACAATTGGTAAAATATTAACTCTATCTAGACAATGAAATGTTTGGTATACATATTGTTACTCCCAGAATAATTAACAATTACACTCATTCAAGAAAAAGTGGATAACCCAGTGGTCCCACATCTAGGTGCTATGAATAACAGCTAAAATATTCACATACAAGTTTGCCTGTGAACATGTTTCCATATGGCTAAATACCTGAGAGTGGGACTGCTGGGTCATATGATCAGTAAACCTCTCCCAGGCTGCCCTACCCCATGCTCCCACCCCATGCTCCCTACCACACACTTCCACCCCAGCAGGATCTGCATGGCCACCCCACCACTTCTGTTCCTGGAAAGCCCCTTCCTCCCTGAATTCTCGGGAGAAAGAGCAGGTAGACACATAGCTGCTGACCTCAAAGCTGCCGCCTCCTGTAGGAGCTGCGGAGCTGGAGCCTGGCTCTCCAGCAGTTTCCGCTCTCTTAGCTCCTGGGACACCTCGCCTCATCATGTCCTACACAGGTCTGACAGGACTGGGGTCAGCATAGAGGGCCACTGCTTCTGCCAATATGATCATCTCCCTTATGCCAAACACCAGCAACCTTCAGCAAGAGCCCAAAAGCACCAGAGGGGCTGAAATGCTGCCTTTGATCCTGCCCTTTCCATCTGCTTCCTAAACGCATCAGCCCTTTCCTTGAACGTCCTGTGAGCCCGTCAGTCCCTCACGCTGCTCAGTCTGCACATCAGCACCTGCTGATTTCTGCACCTGTACCTCGCGCTTTCTATGAACGAGCTCATCCCTTGCGCTACCGTGCGCGCACCCATTCATTGATGACAGATTCAAAAGGTGCATTCCAGCAACTGAAAAACAGTGCGTGCTTCGCCTTTGGCCTTGTTGGCAGCTAAAGGAGAAAGCTCAGCGCTTATCTCTCTAATCGCTCTCATTCAAGAGCTGATTTTACTAAACTGCTCCAATGGGCAGTTTTCTGGGCAAACTTTGCCCCTCACCTCCATCCCCAGCACGGTAGAGGATGGAGCAAGAAACCGCTCCAGCAGGCTCACTGCTCCCTCTGTATTCCCTCCGCTGGGCGTGGTCACCCAGCTGCTTCTGCCCCTGGATCCACTGGCAGGCCACCCTACCAGTCTTCAGTGAGTCCATTCTGGCAGTTTGTCACAGCAGCTCTGAGACATTCATTTATGATCCTGTGGACCCTGTATTCCTTTCTGGGGGTCTTTACCTCAATATGCTGGTGTCACATTCAGAGGAAGCCGGTACTATCTGCTTGCGACTCTAAGATCAACCCAGCAAAAGTAGTGAACAAGTTGATGCTCTGTTTGGCACACTGTAGGTGGCTGGAAACATCAAGATGTGCCCAGGACTCTGGTTCAGAGAAGATTGTGTTGAAGGTCGTGGAAGAGAGCAGGAAAGGGACAGTGACCCAGGAGGAAGACCCTGCAGTGGGGGAAAGGCAGAATGGCCAGAGAAGGGGCCCGGATGGCACTGGGAGAGCACGATCTGCATTCAGGCCCTTCAGGTTCCATGGTGGCCTCTCCTCCTTTGTGCCCAGGCCTGGGCCACTGAAGAGAAGCCTCCATTCCAAGAGCTCAGAAGACAGTTCCGCCAAGACACCCCAGAACTCCCTTCTGAGCTCACACGTCAAACAAAACGCCATCACAAGCTCATACAGCTCCACCCGAGGTTTCCCACCGCTGCAGAGGAGGAGGAGTCAAGCCACATTGCAGGCCTGCCTGCCCCAGAGCTCCACGGAGAAAGTAAGCACGGAGGGCCCTCTGTCTAGCTCTGCAGGGAAGGCGAGCACGGAGGGCCGTCGGTCGAGCTCCGCAGAGAAGGCGAGCACGGAGGGCCGTCGGTCGAGCTCCACAAAGAAAGTCTGCATGGAGGGCCATCGGTCTAACTCTTTATCTTCAGAGTCATCTCAGAGGAAGATCCAGCGTGAACAGGTTCCAGATATGACTTCACAGCAGAAACAGAGCTCAAGCAATGGTTCACCCCCATCTGATAGTTCTAGGCCCCGGAAGCTAAGATTCCTCTCCTGTGACTTAGGAGAGGGGACCCTCTGGCGCTGCTCCAGCCCCCCAGCCAAGTTATCGAGTCCCTGCTGAAGACCTAGACCGGGAGAAGAGAGCAGCACTCCAGCGCAATCAACATCACGTTGGGGGGTAAGCCTCAAGCCATCTCTGACTACAGCACCACACAGCCTTCTAGAAATTACCCCAGGCCTGCTGCAGAGACTGCTCCTCCACCAGCTGCCCCTGCAGACCCCAGCATTAAATCAAAGAAGAAAAGAGGGAGGAAGAAGCAGGACTCCCCAGGCCCTGATGGAGTCTGGGATTGGCCATCCTGCAATCTGCTGGAATGGCTACCCCTATAAAGACCTATAGTAAGTAGCCCAGCTCACCAGGCCTCCTCTTCTCCTCATTGTCACAGCACTTCTAGGCACCTCTGGGCAACACCTGTGGACTGGGATACAATGAGCTGAGCACCTGACTTACCTGCTTCTGCAGCTACTGCTCAGTCCCTTCACCTTTCATGTTCAGGCCCACTTGGTGGCCCCTCTGAATGGGGAGAAGGAGGCCCTTTGCATCCCAGGGCCTCTGTCACCAATGCAGCAGATGTCATTTCTGCCCTCCCCACTGCTCCCAGCACCTGCGGAATGGAGTCACTTCCACCTAGGAGTGTGGATTCTCCTGGCTCCATCTCACAAAGCACCTTTCATCCAGGGACTCTAATGCCCCTTTCTCCACCAGCCTGCCAATCGCAGCTTCAGCATCACTTCTAGCTCCTCAAACATCATGTCTGCAGCTTGGATCTCCAGCCTGCTTCTGACTTGGGGGTCACTCTTATGGACCCAACACCACCACCTAGCCTCTCCTCTTGGGGTCTCCTGCTGACTCCAGTCAGAGCATCTTCCCTTCTGCCCGGGACCCTCAGACATCTCCTAGTGACAGCACTGCTTCAGCTGATGGTCTATGATCATGCAACACCCAGGTAAAAACAAAAAAAAAAAAAAAAAAAAAATCCAGGTAAGAGACCCTGAATTTGAAAAAGTCTCCCTTCTAGTTCTCCACCCTTTTGAAATCCTAGCCGCACCAGCCACCCTCTCCAAATCCAAGATTTTACTATTGAGTAACCATGGGTCCAAGCCCAAGCCCAATGCCGTCGAATTGATTCCGACTCATAGCGACCCTATAGGACAGAGTGGAACTGCCCCCATAGAGTTTCCAAGGAGCGCCTGGTGGATTCAAACTGCTGACCTCTTGGTTAGCTGCCATAGCACTTAACCACTACATAACCAGGGTTTCCAACCATGGGTAACACGGGCTAATTATCAGGATAACCATATGGTAGGAAAACATGGGAAGTCAGGAATGTTGCCTACATGTCTTTCTCGTAAAGGCTTAATATTTCTCCTTCATGTTTGGAATGGGGACGTGAGAATCCAGTCCTGCAGTGTACTGAGGATTGTTCTTTTGACTTGGATAAATTAACGTATTTGCTGGGGTTTTTATACAGGCCTCATTCCAAGCAAATGAATTCCTGGTATTTATGGGATGAATGAGTCAACTCAACAGCAATTAACAACAATGTGGAATGAATATCATTCTAAGAGGAAAGTAAATAATAATAATAATGATTTTGTTGGCTGGAAGGAAAGAAAGGAAATGTGAGAATAAAGGCACTTTCTCTTTCATGGACCCTCCTACTTTCTCTACTCTCCCTGCTCCTTCTGCCCCTCCCGTGTTTCTTTGTCCCTTACTTCCTCAACTTGACTCCAGGAAGTGTAGGTAAGTTATCTTTAACATATGAGTGGGTCTCAATTTCATTAGACACTTCCTTTGCAAACAAAGATGAGGGCACAACTTCTTTAACCTATAATGAATAACCTATTTGAGGACATAGATCTGTGTTTCTCATGACCTAGCCCTAAGTCCACTTCATGTCATAGCCCACATTCCACCTCTAAGAGTCCATTATCATCAACTCATCACATAGCTAGGAAAACAGACATGATAAAGAGACATTCTTCTAATAATCGAGAACATGGGTAAAACACTGTGTCCCCATATGAAGGCAACAAAATGGAGAGTTGCTGCACTAATCATGTCGAAAAAGGTAAACAATCAAGGTGTTAAACTTATGAATGTCAACATGGGAAGGGAATCCAAAGTGCATATAATCTATATTTCTCTTATCTGAACGAGGAAAATTGGCCCTTCCTATTTGGATGGCCAGCAAAGCTCATGCCACTGGGAAGGTACACAGGTCTCTCAGTAATCTGCATGCCCTTCTGACCAGCTGATGTTGCTCATTTCAAGGCTTCTTTTCCCGGTGCTCAGAAGTGTGCAGAAGTTCTCAGCAGCGTGTTTTCAGTGACAGCCCCATGCACGGGGATGTGCACTGGCTGCTGTGTGGCTTTCTGCCAACTTCGATGGAGCAAGTACATCAGGAACGAGAAGAGCACCACATCAAGGGACTTGGTGGCCAAGGAAAGCCAACTATCCACCAACTCCCCACAACTATGGAAGAGCTAAGGAGACCCGTCAAGAGGGATTGGTAACAATCATATTTGAAGCCTCTCCCCTAAAGGCTATCTGGGAGAAGGTGCAGCAGTACACCAGGATGATGGGTGAATCACACATTGATTGGCAGCAGTGGTTTGTTGAGGCTTTCTCAACATTGACTGGCGTGGATCTAAGGGAAGATCAAAATTGCTCTCTGGCCCTAACCCCCTTTGGCTTGGCTCTCTTTCTGACTATCCAAACTCAAGCGAGGGAAAACATGGTAGGATGGCAAAAGAGAGGACTCAAATTCTTAGCAGCAGAGACTCAGTTTTGGGACACTCTAGAGAAATACAAAAAAGAAATGAAAAACTGCTGAGTAAGCACTACTTACCAAAGGGAATAATCCCTACTCTGGGCAACCTATAAAGGGAAAAGGAAGGAGGGAAAAGCATATGTCATTATTGAAAGAAGGCAGGCCATGTGAAGGGGGATTGTGGAAAGTGCCTCTGAAAGATGCAGGAACTGCAGGAAGGAGGTAATAAGGAAGGGCCAGGAAGCCAAGGAGGACTTGAGAAATGGCTCAGCATGGACAGATTTAGGGAATCTCGGAGGTGGGAACTGGTGCTACTGCTGCTACTTATTGGGCAATTTCTTCGGGAATTTCTCGCTTTGCCTCTGGTCAACAGTGGTTCTTAGTATTATGTGTTAGGCCAGCCATGACTCTTTTCCTCCACGGTTCTCATACAGACAGTCCTCTAACTGGGGAACATGTTTCTTACTTTTTCCTGATTCCCCTGTGAGCCTATTGGGAGGTGACCTGCTGTGTAACTTATATGCCATCCTCTTCTGTGCTCCAGATACAGTGTTTGTGGAGCTTGATCTGGCTACTACGTGCCTTCAAGCAGAAACAAGGTATGTCAGGGAGTGACTGTCTCATATCTGAAATGTATCCCAAGCTGAAATGATCGCTTTGGACACTTGGTGAGATATAGAACCAATAAAAACAGATTACCAAAAGAATATGCCATAGCCATGTGTGAAGCAACATCCCGTTCGAGAGCTCAACTAGAAGGGATAAAACTGGTTATAAAAGAATTTAAAAAAACAAGGGATAATTAAAAAGGCCACTCTCCATGTAACACGCCCATACTTCCAGTAAAGAAGGAAGGTTAGTTTGGTAAAGATGGCTGACCAACACATAGATTTGTACACTATCTTACAGAAGGAAATAGATGAGTTATTCCATTTACCCCTGTAGTTCCCAAGCCTGCAAATACTCTGACCTCTGACTTTGATACTGTCATCTGCAGCTTTTCTGTGTATTTAACCTACATTCTGCTTTTTCTTCTTTCTGTCCTTCTAGCAAACAAGTCTAAATTCCTGTTTGTTTTGATTTATGAGGAAGTCTGGTATTTGTGGTGAAGAATTCCTCAAGTGTTTGTGGACTCTCTTATTATTTTTTCTAGTTGTTTACAGAAAAAAGTTAGAGAAATTTGTCCCCCTAGAGGGTTCTAGAATTATTCAAAATGTAAATGATTAGCTGGTAGCCTTGGACACTAAAGAGTAATGTGAAACTGATATTTTGGCTTATTACACTCCCTTGCTTCACAGGGGCAGAAGGCCTCACTAGACAAACCGCAATATTGCCAAACTGAGGTCTGGTATTTAGGGCATATGTTGTCAGAATGCAGATTTGATAACATTCGCTAATGGAGTATGAACTCGGAATAAAAGCGGCCCCTGTAAGATTTCACAGGCTGTGGTGACATGAAATGTGGGAAGCTTAGGTTTTGCCTGGAATTTCATCTGCAGATGAGTTCACAGCAGTGGAAGAGCTTCAGTTCTTGGCTCTAGACTAAAGAGAACATATATCCTGATGGTCATTATGTGTTTGGTGTCTGTCATGTCGTAGAGCAAATTTGAAAGAAAAAAATATAGGGGATTTTGACTTCAATGGAACTAGTGTATCTCATGGAAAATGAACAGCTGGTTTCCTAAAGGCTTTACAGCTTCCTGTCAGGCATCAGTGTTTCCCTGTAGAGTTCACACAGGTCAGAGTGACAACATTTGAAATGCTGTGATTTGGGCTACTGTTCAACCATAGGAGACCCCAAAGTTAGGAGCCCCACTTTTAATACAACGGGAAACTTTTGTTCATGTCTAATAGTAAGCTTCACAAAAAGAAGTGGACAATTGGATTACTGGACTATTGGAGTTACCCTTTGGAAACTCCATGGGGCAGTTCTACTCTGTCCTGTAGGGTCGCTATGAGTCGGAATCGACTCAACGGCACTGGGTTTGGTTGGTTTTTGGTATTGGAGTTACCAAACAAAACCATTCCTATACCGTAATTCCTATTTGCTTTGTTAATGCTGTTGTGCCAGCAACAAAATCCTCTGAGTAACAGAGATTTTCAAGGAACCAAACTCTTACTACACCTACCAGGAAGATGGGAGTTATTCAAAATGTATTAAAAAGATGTGCTATTTGCCAACAGAATTCTTTACAGCTCACTCTCAAGGTAAATGCAGGACGTTTTTCCTGACCAGTTTACAAGCAACTTGGTTGCAACTGGATTTCATAGAATGAAGGCCAATGGAAGGTAAGAGATCCTGTCTAGTTACAGTGTGTACAAGGTCCAAATGGCCTGAACCTTCTCCCTCTTCAGCAGCTGATGCTCAAGCAATGGCCAAGTATCTCTCCGTACACATAACTCCCACTTTGGGGATACCATAACACATTGAATAGAATTTTTATTTTATTTTCCTCTCCAGATTATGCAAATGTTTTCAGATTCCTATAAGCTATCCTCCACACTATCATCCTCAGTCCTCCACATGAATAGAGCAGAGAAATCAGATTTAGAAAACAAAAAACTCATTGGCTAAGATTCACCAGTCTACTGGGGTAAGATGGCTTACAGCTTTCCCACTAGCCTTGTTCAAGATTAGAATGACCCCTGCAAGGAAGCACAGCGTTTCTCCTTTTGAACTTAGGTTTGGCAGACCTATGAATTTGGGCTGAGACTACGTCTTGTACTTGATTTTACTGAGTCATCTCATGACCGTGTTAAGTACTTTAAAGGGCTTCTCTACCAACCAGGAAATTTTATCTACAAAAAGATGTCCCAGAGGAAAGATGGGCTGCCACCAAGTGAGGAAGGACACTTTCAAGTTCAGCTCATCACCCAAAGGCTGCCAAAGTGAAAGAAAAACCCAGCAGTTAGACACTTTGTGACAGAAGGGGAAGCCCTGGGCTTGTTTCCCTCCAGACCTGGAGCAGGCAGGATGCCCCTGCTGTCTACAGTTCCTTCTCCCCTTCTTCATTTTCCTCCCAGAAATCTTGTGTGCCTTCTATGTTATGTATAAATAATGCTTTCTTAGTGTTCCTTTATGTTACTTTCATGTGTCTTTGCTCTGTAAATCAAGTGTGGAGCTAAGAATTGACTTGTATGTGCTGACGTTGAAGTCAGAAGTATTGAGGCTGCTGTAACTTAGTACTACAAATGAGGTGGCTTATCAGAACACAGAAAATATGTGTATAATATAAAATAAATGGATAAATATATATATATAAAACAGCTGTAAAAAAAAAAAAGATCCAATTGGAAAACCAGCAAAAGATATGAATAAACTTTTTACCATAATGAGTATATAGATGGAAAACAAGCACATGAAAAGATGTTTGACATTAGCGATGAGGGGAATGCAAATTAAGACCTTGACAAGTTATCGTACAGGCCTATTAGAACAATTAACTTAAAAATCATGACAATAGCTAATAGTCAAGAGGATGGAGGGAAACGGGATCTCCTATATTGCTGGAGGGCTGTAAAAGGTGAGAGTTTGGTAGTTTCTTAAAAACCTAAGTATGCGTTTACCATACAAAACAGCAACTGTACTCCTACATGTTACCCCTTAGAAATGAAACTTACAGCCACAGAAAAAAAAGAAAAGTCGTTCTTTGAAAAGATCAGTAGTCTGATAAACCTCTAGCCACGCTAACCAAGGCAACAAAACCAAAACACAAATTACCACTATTAGAAATGAAAGAGGAATCATCACTACTGATGGACATGAAAAGGATAATAAAGGAATAGTTTGATCAACCCTGTGCCCATATATTTGACAACTTAGATGAAACCGAGCAATTCCTTCAAAGGCAAAACTACCAAAAATCACACAGAAATTATACCCATTCTCCACAATCTCCTCTAGAAAATAGAGAAAGAAAAATGAGAAAAGACCACCAACAGACACCAACACCGAGATGACCCAGATGCTGGAATTATCTGACAAATGTTATTTCTCTGCCTTTTAAACTTTATTCTGGTAAAACATATATGACAAAAACTTTGCCGTTGTAACCATTTTTAGGTGTACAGTTCAGTGACATTAATTACCTTCACCATTTTGTGCGACCATCAGCACTATTTCCAAAAATGTTTACAACCCCAGATAGAAACTCAGTACCCACTAAGCAAGGCTTCCCCAGTCCCCCCTCAGGTCAGTCCCCAGTAACAACTAATAAACTTTTGTTTCTGTGTGTTTGCCTATTCTGGATACTTCATGTGAGAGGGATCATAAAAGAGTTGTCTTCTTGTTTATGACTTATTTCACTTAGCATGATGCTTTCAAGGTTCACTGATGTAGCATGTATGAGAATTTCCTTTCTCATTACAGGTGAACACCACATTTTGTTTATCTACTTATCTGTTGGTTGGCACCTGGGTTTTTCCCCCCTTTTGGCTACTGTGTATACTGCTACAATGACCATCAGTGCTCATATAACTGTTTGAGTCTCCGTTTTCAGTCTCTTAGGTATATGCCTAGGAGTGCAATTGTTGGGTCACGTGGTAATTCTGTTTAACTTCTTGAAAAACAATCAAACTGCTTTCCACTATGTCTGTGCCAATTTACATTCCCACCAGCAATACACAATGGTTCTAATTCTTCCACACCCTCAGTAACACTTGTTATACTCTGTTTTTCTGATGATAGCCATCCTACTGGTTGTGAGATAATATCACATGTACTTTTTATTTACATTTCCCTAATGACTAAGGGGAAACCCTGGCGGAGTGGTGGTTAAGAGCCAAGGCTGCTAACCAAAAGGCTGGCAGTTTGAATCCACCAGGCACTCCTTGGAAACCCTATGGGGCAGTTCTACTCTGTCCTATACGGTCGCTATGAGTCGGAATCAACTTGATGGCAATGGGTTTGGTTTAGTTCAGTTTAATGACTAAAGGGAGCCCTGGTGGCACAATGGTTAAGCATTAGGCTGCTAACCAAAAGTTCAGCAGTTCGAATCCACCAGCCACTCCTTGGAAACCCTATGGGGCAGTTCTATTCTGGGTCTACAGGGTCGCTATGAGTTGAGATCTACTAGATGACAATGGGTTTTTTTTTTTTGGCATTTTTTAATGACTAAAGATGTTGATCATTTCCTGTGCTTATTGGTTATTTATATTTTTTCGATGGAGAAATGTCCATTTAAGCCCGTGCCCCTTCTTTAACCAGGTTGTTTGTCTTTTTGCTGTTGAGTTGTAGTAGTTTTTATATATTCTGAAAATGAAAACCTTATCAGATATGTGGCATCCCTAGGCTTTTCACATGTCTCTTTCTTGTGGTACAGGACACAGCCAGAAACCTGTGGGCCAGATCTCCCCTGGGCTCATGTAGCTTCCAGTGCAGGATACTGGACCATGTCCCCAGAACACTGTCTGTAAAGGCAGCTGAGAGAGGCTCAGACACTAAGCAGGGACAACCTTGGAGCTAATGTGATGGGGGAGGGAGAAGAATGCTGGGCTCCCCGTTGTCTTTGTCCAGACACACAGGGGGAGTAGTAGTGGGTTTCCACATGATCCTGTAACTGCCCATGGAACTTAGCCAAGGGTCTCTGTCAGCTCCTTCCTGTGTTGGAGTGTTTGGAGCCTGCAGGCACAGCTGCTCCTGGCCCCAGATCTGTCCCATTGTGCCACACTGATTCTGGGAATCCACAGAAGATGAGGGTCCACTTGGACTGGGGGGTAAAATTTCATTTTATTAGATTTTGGTTTCATTAGTACACAACTAACCCACCTGCAGAGGATGGTGATTTTTCTCTTGTTTGCTGACTGTGCTGAACTTCCATGACATTAAAGGATGGTTTGATAAGAATCTTCTGGGCCAAGGACAAATCTTGGGATATTGTAGGTTGAGAAGACCCTTCCCTTTCTTTCTCCTTGGCATTCATAATGGTGCTCTGGTTCTGCCAAGCCAATCTACTACTGAGGCACAAATCAGAAGTCTCCATCAGAGTGTGAGGCTTGCCCCATTGAGGATAGAACCAAGCACCCTGCGGCACAGAAGCCATGGGTGGAGTAAGCAGGGTGGCAGCAAAGGTTTCCTAAACACTCTAAAGACCAATGGAGGCTAAAAAATGACCCCAACTTCATTCTTTCACATGTGGATCTCCAGTTGTCCCTGCACCATTTGTTGAAAAGACTGTTCTTACCCCCATTGAGTTATCTTGGTACCACTACGGAGAACCAATGTTCCATAGATTTAAGGATTTATTTCTAAACTCTTAATTCTCTTTTATTGACCTATATATCTATCCTCATACCACACTACTCAGTCAGGATTGCAGTCGTTTTGTAGTAAGAGCTGAAATCAGGAAATGAGACTCCACCAACTTTGTCCTTTTTCAAGATTGTTTTGGAAATTCTGCATCCCATGCCATTTCCAAGTGAATTATAGGACCACCTTGTCGATTTCTGCAAATAAAGGCAGGTGGGATTTTGACAGGAATTGTGTTAAAGCTATAGATCAATTCAAGGAGCATTCTCACCTTAATAATATTAAGTCTTTGAATTCATGAACACAGAAGCCTTTCCATTTATTTAGGTCTTCTTTCCAACACCCATCAGTCAGTTTGACATACTGTAGCAGCTTGCATGTTTCTATGATTCTGTGCCATGGGTGTTTCAAATACCAGCTGGGTTACCTATGGTGGACAGGTATCAATGGAGCTTCCATGCTAAGACACATTAGGGAGAAAGTCTTGGTGATCTACTTCCAAAATTTAGCCACTGAAAACCTTATGGACCACAATAGAACACTGTCTAACATGCTTGCTTTGGATATGTCGTCTGGAGGAACCAACTGCTGGAGGAGGGCATCACGTTTTGTGAAGTAAAGGGCCAACGAGGGTAGGGAAGACTCTTGGTAGGAATGGACTGGCACAACAGCCAAAACGATGGACTCAAACAAGCGGTGGTCAGGCCCACCTGAGATGTCAGGTAGGCATGAGAAGGGTCAGAGAGCAGAGGATATGGCATGTTCCCACCAGTACTGGGAAAGGCCCCCTCCAAAGAGCTGCCCATGTGGAGATGGCTCTATGGTGGGTGTTCCCGTGTCCAGCCTCTTTACCCCCATCCTGTTTCACTCTCCCTGTGCTTTTTTCCTCCCTCTTCTCAAAAAAAAAAAAATTTTTTTTTCTCATATTACTTATCTTACCACCTTTTAACCTACAATAATCTTTTTGTTTTTGTTTTTTGCTAGTTTTTCAATTTTTGTTTGCACGTTTTCTCCCACTGCTGGAAGTAAAAACTCCAGGGCAGCAGGAGTCTGTGTCTGCTGCTCACTGACCCATTCCAAGCGCCCAGAACGGGCCTGGCGCTGAGCAGAGAGGCTGCTCAGAGAGAGGTGAATGTTTCCCCAATGAAGGAGTTAACTCAGTTTCCCAGCCACACGGCTCCTGTGGTTTCTCCAATATCAGCACCTTTTTTGCATTGCATTTTGTTTGTTTGTTTTTTCCTGATTCTCTGCCCCAGAAGTCCCCACATAGTCCTTTTTTGTCTTTAATTCACATATCGCTCACATGTCCTCTTATCACAGAAGCACTACAGAAAGGCTCAATTTTTCTTCATAGCACGTGCTTTCTCTTGTCAGTGCACCTGTAGTCGAACAAGTTGGATCTATTATTCATTGCAGCCAGGAAGAACACGCACCACTGGGAACAATACGGTGTCTCAGTAAGAGGGTGCTGTTGTTGTTAGGTGCCACGGAGTCAAGTCCAACTCATGGAGACCTCATGTAAAACAGAACCAAATATTGCCCTGCCCTGCATCATCCTCACAATCGCCTGCATGTTCGAGTCCATTGTTGAAGCTACTACACCAACCCATCTCACTGAGAGTCTCCCATGTCCTGCTTGGCCCTCTACTTCACCAAACATGATGTCCCCCAGCAACTGATCCCTCCTGATGTCATGTCCAAACAAGCCAGTCATGGCGAACCAAAATGTTGCTTGGTTCAATGTCTTCTTTACTTCGCTGGTATGCTTGAGTCCATTGTTGTGGCCACTGTGCCTTCCAGCACTATATCAGACAATGTTCTGTTATGATTAGTACAGTTTTCATTGCCTATTTTCAGACATATTGCCAGGCCTTTCTTCCTGGTCTGTCTTAGTCTGGAAGCTCCGCTGAAACCTGTCTACTATGGGTGACTTTACTAGCATGTGAAATACTGGTGGCATAGCTTCCAGCATCACAGCAACCACAGTGTGACTGACAATGGTGGATACTGAGGATAGTCTCAGCTGTTCCTATTAATTACCACATTTAACAAAAGTCACCCACCTGTGTTTTCTTCAGACAGAAAAAACTGGAAGACAGGAAATCATAGACTGTTTATCTGGTTTTCTCCATGGGCTTAGCAGGTGTAAATTCCAGGCTAGACACACTCAATCACAGTGCCCTTGGGGAAACCTGATTTATGCAGGAGGAAGCAGGTGCACACGATCGCAGGAGACAATACTCCCCATGCCCCAGAGAGGAGGCACCAGAGAGGGATCAGAGGGGCCTGGCCCCATGCTTCCTCACCTTACCACAGCAGACAGGATCTCTGCCCACTCCCTCTAGGCAACTGCTTCCTGGTCAGGGAAAGAGCCCGAAGGGGAGGGGGCTCTGAAGGTCAGCTGCTGGACGAGCCAGAGACGCTGTGTCCTTCTGTGGAACTCAGTTCCTTGCTAGTCTACTGAAAGACAGAGGGACCTGAGCCTGCAACACCACTCTTGTTCATGTCTCCAGGGTAAAGGGGTAGAGGATTGCCCCCAGGAACTGTGCTTTGCCTATCAGAAGACTTTGACCAGTGTGCTCTGCCAGGAGACTTTCTCTAACAGAATCAGTCCCCCAGGTGCCAACGGGGAGCCCACAGACAGTTTGGTTCAGTTAAGCCTTGTGGTTTGCCAGTAAGTCCAACAGAGGGACTGCAATGTAGGGGAATTAGGGCATCTGTGCACGATTCATTAGCAGCTGGACACAGCCCCTAAGCGCTGTGAGGGTGGGAAAGACAGAGAGGGAAAGAGCAATGGGGTGCAGTGCGGGTAGAGGGCAGGAAGAATGTATCATGGGGATTCTAAGCTATATTCTTAAAACCGCCACCAACCACTGCCGTTGAGTAGTTTTGTAAATTTAGAAGTATGGTGAACTATATAACATTAGAAAGTGATTTCCTCCTTCCAAACTGTTGATTTCAAGGGTTATGCTCGCAGATCTTGAGAAGTCCACTGCTTTAGATTCTTGAGTACTGCTCTTATCCTGAGGGGCACTGAGTCCCAGGCGGACTAACAGTAAAGTGGCCAAAGTAAGAAAATGGGCAACGACAGTCGTGCCCAAGCCACCTGATAGGAAGAAGTCTCCACCCCAGCAGAAGGGGGCGGGAGGTGAAAGTCCAATTGTTTCCCTCAGACTGAGGCTGGGCCAGACAGCCTGCTTGTGAAAGGGCCGGAAGACAATGTCTAACAATGCCAAGGGTGGGAAGCAGGGTCTGGGGCACTGGTGCAGGGAAAGGGGAGAACCAGGAAGCATTTTATCCTAGGATAAATGGCACCTCCATTAGGTGGTGCACTCCCCTCCTCCGAGAGCCCCAGGGTCTTCCTCAGATTCCCTCCCCAGGGGATCCTGGGTCTTCCTCAGATCGGAAGTTTGGGCTGCTGGTCTTCCGGTTGTGCTGGCCACTGGTGACATGCTAAGTGCTCAAGCCTATTTGGGTCTGCGTTTTGGAGTCAGGCTTGGGAGCTGCATGGAGCCTTTCTGTGCACTGGCACAGTTCTCAGCACCCCACCCCTACACCCTAGGTCTTTGCCACACCCAACAGCAATTCCCAACAGTCTGGGAACTCCACCTCTCTGACATTTCTCCTCTGTTATAGGTTCAATATTCCCCTCCCCCCACAAAGGCTCCCCTCTCGGCATTGGCCTAGTTCATCCTGTTCCTTCTCACATCTGTCCTGGTTGCTGGATGCAGTCATCTGCTTCATTTATGCCAGATACAGCCACGTGCGTGTGTGAAAGACAGAGCAGTGTGTCTGTGTGAGATGTGTGTGTGAGAGCATAATCTGTGTGTGAGAGTAGTGCGTGTGAGAGAGGTGAGTGTGTGATAGGGTGTGTGTAAGACAGAGTATGCGTGTCTGACAGAGAGACTGAGTGTGTACGAGAGAGGAGAGCTTATGTGTGAGAAAGAGCATGTGTTAAAAAGAGAGAAAGTAGGTGTGTGTGTGAGAGAGAGTCTGTATGTGAGAGAGTGTAAGAGAAGGCATGCATACGCACACCCATGTTCACTGCAGCAGTATTCACATTAGCAAGAAGATGGAAACGACTTAAGTGCCTATCAATGGAAGAATGGATAAACAAAGTACAGTAAATACGTACAATGGAAAGCTACGCAACTATAAAGAATAACGATGAGTCCTCTAAACATCTTGTAATGTGGGTGAACCTGGAGGACATTATGCTGAGTGAAATAATTCAATCACAAAAGAACAAATATTGTATGATCTCACTTTTATAAAAAGACAAAAATAGATACACATACAGAAACCGATATTCATTGGTGGTTACCAGGGATGGCAGGGGAGGGGGAATCACTCTTCAAATAGTAGATGGAAAAGGTGGGTGAAGTGAGCACAGCTTGATCAAGGTAAATGATGTCACTAAGAAGTACACACACACAAAAATGATGTTTCTGGGAAATGCTAGCGCATACATAAATACATAAATACATGCGTGGTTACATATGTATGTATGCATATATATGTATATCTATGCATATGCATGTATATCTATGTACATACATACGTGTATCTATATGTATGTGCGTGTGTGTACGTGCATATATACTCATACATATAATAACGCTCATAGAGGGCACAGTTACAGATACTTCTTAGATACAACCAAACACCTCAAAACCATGGGACTGGTTTTCTGCGTTTGAAGCCTTAGGACCGTAGTCTTCTGGGACAACTCAGTCAACTGGCATAATACAGTTCATAACGTTTAAGTTCTTCTCCTAGTTTGGTGTGCAGTGTCTGGGGTCTTAAAAGCTTGTGAATGGCCATCTAAGATACAATTATCGGTCTCTTCTCATCTGGAGCAAAAGAGAAAGAAGGAAACCAAAGACTCAGAGAAGAAACTAATGTATAGGACTAACAGTCTGCATGAACCATGGCCTCATCTACCCTGAGGCCAGAAGAAGCAAATGGTGCCCGGCTACCACTACTGTCCATTCTGATCAGGGCCACAATACTTCAATCCTCTTAAAAGGGGAGAAAAGTGTGGAACAGAACCCAAACTCTTAAAAAGTCCAGACTTACTGGACCTGTTGAGACTAGAGACTCCCCAAGTCTATGGTCCAGAGATACTCCATATACCTTGAACTGAAAATACCCCAAGGTCACCTTTTAGTTAAATAACTGATTGGCTCATAAAATAAAGCATATCACAAGTAAGTACTTCACACCTTTAAAAAATCATCTTTATGAGACCATGTGGTCAACAAGTCTAAAGATTAAAGATTAAGGGGAGAGGGAAACTAGACTACTGGAAATGAAACATCTAGAATGGAATTAATGAGAACATTGACACATCATGAAAAATATAACCAATGTCACTGAACAATGCTTGTAGTAATTGTTAAATGGGAACTTAATTGTCCTGTAAACTTTCATCGAAAACACAATAAAATGTAATTTAAAAACAGAGAGTATGGGTGTGTGAAGGAGGGTGTGTGAGAGTGTTGTGGGAATATGTGCGTGAGAGTGTGTGACACTGTGTATGTGACAGTATGTGTGTGGAAGTGTGACAGCGTGAGTATGAAAGTGTGCGTGTGAGTTGTGAGAGTGTGTGGGAGGGTTGTTAGGGCAGTGTGTGTGAGAGAGTGTGTTCATGTGTATAAGAGAGTATGTGTGTGATTGTGTTAGAGAGATTATGTATGTGGGACAGAGAGTTGGAAGACAGTGTGTAAGAGAGCGTGTGTGTTTGTATGAAAGAATGTGTGGGGGTAAGCAAATGTGAGTGTGTGTTAGAGAGTTTGCATGTATGTGTATGAGATAGAGAGCTTGTGTGTGAGTGTGTTTGTGTGTTAGAGTGTGTATATGCATGTGAGAGACAATGAGTGTATGAATGAAAGAGTATATTTGTAAGACTGTGTGTGTGAGCGTGTGAGTGAGTGGGTGTGAGAAAGGCTATGTGTGAGAGTAAGAGAAAGCGAGTATGTGAGAGAAAGCGTGTAAGAGCAAGTGTGAGTGTGTAAGAGAGAGTGTGTGGATGGGAAGTTGTGTGTGAACAAAAGTATATGTATGGGTGAGAGAGATTTGTGGGTGTGCATGTGTGAGAGAGACAGTATTGTGGGTTTGTGTGTATGAGAGTATGTGTGTGTGACACAGTGTGTGAGAGAGTGTGTGTGTAACAGAGAGAACGAGTAAGAGAGAGAACCCTTGATGGGCTCACACAGCAGCCCCACAGCCACCTCTGACCAAAGCAGAAAGAGGGGGGTCAGTCACTGATGTGACAGATGGTGTCCTGCACTGGTTTTCCCTCTTAGGGAACCCCGATGACCCGGCCACCTTAGGGGATCCTGAAATGGCAGGGTCTTTGAGCCCCAGGATCTGTTCCCTCAGTGAGGCATTCACTTCCGCATTCATGTATTCATTCAACTCTATCACCACCCAGTGTTTCGCAGGTCCATACGCTAGTTGAGTAGACCCTGCCCACTGAGGATTCACAGACTAGTGGAGGAGAGCAACGGCAGAATCAATTCAGAGCTGTGTGGTAGGTGCTAAATATAATTAGGAAAACAGCTGCTTGCAAACTGGAGGAAGTCAGTAACCGCACAAAGAGGTCAGGGAAATCTTGCCAAAGGAGTGAGATTTGAGATCATTGTGGACCCCCGAGTTGGGTCAGGATAGTAAGAACTCCTGGCAAGAAAATGGCTTGGGCAAAGGTCTGGAGGCAACCTAGAGCGCCAGATGTCTGATCAGTTGCAGTGGGCTTAGTATGGTGGAAAGGCACAGTGAGGCCGGGGGATGGAGGGAAGGCTGGTGCAAGAAATAGGGCTTGGAACATAGTCTCGTCCAGGCTTCAAAGGCTGCTTCATGAATGCAATCCCTTACACTCTGCACTCTCTAGTATAGCGGCCACAAGCCAGATGAACTGCAGCTTGTTCGAATAGAGACCTGCTGCAAATATGAAATACACACTGGATTTTGAACACTTAGTATGAAAAAAAAGAGTTTAAGCTATCTCATACCTAATTTTATACCGATTATATGTTGAAATGATAATATTTGGGATGTTGTTGTCAGCTGCTGTCCAGTTAGCCCCCAATTCATGGTGACCAGATGCACAATGGAGTTGGACCACTGTGATACACAGGATTTCATTAGCTGATTTCTGAAAGATCTCCAGGCCTTTCTTCCTAGTCTGGAAGCTCCACTAAAACCTGTTCAGCATCATAGCAACAAACAACCCTTCACTGATAGACGGTTGGTGGCGGCACATGAGGTGAACTGGCTGGGAATCCGACCCTGGTCTCCCACATGGAAGGAGCCACTGAACCACCGCTAGGTTAAATAAAATATCTTAGTCAAAAATCTGTTTATTTTTTCTTTCAGCGTTGCCCCTAGAAAATTGGGGGTTACAGATGTGACCTGCAGATGTGCCTTAGAGCACAAGGAGACAATCAAGGCTTGGAGAGGAGTGGAGGCAGAGCCTGATCTGGGAGTAATGAAGATGGGGGTGAAGGTTACAGGCTGCAGCAGGAGGCCAGAAAATGGTCAAGATTCGAAACATCTTAACTTGTCATTTCCCATTAAAGGAAAGGGTTTAACGAGGGGATGGCCAGCCTCGTAGCTGATGAGGAAATAATGATAATACTATTTTACTGAGCTAAGTTACACCCAGGTTAAGCACTACATATAAATCGATCAGAGATGCAAATGGCTAAAGTGCTCAGCTGCGAACTGGAAGGTTGGCGGTTCAAGTCCACCCAGAAGCACTCCAGAATAAAGACCTGGTGATCTACTTCTGAAAAATCAGCCAATGAAAACCCTACGGGCACAGTTCAACTCTGACACAAAGGGGGTCACTGTGAGTCAGAGCTGACTGGACAGGTGGTTGCTATTATCTACCAGGTAAGGCTTACACTGTAGCTGGCTGAGGCCCAAGTCCAGGAAGCCAAGGGGCATCAGGATGATAGAGAAGTTCAGTCAGACTCCCTGATTTCTTGTCATGGAATGGAATCCCAAATCACGAAGATGAATGCAAGTGAGGAGAGGTTATGAGCAAAAGACAGGGTTCTTTTGGGACTACCCAGCTGGCTATTAGAAACATGGGCCCTCTCTGCAGAGGCAAAGCCTGATGCAAGAAGAACTCCAAGCATTTGAGGAAGTAGAAGCCCAAAGGGTATGCTGAGCATGCCAGGAGTTGAGGCCATGGTTTTACAAACCAGAAACTCATGGAACACACCTGATGGGGCCAATACTGACCTGTGTCCGCCCTCTGCAGGGATGGGGGTCTTTTTAGCCATGGTAATTGGATGTTCTCATTTGAGTTGGGGTTGGAGGGGCATTGTTTCACTGGTGGCTCTCTGAGTATGAGGCATGCTCACACATGGTGTCAGAGGGTCCCTCTCTGCAGTGCCTGTTCTGACCACCACCCAGGAGCACAGAGGGCCTCACTGTGGGCCAGGGCTCCAAGAACCACTGTGGCCTCTTCACACTACATCCAATATGGCCATCAGTGAAGCTGCACCCTTCCTGTTTCCAGGTCTTTCCTGGATCCCAGGTTTAGAATCCCTGGAGTCAGCAGGCAGGAAGCACTAAGGGTGACCCTGAATACCCTGACTTTTACCGGAGGGAGGAGTTAGAGACTTTCTCTAGAGCAGAGTCAGCAAAGTACAGCCCAGGCCCAGATCCTGCTGACCTCTGAAAATAAACTTTAATGGGGACGTAGCCACACCCCTTTGTTCCTATATTGTCTAGAGCTTCTTTACTACTGTTATTGTTAGCTGACCTGACTCATAGTAACCCCATGTACAATGGGATAAAACTGTAGTACTCCACAGGATTTTCATGGGCTGATTTTAGAAACAGATGCTAGGCCTTCCTTCCTAGTCTGCCTTAGTCTAGAAGATCCGCAGTAACCTGTTCAGCATCAAAGCAACACACAAGCTTCCACTGACAGTTGGGTGGTAGCTGTGAATGAGGTATACTGGCACAGGAAATAAACCTGGATTTCCCACATGCAAGGCAAGAACTCTACCACTGAACCATCACTGTCTCCATGTAGAGGCTAGGATGCTGCTAAATATCCCACAATGCACAGGACAGCCCTCATGACCAAGAATAATCCAGCCTAAAATGTCTGTAGTGCTAAGGTGAGAACCCTGCCCTAGGCTTATTACTTGACACCTCTTCTCCCCAGAGGCCCAGTAAAGATGTTTGCTACACGTGTTTACCTTGTAACTCCTGGGCACAGTCAGATGACAACAGACAGTCCTACCTGTGGACAGAGGCTCCTGAGTGGTACAAATGGTTAACATGCTCAGCTAGTAACCGAAAGGTTGAAGTTTCTAGTCTACCCAGAGGCACCTCAAAAGAAGGGCCTGGCAATCTACTTCTGAAAATCAGCCAGTGAAAACCCGGTGGGTCACATCTATCTGATCCCCTTGTGCACGCGGTTGCTATGAGTCAGGGCCAACTAGAGAGCAGCTAACAACAACGACTATGTACTGTATATATGGAGTCCCTGGGTGGAGCAAACGGCAGATGCTCTAGGCTGCTAACTGAAAGGCTGGAAGTTTAAATCAACCCAGAAGTGCCTTGGAAGAAATGCCTGGTGATCTACATCCAAATAATCAACACTGAAAATCCTGTGGAGCACAGTTCTATCCTGACACACCTAAGGACACCATGAGTCTGGACCAACTCGACGGCAATGGGACTGGATACTCAGGCAGGGACATGACCCCAAGGAGCTCCTTTCAGCTCCCTGACCCACAAAACGAACAAAAGTAGGGGCTCATCTGAGCCCTTTCCATGAAACCCCAGCAAAGCAGACAGTGACTAGCCAGTCTCCTGGGACTGTCCCCAAGTTTGGCTCCTGGGCAAGCCTCCACCCCTTTTTGACCTTTCACAGAATATCTGTCATAGCCTCAGAATAAGGTCAGACCCAACTCAGCAAAACAATTCTCCAATCCAGCCCCCAATGCATTCCCTAGTGACACTGCTGGGCCCCAGGAAATTCCAGACCCACCACAAGGCGGTGACAGGCACAGTCTCCATAACCCACCCCCCTCAACCCCCTGGCCCTGGCGGCTGGCTTCTCCATGATGATGCATGCCCCTCCAGCCTTTAGTTCCAGGTCAGGGTGTCCTGGGGGGCCTGAGACCCTGAAGCAGCAGGCTCCTTGTCTTCCCTCTTCTCCTTCTCCACCTGCTTGTCCATGCTCCGCCGAGGCCCCATAGCACAGTAGTACACAGCCTCATCCTCAGCCTGCAGCTCGGAGATGCTCGAGTACCAAGTGTTCTGGCCACGTCTTTGGAGACAGAGAGGCGAGGGGGTATTTTGGCGCCTTGCTTCTCGTTTGAGGGTGAGAACCTCAGCAGAAACCTTGGCGCCTGGCCCAGCCTCTGCTGGTACCAGTGGACTTTGTGAATATCCATGTCATAGTCCTTGCTCACAGTGCAGGCAAGGGTAACTGTGGTCCCAGGGGATGAGAACACCGACAGCAGCTGGTGCAGCACCGGCTGAGATCCACAACCTGGAACAGAGGCGTGTGAGGCCCCAGGGCCAGCAAAGCAAGAGAAGGGGCAGGAGGCAGTGAGCTCCGCAGGGGCTCTCTCACCTGTGCAGAGGGTAAGCAGCGTGAGGAGGACAGGTGCCCAGGACATGGTTCAGGTGTGCTGCTCTGCCTCCTGGGTCACAGCTCCAGGCCCTCGCCTACTCACCAGCCTTTCCCCTTTCCCCTAAGAGGTGGGGCTATGCACAGCCACACCCCCACTCCGTTCCTGGCCACTGCCCTCCTGATTTTCCTTGGCTTATTTTTTTACAGCATGCGTTGGGGGGCAACCTGGTGGCTGCCTTTGTGTTTGGCAGGAAACACCTGCTGCAGGCACATGGGGTGGTGGGCAGGAGGAAAACTTGGGTCCCTGGGGGCGGGGGTCATCTCAACTTCCACATTAGGAAGCTGAGCCCACAGAAATAAGTCCTTTGTCAAAGTTTGCAAGCCTGTGAGTTAGGAAGCCAAGACATAGGGGCCCGGCCTGAGCATGACGTTCAGTCCCTGTCTTGGTCAGGATTCTCCAGAGAAACAGAACTGGTGACATGCATGTATATGTATAAAAACCAAACCAGTTGCCATCGAGTTGCAACTGATCTGTCAGGGTAAAACTCTGCTCCATAGCATTTTCAAGGCTGTGCCCTTTCAGAAGCAAATCACCTGGCCTTTCTTCCGAGGCACCTCTGGGTAGGATGCAACCACCAACCTTTTGGTTAGTAGTTGAGTGCTTAATCATTTGCACCCCCCGGTGACTCCATGTATATATAATATAGAGAGAGGGAGAGAAAGATTTACTTCAAGGGATTAGCTCACGTGGGTGTGGGGGCTGGCAAGTACAAAATCTATAGATCAGGTGGCAGGCTGGACACCACTGCAGGCTTCCATCCCAAGATCTGTAGGTTAGGTGACAGGAAGTGGAGGGAGCAAGTTCTGCCAAAATTATCTATTTATAGTCTGAAAGCAGACCACACCCTAAGGAAACTCCCCTTTCAACAGATTGACTAGTTACGTTACGTTACATTACGTTACACTACGTTACATTACGTTACATTACATTACAGAAAGTGATTACATTACATTGCATTAGGCTACACTGTGGAAGAGCAACTAGCCTAGTGTTTGACCAAAGCCCTGGGAGCCACAGCCAGGCCAAGATGACACAAACTGCACCATCAGTCCTCTTTCACACTCCCAGCACTCCCATCAACTCTAGCCCCTTTCCCTCCTAGAATGAAGGGGGCCCATCTGGGGCCCAGGGCAGGTGGGGGCAGAGGTACAGCAGCCTCTTCTCTCTCCCTCAGCCCTCACGACCGATCCTCTTCACAATGGTGTCCACAGGGAGCTGTGTGGCAGAGGTACAAGAGCTGCTCCCTCAGCCTAGTCCCTGCGTCTGCAGAAGCCCTGCTCCGCCATTTGACCTTCTGGAGGCCACGGCTCCCAGGAGGCCCAGCATCTACTCGGTGCAGATGCTTAAACAGGAATTCCCGCATCCCTTTCCTCCTTACCACATACCAGAGCTCTCTCAGTGGAGCACAGCCAGTAGGTACAGCTAGAGTGCAGAGGGGACCTTGGCTCTCAGTGGGGTCAAAGGCAAGGCTCTCTCTGGAGGGAAGTACAAAAGGGTCGCTTCAGGGGAATGGATCATTTGTGACTATTGTCCTACTTGCAAAGCATGAAAGGAGCCAGCCACCTAGAAAGGTGTTGGATGACCCACACCTATGATAATTTCCAGTGCCAACCAACCAACCAACTGTGGTCAAGTTGGCCCCGACTCATGGCCACCCCATGCGTGCAGAGTACAACTGCTCCATAGAGCTTTAAAGACTGAGCAAATCTCCAGGCCTTTCTTCCAAGGTACCTCTGGGTGGGTTTGAACCACCTACCTTTCTGTTAGTAGTAATCAAATGTTTAACTATTTGCATCACCCAGGGAATCCTCATTTCCAGTGCAGAGGCTGGAAAATTCCTAGCTGTGTCTCAGTTTCCCCAAAGAGTTTTCTTGGCTGTCATCTTTACAGAAACAGGTTGCCAGGCCTTTCTTCTGAGTTGCCTTGAGGTGGGCTTGAATGTTTAGGTTAGTAGTCAAACACAAACCATTTGCACCACCCAGGGACTTTCCAAAGACACTTAGGAGGCAACAATAAACCAAAAACCATTGCTGTTGAGTCGATTCCGACTCATAGTGACGCTATAGGACAGAGTAGAACTGCCCCATAGCGTTTCCAAGGAGCACCTGGCAGATTCAAACTGCCGACCTTTATGGTTAGCAGCCGTAGCACTTAACCACTACGCCACCAGGGTTTCCGGAGGCAACAATATGGACTTGAAAATAGAACCAGCCCACAGAAATTAAGTGAAACAAGGTATTCTCTGTTTCTGATGGAGGTGAGTAAGCCAGGAATCTCGGGGAGATAATTATTTCTCCACTTATTCAACAAATATGCAAATAAGCACTATGCGCCCGCTCTGCCAGTCATGCATATGCCAGCCAAATTTGAGAGCAAGGACACTAACAAGTTAGGACTTGCCTGCTGTGTTTAACCTAGTTCAAAATTTCCCTTAATCCCAAATAAGGAAAGAAAATGCGCACAAGACAAGCAAAGAAGAATGAAGAATACCAAAGACACGAGGTAAATATGAGACCAAGTGTCAGAAAGGGCCACATAAACCAGAGGCTCCATCAGCCTGAGACCAAAAGAACTAGACAGTGCCCAGCTACCATGATCACTGCCCTGACAGGGAACACAACGGAGAACCCCTGAGGAGCAGGAGAACAGTGGGATGCAGATCTTAAATTCTTGAAAAAGACCAGGCTTACTGGTCTGACTGAGACCCAACGGGCCCTGACGGTCACGGTCCCCGGATCCTCTGACAGTCCAAGATTGGAACCATTCTCAAAACCAACTCTACAGACAGGTATTGGCCTGGAGTGTAAGATAGACAATGATGCTGGTAAGGAAGGAACTTCGTGGCTCAAGTAGACACATGAGACTATGTGGGCGACTCCTGTCTGGTGGCGAGATGAGAAGGAAGAGGGGGACAGGAGCTGGCTGAATGGACACAGGGCATACAGGGAGGAGGGGAGGAACATGCTATCTCATTAAGGGCAGAGCAGCTGGCACAGTTTTTGTATGCGAGACTGACTTGATACATAAACTTTCACCTAAAGCACAATAAATAAATTAAAAAAAAGAAAATACCCACCAGCCAAACCGAAATTGCCCAGTACAGCATCCTCGTTCTTGTGTGTCCCTGATAGAAAACTCTAGTCTGATTGTCAAACTAGGTGCTCCCCAATTCATGAAGTGCAAATATAATGCCTATGAGTTCATATGCAAATTTGATCTTGTAGAAATTCTATTTTAACAGGTATGTCTTGGACCTTGTATACAAGGTTTTAAAAATTCATACTCCTGAGTCATTTTACTCCCTGAACCTGAGCACAATGAGATGAGCCAGCAGTGGGGGAGTCCCAATTCAAATCAGGGGACTCCAACCCATGGAAGTCTTGATGTTGTGGTAGTGATGGTTATAAAAGCTACACGGCCACCTTGGAATCATAAAGACATGTTGCATAACCTGACACTCCAAGGTCTGCTGGGTGCGGCTGTAAAGACACAGGGAACGGATGAAAGCAAAAAAAAGAAGCTTTATTTTCTTGGCAAAGAAATGGAACACACCAGAACTCTGGTCACCAAGATATCTCCCAGAACAATAGCCCAAAGAGTTCATAGTGAATCGGGTCTGGGCTCTCCAGGAGCACCCCAGGGTGGTGCCAGCTTGCTAATTGGTTTGACATGAGAGGCCATCCTCACGGTGGTCCAGTCTTCTATGCCTGTTCAGTCTGAAAGGGGGCCCCAAAGATGGCATTTTTCCCACATCCAGGGTGTAGATGGGGGTGTGTTTTTCAGCCTCTCATGTCAATAAGACAACTGAGCGGCAAGGTCATCAGTATTGCTCAGTTCAGGAGGGCCTGAGCTAGTCCAAGACTGGTTTTAGCTGGACTGAAGACCCCAGTCTCTCGTTTTCTTTAACTGAGTCAGAACCAAAGTACACCTAAATAAGGAGATACTCTAAAAGCAGAGGTTAGTTCCTGTTTTGCCTAATAAAGGGACAGCTTTTTTTTTTTTTTTTTCCATGCTGGGAGTTAACTCTTAAGAGGTTGCTCAAGATGGCAGGCTCGGCCCCTTGGCACAGCCACTTGTTTATTCAACTTGGCTGTTATACTGCTGGTCTCAACTGTGTGTGAAAAAATAAAAGAAAATTTTACTAAGCTTACAAAAGGGGGGAAAAAAGGGCACAGCAGGAGTGGTCATGGGTGTGCTGAAACTGTGGGGACTCAGCCTCTCCTCCCCTGAGAGCTGAGCCTGAGCCTGGCTCCCGGTTAATCGGAAAGTGGAAGGAGAAGCACACAGACCCTCCATCCAGGGTCTCCCTGGGCTCTTAGCCGCTCTCCCCTTCCCAGACCAGCAGGGAGATGAGGAATCAGGGCTCTGGGATTCCAAAGGGCAGGAGAGAAGGCAGCATGTGTGAGGCAGTGATTCACCACTTCTGGTGTCCAGCGGACAATCAAGACAAAACCCAAATCACGGTCATACCGTCATCCCTTAGAACCCACAAGGCCCTGGGCCAGACCCCCAGAGGGAGACTCAGACCACAGCTCCCAAGTAGGAGGGGTGGCCTGGTCCTGAGTCCCTGATCCTGAGAGTGGCTGAATCGGTACAGCCTTAGCCCATGGCCCCCATGGAGGGAGGGTTCACCCGCTTCCTGATCCCCCACCGCTGGGGTGAGACCCCCAGCCCCTGCCTTCACTCCCCTACCCAGCCACAGGAGAGGGAGAGTTTCATGCTCATCTACCCACTGATCCCTGACACTCCTCAGTCCAGCCTCAGGCCCCAGGTGCTTAGGGTGGGGACCTCCCTGTTGGTGCTGTCTGACCCTGAGGAGCAGGGTGTGTCCAGGAGGGAGTCACCCACCCTACAGAAATTGCCTAGAGGCGGCTCTGATGGAGATCAAGTCTGAGAGTTTGTGGCCTGGCCATCTGGGTCTCCTGGTGATCCCAATGTGAGCACCAGCCTTCCCTACCCCCATGGCTAGAGCCCAGGCTCTTTTAGGGTCCCGAGATGGGAGACATTTCCTAGCTGGGAACACGGACCGCCTTCCCACCTACCCACAGGCCTGCCTGGGTCCTCACCCAATTCTTCAAGTAACTAGTTTCTCTCAGCCTAGTCAGCTGGAATAATCCTCTTCCTCTGTGAGGAAATGTCTAGAAACAAAGCCCTCAGGGAGTGATCTGAGGACCCCAGAATGGTTCCCCTACCCTGTTTTATTGTTGTCACTTGCTGCACTAGAGGTTCTGCTGGGTGAGGTCTCAGGCACCCTGCTCTTTAAAGCCACTGACTTGTGGTATTTTTTGTTACGGCAGCACTAGGTAACTAAGACAACTATATTTGGAGAGGGCAGCTCAATTTTCCTTATATAACTTGTTTTCAAAACCAGAGAATGATACTGTGTGGATCTGGGATTCAGGTTTTAAAACAAAATATTCACTGTTAAATGACACACTTGTACATGTAAAAACACACTTGTCTAGACAGCAGGAGTTGGCCGTCAAAGTGTGAAGATTGCATTCACTTTGAATATTCTATGAGGATCGCCATGGTTACGTGGTGGTTACATCTTGCCCTCAGTTCTAACTGGCACTCTGAGCACTGAGACTTTCAGAGCTTGGAGCAGGAAAAAAAGCTCTCAGCTTCGTACCTACAGTCTCCCAAGATGGGAAACCTAAACTGCAGTACCAGAGATATATTCGTATGGGCTTTTCAAATGCTGTCTCTCCACATAGGCCAGTGAACTTTTCTAAAAATATTTTCTCACCTTGTTTCATTTCCTCCTCTCCAGTTTGTCATGCAGACTTATAAAAGTGTTCTATAGTTTTGTTTTATTCAACTGATATTTTTGATTCTTCTATCAGACTGGCTGCCTTTAAAATTCTTCTCCAGTTACAAAACTGCAGTATTTCGTATTACAGCCTACACCCCTCATATTCTCCCCTCCCGCAACTAGGTATTCTCTGGGGAAAATATGGTGACTTCTACTTTAATGTAGTTTTTAGCTCACCATAAACCTATTAAAATGATTAATTTCAGAAATTTGGCATGAATCCAGATGGGGGAGATGGCTAGGAAGGCATTTCACACAATGAAGGGTACATGCCTCTGTTTTTCATATGTCTTCCCCTACTCTGAATCCTGAGATGTGTATTTTCTTCAGTATATCCGAGGCATGTTACTTCCATTCATATAAGTAGTTTTCCAAAACAGATCATAGGAACTTATGTGTCTACATGTCGGTTTGTAAACTAAAACACACATTTACTTTTTTTTTAATAAACATTTTATTTAAATAAATTCTCCAGTAGGAAATGGAGAACTCATTGCCTTTACTTGGGAGAAAGCTTTGTAAAAAGATATGTCAAATTTTATCTGTACAGCTCACCAACACTCCCTTATTGAAAACATCAGTACTTCCACACCACAGTTCCCAAAAGGACCTCAAAAAGTCTCAATATTCTGTTATCTCCTTTGGCTTACTTCTCTCATGGTTCTACCCAAGCTTTATTAATGGTTCACTACATATCATCATCTCCACCTTCATAGATTTCCTTTCACTATATATCCCGTTGTAATGGGAGCAACCACAGCCACTGGCTTTTCACTGTCAAGAGGGTCTGTTTTGCCCTGATTTCTGCTGCATCTTGTTCCTGATTTCTGTCTCAATCTTGGATTTTTCAGCTGTAAGGGCATCACATACTCTTTTTCCAGTGGTCTTCTCCAGCAACACCTTTGCTCTTCCATATCTTTCTGTAGCTCTTCCAAAGCAGAAGCCGTGGTAGGGCTGGGTCAGACGGAAGCCCGGAGCTGCAGTCGTGTAGGACAGAGGACAGGAAACGCCGCACCAAGCGCGCTCACCAGAGCACACACAGCACTGGCACCAGTTGTAGTGCCCACAGCCCATGCGCACACCCAACCCTGCGTGCGGTCGCGGCCCACACCTCTACTTTTGTCCTTTGGAGAGTTATTAAAATTCTCATTTACAAAGATATCAATTCTATGCTACCACTTGTCTTAGTTACCTAGTGCTGCAATAACAAATGCCACAAGTGGACAGGTTTAACAAACAGAAATTTATTCCCTCGCAGTTTAGGAGGTTAGAAGTCCGAATCCAGGGTGCCAGCTCTAGGTGAAGTCTTTTCTCTCTCTGTTGGCTCTGGAGGAAGGTCCTTGTCATCAATCTTTCCCTGGTCTAGGAGCTTCTCAGCATAGGGACCCTGGGTCCAAAGGACATGCTCTGCTCCTGGTTGTTCTTGTGTGGTGGTAATGAGGTCCCTCTCCTCTCTGCTCCCTTCTCTTTCATATCTCAAAAGAGATTGATAAAGATACAACCTAATACTGTAGATTATGTCCTGCCTCATCAACATAACTGCCTCTAATCCTGCCTCATTAACATCACAGAGGTTAGGATTTACAACACATAAGTAATTACATCAGATCACAAAATCAAGGACAATCACATAACGCTGGAAATCATTGCCTAGCCAAACAGATACACATTTCTGGGGACACGATCCACTCCATAATACCTCCCAACCCATTTACCTTCCCAGAGGTAACCAAAAAAACCAAACCAAACCCATTGCCTTCGAGTCGATTCTGACTCATAGCCACCCTATAGGACAGAGCAGAACTGCCCCAGGATTTCCAAGGAGCACCTGGTGGATTTGAACTGCTGACCTTTTGGTTACTATGCCACCACAGTTTTCTCCCAGAGGTAGGCATGGTGAAAATACAGCAATATTTTTAGCTCATTTACCCAATAAGTAACCAATCTTCCAACACACAATGACAGACACAGGAATAGGCTAACAAGTGGATAGAAACTGATAGGAACCAAGTACACAGAGAGTTAGTTAATACAGAGAAAAACAGGTAATGCACACAGATGAAGAGAGAAATAAAAATTACCTAAATTGAAAATAACATATGTTTGCATATAAAGTTGCAACTTCCAAAAAGAATGAGTCTCTAAGATTTTGCTTTGATGTAACCACTGAGCTCTCCTGACTCTTTCCAAAAGCTATGCTATAGTCATTGCTGTGAGTTGGCAACTCTCTCAGTTTTGAGCCACATATATCTACCAGGAGCAAATAATGCAGGGTGATAATGTCTCACAGGTTTTAGAAAACAAGACCTTTTATAATGCATCGTGCCCCTCCCCCCAGTAAACTGGTGTTTATCCATTTGACCAGGTATCAGTTGACCAAAGGCCAGACAACCCATTTATTCTGGAAACCAATCCTGCACCCTTTGGCACAGTGGCCACTGAGTGTGGGCTCACACAGTCACCAGCAGCTTTCTTTGACAGCTTTGTCTGATTAATTCAACACTGAGTCTGGATTAAGACACAGTGGTTGTTTTTAGGCAAAGCAGCTGTGTCATGTAAAGAGCAATGGCCTGGGATCTCGGATTCCTGGCTTTGAATGCAGCTCTGAGTCTTAAGCTGTGAGATCTCAGGCAAGATGTTTCACCTCTCATTAGCCTTCCTGAGCATTGATACTGCACACATTACATACTACAACTCATTCGAGCCTCACCACAGACACATGTCACTATCTCTACTCTTTAGGTAGAGAAACTGAGGTGCAGAGATGAATGTGCCCAAGGTCATGGACTCCTAGGCAGAAAGGTCAAAATGTGAACCCAGGCATGTGGCCTAATGATGATGCTCAGAACTACTGGCCTTCACTTTTCACTCAGCCATAGGATCAATAGTCACTGTGTAAGGTGTTCCAGCTTCTATATAAGCCTGGAAGTACCTGAGCCTACAGATATACCAAACACTGTCCATCATTCTAAAGCCACCTCAGCGGTCACACAGCCCAAGGATCTTTCAGTGCATATTACCTCAGACTAGGCATTGTCATTAGTGGGGATGAGGAATGGGGACATGGTAAAAGAAACTGATTTTCCAGGTAAAGTCTGGTCATGTCTGTACAGTTCCTGGTAGCAGTTCTGCTTTTTAGGTGGTGGGGGTTTGTGTGCATGGGCTTAGGGGGCTCCTGTGAATGAGTCAAGGAGTGCTAGTGGCACAATGGTTGAGCATTCAGCTGCTAACCGAAAAGTTGGTGGTTCAAATTCACTAGCAGCTCTGCAGGAGAAAAAACCTGGTGATCTGTTCCCTGAAGATTTACAGCCTTTCACCCTTCAGCCAAAGATCAGACAGGCCCTTAAAACAAACAACCATACACATATCTCAAGCATGTATATGAGACCAAATGGGCACACCAGCCCTGGAGCAAGGATGAAGGGAAGGAGGGCACAAAAGGGCTGGTTGAATGGAAATGGGGAACCCAGGGTCAAGAAGCGAAGAGTGTTCACACCTAACAGGGTAGGCAACAATGTCACAAAACAATATGTGTAGTAAGTGCTTAACGAGAAACTGGTTTGCTCTACGAACCTTCATCTAAAGCACAATTAAAAAAAAAAAAAAAAGATTTACAGCCTTTATAATAAAGGGCATTTATACAAAGCCAACAGCCAACAACATTCTAAATGGAGACTGAAAGCAATCCCCTTGAGAGCAAGAGCCAGACAAGAATGCCCTTTATCACCACTCTTATTCAACATTGTGCTGGAAGTCCTAGCTAGAGCAATAAGGCAAGAAAAAGAAATAAAGGGCATCCAAATTGATAAGGAAGAGGTAAAACTATTCCTACTTGCAGATGATAGGATCTTGTACACAGAGAACCCCAAAAAATCCACAAGAAAGCTACCAGAACTAAGAGACGATTTCATCAAAGCAGCGGGATAAAAGATTAACATGCAAAAATCAGTTGGATTCCTGTACATCAACAAAGAGAACTTTGACAAGGAAATCACCAAATCAATACCATTTACAACAGCCACCAAGAAGATGAAGTATTTAGGAAGAAATCTAACCAGGGGCATAAAAGACCTAAACAAAGAAAACTACAAAACAATACCGCAAGAAAACAAAAGAGACCTACATAAGTGGGAAAACATACCGTGCTCATGGATAGGAAGCCTCAACATCGTGAAAATGTCGATTCTACCCAAAACAACCTACGGATATAATGCAATCCTGATTCAGATTCCAACAGCATTCTTTAATGAGCTGGAGGAACAATTCACCAATTTTATATGGAAAGGGAAGAGGCCCCAGATAAGCAAAGCATTACGGAAGAAGAAGAACAAAGTAGGAGACTTCATACTACCTGATTTTGGAACCTGTTATACAGCATGGTAGTCAAAACAGTTAGGTACTGGTACAATGACACATAGACCAATGAAAGAAAATTGAGAACCCAGACGTAAATCCATCCATCTATAAGCAGTTGGTATTTCACAAGGGGCCAGAGTTCGTTAAGTGGGGAAAAGACAGTCTCTTAAATAAATGGTGCTGCATAACCAGATGTTTTTGGGGTTTTTTTTGGTTCTTTTGGCATAAACAAGATCCATACCTCACACCATACACAAAAACTAACTCAAAATGGATCAAAGACCTTAACATAAAGTCTAAAATGATAAAGATCATGGAAGATAAAATAGAGACAATGCTAGGGGTCCTAAAATATGGCATAAATAGGATACACACCATAACTAACAATGCACAAACACAAGAAGAGAAACTAGGAGCTTCTGGAGCTCCTAAAAATTAAATGCTTAAGCTCATCAAAAGACTTCACCAAGAGTAAAAAGAGATGCTACAGACCGGGAAACAGAACAACAACACTAGTAAGTCCACGTGGTGTGATTGTGAATGGGCACGTGTGTGCCCATGTGAGTGTGCACATGTGTGAGTAAAGGTCTTTTTCTTCATTCGGGTACCTCTTCCAGGGCATCAGCTGTCTCACTGCAGCAATCTTGGAGCAGGAGGATTTGGGAAAGGGAATGAGGGGAACTCTTGTCTCATGGGTCCTGTGCAGGATCTAGAGGCCTCAGGTGTTCAGTGGTCTCTGGTCCCAGGGAATCAACTCCGTTCCCTGCCCAGATCCATCACTCATCAGTGTTGTGACTCAGGCAAGTCACTTAACCTCTCAAATTTCAGTGCCCTAAACCGTAAAATATGGGTCATAGCCCCTGCTCTGCACATCCCACAGGTCTGATGTGCGATCACAGGAGATAACATATTCTCCATGAGCTGTATAAAGCATTATGCCCATGCAAAGCCTGAAAAGTAAGCTTCCAGCCATCCTCCCCATAGTATACTATCCAGTACCCTCTCTGAAGGCAGCCATTACCACATTTCTTGCTTCTCCTTCCTGACATTTAATAATTGAACACTATGGAGTGTACATTTCTTAAGGCTTTCCTTTATTTACTTATTTGTAGCCCATAATATAATACTAAAAATAGGCCCTGTTAACATGTCAACATCATACAACAGGGAGCTGAGATACAGAGAGGTTAGCTTTCCCAGGTACATGTGACTTCTAACTGACAGTTGAACCCAGGTGATCAGGCACCAGCACCCATGCTCTCACTCACTGTGCTGTGCTGCCTTCCTATGTTATCTTATGCAAAGAAAGGTATCTGCCCGTGCAGTCTCTCTGTTGAGTGTTTTAACTGCACACCAAACTTCAAGATCTTCCTAAAGCCCAACTTTGATTCACGTGGCTCTGCTATGGGGTTGGTCAATAATGGGATCAAAAGTTTGAACTATGAATAAATGATTAATAATTTTCCTATGGTCTTCTGCCAGCAATATGTCAACAGCTCTCTGTCTCTGTTTGACTGCATTTCCCAGGATCTTGTCTCAATGGTACGAGAACAGTTGATTCTTCGTCAAGAAAATCAACGGCCCACCCCCGGCACTGGGTCAGCCTCGTCAGGATGGGATTCTAGAGAAGCAACAGGGTGCACTGTCACACACCCTCTGGGAACAGCTCAGTGCACGGTACTGTAGATGCTCAATCATTTACTTTAATTTGAGAGAAACGACCGTAGTTTATTCAGGGTCCCCTATTTAGGGGAAACTATAAAAATTATAACCATATTTTATTTAGCTGTGAAAATTGTGATTTACTAAGTCAACCAGTAGTGCTACAACCACAGAATAAAAAGATGCACTTGGTTCACATTTCGTGATAGACAACACCTCATGCTAATGTCTGCATGTTAGCTGACTGTTGAACATTTGCTAAAATAGATCTATCCCTGAAACAGTGCTGCCAGATTATGTTTTGTTTTTAATTAATAGGATTACATTTTTAGGACAGCTTTAGATTAACATAAAAATTTAGCATATACTACAGAAAGTTCTCATACGCACTGTCTTAGGTACCTAGTGCTGCTATTAACAGAAATACTACAAGTGGATAGCTTTAACACAGAGAAATTCATTTTCTCACAGTCTCTTAGGCTACAAGTCCAAATTCAGGGCTTCAGCTCCAGGCGAAGGCTTTCTCTCTCTGTTGGTTCTAGGGAAGGTCATCAACCTTGCCCTGGTCAAGGAGCTTCCAGGCCCAGGGACCCAGGGTCCAAAGGATGGACTCTGCTCCTGATGCTGCTGTCTTGGTGGTATGAGGTCCCCATGTCTCTCTGCTCACTTCCCACTTTTATATCTCAAAAGAGATTGGCTTAAGACACTATCTCATTTTATAGATCTCATCAATATAACTGCTTGTAATCCATCTCATTAACATCATAGTGATAGAATTTACAAGACCTAGGGAAATCACATCAGAAGACAAAATGGTAGACAATCACACAATACTGGGAATTATGACCTAGCCAAGTTGACAGGTATTTTGGGAGGACACAATTCAATCCATGACACCCACCAAGTCCCCTTCCTCAGCACACTGTTCCCCCATTATTGAAGTCTTTGATTACTATAGTATATTTGCTATAGTTAAAGAACCAATATTATTAACTAAAGTCCATAGTTTACATTAAGGTTCATCTTTTCCATTGTATAGTTCTATGGTGTATTACTTTCCTAAGGCTGCTCTAACAAACTACCACAAGATGGGTGTTTAAAAGAACAGAAATTAATTCCTCACAGTCTGGAGGCTTGTTGTCAGGTTGTTATTAAGTGCCATGGAGTCAGTTCTGACTCATAGCCACCCTATGTACAATAGAACAAAACACCGCCCGGTCCTGCGCCATCCTTACAATCGCTGTAATGCTTGAGCCCATTGTTGCAGCCACTGTGTCAATCCATCTCGTTGAGGGTCTTCCTCTTTTTCACTGACCCTCTACTTTACCAAGCATGATTTTCTTCTCCAGGGACTGGTCCCTCCTGGTGATATGCCCAAAGTATGTGGAATTCTCAGTGAATGGTCATTCTAATACGGGGAAAATACAGAGATCACTAGAGAATGTCCAACAGAATGGAAGGTCAGGTTGCTTACCTCGTACAAACGAAGCACAAGGAATGCTCCTCCCCCACTTGCATCTTTGGTTATGACAACAAACCTGGGCTTGACTGCACAAAAGGAACTGTCCCAGGTCATGTGAGAAAGCCAGTTGTCATCATAACACTGGTCATTTTTCACCTTGCCCAAACACGTGCTGAAACAAGCTCTGTTGTGCCAGTGGTTTCATTGTGTCTAGAGAAGAGGAGTAGAAAGTATGTTACAACCAAACTGACAGTGTTACTTTCACAAATGAAAACTGCAAGAAGGAAAAAGAGAATGACATGGCATTTTGTCTAATCGGCTAAAAAGTAGCCGAACTTCAAATCTAAATTTGCTTTAAAAGCACATACCCAGAGCAACTTCTTGTCTCTCACTTCCCTCCTTCCAGAATTCCCTCAGCCCACTTCTCGCCCATATAACTAGTTCCACGCACTGTGGCTGGAGGGTCTGGAGATCCCTGGGGCTTGCAGATCCCAAAAGGTTATTCCCCACTCTACCCTCCCCGCCCCCTACTCTGTTACTCATGCACCCAGGTACCCGCTCGGCTGGGTCCGTTTCCCATAGGGACACTCTCCCTGCTGAGTCCCTGCCTTCTTCCTCCAGAGCCAGACCTCATCTCCTGCCTATGCCTGAAAGCCTTAAGCCAGAAAAACCGCAAAATCTCAGAGGAATCAGGCAAAAAGACGGTGGCCTTATCGGCTGTTGTTGTTATGTGCTGTCAAGTTGATACCAACTCATAGCGACCCTATCTGACACAGTAGAACTGACCCACAGGGTTTCCTAGGCTATAATCTTTTGGGGAACAGGTTGCCAGGTCTTTTCTCCCGCAGAGCCACTGTGGGTTCCAACGGCCAACCTTTTGGTTAGCAGCCAAGCACGGAACCATTGTGCCACCAAGGCTTCTTTTAAAATAGCATATATCTGCAAATCTTACAAGAACCTACGACAATGTGAACACAGGGCCTTGGAAGGGTTCCACGTAAGTGAGAGGCCATGAAGCTTAAACTTAAGGATTCTGGAGACATCCTGAGGAGGAGTGAGTCCCCGCAGCTGCACATGCCCCAGCCTGTGAACCCAGCACTCAGTGCAGGGCCCATCACTGCACTGATAGATATGTTCAATCAATTCCATGGGGAAATTTCCTTAAATTAAGAAATAAGCAGTCAGAATATCATACTTTTTGATGACTTAAGATGTTTGTGCTTTAGACATGCACTTCAAGATGCAACTCTTCCTTCTGGAAGATCTGTTTTGCTGCATGAGGCGCCCAGGCCTTCACCTCTGGAAAACACTACTGAGAGACAGATGTGGACAACTCTTGGGACTGGGTTCGAGGAGTCTGCAAGGATTCCTGGAAGAGGAAGAATGGCTCACTGGAGGACATGTTTCTTCTTTGATGTGTGAAGCAGGATAATTGTTACAATCTCTTGACTACCTCCCCAATGTTTTTTTCAGTATATACAGAAACCTCTGGGTCAGGCTGGTGACTTTGTTGGTTTTGACAGTTCGGGTGTGAGTTTTTGTTCGTTGCCAAGAGTTTCCTTATATGGAGGTACCCTATTTGATGCTTCAATTTCTGGCTCAGGCCCTTCTTTCATACTGGCCACACGTGATCAGGGAGAAGTCAGGAACACAGGAACTCCCTTTCTGAGGGAGCCCTTCTCAACTGAAGCTAATCAAGAACACTTGACTGTCTTGTAGGCTGTACTGCTTTAATATAACATTTTGTTGTTATTAATTATGAAGGTAGTCTGCAATGCAAAATGTTGTTAGTTCAATTTTCTTTAAAATCAACTCTTGGGGCCTACTTAAAAACAACAACAAAAATACCCGGAGGAAAAGTGCATACTACATCAGGGGAAAGAATCACAAGAACTAAAACTATTCCTGATTCAGGATTCAGAAACAACTCATCAGTTTTATTTTCAGGACAAAGATCACGGGAAAAAATGAAGGGAAATTAGCCTTTTAGGACTCTGTGGGAACTTAACGATAATTTAATCTAACACCCCTTTTTATAGATAAACAATGCTGAAGTTCCCTGGTAGAACTAAACCTGAACAGAGCACAAAAACAAGTCGTGCTTTTTTTTTTTTTTAGATTTTTCCTCTGCCCGCGAAGGCTAGTTTTCACTTTTTAAACATTTCCCCCAGACATCAGCACTCTGCTGTCTGAGAACTGTCCTCGCCAGTGTTTCTAAAAGACCAAGTATGTGTAGTGAGGAACTGAAGGAATGCAAGCAACCATCCTTGTTATCAAAAGGTTTCCAATTTTTTTTTTAATACCTGCTTAATATTCACAGCAACTCATTACCGAACTGCCTTGTACTGAATGCTACAAGGTCAGAAACAGGTAAAACAGTTGCACTATTTTAACTTTGCTCAGTTCCTGTCCAAGCCCCAAATCAAATGAATTGCAAACACTTCGCATCCCTGGGGCCCCAGGATTCATTCCAATGCCCTCCACAACTGCCCTTCTGACCTCTCTGGGGCCGGGCCCTGCGGTCCCTCGGGGTCCACCGCGGACACCCCCACATCCTGCGCCCCTGGAGCCGCGGGGCGCCAACACTTTCTAGTCAGTCATTGGATTAAAGGATGAGAAATTCGAAGAAAACTGTATGTTGGCTCCTCAATAACATGACTGTCACCTCCACAAACACACCCCGGGCGCCCGTCGCTTACCAGGTCCCAGGAGCCTGAGCAGCGGCTGCCACCTGAACGTTGCCGCTACAAATACCGGTGAAGTCTTCAATTGCCACCTCGGACTTCATTAAACGCCACGGAGGAGGAGCCTGAGCGGCCACCATACCTGCCCCTTCGCAGCACCCGCCCCTGCGATGCGCCGACCAACCAGAGCAGCCAGACCGGGATGACCCCGCCCACATCGCGGACGGGCGTCCTTCCTCTTACCTTGCGGCCCACTCCCGCTAGCGCCCTCTCTGGTCGCAGGGGAGGCATGCAGGTGGCGAGCTGAGGAGAGGTTCCCATCCGCATCCGTCAAGCCTCGCCCAATGCCCAGCACATACCAAACCAAAAAGCCCATCGCCCTCGAGTTGATTCTAACTCACAGCAACCCTACAGGACAGAGTAGAACTGTCCCATAGAGTTTCCAAGGCTGTAATCTCCACGGGAGCCAGCTGGCGGGTTCCAACCTCGGACCTTTTGGTTAGCAGCCGAGCGCTTTAGTCACTGCGCACACCACCAGGGGGGTCTTTCCAGCACATAGTAGTGGCTCAATAATAGCATGTGCTGTGGGCAGCGGGATTATGTAGTAGTTAAATCTGTGGCACATGGATTGGAGGAAACCTGGGGTCAGATAACAGCTCATCCACTAATGTGCATGTGACCCTGGGCAGGTCACATTCTCTCTGAGACTCAATTTCCTCATACACAGAGTGGGTACTTAGGTCACAGGGTCCTTTGGAGAAAAGCTTGGCACACGCAAAGTTATAGCTGCTGGCATTCATATTATTGCCATAACGTTAAAGAGCCCTGGCATATACTCTACTCTCCATTCCACCATTAGCAAAACAAGAAGGATTGGCCATATCATCTCTGTCTCTTCCAAACTAGAATCCTGGGGATTAGAAATGGTGGTTTTTACAGAAAATAAGAAACCTTGGAAAGGCTGCTGGGAAGTTGGAACTCTTATGCACTGCTGGTGGAAACGTAAAATGGTACATTTGGAAAATGATATGGTGCTTCCCTAAAAAACTAGAAATAGAAATACTGTATGATCTGGAAATCCCATTCCTAGGAATGCATCCTAGAGAAGAGCCATCATACAAGTAGACATATGCATACCCATGTTCATTACAGCATTGATGACAATAACAAAAAGATGGAAACAACCTAGGTTCCCATCAACAGATGAATGGATAAACAAACTATGGTACCTACACACAATGAAATACTACAAAACAATAAAGAACAATGATGAATCTGCAAAGCATCTCACAACATGGATGAATATGGAGGGCATTATGCTGAGTGAAATAAGTCAATTGCAAAAGGACAAAGGTATGAGACCACTACTACGAAAACTTGTGAAAAGGTTTACACACAAAAAGAAACAATCTTTGATGGTTGGGGGGGCAGGGAAAAACACTGAATAGGCAATAGATAAGTGGTAACTTTGGTGAAGGGTAAGACAGTGCACAATACTGGGGAAGCCAGCACAACTTGTCCAAGGCAAGGTCGTGGAAGCTCCATAGACACATCCAGACTCCTTAAGGGACCGAATTATTGGGCTGAGGACTGTGGGGACCATGGTCTTGGGGGAACATCTGGCCCAATTGGCATAATACAGTTTATAAGGAAAATGTCCTACATTCTACTTTGGTAAGCAGCGTCTGGGGTCTTAAAAGCTTGTGAGCGTCCACCTGAGATACTCCACTGGTCCCAACCCATCAAGAACAAGGGAGAGATTTTGATGGAGGCGGGGCCAAGATGGCGGACTAGGTAGACGCTACCTCGGATCCCTCTTGCAACAAAGACTGGGAAAAACAAGTGAGTTGATCACATACATAACAATCTATGAACCCTGAAAAACAAACACAGATTTAGAGATGGAAAACAAACAAATATGGGGAAGCAGCGATTGTTTTCAGAGCCTGGAGCCAGCGTCCCAGTCAGCGGATTTTCTGGAAAAACTAGTTTCCCAGTGATGGCTCGGAGACAGCAGTCCATATCAAACCACATAAAGAAGCAGACCATGACAGCTTCTACAACCCCCCAAACAAAAGAATCAAAATCTTTCCCAAATGAAGATACAATTCTGGAATTATCAGATACAGAATATAAAAAACTAATTTACAGAATGCTTCAAGACATCAGAAACGAAATAAGGCAAACTGCAGAAAAAGCCAAGGAACACACTGATAAAACAGTTGAAGAACTCAAAAAGATTATTCAAGAACATAGTGGAAAAATTAATAAGTTGCAAGAATCCATAGAGAGACAGCATGTAGAAATCCGAAATATTAACAATAAAATTACAGAATTAGACAACGCAATAGGAAGTCAGAGGAGCAGATTCAAGCAATTAGAATGCAGACTGGGACATCTGGAGGACCAGGGAATTAACACCAACATAGCTGAAAAAAAATCAGATAAAAGAATTTAAAAAACTGAAGAAACCCTAAGAATCATATGGGACTCTATCAAGAAGGATAACTTGCGTGTGATTGGAGTCCCAGAACAGGGAGGAAGGTCAGAAAACACAGAGAAAATAGTTGAAGATCTCCTGACAGAAAACTTCCCTGACATCATGAAAGACGAAAGGATATCTATCCAAGATGCTCATCGAACCCCATTTAAGATTGATCCAAAAAGAAAAACACCAAGACATATTATCATCAAACTCGCCAAAACCAAAGATAAAGAGAAAATTTTAAAAGCAGCCAGGGAGAAAAGAAAGGTTTCCTTCAAGGGAGAATCAATAAGTTCAGACTACTCAGCAGAAACCATGCAGACAAGAAGGGAATGGGATGACATATACAGAGCACTGAAGGAGAAAAACTGCCAGCCAAGGATCATATATCCAGCAAAACTCTCCCTCAAATATGAAGGCGAAATTAAGATATTTACAGATAAACACAAGCTTAGAGAATTTGCAAAAACCAAACCAAAGCTACAAGAAACACTAAAGGATATTGTTTGGTCAGAAAACCAATAACATCAGATACCAGCACAACACAAGGTCACAAAACAGAACATCCTGATATCAACTCAAATAGGGAAATCACAAAAACAAATTAAGATTAATTAAAAAAAAAAAATGTTCATAACAGGGAATCACTGAAGTCAATATGTAAAAGATCACAATAATCAAAAAGAGGGACTAAATACAGGAGGCACAGAACTGCCATATGGAGAGTGATACAAGGCGATATAGAACAATACAAGTTAGGTTTTTACTTAGAAAAATGGGGTAAATAATAAGGTAACCACAAAGAGGTATAACAACTCCATAACTCAAGATAAAAGCCAAGAAAAACGTAACGACTCAACAAACATAAAGTCAAACACTACGAAAATGAGGATCTCACAATTTACTAAGAAAAATGTCTCAGCACAAAAAAATATGTGGAAAAATGAAACTGTCAACAACACACATAAAAAGGCATCAAAACGACAACACTAAACACTTATTCATCTATAATTACGCTGAATGTAAATGGACTAAATGCACCAATAAAGAGACAGAGAGTCTCGGACTGGATAAAGAAACACGATCCGTCTATATGCTGCCTACAACAGACACACCTTAGACTTAGAGACACAAACAAACTAAAACTCAAAGGATGGAAAAAAATATATCAAGCAAACAATAAGCAAAAAAGAAGAGGAGTAGCAATATTAATTTCCGACAAAATAGACTTCAGACTTAAATCCACCACAAAGGATAAAGAAGGACACTACATAATGATAAAAGGGACAATTGATCAGGAAGACATAACCATATTAAATATTTATGCACCCAATGACAGGGCTGCAAGATACATAAATCAAATTTTAACAGAACTGAAAAGTGAGATAGACACCTCCACAATTATAGTAGGAGACTTCAACACACCACTTTCGGAGAAGGACAGGCCATCCAGTAAGAAGCTCAATAGAGACATGGAAGACCTAATTACAACAATCAACCAACGTGACCTCATTGACTTATACAGAACTCTCCACCCAACTGCTGCAAAGTATACTTTTTTTTCTAGCACACAGGGAACATTCTCTAGAATAGACCACATATTAGGTCATAAAACAAACTTTTGCAGAATCCAAAACATCGAAATATTACAAAGCATCTTCTCAGACCACAAGGCAATAAAAGTAGAAATCAATAACAGAAAAACTAGGGAAAAGAAATCAAATACTTGGAAACTGAACAATACCCTCCTGAAAAAAGATTGGGTTATAGAAGACATCAAGGAGGGAATAAGGAAATTCATAGAATGCAATGAGAATGGAAATACTTCCTATCAAAACCTCTGGGACACAGCAAAAGCAGTGCTCAGAGGCCAATTTATATCGATAAATGCACACATACAAAAAGAAGAAAGAGCCAAAATCAGAGAACTGTCCCTACAACTTGAACAAATAGAAACTGAGCAACAAAAGAATCCATCAGGCACCAGAAGAAAACAAATAATAAAAACTAGAGCTGAACTAAATGAATTAGAGAACAGAAAAACAATTGAAAGAATTAACAAAGCCAAAAGCTGGTTCTTTGAAAAAATTAACAAAATTGATAAACCATTGGCTAGACTGACTAAAGAAATACAGGAAAGGAAACAAATAACCCGAATAAGAAACGAGAAGGACCACATCACAACAGAACCAACTGAAATTAAAAGAATCGTATCAGATTATTACGAAAAATTGTACTCTAACAAATTTGCGAACCTAGAAGAAATGGATAAATTCCTGGAAAAACACTACCTACCTAAACTAACACATTCAGAAGTAGAACAACTAAATAGACCCATAACAAAAAAAGAGATTGAAACGGTAATCAAAAAACTCCCAACAAAAAAAAGCCCTGGCCCGGACGGCTTCACTGCAGAGTTCTACCAAACTTTCAGCGAAGAGTTAACACCACTACTACTAAAGGTATTTCAAAGCATAGAAAATGACGGAATACTACCCAACTCATTCTATGAAGCCACCATCTCCCTGATACCAAAACCAGGTAAAGACATTACAAAAAAAGAAAATTACAGACCTATATCCCTCATGAACATAGATGCAAAAATCCTCAACAAAATTCTAGCCAATAGGATTCAACAACATATCAAAAAAAATAATTCACCACGATTAAGTGGAATTTATACCAGGTATGCAAGGCTGGTTTAATATCAGAAAAACCATTAATGTAATCCACCACATAAATAAAAGAAAAGACAAAAACCACATGATCTTATCAATTGATGCAGAAAAGGCATTTGACAAAGTCCAACACCCATTTATGATAAAAACTCTCACCAAAATAGGAATTGAAGGAAAATTCCTCAACATAATAAAGGGCATCTATGCAAAGCCAACAGCCAACATCACTCTAAATGGAGATAACCTGAAAGCATTTCCCTTGAGAACGGGAACCAGACAAGGATGCCCTTTATCACCGCTCTTATTCAACATCGTGCTAAAAGTCCTAGCCAGGGCAATTAGGCTAGACAAAGAAATAAAAGGCATCTGGATTGGCAAGGAGGAAGTAAAATTATCTCTATTTGCAGATGACATGATCTTATACACAGAAAACCCTAAGGAATCCTCCAGAAAACTACTGAAACTAATAGAAGAGTTTGGCAGAGTCTCAGGTTATAAAATAAACATACAAAAATCACTTGGTTTCCTCTACATCAACAAAAAGAACACCGAAGAGGAAATAACCAAATCAATACCATTCACAGTAGCCCCCAAGAAGATAAAATACTTAGGAATAAATCTTACCAAGGATGTAAAAGACCTATACAAAGAAAACTACAAAGCTCTACTACAAGAAATTCAAAAGGACATACTTAAGTGGAAAAACATACCTTGCTCATGGATAGGAAGACTTAACATAGTAAAAATGTCTATTCTACCAAAAGCCATCTATACATACAATGCACTTCTGATCCAAATTCCAATGTCATTTTTTAAGGTGATAGAGAAACAAATCACCAATTTCATATGGAAGGGAAAAAGCCTCGGATAAGCAAAGCATTACTGAAAAAGAAGAAGAAAATGGGAGGCCTCACTCTACCTGATTTCAGAAGCTATTATACAGCCACAGTAGTCAAAACAGCCTGGTACTGGTACAACAACAGGCACATAGACCAATGGAACAGAATTGAGAACCCAGATATAAATCCATCCACATATGAGCAGCCGATATTTGACAAAGGCCCAGTGTCAGTTAATTGGGGAAAAGATAGTCTTTTTAACAAATGGTGCTGGCATAACTGGATATCCATTTGCAAAAAAATGAAACAGGACCCATACCTCACACCATGCACAAAAACTAACTCCAAGTAGATCAAAGACCTAAACATAAAGACTAAAACGATAAAGATCATGGAAGAAAAAATAGGGACAACCCTAGGAGCCCTAATACAAGGCATAAACAGAATACAAAACATTACCAAAAATGACGAAGAGAAACCCGATAACTGGGAGCTCCTAAAAATCAAACACCTATGCTCATCTAAAGACTTCACCAAAAGAGTAAAAAGACCACCTACAGATTGGGAAAGAATTTTCAGCTATGACATCTCCGACCAGCGCCTGATCTCTAAAATCTACATGATTCTGTCAAAACTCAACCACAAAAAGACAAACAACCCAATCAAGAAGTGGGCAAAGGATATGAACACACACTTCACTAAAGAAGATATTCAGGCAGCTAACAGATACATGAGAAAACGCTCTCGATCATTAGCCATTGGAGAAATGCAAATTAAAACTACGATGAGATTCCGTCTCACTCCAACAAGGCTGGCATTAATCCAAAAAACACAAAATAATAAATGTTGGAGAGGCTGCGGAGAGATTGGAACTCTTATACACTGCTGGTGGGAATGTAAAATGGTACAACCACTTTGGAAATCTATCTGGCGTTATCTTGAACAGTTAGAAATAGAACTACCATACAATCCAGAAATCCCACTCCTCGGAATATACCCTAGAGAAACAAGAGCCTTCACACAAACAGATATATGCACACCCATGTTTATTGCAGCTCTGTTTACAATAGCAAAAAGCTGGAAGCAACCAAGGTGTCCATCAACGGATGAATGGGTAAATAAATTGTGGTATATTCACACAATGGAATACTACGCATCGATAAAGAACAGCGACGAATCTGTGAAACATTTCATAACATGGAGGAATCTGGAAGGCATTATGCTGAGCGAAATTAGTCAGAGGCAAAAGGACAAATATTGTATAAGACCACTATTATAAGATCTTGAGAAATAGTAAAAACTGAGAAGAACACATACTTTTGTGGTTACGAGGGAGGGAGGGAGAGGGGTTTTTATTGATTAATTAGTAGATAAGAACTACTTTAGGTGAAGGGAAAGACAACACTCAATACATGGAAGGTCAGCTCAATTGGACTGGACCAAAAGCAAAGAAGTTTCCGGGATAAAATGAATGCTTCAAAGGTCAGCGGAGCAAGGGCGGGGGTTTGGGGAACATGGTTTAAGGGGACTTCTAAGTCAATTGGCGAAATAATTCTATTATGAAAACATTCTGCATCCCACTTTGAAATGTGGCGTCTGGGGTCTTAAATGCTAACAAGCGGCCATCTAAGATGCAGCAATTGGTCTCAACCCACCTGGAGCAAAGGAGAATGAAGAACACCAAGGTCACACGACAACTAAGAGCCCAAGAGACAGAAAGGGCCACATGAACCAGAGACCTACATCATCCTGAAACCAGAAGAACTAGTTGGTGCCCGGCCACAATCGATGACTGCCCTGACAGGGAGCACAACAGAAAACCCCTGAGGGAGCAGGAGATCAGTGGGATGCAGACCCCAAATTCTCATAAAAAGACCATACTTAATGGTCTGACTGAGACTTGAGGAATCCCGGCGGCCATGGTCCCCAAACCTTCTGTTGGCCCAGGACAGGAACCATCCCCGAAGACAACTCATCAGACATGAAAGGGACTGGACAGTGGGTGGGAGAGAGATGCTGATGAAGAGTGAGCTAATTATATCAGGTGGACACTTGAGACTGTGTTGGCATCTCCTGTCTGGAGGGGGGATGGGAGGATAGAGAGAGTTGGAAGCTGGCAAAATTGTCATGAAAGGAGAGACTGGAAGGGCTGACTCATTAGGGGGAGAGCAAGTGGGAGTAAGGAGTAAGATGTATATTAACTTATATGTGACAGACTGACTTGATTTGTAAACGTTCACTTGAAGATCAATAAAAGCTAATAAAAAAAAAAAAAAGAACAAGGGAGAATGAAGAAAACAAAAGACACAAGAGAAAGATTTGTGCAAATGACTAATGGACCACAGGTACTACTACATCCTCCACCAGACTGAGTCCAGCACAACTAGATGGTTTCCAGGTACTACCACCAACTACTGTGACAGGGATCACAATAGCGGGTCCCAGACAGAGCTGGAGAAAAATGTAGAACAAAATTCTAACTCACAAAGAAGAAACCAGGCTTACTGGCCTGACAGTGACCGGGAAAACCGAGAGTATGGCTCCCAGACATATTTTTAGCTCAATAATGAAGTCACTCTTCAGGTTCACCCTTTAGAGAAAATGATACTAAATGGGCATACCAGCCCAGAGGCAAGGAAGAGAAGGCAGGAGGGGACAGGAAAGCCAGTAACAGGGAACCCAAGGTCTAGAAGTGGAGAGTGTTGACAAGTCGTGGGCTTGGAAACCACTGTCAGAAAACAATATGTATACTACTTGTTCAATGAGAAGCTAGCTTGTTCTGTAAACTTTCATCTAAAGTACAATACAAAAAAAAGAAAGAAAGAAACAGTGGCCTTTTTACGGTGGGTGTAGAGCACCCCTAGGAGAGGAGAAGGAAAACTAACAAAATGTCACAATCAAGTTTGGAAGAGAAAAGTTTTAAAAAGCTAAGGAAAAGACTGGAAGAGAGGACAGAAAGGTGACCTGCAGATTCTGGGCATCCCCAGTAGGTGAGGTCAGATGAAGTCCCCTTAGCAGTAACAAGGACTCCCATGTGCCCGAGCCCCTCCAGCTAAGGAAGGTAGTCCCTCTACCCCTCCCCAGGCCTTCCTGTGTCTCTGGGTCCTGTGGGCTCAGAGGCACATCTTTCGTGTTTTGTCCCATCCTCTGTGTCCAGCTAAGAGCACTGTCTCGGCTGCCCCCCAAGTCTCCACTTCTCAGGATGCCAGGGCAGTGAGAGGACTCTGTGCCAGGCCACACCCAAGGCCCACTCCACAGCTCTGGGATACATGTCACAAGCTGGGCCCACATGTCCCTTTGACATCAGGTCTCTGGTCATCTAATCAACGTTCCCCATCTGACATCAGCAATGATATCCCTCGTTCCACCTCCAGACAGGAGCAGAAATCCACTGGGGCTCCTATGCCCACAGAGGAGACACTGGTTGTGATATTCCAAATGGGACCTGGAGCCTAAGAACAGGAGGAGCAGCAGGCCCAGGAGGCGATAAATTAGGAACTGGGAATGGTCAGGACCCAAGGCAGCTTCTCTCCTGTCACTCCTCAGCTCTCCTCCCTGGCTCTCTCTTCCCCTTCTCCTCTCCCTCCTACCCTCTCATGGCCTTTCCTGCTCAGTCCCTCTCTCTCTCTCTGCGTGTGTGTGTGTGTGTGTGTGTGTGTGTGTGTGAGAGAGAGAGAGAGAAAGAGAGAATGTCTCCCTCTAGGGGTGTTTTTCTCTGTGTGTGTGCACACGCATGTGTGTGTCTAGCTGTCTCTTCGCCTCTAAGGGTAGCTCTCTCTCTCTCTGTAAATGCCTGTCTCTCTTCTTTCTCTCTCTCTCCTCCTCCTTTTTCGCTCCCTCCCTTAGTCTCTCTTTATCTCTCTCTTCCCCTGCGGCAGGAAATGAAGAATGAGGGGAGGCCAGCTCCAAACACTGGGAAAATCCCAGGATGAGAGCTCGTGGCAGAGACATATCTCCATGGCACCCTTAAGCAGAAAGAGAAACGCCCAGCTCTGCAAACTCAGTTTCAGTTTCCAAACGTCAAGGGAGCAAGGCGGAGCTGCAGAAGGCCTGGCTACTGAGCTTAACGTGCCCAGGGAGGGAGTAGCAGTGGCTGCTGGGGGAAATCCTGGACCTCTCTGCACTCCAAGAGAGGAGGATAAAGCCTTCTCTATTCCCACACTTTTTTTTTCCTGTCTCTTCGACCTTTTGCCTGCGAGAGAAAGGCTAGAGCGTGTCTCTTTATTTTAAAGGGCTGGGCAGAGCAGAGAGGATTGATTCCAAGGCACAGCCTGATTCTGCCAAGATGGAGCACCTCCAGAACCTGTATGAGACTCCTGCAGACCGGCTAGATGCCTTCGTGAGCCACAGCCTTCAGCCCCAGGGGGACTGGAAGGAGGAAGTGCAGGATGCCTGGCAGAGAATCGAACGGTTTCTGCGGGATCAGTGCTTCCGTGATGAGTTGGTTCTGGACCAAGAAGTCAGGGTGCTGAAGGTGGTGAAGGTGAGTACTGGGGGAATCTGGGCATCCGAATCGCAGCTCTGCCCCTTTGGGGCGGGGTGACCTTGGAAGGTGGGGTCACATCATCTCTCTGAGCCTTGACCTTCTCCTCAACTCGAAATTGTTATGAGTAATAAATGGACTAAAGGATGAAAACGCGATTTTAAGCAGTAAGTTGTTCTACAAATGTGAAGAATGGTGACGATGGCTCTCTCTGAGAGCCAAGGTGGACTAGGGATAGCAGACCTCTGCAAGATTTGTGCTTCTTGTTTTTTGTTTAAGAAACCCTCCTTTACCCTCACAGTCATGAGAATAATCTCCTGTATAGTTGTTCTATAATGACACGTGCTGGGTATGTTAGAAACTACCTAGCTATTATGTAATACCAGAGGGTACTTTATAGATTACATGGATGTATAGGGCCTGACCGTGGGATTCAACACCCTTTATAGCGTGGCCTCTCTTGGGAAAGTGGTCATTGTAATTCAACTTTTAACATATCTCTCTAAATCAAAAGTGTCTTGACCACAAGGTTAGATTTTGGGGAATGAAAAACATCTAACAGTAACGGAAATAAGTAATGGCTGTAAGTAGGAGGAGCAGTAACAAACAGCAGGCCAGGATAAGACTGAAAAGGAAGGACACACGGCCGTAAAGAGTCTCAAGAGGAAAAAACAAAGATTTGGCAGTTGTTTTCAGCAAACCATGAGCTTTAACAGAAATCCAGCTATTCAAGTTTCCGTAGTTGTCTAGAAAGATACAACTTTGCACATCTGGGCTCTGACTCTTCCATACATCTAAGCATACAAAGGGTTTTCCTATATGGCCCCAACAATTTTTCTCACTGTGCTAGGGCTACGTCAGCATCTTTACCTTCTGGATCTAAAACCAGAAAATGAAATTCTGATCAGAACTACCAGTTGTTGTTGTCGCTGTTAGGTGCCATTGAGTCAGTTCCAACTCGTAGCTACCCTATGTGCAATAGAATGAAACGCTGCCGGGTCCTGAGCCATCCTTTACAATCACTGTAATGCTTGAGCCCATTGTTGCAGCCACTGTGTCAATTCATCTCGTTGAGGGTCTTCCTCTTTTTCACTGACCCTCTACTTTACCAAGCATGATTTCCTTCTCCAGGGGCTGGTCTCTCCTGGTAATAGGCCCAAAGTATATGAGACAAAGTCTTGCCATTCTTGCTTCTAAGGAGCATTCTGGCTATACTTTTTCCAAAACAGATTTGTTCATTCTTCTGGCGGTCCATGGTATAATCAGTATTCTTCGCCAACACCACAATTCAAGTATGTCAATTCTTCTTCGGTCTTCCTTATTCGTTGTCCAGCTTCTAAATGCATATGAGGCAACCGAAAATACCATGGCTTGGGTCAGGCTCACCTTAGCCTTTAAGGTGACATCTTTGCTTTTTTAACAGTTTAAAGAGGTCTTTTGCAGTAGATTTGCCCAATGCAATGCGTCTTTTGATTCCTTGACTGCTGTTTCCGGTGTTGAGTGTGGATCCATGTAAAATGAAATCCCTTAAGCTTCAGTCATTTGTCCATTTATCAGGATGCTGCTTAGTGGTCCAGTTGTGAGGACTTTTGTTTGCTTTTTGTTGAGGTGTAATCCATACTGAAGGCTGTGGTATTTGATCTTCATCAGTAAGTGCTTCAAGTCCTCTTCACTTTCAGCAAGCTAGGTTGTGTTATCTGCATATTGCAGGTTGTTAATGAGTCTTCCTCCAATCCCGATGCTCTGTTTTCTTCATATAGTCCAGCTTCTTGGTTCATTCGCTCAGCATACAGATTGAATAGGTATGGTAGAAGGATACAACCCTGACACACACCTTTCCTGACTTTAAACCACACAGCATCCCCTTGTTCTGTTCTAAGGACTGCCTCTTGATTTATATATAGGTTCCTCATGAGCACAATTAAGTATTCTGGAATTCCCGTTCTTTGCAATGTTATTCATAATTTGTTACGATCCACACAGTCAAATGCCTTTGCATAGTCAATAAAACACACGTAAACATCTTTCTGGTATTCTCTGTTTTCAGCCAAGATCCATCTGACATCAGCAATGATATCCCTTGTTCCATGTCCTCTTCTAAATCCAACTTGGATTTCTGGAAGTTCCCTGTTGATCTACTGCTGCAGCCACTTTTGAATGGCCTTCAGCAAAATTTTACTTGCCTGTGATAACAATGATACTGTTTGATAACTTTTAATTTTGGTTGAATCATCTTTTGGGGGAATAGGCATAAATATGGATCTCTTCCAGTTGGTTGGCCAGGTAGCTGTCTTCCAAATTTCTTGGTGTAGATGAGTGAGTACTTCCAGTGCTCCATTTGTTGAAACATCTCAATTGGTATTTCATCAATTCCGTCAAAGCCTGGAACTACAAATAGGATTGCACATTTTCTTAAGGTTGGATTTGAAAGTGTTCAAATACTTTAATATACATTCTAGATAAAGCTCTCTCATTGAGTCAAATGTGCTGTATTTCAGCTGAAGACCTACTATGTATGCTACTACAATTGGCAATATCTTGAAGTTCCCGATCTCACTGTAGAAGGTATATGCGTCAAGTATTTGTAAAGGAAAAAAATTATTTTACTTTTCATCTTGCTCTCTCAATAGTCTTTATTTCCAGAAGTTGAAACTCCCCTGGATTAACTATCTCCAGTTATTTTGAGCCGAATGGAAAGTGCTGAGAACAGAGTGTTATTTGGACAAACATTGGCCAGTAAGCAATTGGAATGAGGAAACATTTGCTTTAAGATTCGGTTTCTCTATCAGGAGAGAAAGGTCCATTGCACGTCTTGCACTTACTTTAACATCTGTTTTCTTTGCTTTTCTCGACCTCGGAGCCCTGGTGACACAGTGGTTAAGAGCTCGACTGCTAATCAAATGGTCGGCAGTTTGAATCCACGAGCCGCTCCTTGGAAACTCTGTGGGGCAGTTCTACACTGTCCTATAAGGTCACTATGAGTCCAAGTCAACTCAACGGCAATAGGTTTGTTTCTCAACCTTGATAAGCACTGGATTTTCTTAGTTACATCTAATCTTCATGGTTTTAGCCATCCAAATTGGGGTGAGAATGCCACATTTTTCTAGAGTCAAATGTGCTGATTCCTTTTGATTTTCCACTGTGAGTGGCCTGGAGAGTCTTCTGAGACTGGTAGTAACTTTTACAAGGACATTTCTTGCTGGTCTTAATCATGCCACCATCTGACACCCACATTCTTCCTTATTCTCTTTCCTCTCGACATGAAATCCAATGCCTAAACTAAGGTTACCTAGGAATCAGTGGGAGCACTGGTGGCACAATGGTTAAAAGCTATGGCTGCTAACCAAAAAGTCAGCAGTTTGAATCCACCAGATGCTCCTTGGAAACCTTATGGGGCAGTTCTACTCTGTCCTACAGTGCTGCTATGAGTTGTAACTGACTCCGTGGCACCTAACAACAACAAGAATCAGTAGCAGATCTGAAGTCAAAATTACTTCATGGTTTTTTTTTTTTTTTTTTTTTTTTGTGTCCTTCAGAAAGTTTATCAGGTAACTCCTCTGTTAACAGACTATTCAAATGCATATTTTATATACCTTAGCAGTATTTTTAAGCCTTTATACTCTGTTTTTTAACTGTGCATTAAGTGAAAGTTTACAGAGCGATTTAGTTTCCCGTTCGATGGTTTGTACATAAAGTGTCCCATGACATTGATTTCGTTTCCCACGATGTGTCAGCACTCTTCCCACTTCTGTCCCAGGTTCCTATTTCCTTTTGTCCTGATTTTCCACCCCTCCCTGCCTTCTCATCTTTGCTTTTGGGCAAATGCTGCCCTTTTGATCTCCTATAATTGATTGTTCTAAGGAGCACGTTCCTCTCAGATGTTATTGTTTATTTTAGGAGCCTCCCTATGGTTTGGCTGAAAGGTAGTCTCAGAAAATGGCTTCAGTCCCAGTTCAGAAGGATGTCTTAGACCATAATCCTGGGGGGTCATGATTTTTTCGTTATACATCTGTTGTTCTTAGTTGCTATCGAGTGGATTCCAGCTCATGGTGACCCATGTGTGTCAGGGTTTAATCAAAAAAATATAGAAAAATAGTGAAAATTACGAAATGAATGACCATACAATTCATAGATAACACTACTAACAGTTTAGTGTACTATGATCACATTGGAGCTCTGGTGGCACAGTGGTTAAGAGCTCGGCTACTAATCAAAAGATCAGCAGTTCAAATCCACCAACCGCTCCTTGGAAACCCTATGGGGCAGTTCTACTGTGTCCTATAGGGTCGCTATGAGTCGAAATCAACTCAACAACGGGCTTGGTTTTTTTTTTTATGATCACATTTTAAGTGTTTTTAAATAACTAGAAAACATTTTATTTTACATGTATTTATAAATACATTTATTTTAAAAGTGATTGTAAACTTCTGATGCAAGCTGAGATAGAGTAAGCCGCATACAAACTATCTCACAGATTACAACTAAAACTCCAGACAGAGGACAAAAAGCAAGAACCTGAGGGCTCTGAAAAGTAAGTAATAGCAGGTAGTTGGAGAATGAAGTTGAAACCGTAACAAGGGTAATTATGATGGAATAAACTGTTAATACACAAAATAACATGGGTAGATATTATGGGCATTATACTGAGTGGGGAAAAAATTCAATTTCAAAAGGTCACAAAGTATGATTCCATTTATATAACATTCTCTAAATGACAAAATTATTGAGCTATAAACCAGATGGGTGGCTTCCAGGGCTTAGGCATGGTGGCAGGGAGGGAGGGGAGTGTGACTATAAAACAGTAGCATGAGGGAGATCTCAGTGGTGCTAGGATAGCTCTGTATCTTGATTGCAGTGGTAGTTACAGGAAGCTACACATGTGACAAAATGTCATACAACTATACACACACATGGTATCAATGCCAATTTCCTGGTTTTGATATTCTACTATATTTATTTAAAATCTAACCATTGAGGGGAACTGGTTGATGGGTATACCAGCCCTCTTGGTACTCTTTTTACAATGTCCTGTGAATATAGGATTATTTTAAGATAATTTTTAATTATACACACACACACATATACACACACACATAAGATACATACAAAGCATATACAGAAAAATGTGTTTAGGCCAGAGCTGTTCAACAGAACTTTCTACAATGATGGAAACATTCTATATCTATGCTGTCCAATATAGTAGCCACTAGCCACGTGTGGCTATTGAGCCCTTGAAATGAGCAAGTGTGACTGGGGAGCCAAATATTTTATGTCGTTTAATTTTAATAATTTAAATAGATACATGTGGCATTTGGCTACCATGCTGGATAGGTGTAGAACATCTACAGAGTGATATATAAGAAGGTGGTAACTGTGGCTGCCTCTGGAAGTGGGGTTTAGAGCCTGGGGTAGAATGAGGTTTTACATTTTATTTATATTCTTTGAATTGTTTAGCAAGTATTTATTGTCTCTAAAATAAAAATTAAAAAAATTAATTTTTTTTTTATCGATAAAAAGACATAGTAATACCCACAGCAAAAACCACTGTATATGATGGAAACCAAGGGCCCCTTTTGGAACCTGTGTAAATGGCCCAATTTTGATGTTTCTGACTCACCTCCAAACTCAGGCACCAGGGCTCAGTGGAGGTGAAGCTGAATATTGTTGTCCCCCACAGGGTGGCTCCTCAGGGAAGGGGACGACGTTGAACTACAGCTCCGACGTGGACATGGTCCTGTTCTTGAGCTGCTTCTCCAGCTTTCAAAACCTGGCCCAGCTCCGAAAAGACATCATCCACTTCATCCAGGAGAAATTGGATCACCGTAGTAGGAGTCTGGCCTACAATATATCACTGGTCCAGCCCAGAGAGAGGGCCAGGGCTCCTCGTTCCCTGTCCTTCCGGGTCCAGTCCAGGAAAAGCAGCGAAGCCATTTGGGTGGATGTGCTCCCAGCTTTCAATGCTCTGGGTAAAGACACAATGGTTTGAGTCCAGAGAAACCAGTCAAGGCCCCTTCACCAACCTGATCTTGGGGGTGGTTTGGCAAAGTAGAAACCAATGAGGAAAGATTGGAGTTTGCTGTTTTGGGGGAGGAAATGATTGGAGCTATACTTGAGGATTAAATCCTCCTGTAAATGCATGTGTAGCCATGTTCAACTGTTTCATGCGGAAAGGTGCTTTCTCCCAAATATTGGAGTCCCACTCAACCCAAGGATTAGATTCCTCTCTGACCCCATAAGAAGCGATGGGTTGAGGAAGCACTTCAAGGTCTTTGGAGACAGACAGAACTAGGTTGGAATAACCTTTTAAAACAGGGCTCTTAGTGTTTTCAAATTTTGACTCCAAGACTTATCAGTTGTGTGACTTTGGGCAAGCTATTTAACTCCTCCAAGACTTAGTCACTAACGTGTTAGATGAGATAATAATGTCAGGTTGAGCCTTAGGATATTTGACCATGTTGGACCTATAAAACTGCTAATTTCCTATGGTTCCACTTAATTTTATCGACTTCATGGAGCTGTTCTGAGGATTCCATGAGCTTAGCCCAGTGCTTCACACATGGTAAGTCTTTGGTCAATGCGAGTTATTTAAAATCTATGTGACTGTTGGGTGTGCTACCAAAACGTCTAGGTTCCTGGGTGGTGCAAGCAGATCCGCTTAACTATTAACCTAAAGGCTGGCAGTTTAAACCCACCTGGCAAAGCCATGGAAGAAAGAAAGCCTGGCGATCTGCTTCCGTAGATTACAGCCAAGAAAACCCTATGGAGCAGTTCTACTCTGTTACACACGGGTCACTACGGGTCAGAATCAACTCAACAGCCACAGATTTGGTTTTCTGTTTGTTTGTTTTTGCTTACCAAACTATCTAGGCCTCCATTTATTTAGTCGTAAAATAGAAAGAATAATATTGCTGTAGGGAGGACTGCATGAAATAATTCATGCACATTCCACGTGCAGTGCTTCTTTTCCTGTCTTCTTCATCTCAAAGGATAGATTTTCCTAACCAGCTACTTTTCTCTTCTCAGGATCCTTTTGCCCAGACACTAAACCATCACCGGAAGTCTATGAAGACTTAATAACCAGTGCCGGCCAACCTGGGGAGTTCTCATCAAGCTTCACAGAGCTACAGAAGCACTTTGTAAAAAGCTGCCCTACTAAGCTGAAGAGTCTCCTGCGCCTGGTGAAGCACTGGTACCTGCAGGTGAGGGAGGGGGGCCAGGCTGCGAGGTGCAGAGATGGGGTGGCAGTGCATCACAGCATATTTTCACAAAGAAAAAAAATAGAAACAACTCAACAGTCCAACCATAGGGGGCAGGTTAAATAGTGTGGAGATAGTATAATTTGAAGCTATTTATACACAGAGCACTGGGCAATGTGAAGGACAGCTATTATTTGTCTCAGTTTGCTACTGCTGCCATAACAGAAGTACCATAAGTGGTTGGCTTTAAAGAGAATAAATTTCTTTTCTGACTCTTCTGGAGGTAACAGGGTCTTGATCATGTCGATTCTTTCTATGAACTTCTAGTGTTTGGTGACTGCCATTAATCTTTGGTATTCCTTGGTGTTCCTTTGCTTGTAGACGGGTCCTCACATGGCATCTGTCTTCGCCCTGTGAGTGTCTCTGTGTCTATTCTTTTTTGATAACTCAGAAGGAATTAGGTTTAGGACCCACCCTAACATGTTACTATCGAGTTGATTCCAACCCATAGTGACCCTATAGGACAGAGAAGAACTGCCCCATAAAGTTTCCAAGGAACAACTAGTAGATTTGAACTGCCAACCTTTTGGTTAGCAGCGAAGCTCTTAACCGCTGCACTACCAGGGCTCCATTAACAAACAGGGTCATATTTAAGGATATAGGTGTTAGGATTTTAATACATATTTGGGGGGGGAGTACAATTCAATCCATAACATTACTGTCATTGTTTGCCATTATATTCTGTTATCTTCTGAGGAGCAGTGCCCATGTAAAATTTCATGAGTGTACATGATGGAAAATAAAGTTGATGAAGTATTACTAAGGCCTGGAAACAGTAAACTAGAAATTACCAGGCAGCAATCTCTCTCTCTCTCTCTCTCTCTCTCTCTCTCTCTCTCTGTGTCAGTGTCTCTCTCCTGCTCTCTCTTTTTTTTAATTTTTAGTGTGCTTTATGTGAAAGTTTACAAATTCAGTCAGTCCCTCATAGAAAAATTTATATACACAGTAGTATATATTCCTAATTGCTCTCCCCCTAATGAGACAGCATACTCCTTCCCCCCACTCTCTCTTTTTATGTCCATTTTGCCAGCTTCTGACCCTCTCTGCCCTCTCATCTCCCCTCCAGACAGGAGCTGCCCACATGTGTCTACTTGATCCAAGAAGCTCATTCTTCACCAGTATCATTTTCTATCCCATTGTCCAGTCCAATCCCTGTCTGCAGAGTTGGCTTTGGGAATGGTTCCTGTACTGGGCTAACAGAAGGTCTGGGGACCGTGACCACCAGGATCCTTCTAGTCTTAGTCAAACCATTAAGTCTAGGGTTTTTTTACGAGAATTTGGTGTCTGCCTCCCACTGCTCTCCTGCTCCCTCAGGGGTTCTCTGTTGTGTTCCCTGTCAGGGCAGTCATTGGTTGTAGCCAGGCACCATCTAGTTCTTCTGGTCTCAGGCTGATGTAGTCTCTGGTTTACATGGCCCTTTCTGTCTCTTGGGCTCATAATTACCTTGTGTCTCTGGTGTTCTTCATTCTCCTTTGCTCCAGGTGGATTGTCTCTTGCTCTTTTTCTTCCAACAGCACTTGAAGCCTAAATATCGAAAAGTACAATTGCCTTCAAAATATGCACTGGAGCTACTGACCATCTACGCCTGGGAAATGGGTACAGATGAAAGTGAGAACTTCGACATGGATGAAGGGTTTGTGGCTGTGATGAAACTCCTCAGAGATCATGAAGACATCTGTATATACTGGACCAAGTACTATGATTTCCAAAATGAGATTGTCAGAAACTATCTCAAACAAAAGTTGAAGGAATGCAGGTGAGTGTGTTGATCGTGTTAACTTCAACTACAAGGGGTAGAAAATCCAACTCAGACAGTTTTAAAAATAAAAGGAATTTATTGGCCTTGTAACCAAAAATTCCAAAGATAACTGAAGCTTCAGATATGTTGTGATCTAGGTGGTCACTACGTCACCAGAGTCCCAAGATGGAATCACTCAGCTCAGCCATTCCTAGGCTTTCAGCTTTGACTTCAGGGTAATTCCTTCAAGGCTGTGTGAGGTCCAGGCTTCCCATCTGGATATGGATCTTCCAATGTACCTTTGCCCCAGCATTACAAGCAAAAGTTCTGAGATAAGCCTTGATTGGGCCTGCACTGGTTACATCCCTAATCTTGAACCAAGAGTTTCACCATGCAGGGAGCCCACCTACACAAGGCAGGCATCCAACACCTCTGAGCTGCAAAGGCCAGAACCATAAATGTAGCCCAGACCTACCGCTTCTCTCTCCCAGACCCATCATCCTGGACCCAGCTGACCCGACCAACAATCTAGGAAAGGGGAAGAGATGGGACTTAGTGGCCAAAGAAGCTGTTCACTGCCTACGGCAGCCCTGCTGTGACATTGAAGACCCCGGCCAGGGCTGGCACATACAGGTATGAGCCCACTCCACAGTCATGACTCAACGCTCTCTTCATTTCAACTCCCCATGAATCTCCCACAACTCCTACCACAGCACCCTCAAGTCCTCCCCACAGGCAACACCTGCCCTAGAGATCTGCATTTCCTCCTCTTATCCTGAAAACGCCTGGGCCTCACCTCTTTCCCCTGGAAAATGGGCAGAACATCCCTGCCCTGCTCAGTAGCCAATTGAGAGATGTAGCCAAATAATTTACTCACAAACATACATCCTGTGAGAGAACTCTTCCCCTATTTTGGATTGTCAGAACCTTAACATCTTACAATTAAAACAGGAGATTTAATAGATACATCCAAAAAAAATGATGCAGGAATAGCACTGCGTTCCCTTGAAGACAACTCCAGCTGTGCTGTCTCCTTATGGATGGATCACAGCCATCCTAAGTCTGAATGTTACATAGGAATCCAGGTTCGTAGACGAGGACTCTGCTTATGAGCTCACTCAGAGACCTAATTTCCCCAACCTGCTACTCCCACAGTGAGCTATTCACCAGGAACCGCATTTCAAATCCTGCAGGGAAAGTCTGAGCCTGGCTGCAAAGGCAACCCTGAAGAACCTGAAGCAAGTCAGATGCCCAAAGCAGCAGAGGGGCCTACCACCTAGCCATGACCCATTAGCCGTGAATGTCCAAGAGGCCTCTGGGTAGTAAGATTCACAGAACAGGCCAATACTTCCAACTTCACCAGAGTGCCCTCCACATAAACTTCATTGTTGTTATTATTATTATCATTATTACTATTTGTCTTAGTCATGTAGTGCTGTTGTAACAGAAATGCCACACATGGATGGCTTTAACAAAGAGAAGTTTATTCTCTCACAGTCCAGTAGGCTACAAGTCTGAATTCAGGGCACCAGCTCTAGGGGAAGTCCTTCTCTCTCCATCAGCTCTGGAGGAAGGTCCTTGCCATCAGTGTTCACTTAGTCTGGGAGCATCTCAGTACAGGAACCTCAGGTCCAAAGGACACGCTCTGCTCCTGGCGCTGCTCTCTTGGTGGTATGAGGTTCCCATGTCTCTCTGCTCACTTCTCTTTTTTATATCTCAAAAGAGATTGGCTTAAGACACTACCTAATCTTGTAGATCTCATCAGTATAATTGCCGATATTTCATCTCATTAACAGCATGGTGACAGGATTTACAACACACAGAGAAATCACATCCGAAGATAAAATGGTAGACAATCATACAAGGGAATCATGACCTAGCCAAGTTGACAGATATTTTGGAGGGACACAATTCAATCCATGACACTATTATTTTGCAGTTTGTGAAAAGATAACACATGTTCATAGTATTAAAAATATCAACTGTTAAAAGACACATAATTAACAGCAAGCCTTCCTTTCATCTTAACCCCCAGACTCAGTTCTACAACCTCCCAGACCTCACAGATCAGTTTCTTTCATCTCCTTTCGTGGATATGCCATCCATACACAACCTCTTGCCTGTGTCTGTCTGATTATGCATCCTGCTTTTTGCACATTTTTACTTTTTTTACTTAAATCATTAAGCTATTGATAACTAATATAAATTATCTTTGAGACAATTCCATATCCAGACACATAGACCTAATAGATGTAATCGTAAAATATAAAGTTCAAACCAGAATACTATTGAGAGTGAAAGGGGGTGATAGTAAAAGCCAGGACAATAGACATGGATCAGGACTGCCCCAGACAAATGGGAACATATAGTTATCCTCAACTAATTGATCTTTTTAACAGCTATATCATAATCCACTGCATAAAAGTACCTTGATTTATATAACCAGCACCCTACTGATGGATTTTTAGGATGCTGTCAGACTTTGGCTACTACAGTGGATATTCTTGAATACATTATATGTCTTTGCACACTGCAACCGGTGTCTCACATAGGTGAAATCATTTATTCTCACAATAGCTGGGTGGTGCTATGAGTACTAATATTATCCCCATGGGACAAGGAGGACTCTGAATGAGGAGTGGTCATTTGGAGAACTGTTGCCAGTTGTTACTGTGATGGGGTGAATTGGAGGACAGACGATGACCCAATGGTCTTATAAACCTCAGACAACAAATGTCCCGCTTTGCCTGGGACGTTACCAGTTTATGCCTGTTGTCTCACATAATTATTGATAGGACTTGCTTTTACTTTTAAAAACGTCTTGGTAGGGCAGTAAATTACAAGGTCTCTTTGGAGATAACAGACAGCTATGACCACCCAGGGACGCTCACCTGCCTCTGCCTCCCTTTCAGCCAGCAAGAGACGTTCAGGTGACAGTGAAAAAGAGTGGGGAAGAGGCCCAGACACTCTCTGTGAACCCTTACAGCCCCATTTGGAAGATGAAAAAAGAGATTAAGAACATGTTTTTCCTCAACGGGCACCAGCGCCTTTCCTTCCAGGAGCCTGGTGGGAAGCGGCAACCACTTAGCAGCCAGAAGACCCTAGCTGATTATGGCATCTTCTCTAAGGTGGGCATCCGGGTTCTGGAAACCTTCCCGCCTGAGATCCAGATCTTTGTGAAGGAACCTAGTGGCCAAAACAGGCCTTATGCCGTCCACCCTGATGGCCTCATCTGGCACTTGAAAACAAATATTGAAGCAGCTGGAGGGCCTTGCCTGGAGGATCAGATATTAAAGTTCCAAGGTCGGAACCTGCGGAATCATCTCAGCCTCAGAGACTTGCAGATCAAGGACTGTGACACCATCACCCTAATTAGGAGAGGCTGACAAGTGCCTGCAAGTCCCCAGGGGTGGCCGTGACAGGGTTGCCTATGATCTAGACTCCTAATGATCCTATCTCCCCATCCCACCCCTTCTACCCTGACCACTGTGATCTTTTGAAGCATAAATATGAATGTACCCCTCCCCTGTTTAAAATCCTCCAATGGCTCCCCATTACCTACAGAATAAAGTTCAAGTCCCTTTACTTGGCATTCAGAGTCCTTGACAATCTAGCCCTTGCTTATATCTCTACAGCCCCTCACACTCTCAAAACACATCCTATGCTCCAGGCATACCAAAATACTTGCAATTCCCCGAACACAGAATGCTGATTCACAGCTCCACGACTTTGAGTCAACTCTGTTTTACTCCCATGAGTTCATTTCTCAACACTCAAACCTCTAAGTCAGAGGTTATCTAATCCCCTCAATACTATTGTTCACATCAAATAACTTTATCCCTTTGGCCACAGCTGATAGGACCAGGGATGGCCACCCGACTCAGGATAGAATTGACTCATTAGGCTATAAACCAATCATGTTTTCAGTCCTGGAGATGGGGAAGTATTGTTTCTGGAGCATTTACTGTGTTTCAGGAATAGTACAGAGTCATTGGCAAGCAATTTATTCTCACAACAAGCTTAAATTGATACCATAGCCCCCATTTCACAGATGAGGAAATGGAAGCTCAGACAGGTAAAGGGTCTTGGTCAAGGTCACACAGCTAATAATTAGCACAGCTGAGACTCAAGATAGTGTACATCTGACCAGAGCCAGTGGTCTTAACCAATAGGTGATGCTGCCTCCCTTAATGGCCCACAGCTCCCCCTTGCTTACTCTAGTAGCCTAAACCCCAATACTCAACTCTATACTCAACAGCATGCAATGCCCCAAATGTATCATACTGTTTCTTGCCTCTGAGCCCTTGCACGTGTTGTTCCTTCTGCTTATCATGCCTTTCCTAGATCTACCTCTTCCTAGCAGTGGGTCCTTGGACCAGTCACTCAGTTTCATTGACCTCAACTTCCTCATGTAAAAGAGGGGAAACACATTGATTGTAATGCTTACCTCACAAGGTCACTGTGAAGATGTGATAATGGTTGTGAAGGCATTTTATAAACTGTAAAATCCTGCACTGACTTGAGCTAAAATGGTACAAAACGATGATGCCTGGGGGCTAATACAGGAAGGGGACTTAAAAGATAGAAATAGCTGCTGGGTTTAACCGGTAGATGCGGTTTTGTTCTAGTTTCTAGTGAGAGAGATAGGCTCCAGAAAAGCACAGATGAACAATATAGAGCGAAATTACGATCATGGATATGAAAGAAACAAATTGAGAAGGGGAGAGTTGAAGGGACTTGGATCATCTGAACCCTGGAGAAAGGAAAGAGTTTGACATGTACGAGAACTGACAGAATGGATTTCAGAAAGGGGGCAAGAGCAGAGACCCACTTTAGAAAGCTGTTGTAGTCATCCAAGTAAGGAGATGATGATGGTTTGGGCTAGGGGTAGGAGTGGGGGTGGAAGAATTGGATGGAGTCAAGGCCCACCAGGATAGCGGGTGAATAGAATGTGCGATGTGAGACTTAAGATCGGATGTAGCTTTATTCCATGGTGTCCCAGACATTACAAGAAGAAAACTCCTGAGATCCGCGAGCCCAACTAAGCTCTGTTTTGCCAGAATGAAAGGAGATAAATTATGATGATGATCAGGTAAGGGATAGTTTGCCTACCTTTAAACAAGGTTCACAGCTCTTGGATTTCTGGGGGCTTCTGGGAAACAGGCTAATATAAGGTAACATGAGCTCAGCATCACTGGGGAATACCAGGAGGAAACCAATGAATTTGATCTAACTCCAACAAGAGATTCAGAGAACGAAAACTTAGGGTTTCAAGGGAGAAAGAACCTTGAACTACTGACCCTTCCATTTCTTCTCCACCCTGGATTCACTTCTTTTTCTATCCAACCTAGAACCCAAGGTCAAGCCTGCCAGTTCCTCTCTGTTCAATGCCTTCAACTTTCCTGACCATTGTCCTTACAGTCCATTCAATCTTGCATCATCAGGGATCTTTTGGGTTGCAAGTAAAAGAGACCCAATTAAATTAGTTTAAGCAAAAATAAGTAGAATGTAATGGCCCATAGCCCATCTGTCAGTGTGTCATACATACTGCAGTGGCTTAAGTGTCATTGTGGTGCTGGAAACTATCCCACCAGTATTGCAAAAAGCAGGGTCACCTATGCTGGACAGTTTCCAGCAATTAAGAAAAAAGACTAGGAAGAAAGTCCTGGGGATCTATTTCCAAAAATCAGCCAATAAAACCCTATGGACCACAACAGAATATTGTCCAATATAGTGCTGGAAGATGAGCCTCCTAGGTTGGAAGAAACTACACAAAAGTGGCAACAAGTGACTCAAACATACCCATAATCCTGAAAATGATGCAGGACCAGGAAACAATTTGTTCTGTTATAAATAAGGTCGTCATGAGTTGGAGCCAACAGCAATGACAACGACTCATAAGAGTCCAGGAGTTTCCAGCTTTAGGCACAGCTGCATCAAAGAACTCTAACGATGCCAGAGAGTGTGTCAGCTACCTTACACTGCATGACAAACCAACTGAAAACACCCATTTATTTGTTCATGCCTCTGTGGGTTGGCTGAGCAGTTTTTCTGGTCTGAACTGGCTCACCTGAAGCTGAAGGACTTTAGCAACCTAACTCACATGTCTGGCAATTGGCCGGATATCAGCTGGAAAAACAGGAATGCCTTGACTATGTGTTTCTCTTTTTAAGCCTCTGCATATATCACATTTGCTAATGTCCTGTTGGTCAAAACGAGGCACATGGCCAAGCCCTGATCAAGGGACAGAAAATAGGCACCACCTCTTTTGTTGTTGTTGTTGCTGTTGAGAATATACACAGCAGAACTGACACCAATTCAACAATTTCTCCGTGTACAATTCAGTGACATTGATTACATTCTTCAAGTTGTGCAACCATTCTCATCCTTCTTTTACAAACTGTTCCTCTCCTGTTAACATAAACTCACTGCCCCCTAAGGTTCCTATCTAATCTTTTCAGTTGCTGTTGTCAGTTTGATCTCAAAACAGCACAATGCTCAAGGCAGACATTCTTTACCAATTATTGTTTGGTTTTAAAAAGACTTCAGGAGATATTTTTAGTTTAAGGTTTAAAGACTATCTCAGGACAAGAGTGTCAGAGGTTCATTTAGCCTCCATGGCTCCAGAGATCCTGAATTCCATGAGAGTTTGAAATTCTATTCTGCATTTTCCCCCTTTTGATCAGAATTTTTCTATAGAATCTTTGATCAAAATTTTCAGTAATGGCAGCGGGGCACCATCCGTTTCTTCTGGTCTCGTGACAGAAGAGGCAGTTGTTTGTGGAGGCAACTAGCCACACATTCCATCCCCTCCTCCTATTCCTGACTCTCCTTCTTCCTCTGTTGCTCCAGGCAAATAGTGACTAATTATTATACCTTGGTACACACCGCCTCTTGATAGAAGAAGCTGCAAAGTCACATTGCAAAGGGGTGTGCAGTCAGGGATGGGAAGAATTTGAGATCCTTGCTTTAGATTTTCTCAGATAATGTCTCTCCACATGGCAGGGGAAACGGCACCGCTTTCTGCTGGGGCCTTCTCAGGTACGCCTTTCCTAACCACCTTATTTAACACTGAACGCCTAAACACCACAAACACCCTCACGTCCGCATACCGCATACATGGTACCGCTTAACTCCTTTTCCTGCTTTCTTTTTCTCCTCAGCACTTATCACCATCATATCTACTACAATTTTACTTATTTATCTTATTTATTGTCTGTCTCCACTATTAGAACGTAAACACCCTGCAAGAAGAGATTTTTGTGTATCTCATTTATTACTATATCATCAGCACCTGGCTGGCACATAGTATGCCTTCAATAAACATTTGTTGAATGAACGAATGGCACCCTAAGATCTGACCCTGCCACCTGTCCGGATGCATATTTCACCTCACCCCTCCTCACCCTCCATGATGAAGTCGTATTTGACAACTGAGTCCCTGGCACACACCCAGATCGTTCACACTTCTAGGTCTTTACCCAGCTGTGCTCCCTTCTCCTGGCCAGGTCCCCATTCTTTAAGACTCATCTGCACTAGGTATCCACTGACAACACCTGTGACTCAAAAGAAACTCTTCTGCCCAGCTTTCCATTAGGTTTCCATACCCTTTATTCTACCCAAGCGCATATCACACTGGGCTCTCAGAATCTCGTTTCTCATCTCTCTCTCCCTCTGCTTTGGGAGTTCCTTGGGGCAGGACCCACATTTTATTTGTATCTTCCTAGCACAGTGCCTGGCACCTAGCAGGCACATGATATATGTTCAGTGAATAAATAATAATACTTGTACTTCCTGTGTGTTTACTCTGCTCAGTGTTCTGCATGCATTATCATGCTTAATCCGCACAACCCTAAAGGGTGGGTATTATTATTAAATTCATTTTATGGATAAAGAGAGGTTAAGAGTCTGGTAAAAAATAATCATTAAATGCATAAATGCAAGAGATGCTTGTATACCAGTGTTCACTGCAGCACTACTCACAATAGCCCAAAATGGAAGCAACCTATATGTCCATCAACAGATGAATGGATAAACAAAACATGGCACGTACATACTATGGAGTATTACTCAACCATAAAGAGGAACGGAGTCCTGATACAGGCTATGACATGAATGAACCTTGAAAATACCATGCTGAGTGAAATAAATCAGTCACAAAAGGACAAATATTGTATGGTCCCACCTATCTGAAATATCTAGAACAGGCAAGTGTATAGAAATCAAAGTTTATCAGTGGTTATGGGGGTGGGCAGGAGAGAGGGGGAAAGGAGAACTCAACGCTTGGGGGACACTAAGCTTCTATTAAGGGTGATGGTATAATTTGGGTACAGATAAGGGTGATGATTGAAGAACATGACAAACATAATTAATGGCCTTGAACTGTACATGTAAAGATTGCTGAAATGTGAAATGTTTTGTCACATATATATTTACCACACACAAAAAAAATGGTCAAAATGGCAAACATTGTTATGTATGTTTTACCACAATAAAATTTTAAAGTAGTAATTAAAAAGGATGCCATGTTAGAACATTTATTGACTAGAAAAGCTGTTCAGTTTATGCTGTCAAATAAAAATCAGGATACAAAATAATAAAAAAAAAAAAAAAAAAAAAAAAGGGAGAGAGAAAGCCTGGTAAAGGGCAGACTGGAATTCCAAGTCTGTCCTGTCTGACGCTGGATTTCCTCACTTCTTATTTCTATCCCCACCTGGGCAAGTCCCTTTTCTTTCTGAGCTTCATTTTCCTTATTTCAAGAAGGGGTGGTTGGGTTACCATTCATCTCTAACCTACTGGCAAAATTGCCTCCTCGGTAATCAAACTCAAGCCAATTTCAGTTTCCAAACGTCAGAAAAGGGAAACTCGGCAAAGTTGAGAATCGAAACCAACAGCGGGCAGGTCGGCTGGAAGCCAGGCTCTTTAAGGAGGCTCCAGGCTTCCAGCTTCAGCTCAGTGTCCCTCAGCATCACTGCAGCGAGTGGGGTCCTAGGAGGGGAGCCCCAGATCGGTCCAGTCATTCGTGGCTTCCTATCCGTTCCGGTCCTTTACCCCACTCGGTGTTGGAGATCAGCTGCAGAGGGGCCCCCTTAACAAAGTAAGTGTGCGCCCAGAGACAGGTACGTGGCTGTATCTGTCCAGCAGCGGCACCCTGGAGCAGAGATGGCTCTGGCCCAGGAGCTGTACGATACCCCTGCCTCCAGGCTGGACTCCTTCGTCGCTCAGTGGCTGCAGCCCAGCCGGGAGTGGAAGGAAGAGGTGCTGGGGGTAGTGCGAACCGTGGAGAGGTTCCTGAGGGAGGAGCACTTCCAGGGCGACCGCGGGCTGGACCAGGAGGTGCGGGTGCTGAAGGTGGTCAAGGTGAGTCTCGTCCCTTCCATCCCCGATCCAACGCAGGGAAAAACCCAGCGTGAGGGGCTGCATTCCTAATGAGGCTAGGGACCCTTGGCCTCGGGACACACCATTAGCTGTCTGTACCCCATCACAATGCTACCTTAGCAGAAGAAGCCCACTAAGAAAGCTAATAATAATACCTCACATTTTGAGGTGCACTAGTCGCCCCTCTTAGCATATATTATCTCCAATTCTTGCACCCTGTGAGGTAGGTACTATTCTTTTTCCATTCTACAAATGAGCAAAGTAGAGGCTCGGAGACTTAAGATTCATAACAACCAAATGCAATGTAAGTAAGGTCTTTGATTAATCAGAGTCTGGTTTGAATAATCCATCTGTAAGATACAATTTGGGGACAACTGGAAAAATTTTAATATGACCTGGGTATTAGGTAATATAAGAGAGTTCAGCTGCTAACCAAAAGGCTGGCAGTTCGAATCCACCAGCTGCTCCTTGGAAACTCTATGGGGTAGTTCTCCTCTGTCCTATGTGGTCACTATGAGTCAGAATCAACTGGATGGCAACCAGTTTGCTTTTGGTTTAATAACATTTTTATGGTTATGGAAGAATGTTCTTTCTCTCTTTTTACGTAAATGATAAAGTATTTAGGGATAAAGTGTCGTGGTGTCTGTGATTTACTTTAAAATGGTTTAGATGAAACAAATGACTCAAGCAGTTTAGTCCTGTTGATTCTAACTGGTTGGGTTGAGTGTTCTTTGTATTTTCTTTCTCTTTTTCTGTGTGCTTTCAAATTTTCATAATCTTCCTTTTTAATGGAGGCTCAGAGAGGTGAGGTGACTTGCCCAAGGCCATACAGCTAGTGCTGGAGTTGGGGTTTGAGCTAGTCTATTTGACACCACAGCCAGGGATCTGGGCTACCCCACTGAGAGGTTTTTCCCAAGCCTTTCCTCTAGCTGGCTCATGCCACCTCCTGTCCTAGCTAGGATCAAAATTCAAGAGGGTCAGAGCTAGAAAGGCCCTGGATAATCATACCATCTAGTCGATCTTTCAATTAACCATTAAGAAAACTGAGGCACAGAGAGGGTGAGAGACATGCCATGGTCACACAGCAAGTTGGTGACAGAGGCAAGACTAGAACCGGTACTCCTGACTCCCAGCCTAGTGCTGTAATTCTCTCTTGAGGGACAGCCACTCCAGGGAAGGATTTAGAACCCTTGAGTCCCCACCCCTTCTTTTCACCCTTCCCCACTACGGTTTAGAGGTGAGAAACCGGATGTTTTGACATCAGAAGAACTTGGGTTTTGCTCTTGACTTACTCGCTTCGCAGTTCTGTGACAGCGGACTTACCATCTTATCTCTCAAATCCTCAGTCTTCTCATCTGTAGCTGGGGCATCATCATCATATCTCCTTCAGATGAGGCGATGCAGGTGAAATGATTAATGTACATGGTAAATGCTCAAAAAGAGAAGCATTGTTATAATTCTTGTCCAAACTTTCCTCTGGGCCTGGAGCACCAGTCTGGCTCACACAGAGCCACCCATATCCTTGCTCACAACCCTGAGAAAGAAGTGAATGGAGTAGGGGAAGGTTGGGGAGAGAAGGATGCTTTGATGGCAGGAAGTGGTATTTACCCAGCCCTCAAATTCTGTGCACAGACCGTAGCCACTGTCTTAGGCTGGGTTCTCCAGAGAAGCAATACCAGTGAAGTGTATATATGTAGAGAGAGAGATTTGTCTCAAGGAGATAGCTCACGTGGTTGTAGGGGCTGACAAGTCCCGAGTACGTGTGTCAGGCATCAGGCTAGAGGCTTCTCCTGACTCACGCAGCTTCAGGGGCTGACAAACCCAAGACAGGCAGATCAGACAGCAGACTGCTGATTCACAGGAGGCCAACAAATCCCAAGACCAGCAGGCAATATGGCAGGCCACTGGTTCAAGTCCCAAGAACTGTAGGTCAGATGACGACAAGCCAGATGCAGGATGTAGAGCAAGCAAAAGCCAGTAAGCTTTGCCAGAGCGGCCATATACATTGGATACAGGCCACATCCCTGAGGAAAGGCCTCTTACAACTGAATGGCAGATCACATCATGGAGGCAGTTACATTAGATCACAAAATGGAGTATAACTACATCATTACATAACCACCAAATTACATCATTACATAACTGCCAAACCACTGAGAATCATCGCCCAGCCAACTTGATGCACAGACCAACACAGCCACTTTTCACTGGAGACCACTAAATGACAGAGGTAAACAAAGAGGAATGGCCAATAATAAAGAATCCTTTATGGAGTCTAAGCTCCAGCACAGAAAGTCTAGTGAGCTGGTTTGGTCCACATGACTGAATGTTGTCCTTGAATGAGTTGGGCTTATGTAGGTTTGAACCAAGGTCCCTGGGTGATGCAGTTTTCACCCACCTACTAATCAAATAAGGAGGCCTGGTTGCACAGTGGTTAAGCCCTTGGCTGCTAACCCATAGGTCAGTGGATTGAACCTACCAGCTGCTTCACAGGAGAAAGATGTGACAGTCTGCTTCCATAAAGATTTACAGCCTTGGAAACCCTATGGTGTAGTTCTACTCCATCCTTCAGGTCCGTTATGCTGGAATCAACTCAACAGCAATGGGTTTGTTTTTTTAGGGAGTGGTTTACTAACCAAACGGTTGGTGGTTCAAATCTACCCAGCAGCTCTGTGGAAGAAGGGCCTGGCAATTCAATTCCATAAAAAGATCACAGCCAAGAAAACCCTATGGAGCAGTTCTACTCCATAACACATAAGGTTGCCATGAGTCAGAATCAACTCAATGGCAACAAAGCAAGTCATGAACACTACTGGCTTGTTCTTTCCTCTCTGCTTGGATCTTTCCACCGGGAAGGGCAGAAAAGACAGTTTAGACTCAACCTTCACGGCAATGTGTCCTTACGTGGGGCAAAAATGCTGAGTCTGAATGCAGGTGGAGAAAGAATGGAAAAGGAAGGGGAAAAAAGATGGCAGACTTGTCCCTCTCAGGATCAGGGCCTGTCAAACTGGATCGAGAGGAAAAAAGAAGTGGGAGAGCCACATTCTAAGTTCAGACTCAGTCTGACTCTGCTTCCTCCTGGCTGTGAGACTTTGGCAAGTTGATTAACCTCGTGAGCCCTCAGCTTTCTCATCTGTAAACTGGATGGTGGTATAAATGGTTAAGTACTTGGCTACTAACCAAAAAGTTGGTGGTTTGAGTCAACCCAGAGGTGCCTCAGAAGAAAAGCCTGGTGATCTATTTCCAAAAGATCACAGCTATTGAAAACCCTGTGGAGCATAGCTCTACTCTGACACACATGGGGTTGCTATGAGTCAAAGGCAACTGGTAATCTGGAGGTAATTACAATAGTAATATGTATAAAGAGCTTTCAGTGATGCCTTACACAGGGAGTGCTTGACACATGAGAGCTGGATTATAATTAAAGTCCAATGACTAGTGATTCCACCCACCAGAAGAGATGGCCGACCATAGTCCTGAGGTCTGATGCATCCGTAGCACTTCCACCTCTGAGCAAGGAGAGAAGAGGCAAAGAGTTCTGGGCTTTGTTTCCTGGAGGTAACAGGGACTGGAGACCAAGCCTAGAATCTCAAAACATCAAAAAGATTTCTGCAAAATCATCCAACTCAGGCTCCTTTTGTTACAGGTGGGGAAACTGAGACCCAGGCAGTAGAAGGGATTGTCTACAGATGAAGTTGGTGGCAAAGGCTAGCAGAAGAGCAAAAGAGGCTAAAGGAGGAAGAGAAATATATTGCTGACTTCCTGTGTGCCACTTGGCACTTTGTGTCTCACCTAATCCTCCCGTGACCCAATGACTCATGTTCCACCATTACTCTCATTTTATAGATAAGGGACTTAGTGCTCAGGATGATTACACAGCTAAGAAACAAGGACAGGAGTCCAAGTCAAAGTCAGGCTTCCTCACTCCATAGTCCTTGGCTACTTCCCCTTTTTAATGTCATGGAATTACTCAAATAAACCAAACCAAACCCACTGCCGTCGAGTTGATTCCAACTCATAGCGACCCTGTAGGACAGAATAGGCTGGTGGGTTCAATCGTCAACCTTTTGGTTAGCAGCTGATCACTTTAACCACTGCACCACCAGGGCTCTCTATGGAAATACCCAGACTCCTCAAAATCCTCAAAACGACACTATAGAGCAGACATTACTATTCCCACTTTGCAGATGAGAAGACTGAGGCTCAGAGACGTGGACTCTGGAGACAGGCTGCCTGGGTCAAAGCCAGGTATTATGTGACAATGGGCAAGCGATGTAGCCTCTTGATATCTTAGTGTTCTCACCTGTAAAGTGGGATATTAGTGCTACCCAGGCATCACTCGGAAACCTGGTGGCATAGTGGTTGAGTTCAGCTGCTAACCAAAATGTTGGCAGTTCCAATCCACCAGGCACTCCAGGGAAATCCTATGGGGCAGTTCTACTCTGTCCTATAGGGTCACTATAGGGTCATTATGAATCAGAATTGACTCAACAGCAACGGGTTTGGTTTTCAACAGCTTTAAGCATCCCTCAGGTGGTGGTGAACATAAAATGGGGTGTTGTTTGTGTTATTGGTTGCCATTGAGTCGATTCCAATGCATGGCAACCTCGCTTGTGCAAAGTAGAACTGTGCTCCATAGAGTTTTCAAGGCTGTGACCTTTCAGAAGAAGATCGCCAGGCCTGTCTTCCGAGGCACCTCTGGGTGGATTCAAACTGCCAACCTTTCAGCCAGTAGTCAAGGGTTTAACTGTTTGTGCCACCCAGGCACTCTAAAGTGGGTAATATGTGTAAAGTGGGCAAGGGATGGCCTGGGTATGGAAGTGGCCATAGGGTGACAGGCTCTTGTTCTACAGGCAGGCTCCTTTGGAAATGGCACAGTGCTCAGAGGTACCGCGGAGGTGGAATTGGTGGTGTTCCTGAGCTGTTTCCGCAGCTTCCAGGAGGAGGCCAAGTACCACCAAGCTGTCCTGAGACTCATACAGAAAAAGCTGTGGCGTTGCCAGGACCTGCTGGCCCTCGGGCTGGAAGACCTGTGGGTGGCCCAGGGAGCCCCCGGTGCTCTTGTCATCACCATCCAGACCAGTGGGATCGAGGAGCTCATCACCATCACCATCGTGCCCGCCTACAGGGCCCTGGGTAAGGGGAGGGGAAGCTTACCCACCTGCTCACCTGCCCTCCCAAGGACTTGCAAATCCCTCACCCCTAAGCCATGCCTCATGCAGACACCTGCATGCATTCATTCATTCATGTCCTGTGCGGGGGGCTGGGTACCGCAGTTCACAGGACTGACCCAGCTCTGGCAGTCATGGAGCTCAACTCAGCAAACAGAAATTTATCAAAGAATCACACAGATAAAGGTATGGTTGCAAAGGGGGTAAGTGCCCAAAGGAACAGAAGGAGACGTCTTGGGTGGCCACAGAAAGGGTGCTTAGGAAGGGCACCCCTTCTGCGGAAAGGACCCTCAGGAGACACAGAGAACTGGCGAAGGGAAGGAGTTATAATAGTCACCTCGACTGCTTCTGTAGCACTTACCACGGGGGTGGAGCCCTGTACTTGTTTGGGTTTTCCCAGAAGCAGACCCTGACTCAAGGATTCGAAGACAAGCAATTTATTTGGGAGTTGATCCCAGGAAATACTGGTAGAGAAGTGGGAATTGGAAGCGGGAAAGGAAGAAACCAAGCAAGAGTGCATTATGGAAGAAGTCGAATGGGCTTCATGCCCCTGGAGAACTCTAGGTCACAACGTAGAGCAGCCTCCATTATCCCAAGTGAGAGTAAGGCAGTCCCCGGATTACAAACGTCCAACTTATGTGCAACCTGTAGTTATGAACCAACTCCTGTGAAGCCTATTGTGTTAAAATTCTGAGGTACACACAATGGTTTGTAAAAACCAATGGACAACACTTTGCGACAAGCATCAAAACATTATTATTACTGTATTATTATGCTAATGCTTTAGTGTATCTGGAAGTTTTTTTTTATGTTGTTTATACACAGTAAGGTTCACTACATACTACATACTAAGACAAACATTTGACTGAGGTGAGATACGAACCTTACCTAACTGTTCCGTACAAATTTGACTTAAGGACAGGTTTAGGAATGGAACTTGTTTGTCATCTGAGGATTGCCTGTATTATCTTCCAACCAGAGTGTTTATCCACCGACTTCCATCAGTCATTGGCTAAGGGTTCCTTCCCCAGGGCATTAACTCTGTAACACTTCTCATTTGCCCTCAGGCAGAGAGTCCTCAGCATTTGAAGTGAACAGTATCTGCTACAACCCCAGATGATAAATAGATTTCACTTCATGTGCCAGCTCCTATCAACTGTAGTACCCAAAACCCACTGCCATTGAGTCGATTCCGACTCATAGCAACCCTATAGGACAGAGTAGAACTGCCCCATAGAGTTTCGAAAGAGTGCCTAATCAACTGTAGTGGCTGCCTGGAATTGCTATGGGGCAAAGGTGTCAGAAATAGTGTCCAGTCTTACCAAGAAAGAGTGCAGGGATGGATTAGTGATGTCTGCCATGGATGCACTCCCTTGGGCAAATGCTCTCTCTGAGCACAGCTTTATCTTGGACTGGTTCTCTCCTACAGGTATTGGGAGGTTAAAATAATCACAGAGGAAGAGTTCCAAAACAGACACTAAGGAAAACTGGGGGTGTTGGGGACATCAAAGGAGGCAACTAATCCTTCAGTGACCTGAGGAATGGAAATTTCAGTTGTCCAGAGAAAGAATCTCATAAAAAGGACAAGTCAACAGGAAAAATCTTTGGTCTCTGAGAATATGAGGCCTCAGGTTTCTCTGGAGAGAGAGAACGCCAGTGAATTAGCAGGCCTTCCCCCATGGACTTTTACACCCTGTGCCTCCCTAGTCCCCAACCTCTCCCTTTGTTTCCTCTCTCCTCAGGGCCTTTGGCTCCCAACTTTCAGCCACCTCCTGATGTTTATGTGAGTCTAATTAAGGCCCACGGTTACCCTGGAAACTTCTCTCCATCCTTCAGCGAGCTACAGAGAAACTTCGTGAAACATCAGCCAACTAAGCTGAAAAACCTCCTGAGGCTGGTAAAACACTGGTACCTGCAGGTGAGAGGGCTGCCAGGTTGGAGACAGATTAAGAAGAAAGGGCCCTTTCTCACATACCCCATTAAAATAGAACATTAACCTAGGTAACTATGTCCTGTTGATCTTTTGTTAAGCAGTCAACCACTTCTAGAATAAGAGCCCGGTGAAATTCTGACTCGGTTCCTTGGTACGGTCTGTTCGGTGGCAATAGCCATCTTTACTCATGAATTTATTGCCAATTACTCGCCGTTAAGTTTCCTATAGTGGGGTGGGGGTAGAGGAGGAGAGCTATCTACAGATACATTATATTATAGTCAGACTGTTTTTTCCTAAAATGCTTTTTTTCATTCGTACTCATAAAGACAAAGAGAACTAGCATCATTAGTATTACAACTTTAATCATGGGTCAAAAATAAATATGGCACAAAATTCATTAGTCAGTTCAGCTCCCAATCTTATAGGACTGTTTTCCAGGAGGCATGCGCATCCATAAACATACACAAACACATATACATACATGTTTTTATGGTTTTTTCCCTCATGGTGGCAAAATGGCCATAGGTGCTCCTGAACTCTCATCATCACACTAGAGAGGACATCTCTTCCTTCAACCACTGAACTAAAGAGTTGGGCTTTACTCTAACTGAATCAATTTTGAATACATGCTTGCCCTTGAGCCAATCACTTGGCAAGGAGAATAGGTTTATGTTAATGGACTTGTGCCAGTCAGGTCCCATCCTGGAACTGAGGATGGAATCAATCCCATCCAAGCAGTATACAAGGGGAAAAGGAGAAATGCCTGCTACAGAGACAGCTCAAAGCTCATCACAGGATCTCAGCTATTGCCTAGTCCTGTGGTTTCCTTCCCCCCCACCCCCTTTTAGCTAAAAACCTTTCTTCAAAGGAAATGTTTTTCAAAAGCCGAATACATTTAAGTAGTAAAAATGAAGCTGCTTGTATAAAAACTCAGCCCAGATTTAAGAAAAACCATGACAAACCTGTCTCGGAAGAAGTATAACCAGAATGCTCCTTAGAAGAAAGGATGGCGAGATGGTTTCTTACGTAGCTTGGACGTGTTGTCAGGAGAGATCAGTCCCTGGAGAAAGACATCATGCTTGGTAAAGTACAGGGTCAGTGGAAAAGAGGAAGACCCTCAACAAGATGGATTGACACAGTGGCTGCAACAAGGGGCTCGAGCATAACAATGATTGTAAGGATGGCTCAGGACCGGGCAGCGTTTCATTGTGTGGTACATAGGGTCGCCATGAGTCAGAACCAACTGGATGGCACCTAACAACAACATGTTTCTCATATTAACTATATAGCTTATGTCAGGTTTTTTTTTTTTTTTTCTTTTTTTACAATTAAAACACACAAAAACTGGTTTGTGGGGCTGAAGTTTTAGAATTGATTTTTTAATTTATTTTTTGGTATATGTTGTTACAAAAAGAAGCAGAACATACGAATGACCAAATTGAATAGGATTTGGGGAGCTATTTTTAGAGGATAAGAAACAATTGAAAACATTAACTATTTAAAAAAATCTGGAACATTAACGTTTAAGTCTTCTATAGGGGTGGTACGTAGACGTCGTCTCACTTACTTTGGACATATTATTAGGAGGGACCAGTCTCTGGAGAAGGACATCGTGCTTGGTAGAGGGCCAAAGAAAAAGAGGAGAACCCTCAATGAGATGGACTGATACAGTGGCTGCAACAATGGGCTCAAATATAGCAATGATTTTGAGGCTGGCACAGGACTGGGCAGTGTTTCGTTCTGTTGTGCATAGGGTCGCTATGAGCTGGAACTGGTTCAACAGAACCTAACAACAACAACAACATCAGGGTAGAATGATATGAAAGAAAATAGTTATAATATCTTCTTTTGTAGTTTAAGGTAGAAAGCCACTATTGAACCTTCAACACTTTGCAACCCTTTAAATAAAATTTGCTATAAATATGTTTAAAAAAATAAAATGGAGCTGCTTAGGCTGGGATGCCAAAGGCAGAGTCCAACCTGCTCACCCCCTGGGGCACCTCTTCATAACTCCATCCCAAGACTTGCCTTTGTCACGCACAGTTTGGAACCCTCTGGACTAACCCAGCACCTTACTTCTAAAATGGGGAAACAAAGGCTCCGAGAGGGAAAGTGACTTGGCCAATAGGTGGCAGAACTGGGACTCCAAAGCCAAACCAAACCCATTGCTGTTGAGTGGATTCCAACTCATAGCGACCCTATAGGGTGGAGTAGAACCGCCCCATGGGATTTCCAAGGCTGTAATCTTTACGGAAGCAGACTGCCACATCTTTCACCTGCTGAGCAACTAACGGATTTAAAATACCAACATTTTGGTTAGCAGCCAAGCACTCAACCACTGCGCAACCAGGGCCCCTTGAACTGGGACTAGAACTTGGGTTTTCCAGTTTCTGGCCCAGTGCATTCCTGACACAGAATCTTGGGGTCTCTCTTTCTCCCCACCCCTCTTTCAACAGTACGTGAAAGCCAAGTGCCCCAGGGCCAACCTGCCTCCTTTCTATGCCCTCGAACTACTGACCATCTATGCCTGGGAAATGGGTACTCAGAAGGATGAGAATTTCAGGTTGGATGAAGGCCTTACCACTGTGATGGAACTGCTCCAGGCGTATGAGTTTGTCTGCATCTACTGGACCAAGTATTACACCTTCCAGAACCTAGTCATCGAGAACTTTGTCAGAAAACAGCTCAAGAAAGACAGGTACTGGGCCACTATTTGCCCACCAGGTCTCCTAGAGAAAAGAAAGAATGGAGGGAAGGGTGGTATAGAGGTTTACAGGTGGGCTCTGTTAAGTAGTGGATTCCCCGGGTAGTGCAAAGGGTTAAGTACTCAGCTGCTAACGGAAGTTCAAGTCTAACCAGAGGTACCTCGGAAGAAAGGCCTGAGGATCTACTTCTGAAAAATCAGCCACTGAAAACCCTAGTTCTAGCATCGTTCTGCTCTGACACACATTCGGTTGCCAGAAGTCACAGTTGACTCAATGGCAACTGGGTAGTTTTAGGTTTTTTTAAATTTATTATTAAGTAGTAAGGCCTCCATAAGGAGCCCTGGTGGTACAGTGGTTAAGAGCTCAGCTGCTAATCGAAAGGTCAGAGGTTTGAACCTACCAGCTGCTCCACAGAAGAAAGATGTGGCAGTCTGCTTCCATAAAGATTACAGCCTCGGAAACCCTGGGGGGCAGTTCTCCTCTGCCCTGCAGGGTCTCCATGAGTCAGAATCAACTCGACAGCACACGACACCAAGGCCACCACGTTAGTTGTGCACTGAGATCTCATGCTAACATAAGACTTCTTCATCTCAAGCTGGCTGCCTATCAAAATTGAGCACTATAAGCCTTTTCCTTGTTCCTCAGGCCACCCACTCTACCCTACCTTCAGAAGACCATTTCAGTGACTTTTAGAGACAGTATGGTAAAGTGGAAAATACCATGGAGACCCAAGCGTAAATCCCAGCTCTGCCATTTTCTCACCTCTAGGGTCGCTATGAGTCTGAATTGACTCGACGGCACTGAGTTTTTTTTGTTTTTTTTTTAGGCGCCTCTGTTCCTTATCCATAAAACAGGAATAAATTGGCACCTACAATACAGAACTATTGTGAGTGTCACAGAAAATATATGTCAATGGCCTACAGATTTTAGGAAATAGTAGATGCCGGATGGAGCCTTGGTGGCACAGTGATTAAGCTCTTGGCAGCTAACCAAAAGGTCGGCAGTTCGAATCCACCAGCTGCTCCTTCGGAACCCTATAGGACAGTTCTACTCTGTCCTATATGGGTCAGAATTGACTCAACAGCAACGGGTTTGGTTTTAGTTAGATGCCAGATAGGAGACATGCTGGCACAATAGTTAAGCACTCAGCTGCTAACCAAAAGGTTGGTGGTTCAAACCTACCTAGCAGCTCTGTGGGCAGAAGACCTGGTGATCTGCTTTCATAAAGATTACAGCCTAGAAACCCTTATGGAGCAATTCTACTCTGTCGCATGGGTTGCTGTGAGTCGGAATTGACTTGATGGCATCCAACAACAAGATACGGGATAAGTGTTCACTATTGTAGCAAATGCTGCCGTGCCCCACCCATATCCCCTTCACCCACCTGCCTGAGTGGGCATCTGTTATCGCTCCAGCATGCCTTCTGGGGCCTCACTCCCACCCCCAAAATCCCAAGCGAAGACTTAGAGTAGTCTCCCCAAGAGGAATTCTTGGAAATATAATGGTCCCCATCCTGTTACTTTCCAGTGATGTTTTGGGGCCCTCCTGGAAGCCCTGGTAGCATAGTCGTTAAGAGCTATGGCTGCTAACCAAAATGTCAGCAGTTCAAATCCACCACGTGCTCCTTGGAAGGTCTATGGGGCAGTTCTACTGTCCTATAGGGTCCCTATGAGTTGGAATCGACTCGATGGCAATGGGGCAACGGGCTTTGGACTCAGTGACTGGCTGAGAAGGTTTCTTTCTGGCCAGCAGGCCTCCAAACCAGAAATAGCCTGGACACCGTCTCCCTGTGTTGCAGACCTATCATCCTGGATCCAGCTGACCCCACCCGAAACGTGGCAGAAGGGTACAGATGGGACATAGTCGCTCAGAGGGCCTGCCAGTGCCTGAAACAGGACTGTTGCTATGACAACCAGGAGTTCCCCGTCACCAGCTGGAATGTGAAGGTAATAGCTCCTCTCAGGGCCATCAGGAGCTTAAAGCTCAGAATGGGATAACTGCATAGTGTTTCCTTCTCTACTTCCGTGTTGATGTAGCCAGCAAAACCTGAGTGTCATACTGAGTTTGAGACCCAGTTGTACCATCCACTAGCTCTGTGAACTTGGGAAAATTATTTGACTCTCTGACCCTCAGGCTCCTTATCTTTAAATTCTTTTCTCCTTCCCATAACCTACCTGACAATCAGTTCTAGTCTCCCAATCATCCTTCGTATGAGCTGAGCCCAGCCATGTAGACTCAGTCAGTTGTTCTGGGCCAGCACTGGGCTTGGGACTGGTGGGTTGTGGGTGCAAGGAGATAATTTTTTTTTTTTTTGCCATCAAGTCAATTCCAACTCATAGCGACCCTATAGGACAGAGTAGAACTGCCCCCGTAGAGTTCCCAAGGAGCGCCTGGTGAATTCAAACTGCTGGCCTTTTGGTTAGCAGCCGTAGCACTTAACCACTATGCCACCAGGGTCCCCAAGGGGACAATGGTGGTACAGAAATAGGGCATGGTCCCTGCCCTAAGAAACTCACGGTATTTTGTCGAGAAGCAAGTCCATGAAGTAAACTTGCACAAAACACCTAAAATGAATTATCAAAGAAGACGAGACACTCAGACATTAAAAAATGCTAAATAACATTGTCACGCGATGCCACACGTGTGGTACAGGCAAAGATCATGCTTATCTATTGCATCCACGTCACACTTTACAGTTTGTAAAGCTAGTGCTTGCCCAGGCACTGTCTCAGTTGATCCTTGCAGCAAATCTGTAAACTAGGGAGGCCAAGTATTGTTGTTATCATCATCGTGATCATCCCCATTTTACAGATGAGGAAACTGAGGCTCAGAAAGGTTAAGTTTATTAATCAAGGTCACACTGCTAAGAGGGGGCAGAGCCAGGATTCACACTTAGGTCTTTGTGGGGCTCTGGAAATAGAGAATAAGTGTTATCTGAAGTTGCCGGAGAAGATTCCATGAAGAAGTAAGAGCTTGAGGTAGGCCCTAAAGGCTGGGAAGGGATATAGAAGCTCACAGCAGCGGGCTCTCCAGGTAAAGGAGACAGTAGGGCAAAGGCCTAGAGGTAGGAATAAGCCAGGTGTGTGCAGCAACAACAGATTCACCTACCTGGAGAAGAAAACAAGCAGGAGCTGAAACAGTGGCTCTCTAATGTGCTGCCCAGATTACAAACTGAGGGCTCACCAGCCATGGGTGGTCCACAGGTGGGCAAAAAATTACATGCCTCTGGATTTTTCCTGAAAATAGAAACCATTGTGCAATGGTTTTTCTCTTGAAAAATCCAAAGACTTGGCAAAGCTGAGCCCATATTCCTAATTGAAAAGGATCCGCTAGAGGCCCACCGCTCCCCAGAATCTTCCTGGTGATGCTCTTCAGACACTAAGACTCAGGCACTTGAGTATGGCCTCTGGTGGTGGTGAAGGACACAGACTTTGGAGTCTGACTGACCTTGGTTCAAATCCCTGCTCTGTTCCTTACTACCTTTGTGATGCTTGTGGTGGTTGGGAAATTCCTTAACCCTGCTGAACCACAACATCCTCATCTGTAAAATGGGGATAATAGGAGAGCCAACTTCATAGGGCTGCTGTAAGAATCAAATGTGGTAAGAGCCTGTAAGGCACCCAGCAGAAGCCCTGGCAGGTGGTTAAACCAATTGCCTCGAGTTGATTCTAACTCATGGGGACCCCATTTGTGTCAGAGTAGAACTGCACTCACAGAGTTATCAATACCTGATTTTTGGGGGAAGTGGATTGCCAGACATTTCTTCGGAGGTGCCTCTGGGTGGACTGGAACCTCAGAGATTTCAGTTAGCAGCCAATCGTGTTAACCGTTTGCACTACCTAGGGACTCTAGAAGGTGGTTAAAAAACCAGACCAAACCAGTTGCCATCAAGTCGATTCCAACTCATGGTGACCCTATGTGTGCAGAGTAGAATTGTGCACCAGAGGGTTTTCAAGGCTGTGACCTTTTAGAAGCCGATGGACAGGCTTTTCTTCCAAGGTATCTCTGGGTGGGCCTGAACCACCAACCTTTCAGCTAGTAGTCAAGCGCTTAACCATTTGAACCATCCAGGGACTCCTGAAAGGTGGTGGTTGTTGTCGTTAGTTGCCTTTACTCATGGCAACCCCATGTGTGCAGAGTAGAACTGTGCTCCATAGGGTTTTCAAGGCTGTGCCCTTTTGGAAGCAGATCACCAGTCCTGTCTTCCAAAGCACTTCTGGGTGAGTTCAAATTGCCAGCCTTTTGACTAGTAGTCAAGCACTTCATCGTTTGTACCTCCCAGGGTTTACCTGTTGAAAACCCCTTGTCGTCGAGTCAATTTTGACTCATAGCGACCCTACAGGACAGAGTAGAACTGCCCCATAGAGTTTCCAAGGAGTGCCTGGTGGATTTGTACTGCCAACCTTTTGGTTAGCACTTGAAGCACTTAACCACTACACCTCCAGGTTTTCTACCCAGGGTTAGCCCTCACTAAATGTTTGCTGCTGCTGCTGCTGCTATTGTTGTTTAACGTGGATTTAACCCAACCCCTCTCCCTCTCCCTTCCAGAGGGCACGAGACATCCAGGTGACAGTGGAGCAACGCAATTACTTCGACTTGATCCTCTGGGTAGACCCTTATGAGCCCATAAAGAAGATTAGGGAGAAAATCCAGCAGAACCGGGGTTACTCAGGCCTACAGCGTTTGTCCTTCCAGGAGCCAGGCGGCGAACGGCAGCTCCTCAGCAGCCACTGCTCCCTGGCATATTACGGGGTCTTCTCCAACACCCGCATCTATCTGCTGGAGACTTTCTCCCCTGAGATCCAGGTCTTTGTAAAGAATCAAGATGGCAGGAGCCACGCCTATGCCATCGATCCCAACAACTGCATCCTGAGACTGAAAGAGCAGATTGAAGACAGGCTGGGGTTGCTCAGAAGGCAGCAGCAGCTGGAGTTCCGAGGCCAAGTCCTGCAGGATTGGTTGGATTTTGGGTGCTATGGCATCCAAGACAGCGACACTCTTATTCTCTCCAAGAAAAAAGCCAGTGAGGCTCCATTTCTACACAGCTAGTTTTCTCTGTGCATTGAATTTGTCTTCTAATCCAGAACTCATTCTATCAACCATGCCTCCCAGTTCTCTGCAAAGATGGCCCATGTCTTAACCAGCTTTGTCGTGGTTATCCTAGCCCTGCTGATAGGGGACTGCGGAGGGGTGTGAGAGACTGAATAGACAAACAGACAATGGCCAGACCATATACAGTGAAACCTCTGAGAGCCGGAACTTGGCGGGATTGCCTTGTTTTTCTGGGTCTCTCAAGTTTTCCACCTTTGACAGTGTGCCGTCTTACCACTTTTCTGTTGCTCATTTTAGAGGAAAATATTTTACTTTTCCTTCTCTAACAGGTTCCTGCCTTACATGGTTTCTGGCTTTTGCAGGTTTTACTGTATGACTATAGAACTCTGGTCCACAACCTCTGTCTGCAGCAACCTGTCCATGAAGCCAAAGCACAATCTCGGCAGCAAGAACCCCAAAACGGTTAGCACTTGGTCAATAACTACCAGCTTCCCTAAAACTTGTCCTACTTCCAACTTATGACAAATCAGAGAAGGCCAAATATGTTCCCCCAGCCAATCACATGCAGCCCTGGTGCTACGGCTGCTAACTAAAAGATCAGCAGTTCCAATTTACCAGCTGCTCCTTGGAAACCCTCTGGGGCAGTTCTACTCTGTCCTATAGGATCACTATGAATCTACTTAATGGTAACTTTTTTTTTTAACCAATCTCATGGAATGCCTTGCTTCTACTTATTCCATCTCCACTTCCATGTGCCAACAGCCTCCAATCAGAGCACACCTGAAGTCATCCCTTTTTCCATTATAAAACTTTGCCACTGCTCTGCCTCCTTTGAGCCTCATCCAAGTGCAAAGGATGGTGGCTGACTCCCTTGCTATAGTAAGCTCTGAATAAATAGTCTTCGTTTGCTCTCATCTGAGTAGTCTTCATTATCTCTGCAGGTGCTAACGTTGTCCTAGCTGTTACTGTTTAATTATTTGCATGTCTCAACTCTGGGAAGTGAGGACTGTTGGGAAACTGAGATGAAGAGAGGCAAAGTCTAGGAGAGTGGGGAATGACACAGTGTAAAATCCTCTCAACTCCTGAAACACAAACAGTATGTAATAGGACCTAAGGAAAATAACAGGAGTCCCTGGGTGGTGCAAACAATTAAGCTTTTGGCTGCTGACCAAAAGGCTGGTGATCCGAACCCACCCAGGGCACCTCAGAAGAAAGGCCTGGCAGTCTGCTCCCAAAAGGTCACAGCTGTGGAAACCCTACGGAGCACAGTTCTACTCTGACACACATGGGGTCATCATGAATTAGAATCAGCTTAAAGGCAACTGGAAGGAAAATAACAGCATCTTCATTGTCAAAGGACATCACGTGACCAATCAAGGTTTACGCCAATCAACCAATACAAAATTTCCTTTTTCCCACCACTTTTGCCCCGCTTTCTGATGGACTACCCACAATAGCATATAAAATGCACTTTATAATTGGTTCTCAACAGCCTCTAGGCAATTTAGCAATAGTTTTTTTTTTTTAATCTGCATATTTCCTACCTCATTTTGCTTTTGAGAGGCAGAAAAAGTGCCTCCTTTCTATGGGGTCAACAGGCTAGTCCGTCGCACATCTTTGCGTCCTTTGTAATGTGACTATAGACCATACTGTAGGTAGGGGGCAGATTCTTGTTTAAAAAGGAGCAAGTAAGCCCCTTCTTATCTTTCAGAATAGAAAAGTCTAAGGCCAGAGAGCTTATTTCAATAAAGTCTTTGACACACTCAGTTCAAAGATAAAAGAAAAAAAAAGTATTCCAAAGACAAGTAAAGGTGATTTTGTTCATTTTTAATTATGGAGTATCTTAATTGCAGAGATTCTAATTCGTTGGTCTTAGGTGGGCTCTGGGAATCAGTATTGTTTAAAAAGCTCCCTAGATGCCTCCATTAGGCAGGCAGGGTTGAGAAGTCCCGGGCTAGAAAACTGTAGAGTGTTTTCCAAACCACACTGTGTACCTGAATCACTTGGGACAGTGCCTCTCAAACTTTAATATGCACGCAAATCACCTGGAGATCTTGTTAAAATGATTTAGGAGGTCTGATTCAGGAGGTCTGGGGTGGACCCCAAAAGTCTGCATTTTCAACAAGCTCCCAAGTAATGCCAATGCTGCTGCTTCACGGGCTAGACTCTGAAGGTAAAAAAACGAAATGGAACCCACTGCCGTGGGGTCAATTCCAAATCATGGCGACCTCATATGTTACAAAGTAGAGCTGCTTCGCAGGGTTTTCTTGGCTGTAATCTTTACGGAAGCAGATCACCACACCTTTCTTCCAAGGTGCCACTGTGTGGATTCGAACTGCCAAGCTATAGGTTAGTAGTCCAGTGCAAAACATTTGCACCACCTAGGGACCTCCAGCGGAAACCCTGGTTGCATAGTGGTTAAGTGCTACAGCTGCTAACCGAAAGGTCAGCAGCTGGAATTCACCAGGTGCTCCTTGGAAACTCCATGGGGCAGTTCCACTCTATCCTATAGCATCGCTAGGAGTTGGAATCGACTCGATGGCAATGGGTTTGGTTTGGTTTTGGTTAGGGACCTCCAGAGTAGCAAAGCCCTAGCATGTTAGAGGAAATACAGATTCCTGGGTCCCACCTCTCAGAGATTCTGATTCGGTTAGTTTTTAGCAAGACCCCAGAATCTTCATTTTAACAAGTTGCCTAAGGTTTTTCGAATGCTCGGATTTAGGAATTACTAGAATAAATTAATAACGCTGAAATTTACATTGGACCAAAACCTGAGAACTAATTCCGGTTATTTCCTCGAGTAGCCTTAGGCAATTCCTCTCTTCTCTGTAGGTCTCGTTTTCCTCATCTATAAAAGAAAAGGGTGGAGAAGTTGACCTCTTAGGCTCTTCTACCTCGCAGATTTCAGAACCCCCCGCCCCCATGACAGTTAATGGCCAATGGTAGCCTGAGTCTGGAACTACAATCCCCACAATGACCTGCGCTTCCCTGCTCTTACGTAAGGTTGTGAAGGAGGATCGCCCAATGGAGGAGCTCCCCACAAACCTTTGCGGTGGTTCAAGATGGCGGCGCCCACAGGCGCCATGAGCGATTCCGATAGCAGCAGCAGCAGCGATGCGGAGGAGCTGGCGCGGTGCCGTGAGGCGGCGATGCCGGCCTGGGGCTTGGAGCAGCGCCCAAAGGGTCTTCAGAAGCCTAGAGCTGGTAGGGAGCTGTGCTCCGAAAGGCTGGCCGAAGAGTGTGGGGTCTTCCTCTGGGGGCTGAGAGGATGGATGGTGAGGAGAGAGTCCCGAGAGAGCTCCAGGGACTGTGTGAGGTTCCCAAATACAAAGTTGGGGCAGTTGCCGCAGGGAGGGTGGTTCCATTACCCCAGTAGGGGAAACTGAGGGGTTTAAGTGTCTTGCATCTGCTTCCTTCGCTGCATCCACACTCCCGCACACGGGGCGGGCCGCCATCACCGCTCCGCGGTGACTGTGTCGCCCCCTCTCTGGATCCTTGCATCCAGCCTTTCCCTGTCTCCAACACATCGTCCACATCCTTGGGGAGCTGCCAGCGAGGAACTGGCACGCAACTCTGACCGTGTTGTTCCTTCGCTTGAAACCGTTGTGACTCCCTATTGTCCGGGGAATAAATCCGTTGGCCTCTAACTGCAATGTAGCATCTCCTTCCATCATGCATATGGACAACAAACGACAGTAGCTTTGGCGATACCTGTTCCATTGTTCCAGCAGAAGTCACAGGTTTTCATACCGCCTGAACAGTTGTTAAGATATATCAAAATATCATTTTGTTCACAGTAAAATACTCCAAAAATCATTTATACACCTCTTCTGCTTTAGAATTACGGTAGTTTTTAGACTCTCCTGTAGACCTCACTTAGTTAATGCTTTAATAAAGAACCACGTGTGTTAACATTGCTAATTTGGTGCTCTAATACTATGATAACTGGATTTCTCTATCATTGGTTTTCTTTGTAATCCTACGTGTTATATTTTATCCATTTAAAGGTTGTACTGAGAAGGGATCCAGGCTTCACCAGACAGCCAGAGGAGGCCATGGCAAAACAAGTTTAAGAACCTCTGCATTTGTTTAAAAGGACTTAGGAGGCCCTTAGTGATCTATCATCCTGCTTGCCTCTCCCTTCTTGCCCTCTGGCCTTAATACACTTCCTGTAGGTAGGGTCTAGATCACACTCTGCCCCCTCATCTCTGGACTCCATAATTCTGCAGTTTTCTCTGCGGGTTCTAGACAGACCTGCCTTTCCATCTCCATCATTCCTGAACAGTGAGAACTTGAGCAACAAACTGAACTTCCAACTGTCCCTAAATTTCCTCATCTGTAAAGTGGAGGTAATGGTAGTACCCAGCCCATAATATTGAGAAGTAACTGAGATGAGGCAACTACAGTGCTAGGCACATATTAAAGGCCCAATAAATGGCAGCAATTATGTGGCTGATCTCTCTATATGGACTGCTTTCCCTTGCTGCCTGATCCTACTCATCCTTTAATATAGTCTCTTTGGGAAAGCTTTCTCAACCCTTCAAGTCTGGGTTAGACACCTTCTGCCACCATCATACTTTGTGAGAGTCGATACATGTTGGAATCGACTCGATGGCAATGGATTGTTTATTTTCATAAATGGTGATTTCCTTTCTTCCTACAATTGCCTTTTTCCTTTCATCTCTGCCTCTCCAATCCTTTGAGTTAACCCTGGCCTGCATTTGTTCCACAAGTGAGTGGTTATGTGATATAAGCTTCTTGAGGCCTGGGATCTGGTCTGTCCCTTCACCGTGGTATCCCCACAGCTCAGCACAGGGCTCAGGAAATAGTTTTTAAATTAGTGAACTTGCTGGAAAGGCACCTCTCTAGTGAGTGAGGGGACCGGGACTACTGCCAGACTCCTAGTCCAGTTGCTTCTTCTTTGTCAGAGTGGATTACTAGGTGGCAGTGGAAGGAGAAATTGCCATGGAGTGCCAGCTCTGATGCTGTTCCTAGACAAGTAGCATGACTTTGGGGAGCTGTACTTTCCTCAGCTGTAAAATGCCTGACTGTTAGGGTTGGTGTCAGGCTCAAACATGAACAAGCTTTCTTTTTTTTTTTTTTAATTTTTATTGTGCTTTAAGTGAAAGTTTATAAATCAAATCAGTCTCTCATACAAAACCTTATATATACCTTGCTATATACTCCTAGTTGCCCTCCCCCTAGTGAGACAGCACACTCCTTCTCTCCACTGTCTATTTCCACGTCCATTCAGCCAGCTTCTGCCCCCCTCGGTCTCACATCTCCCCTCCAGGCAGGAGCCGCACACAGAGTCTCTTGTGTCTACTTGATCCAAGAAGCTCACTCCTCACCAGTGTCATTTTCTTCAAATGTGAACAAGCTTTGACCAACATACAAAGAGATGTACACATAAGAAGTGGCATCCAAGGTACCAGCTTTACAGCTTATTGTTTTTGTGACCTCATAAATCCCCTGATGATCAAAGTAGCTCATAATAACTGTTGTCATTTATTGAGCACCTACTGTGTGCCAGCACTGTGTACTGGACACTTGATGTACATTCTTGGTGATTCTTATAATAGTAGCCACCATGAGTTGAGCACTTACTCTGTGCCACTGTTCTAAGTGCTTGCTGGTCCTAAATGCTCCCAGTCAGGCTCCTGCTACAAGGCTTCACAGGTACTCTCCCCTCTGTCTGGAATGCTCTCCCCCAGATATCCATTTGGTTAACTGCCTCACTGTTTCAAATCTCTGCTGAAATGTTACCTTGTCAGCAAAGCCCTCTCTGCCTGTCATAAAATGTTACCTCTACCTAGCATTCCTGCCTTCTTCCCCTGCTTTGTGTGTGTGTGTTTGTTCGTTTGGTTCATATACTTATCACTATCTAATTTTATATTTTACTTGTGTGTGTTTGTTTGTTGTCTGTCTCCACCAGCTAGAATGTAAGCTCCATGAAGGCAGGGATATTTGTCAGATTGTTCAGCAGCTACGCCTGGGTAATCTTAGATATTTGGTATTTGGTTGAGTGAATGGCCACCAGGCCAGGCATCCACAATGGTTTAGTGTGTAAAATGTGACCAACAGAGCTGAGCCCCCTTCTCTCCTCCACAGCACTTTGCACACAGCCAGGCACGTGATAGGCACTCAATAAATTCTGGAATCAAATTACAGTTTGACTTGCCTGTTCAGCATAGTGGTTAAGAGACGGGCTCTGGAGCCAGATGGTCTGGGTTCTTCTCCCAACTCTGACACCAATTAACTGTTTGACTCTGACTGAGTTATTCTACATCTCCTTGCCTCTGCTTCCTCTTCTGTAAAATGGGGATAGTGATAACCACTCTCGTGGGGTTGTTGCGAAGGTGTCAGTGAGTCATACATGTAAATCACTTAAAATTGTGCCTGGCACACAACAGATGTTGTTATTGTCGATGTTTCCTCTATAAATACATCAATTGTCCTTATTTCCACAGGTGCTGCAAATAACCAGTTGCCAGCCACCCAACGGAGCCTCAGGTAGCATGCACCTTGGGTTCAAGTTTATATTTTACTTATGTGTGTTTGTCTAGCAACTACAGCCTAGCACCTGGCACACAGCAGGGGGTCAATAAATAATTGACCCCCTGCTGTGTGCCAGGTGCTAGGCTGTTGTCATTAGTTGCCATCAAATCGGCTCCAGCTCATGGCGACCTTATGTATAACAGAGGGAAACATTGTCTGTTTTTGTGCTGTCTTTATGATAGTTGGTATGTTTGAGTGCGCTGTGGCTAGGCTAGGCCCTGCAATGCTAGGCTAGTCCCCAGAAAGAACAGGACACATGTAGTCACTGCCTTCAAGGGGGCAGCTTGTGAGCTGGCAGGAAGTGAAGTCCTTTTGTGTGTGTTATAGGCTTAAGGTGGATGAGCACGAACAAGATGGCAATGAGCTTCAGACCACCCGCGAATTCCGAGCTCACGTAGCCAAAAAGCTGGGAGCCCTACTGGACAGGTAACCAAAAGCATACCTTCTCTTCTCCTGCCCTTGTTAATGCGAACAGTAATAGCTGCCTTGGCTTTGAGCTTACTGTGTGCCGGTAGGGACTGTGGCAAGCGCCTGACTTATATGACCTTGCTGCATTCATAATCACCTGGCCAGGCAGGTCCTATTGTTGTCCTTATTCTCCAGATGGGGAAACATAGCCTCTTGGCAAGGGGAAGTGCCTTCCTGAAGTCACAGGGAGTCAGGGACAGACCTTGGACTCCAACCCAGGCGTGGCTGACTCCAAAGCCCATGCCCTCAACCACAGCGATATCCTGCTACAGTGAGAATGAGAGAGGAGCCCCAAGAAGCAAGAGCTCATTTCCACCAGGAGAGGCCAGGAAACAGAGTTCATATTTTTGGGTGCTTTCCGTGTGCCAGGCATCATGCCCATTTTCTTTGTTACATTTCCAGCATAGATTGAAATATGGTCTAAAGATTCAGGTTGCCGTTCCTAAAGTAGGTACCAAAGGATACAAGCCCAAAGTGTAGCTCTAGGAAAAAGGCAGTCCAACAGCAGAACAGTTTGAGAAGCACCACAATCCCCATGCCCTTGGAGATTTGAATTCATAATAGGACATTCAAGGCTCTGGAAATCCCTGCTGTAAAGAGACCTGTGTAGCTTCATTTAGTCCAGCATTTCTCTAGCTCATTTGGCCACAGTGCCTTCTTTCATGGAAGACCAATCAACATACCATGGAACACATTTTGAGATACCCTGCTCTAGCTCCATTCCTTGTTGTTGTTGAGAATATTCACAGCAGAATATACACCAATTCAACTATTTCTACGTGTACAATTCAGTGACATTGATTACATTCTTTGAGTTTTGTGAACATTCTCACCCTCCTTTTCTGAGTTGGTCCTCCGCCATTGACGTAAACTCACTGCCCCCTAAGGTTCCTGTCTAATCTTTCAAGTTGCTGTTGTCACTTTGATCCCAGATAGATAGTTCTTAAAAGAGCACGATGCTCCAGGCAGACATTTTTTACTAGTTAAGCTAAACTATTGTTTGATTTTAAGAAGATTTCAGGGAATATTTTTGGCTTAAAGTTTAAAGATAATCTCAGGGCAATAGTTTCAGGGGTTCATCCAGCCTCCGTGACCTTAGAAAGTCTGGAGTCCATGTCTAGCTCCATTCTTGATTGGCAGAGTCCTAATGGGTTTAAAAGGGAGACGAGGATGTTAGAGCCACAGTCCCTCAATTGGAAATATGTATCAAAAAGGGCAAACAGGCCCTCCGAAAGTGTGAACCAACTGCTCTTCTAAGACAGAATGTGAGGCCAGATCCCAGCAGGCTGAACGACCATGACATTAGAAGCAGCCCCTCAACCTGAGAACATGCCAGACGTGTTTAGGAAGGTCATTTGGTGTTTTGACCTTTGGGAACAGTCTTTTCTTCATGACTGTCCAACTTCACAGTGAACAAGGCCCACTTGGCATTACAGTGAGTTAGGATGGGACGTTTCCCCAGGTTGTCAACCATGGTCAGACTGTTACCTGTACTCTTTTTGTATTTCTTTCCGAAGAGGTCTAAGTGATACCCTAGTTGGTATCTTGTGTTATATCAGGGCTTCTCAACCTTAGCACTGTTGACGTTTTAGGCTGGATAATTCTTTCTCATGGGCACTGCCCTGTGCATTGTAGGATGTTAAGCAGTATCCCTACCCTCTTTCCACTAGATGCCAGTAGCATCCCACCCCCCTAATTGTGACAACCAAAAATGTTTCCAGATATCACCCAATGTTCCCTGGGTGACAAGCACTGTGTTGTCAGATCTTCGGGTCAGTGTCAGGTGCCTGGATGTCATATCTCCACTCCCTATTTTCCCAGATTGCTTTTCCTGAACAGGGCTTTGGGGATGCTTTCGAGATACATAGAAGGACGTTAGGAGAAAGAGCCCAGTGCATTGCTTCATTTGCTGGGGGGACATCACTGTATGTGGTGACTTCTCCATCAGCATTTACCAGAGACACACTGTCTTAGTTTGCCAGTGCTGCTGTAACACAAATTCCACAATTAGATGGCTTTAAAGAACAGAAATGTTCCTTCTCACAGTTCAGAAGGCTAGAAGTCCAAATTCAGAATGTGGTTCTAGTGGAGGTTCTTCTTCATCCCTTTCAGCTTCTAGTTGGCAGCAATCCTTGGAGTTCCTGGGCTTGTAGATTCATCTGCCTACATCAGCCTCGGATAGCATTTGTCTTCCCCCATACCTGCTTGCTTGTCTCTGTGTCCAATCTGCTGCTCGTTTTGTAACTCAGAAGTGATTGGATTTAGGATACACATTACACTGATATCGCCTCATTGACATAACAAAGAAAACCCTGTTCCCAAACAGGATCACATCTACACATAAGGGTAAGGATTCCAACCTACATTTTGGAGGGATATGGTTTAATCCATAACACGTGCTTCCCAGTCTCAGCAATCCTCTCTGGTCCCTCTGTGCTACTCAAGAGATGTGGCTTATTCTTATTTTAGAAGTCCTGTGGAGCTTGTTGCTAACCTCGATGACAAGATGTGCTAAGTGTCTGATGTAATCCTCATGACAACCCTGAGAGTTGTTATCTTTTATCATTCTCAATGTTCAGATGAGTAACAGAAGCTCAGAGAGGTAAAGTCACTTGCCAAAGGGGACATAGATAATAAGTGACCATGCCAGGTTTCAAAACCCGGGTGTCTGAAATCTAAATAAGGTGGGTGGATTGTATCAGTGTCATTTTCCGGGGTGCAGTATTGTGCAATGGTTGTGCTTGATGTTACCATTGGAAGAAATCTGGTGAAGTATATATGAGATCTCTGTGTATTATTTCTTAACAGCCGCATGTCAATCTACAATTATCTCAAAATTGAAAAAGCAAAAATCAACAAAAAAATAAAAAACAGATTTGCCCTGCTTTGGAAGCTGAGCTCTGAACTACTTCACTAGACTGGTCATGTTTCCCTTTTCATGCTTGCTGCTAGGAAGCTCGGAGCAAAATGTGTGACGTCTAGCAAGTGTATAGGACTTCCTGACCACCCACCCAGCTCTTTCTGTTCTTCCTGCCCTTATGTTCTCTTTGCCCTATTTTCAATTGCATTCATTTTGTTATACTCTTAGTATCTTTAAAACGTCTTTCAACCCTTTCTGGAATAAAGTAGAATTTAAACAAGTGAAACATGCAGTTCGAGCTGGGAGGGGCTGGTCAGCATGTTCGGCTGTAGGCAGTAGAATTTTTATCAGACCATTGTCCGCTCTGCTTTTGCACTTAAGATCATGCCCTTCCACTTAAACATTTTTTAATTCAAATAATTTATTTCGCTACCCTAAATCAACTGTCTCCTCTCCCCTTAGCTCCATTACCATCTCAGAAATGGAGAAGGAGCCAACAAAGGCCAAGGTACAGAAAGCTGCCTCAGAGGATGATGGTGAGTAGTTAAACTAGTAATAACAGCTCTCATTTCTTAAGCACCTACTGTGTGTCTGGAATGGGAGAAAGATGTTCCAGTCTGCTCCCACGAAAATTACAACCTTGGAAACCCTATGGGACAGTTTTACCCTGTCGTATAGGGTCACTGTGAGTCAGAATTAAATCAATAGCATGGGGTATGGGTGTGCCTGGACCTGGGCAATATAGTTTTGGTATAGTTTCTGTCATCCGCTGAGCCCCCAGGTGAGGCAGGTATTATGATGCTACCCCCATTTGCAGACAGGGAAACTGAGGCCCTAAGAAGTGAAGTCACTTTACTGACATAAAGTCATCAGTCTCATCCTGAGCAGGAGCCTGCACAACCTCAAGCCATGTGTCTGTCTGCCCCACACCCAAGTCATTTGTCACTTTGGAGGCTGCCTTAGAGGGCTCATTTGTCAACTTCCAGAACCCTGACTTCTGGAAGCCTCTGGAGACAGGCTTGCTGACCTGATTTAGCAGCTGGCATCCCCACACACACCCTGTCCTCTGGCTCCAGCAGGCATTTACCAATGATAATGCATTGTTTTGTAGTTAGATGATAGTGATCCCAGGACTTTGCATCTGGACTGGGAGCTCATTGAGGGCATACCTGGGAGGAGGGGCCGGTATTTGGGGGCACTGACTCTGCCCCCTTGAATATTAGGCTTCCGCCTTTTCTTCACATCCATTCCTGGTGACCCTGAGAAGGAAACTTCTCCCCAGCCCCACCGGAAGCGACCGCCCTCCAGCTCCAGGTGAGATCTCACATCGGGCCTCAAACTTCCTTTTTGCACTTCCGTCTTGGCTGATGTGTTGTAACCCCCCAGCAGACTCTGGTTAGGTCCAGGCCAAGGATGGGGCCCTGTCTAGTAGCTGAAGAAATTGTGCACTCATTGGGAAAGTTGAAGAGGTTGTGTTGGGTTTGGATATTTATGCTTTTTGAGTATACCCATCTTGTGCCAAATGCCTCACTTGTACTTTATCGTGTTTGCCTGCTGGGACATCCCTGTGAGGCTTGAGCTCTGTTAAGACCCCCGTTTTATAGATGAAGACACTGAAGGTCAAAGACGTTAAGTCACTTAATGAGGACACACAGCTGGCACATAGAGAAGCCAGTATTTGAACCCAGGTCTGCTTCCTCTCCAGCCTGAGCTCTTTCACTGCTTCCTTTTGTGTCCTCTTTCCAGTGGTTTGGACAGAGTGGGCCAGCTTTGGGGATTTTTCTTGATTCCAGTTGACTCAGGTTACCCCCCTACCTACCCCCTTGCAGCAGCGAGGACAGCGACGAGGAGTGGCAGAGGTGCCGGGAGGCAGCTGTGTCAGCCTCCGACATTTTCCAGGAATCAGCCATCCATGGCCCTATCAAGGTAGAGAAAGAGGCAAAGAAGAAGAAAAAGAAGTGGAAAAAGAAAGCCAAGGAGGAGGCCAACGCCAGCGTGGCCACAGCCACCACCACCACAAGTGGAACTGCGGTCCAAAAGCAAGAAAAGGAGATAGCCAAGCTCAGTAGGGACCAGGCATCACTTGGAACCAAAAAGAAGAAAAAAGCAAAGACTAGTGAAGCTCCCCAGTTCCTGCCAGCAAAGAGTGCAGCAGCCGTGCTTGCAAACTGACCCAGCCTGTGGGCACAGGGCCCAACTAGCTCTGAGGACAAGGGGCCCACTAGAGACAAGACATTTCTAAGCCTCTGCCTTCCTCCAAGTTCAAGGCCTTGGCTGGCAGGTCCAGACTCAGCCTCTGTGACCCTGATCATGATTGGGTTTTGCCCAAGGGACAGGAAGATGGAGTGGTGGTAGGGTCCATAGCCTAAGCAAGGCCTGCCCCTCTCTGCTCCTACTGGGGCAGACCTGGGGTACCAGAACATTCTGTGGCTTCAGGAAGAAACAGCCTGCAACTACTCAAGACTGATGGCCAAGTGGTTAAGGTTCCATCTCCCCAGTGCTGTCTGAGTGGGCAAGTGAAGAAAGATTTCCTTCCTCTTTGCCTCCTCAGCCCCAGTATGAGACACAATCTCTAGAAAATAAAGAGAAGGGCTTCCTGAGATGCCAAGGCCCAAAGGGAATTTTCTACTTCTCCCCCAGGCCACACAGGCTTGATATAATACTGTCTAAAAGAAGGAAGAGAGAGAGAGTTTTTCCCCTGGCTTTCCAGAAGTTTCTTCCATATTTGTGAATATACCACGGATCACCATGTCTCTAAGCCAACCAGATTATCGAAGATAAATCTTTGTGGAGCACAACACTTAACAAAGTGTTCTGGGTGGTGCCTGTCCACCCAGTCTCAAAGAGACTTTGTAAATATGCCTCACACATGAGATCCTCCTGCCTGCACCCTCGAGGTAAGTCCTTCACCTCAGAGCTTCAGGACTTGAGGAAGTACTGCACCGCCTGTGGACTGGGTTTTGTAACAATAGGCCTATTCTACAAGAACGAGCAGAAGCTCAAGTTTAAGGTGAAAGTCTGGGATCATCATCTTGCCTCCAAGATGGCAGCAGAGCAAGAAAAACAGAAATGGGTGTGAGGGTGTGTGTGCACTAGAGCCCTTCTCTCCTCAGGTCCCCAGCCCACCCCAAGCCCACGCTGCCTGCCCAATCCCTGATTATTGAACAAACAAGAAGTTTTCAATACATCTCTCGTTTGCTTTACTGAATGTTAAATAACTTGACAGGCTGGCCCTTAGCTGGTTATAAGCTGCAGGGAGCGCTGGTTCTCCCCGGCCCCTTCCTCAATCCCAGGGTGGAATTGTCCACTGAGGTCAAGGTTATCTGCAGCAGCCCCAAGGAGATGAGGTCACCTGTGCCCTGGGGTTATACAGCTGCTTTGTCTTCCCCTCCCTGCCCCTCCTCCCAGAGGAACTCCGGACCTCAGACTCCTCAGGGTAGCTGTGAACTGCCTGGGCCTCTCCCCACCCCTCTACCAGCCAGGCTCCCAACATCTTAGCCATCAGTCCTGTCCACACAGAGAGCTCCTCTCCGCTGGCTCCACCTTTTCTCTTCCTCTGGGCTCCTCAGCTCTGCCAGCCGCTCAGGCCTTACTGCCTCCCACGGCAACGTCTCCCCTAAGCAAGGGAAGGGTCTGCAGGGCCCCTGGGCAGCAGTTCCTCTGACCTCGGGGGCCTGCTGCCCAGGGGCCTGGGCACATCACCAGCCACAGAGTCCTGAGGCCCCTGCAAGAGCAGAGAGGACATCCTAGCCCAGAGCTGGTCTTCAGTTGAAGCTAAATGCCAGGTTGGCCTCAGAAGGTGTGATGCTCAGGAGACCAAATGTCCAGGAAAGCAAGGCAGTGGGGACCAGGGGAAGCGATGGCTCAGAACGGGAGCTGGGAGAGCCCTGCCCACCTTTCCTGTTAGCTTGAGCCCGCTGTGGCTTGGGCGTCTGAGCTCCAGGCCCTGGCCCAGGGTAGTGTCTCTCAGGATATCATATGTGAGTGAGCTATGGGTGGATACAAATGGGTGTGTGGATCAAGAGAGGGGGAGGTGGGGAGGGGCAGGACTGGAGTGGCCTGGTGGGTGCCCGAGTGAGAGATGAGACCTTGGTGCATTCATCCCAGGGGCAGGTGACCTAGGGCCTCTCCGAGCTCAGTGGGTCCCAGCCACATGGGCTTGTGTCCTGAGGAGTGTGGCTGCCAGAGCCCCCTTGAGGGCCCCAGGGCTCTCCACAGGCCAAGGCTGAGCCTCCAAAGGCTGCCCCTTTCTGTTCCAAGTGACGAGATTTCACCCTGAGCAGAAGGATGGTTCTTCCCATGTCCTGCCAGGAACAGGCTCTGCTTCCCAGCTCTCTGCAGTCCCTTCTTGTGCCCCTGAAGCAGCCCTTCTGAGCTGGGGTGCTGTAGAACCCTCCCATTGCTGGCAGTGCAGGGTGGGGACTGAGGCAGTTCCCCAGGGAAGGCAGCAGCCCTGTAGCAGCAGAAGTTCGGCAGCCTCAGATGTCCTCCAGGCAGCAGCAACTGCCCTCATCACCTCTCAAGCAGACAGCGCAGGAAGCAACCTGAGAGGCCGTTGCCACAGTTACTGGGAGGATGAGGCCATCTGTGTGGAGATGAAGGTCTCAATGACACTGTGGTTGGTGGGCAGCAGGTGGCTGTGACTGTTGGTGGAGTCGGAGCTCTGGTACAGCACCAGGCTGCTGGAGGACACTGCAGAGGAAAATGAGGCCGCTGGCTGCCCCGCCAAGGCCACCCTCCCCCATCCTGCCTGCCTGTCCCCAGGGGTACCAGGGAGGCTGGGCCTCACCTCCTGAGCCACAGCACATAATAGGCACCTGAAGTCAAACCTCTGTCCTCAGTGCTTGTTAAGGTTCCCAGCCAGGCTCCCAGGCCACCCAGGAACCGGCCTCAGAACACTCTAGTGGGAACGTTGGAGAAGCCCTAGAGAGATGGTCAAGAGAACTGGCTCTGAGATTAGACTGGGTTTCAGTCCTGGCCCTGCCACCTAGGAACTGTGGAAGGAGAGGCAAGTCCTTCGCCTCCTTGAGTGTTGGCTTTCTTATCTGTAAAATGGGGGTGATACATGCCTCCCGGGCTTGTGGCGAGGCCTGTGGGGGTAAAACATGGCGCCTGAAGCATGGTCCCTCCGTAACTGCCACTGCTACCCATGGTGCTGGGTCAAGGAGCCCGAGGCTTACAGAAGGAAGCAACTTGCCTCAAGTCACACAGTTAGCGAGTGGCCACGTCAGGCTCGCACCCAGCAGTCTGGCTCCAAAGGGCCCGCTCTTATCCACCACATGGTGGGCTGTGAACTCGGGGAATGGTAAGCGGGATGGGTAAGTTGAGTGGGGATGTGGCGGGCTGAGAACCCACGTGCCACTGTTGCTTTGTGGGAACTTGAGGGCTTCCAGTTTTCTAGGAGAAGCCAGAAACCCAGATTTCTATTTGGAAGCTCCTGATTTTTCAGCCTTGGCAACTAATTCAATATTGTTAAGCCCAAGCCAAACCAAACTCATCCCTGGGTCACTTCTGGTCACCACAAGCCCTGGTTACTCATCATTGCCCCTTCCTGCCTCTCCACACACTTTAATCTTTTCTCAGTCAACTCCAGTGAGTCTCCCCATAGGCTAGGCCCTGCTGTCCTGCACTTTGACACCCTGCTTGGCACATTTCACGAAACCCAGGCCAAGCTTGAGAGGCAGAGAGCACCTTCTGAAGCCTGGGTGATGCCCCCTGCCATTGCCCCCAGTCTGCTGCACGTGTCATCTTCCTCGATGGGGGGGACAGTGAGGGTGAGGGACAGGAGAGGGCTGGTCACCTGTGGGACTGGTGCTGAGCCGGTGGGCAGGCTGCAGGTGCTGGATGCCAGCGGGGTCCTGGCTGGGGATGTGGATGGTGGTGGCCTGGGACACTGACGTGTGAAGCCCGGACTCGCTGGAGACCTCCGTGTCTGAGGTAAAGACCTGGAGGCACAAGGCAGCTGCCTAAGCCTCCAGGGGCATGGTGCTGGTGGCGGGGTACTCCAGGGCAGGGCCTGGCTTTACCTGCTTGGTGGGCGTGAGGCTGGCAAGGGCACTCAGGTTGGTGGTGTCGGTGATGAGCATGGTCTGTGGGAGCAGGCCCGCGTGGGTGTACTGGGCCACCTCAGGCTTGTGGCTGTAGAGGGCTGGCCAGGAGGGAGGAGGGAGATGTCAATACATATGTGGCACCCTGGACTCCCCTGAAGGCCTCCAGACTGGGTGCTCTGGGGGAAGTAGGACATGAGCTCTGCCTGGTGAGGGCCCAGCAGAGTTGGAAGGACAGGGCAGTGGTTGGGGACTCAGTTGATTTCCAAAACTGGGAGCTGTGGAAAGGGGGTTGGACCCTCTCCCCCACCAAGGGGGCCTGCTCAGCCTGGGGTTGTGGAACGGAGCCTGGAGAGGCCAGGAGCCCAAACCCAGCACTTCCTGCCAGCTGGGTGTGACAGGGCATGGGAGGCACAGGTGTGGGTGCTGCTGGACCAAGCATAGGCCTCAAAGGAAAGGCAGGCAGCCAGTTAAGGAGTGAGCAGGGCAGAGGGCAGCAATATCTCCTGCTCTACGGCACCTCTGAAATGTAACCCGTTTCACCTACAGCCCGCAAACACACACACCAGTAGAACACACACAAACCACATATGCTCACGTTGACTCGGATAAAAACATAACCACCCACCCACACACACAAGTACATACACTTCCGAGCCCATATCCACAGAGGTATATACAAGTCCGCAGTCCCTGACGCCCAATTCCCAAAACCAAAAGGTGTTCCTAAAGCTGGTGCTAGAGCGCATTGGGCAACCAAGTCTGGCCTGAGCCTGATGGGAGGTCATGCGAGTCTTTAACCTACTTTGTGGAATTCCTGCCTTCTGGTGAGAAATAGCGCTTTGATGACATAAAACTAGTAGTGCTTTGTGTTGTCCCAAACCCTGCTAGGAGTGTTATGTAATACATGGTATATCCACCATACTATCTGGGGTGGCACAAACCGTTAACACTCTCAGTTACTAATCCAAAAGCTGGCCATTCAAGTCTACCCAGAGGTGCCTTGGAAGAAAGGGCTGGCGATCTACTTCCCAAAAATCGGCCATTGGAAACCCTGTGGAGCACAGTTCTTCTCTGGCACACATGGGGTCACTATGAGTCAGAGTCGACTCGAAGCAACTGGTTTGGGTTCATCTTTCTAAAGTCTGAAAAACAATGAATTCTGAAATACAGATGGTCCCAAAGGTTTCAGAGGAGGACTGTAACTATATTCCCACATGTGGGCGTGCACACACAAACACACTGATGAACACCCGGATAGCCATCAAAACGCACTGTGCCTCCACTCCACAAATACACGCGTGCGCACACAGTGATGTGTATTCACACACTGAAACATTCTGCCTACAGACACTCATCTGAGCACACAAACACCCTCAATCACTGAAGCACGCATGCTTGGACCAGACACACGCACAGCCTACAACACCCGCCAAGCTGCCCCGTTTCTCCGTGATCACCGAGAGCCAACCCCTCCCAGCACCACCCGCTGAGTGAGGCAAGGGGCACTCACCATGGGGGCTCTGCAGCTGGGCCATGGTGGCCATGAAAGGGCTCTGGGCCACGTGGCTCTGCACTGGGGGTATGAGTGGCTGCTGGTAGGATGGGTGCAGCGACTGGGAGAACTGAACGGGCTGCAGGGTGGTCAGGCTGCTACCCATGCTGTTGATGACGGGTACACTCTGGGCCTGAGTGGAAGCCAGGCCTGCAGCAGAACAGCAGGAGTCAGCCCAGCTCCCACCCCCTCCGCTGCCTCTACAGCCCCAACCCAGACTCCCCTGGTGGTTCCGGTACCGTCTCCTTCTCAGAGCCCATGAGTTGAGAGAGGGTGTGGTCAGGAAACAGCCCTGCCCGAGGATGTACTCCAAGCTTGGACCTGCCGCTAACTTACTGAGTGGCCCTAACAAGTCACCTCCCCCACTTCTCTGAGCCTTTAGCTCCTTATCTGGACAGGGAGTGGGAGAGATGGGCATTGACTAGCTCAGGTTGTCAAACTGGTTTCCCTGGAGACTTGAGGTTCCACAGAAGTGCAAGGGCCCTGGACTGAGCTCCCTGACCCCCTCTCCTAGCAGCTTCCTGTCTGTCTTGTATGTTGAGTTTCTGCATAATAAAACCAAAAACCAAACCTGTTGCCATTTAGTCGATTCCAACTCATAGTGACCCTATAGGACAGAGTAGGGTTTTCAAGGAGCGGCTGGTGGATTTGAACTGCCAACCTTTTGGTTAGCAGTCAAAGGCTTAAACCACTGCACCACCGGGGCTCCTCTGCATAATAGTTTGCACAAATAAGGGCTTGCAAACTTTAAAAGAAAAAAAAGAAACCCTGCAGACTAGAAAACTTCAGTCCCCCTTACGTTGCTCTATTTTTCCCATAGACTTTTCGCCTTCGAAGGCATTTTATGATTCATGTATTATGTTTATGGTCTGCCTCCCCGCTTGGGTCGTATCTCTAGGAGGCTGAGATTTTGGTCTGGTTTGTTCACTGGCATTATCACTGATGTAGCACAGTGCCTGGCACGGAGGAGACACCCGATAGATATTTATGGTATGAATGAATGAGTCTCAGTGGCTCTTCCAGTTTCTGGATTCTGCATGAGCCCCCCAGTCAGGTCCCTTACCCATCCCCACCTGCTTACCAATGACCAGAGTGGAGGCGCCCGTGTTGGTGAACGTGGAGCTCAGGGAGGCAGGCTCCCCAGCCCCGATGGCCATGACCCCAGGGAGTGAGGCCATGATGAGGTTCTGGGGCTGCTGGTTGAGGCCTGGGGATGTCTGCTCCAGGCTATGCAGTGCTGTCAGGGTGCTGACTGGGGGCAGGGGCCCCCCTGTTGCAGAGACCTTTGAGGGGAGGCCAAGCTGAGTCAGGTTGAGCCCCCACACTGCCTCCCTGAGGACCCCTGCAGGATCTCCCAGCCAAGGGAGGATTGGAGTGGAGGGGTCTTCCCATGGCAGGGGACACTCACCAGCTTAGCTTCTGTGCTCAGCAGGCTGTGGCTGGGCTCCAGGCCTGTGGGGGACACTTGGTGCAGGGGCGCAGACACTGTCACCAAGGGACCACCACTGCTGGAGGGCACTTCTGCTGCCTCACTTGTTGCAGACTGTCCATAGCGCACACCTGGAATGGGGTGCAGTGTGCAGCCTCAGCACCCCCACTTCCCTACCCTTACCTACCTCCATAGCCCTCATCACGCCAAACCGCATGGCTTTGCTTAGGCCAGTTGCCCCATCTTTCTTTATGCAGCCAGCAAACCGCTTGAGCATCCATCCCCCTTGGGCCAAGTCCTGTGCTGGCTGCATTTATTAGCTCCGTGTCCCCCACTCCCAGTGCTGTATATACCTGACATGGAGTAGGTGCTCAATAAAAGACAAAGTAAAATATATCATTAAAAAAAAATGATTGAACTGAACTGAAGCTAATAAAATCAAACCAGAGTGAACTAAGTTCAACAGAAAGAACTGAAATCAGCTGAGTTGAATTGAATCTAGTTTAATTAAACCTGGAATGAATTGAGCTCGATTGAGTTGAATTGAACTGAACTGAATCCCATCCAATCATACTGAATCAAATCAAATTGAATTGGATTGAATTGAACTGAGCTGCACAAAATTTAAATGAACTGAATTTAATTGAATTACATTTTGTTAAACTGAATCAATTGAATGTGAATTGAATGGAATTAAATTGTACCAAATTTAAATGAACCAAATTGGATTATAACGAGTTGAACATAATTAAACTGAGTTCAATTGAGTTGAGTTGTCCTGAAATGAATTGAATTGATTTGATCTGAAATGAATGAGGTGAATTGAAGTAACCCAAATTAAGTTAGGTTTAATGAAATGGAATGGAGTGGAGTGAACGGAATGGAGTTGAGTGAATTGGATGAAGCAAAGTGGATGGCATCGAGTAGAATGGAGTAGACAGAGTAATGTGGAGTGGAGTAGAGTGAATGGAATGGATGGAGCAGAGTGGATTATAGTGCAATGGATAGAATGGAGTAGATGGAGTGGAATGGATCCAAGCCAAAATACCAAGAGGTTTGGGTGGCTGCTGCCACTGGGGCAGACCTCCCCACCTCTCCCACCGACCCCCATGTCCCTTCTACAAACTTGCCCAATCTCTGTGCACACATACCACTCACCGTGGACCTTACTGGGGGAGAGTGCAGGTGGGGGAAGGCCAGGGGAACTGTGAGCAGGCAGCGCAGGCCCCGGGCCTGGCCCAGGTGGTGGCCCGCTGTATGTGTCCATCGCCAGCTTGTGTCGAAAGGCTTCTTCTTTGCGCCGATTGGCAAACCAGTTGTAGACACGGACCTCCGTGACAAGGTTGGAGCCCAGTCCCTGTGCCTGCGATGGTGACACCCCCCTCTGGATGCACTCCGCCCTGCAGAAATGCCCACCCATGAGCTTCCCACGCCAGGCTCAGAGGAACGGTCTCCTGGGTGTGGGAGAGGGTTTTAGGAAGTCAGGTTCTACCTAAGTGTTTGAGCTGGGTTCCAATCCCAGTTCTGCTGTGTGACCTTGGGCAATTGACTTAGCCTTTCTGACCTCAGTCTGTCCATTCATAAAATGAGCAAAATAGCCATAGGGTTATAGTGGAGATGAAATGAGATGAGCAACTACCCAAGGGATTTCTTGGGGAAGGGTGGGGGTGGGGGGTTGCTAGAAATGGAGCTAGGTCTAAGTTGAGTACTCTCAGTTCTCTGGGTCAGGTTAAGCCAAGAGCAGGGGCTCTCAGGGCCTGGGGAGCCTCCCTGAGGAGCCAGAGCCACCCTCCCCTCCCCCAGCCTTGCCCCAGCCCCAACCAAATCAGCGCTGCTAACCCACCAGCCAATGTACCTATTGCACTCCTCCACCAATGCCTCTCGCTCCTCCTTGCTGGGGTTCTTCTGCCTCTCATAAGCCTGGAACAGGATCTGCTGGGATGCTGGACCCCATTTGAATCGGTTCCTACGCCCCTTCTTGGTTGGTAGCTCATCACCTGTGGGCTCTTCAATCAGCCCACCCTGCCCTGCATGGGTGAACTCTGTAGACACAGGGAGCCATGAGCAGGGCCCTGGCCACTCCCACCTTCCCACATCAGTTCACCTGCCCACATCCCTGATTCTCATCCCCAGGGTGCTGAATCAGAGGAGCTTACAACTAGAATTTAGAAATCATCTAATCAGCCCATGTAGCACCACTAATTCACGTGTGCCCAAGGCAGACATTACTAGCAATCCTTGCACCCTTTCCTACTGAGCCAAAATTTAATCTCACGACCTTTCTCAATAAAAGGCTCCAAGACACTATGACCTCGCCTAAAAAATTAAAATATTTCAGCTGAAAAATTACCCTGTCAAGGTCATCAAAAACGAGGTAAACCTAAGATACTACCACAACCAGGAAGAAACTAAGGAGACATGACAGCTCTATATAATGTGTCTACAACTGGATGGGATCCTAGAACAGCAACAGAACATTAGAGGAAAACTGCGGAAATCTGAATAAAGTATGGCCTTTGTTTAATAATAATCAATGTTGGTTTGTTAATTGTGATAAGCGTACCATACTAATGTTAATAGTGGGGCAATGGTGTCTATGCAGGAAAGCCGAGTTTGATTCCCAGCCAACGCATCTCATTCATAGCCTCCACCTGTCTGTCAGTGGAGGCTTGCATGTTGTTAGGATGCTGGATAGGTTTCAATGGAGCTTCCAGACTAAGATGGACTAGGAAGAAAAGCGTGGTGATTTACTTCCAAAAATCAGCCAGTGAAAACCCTCTGGATCACAACGGTCCGATCCCGTCCTGCATGGGGTTGCCATGAGTTGGGCACCATCTTGATGGCAGCTGACACCACCACATTGTTGTCATTGTTACCACATTATAATACGTGCCTCACTGTATCACAACCATCTTTTCTCCAGCTTCCGCACTGCACAGTGAGTTCTTGGGGCCCAGCTCATCCAGCTGTGGATACTCGGCTTCAACCCTTCTCCCCTCCCCCAGAGTGCCTTGCACAGAGTAGATAATAAGTGTTGGTTGAGTCGCGCTGACCCCCTCTCAGCCTGCCTGTCTGTAACGGAGGTGGTGAAACTCCAGCCCCCACCCATGAGTTGTGCAGATTCTCCAGGCCCTGTCAGGGAGGACTCAGCCACGGTCGTTACTTACGCTGGGCCACCTCTCGCTGCTTGCGGACGTACCAGGTGTACAGGGCGGCTCGCTTCTGCGTCTTCATGGGGGTGCCCTTGTTGAGGTGCTGGGACAGGTGGGACTGGTTGAGGCCGGTGGTGTCAACCACCTCCCGCTGTGGGATGTTGTGCTGCTGCAGGTAGGACTTGACCATCTTTGCTACCCGCCACGGGTCCTCCCTGAGAAGAAGGCAAGGACAGGGCCTGTTCAGTGGGGTGGTCACTGGGCCCTGCCAGCCCTGCAGACTGGGCTGGGGGTCCTCGGTGCTAGGAGCCCTGTCAGCCACGGAGAGGAGAATGGTGGATGGAAGCAGACATGGAGCCTGGGGGCCTGCACCTGGACTCAGAGACGGGAGGTATGGACACTGGACAGGATACAGGGACATGGACTCAAGGACATGAAGACAGAGACACTTGGACACACACATACATGACAGACGAGTGGACACACAAAGGTTTAGAAATATGAACATATAGTTATAGACATGAACAGACTCCCACAGGAAGCTGCACAAGAGGAGGAGGGTCCTTACTGCTGTGCCTCCTTTAAAGTGCCTCTCCTCATCCTGCCTGGAAGTGTTATTTGTGCCTGCGTCTTAGCCACTGTGAGAAACTGTAAAGCCCTTGAGGGCAGGAACATGTCTGCTTCTCAGCACTCAAAATAGGCCTGACATAGAGTATTGTCCTTGGTGCACACGTGAATAAATGAGTGGGCGGGGGGGGGCGGGTGGATGGATGGACGAGTAGATGGATGGATGAGTAGGCACATAATGGGTGTATGGTTGGGTGGATGGATGGATGGTTGGATGAATGGGTGGATGGGTAGATGAGTAGTGGTAGGTGGATGAATAAGGGAGACCTAATGGAAAAAGAAAATCATTGGATCTGAAACAAGGAGAGAAACATGGATCCTCCCACTTTATAAACAAGGCCGCTGAGGCTCAGAGTGCTTGCATCACTTGCCCAAAATCACATGGCTAACCCAACAGGGTCCTGCCCCACCTGAAGGGATTCTAAGTCAGTTTGTCAGGCAGAAATCACACAAGGTCAAAATGCCACTGAAAATCTCTGCAACTAAACCCTAGGTGGTAGCACGACCCGTTTCCCCCCAGCACTGAGGCAGGCGGCTAGTTCTTCAACGGAGTCTCGGGTGAAAGAGTTACGGGCTGACAGAGGCCTCGGACAAAAAAATTGTGTGTTGAGCACCAGAATACCACTCTGTGGGCTGAGAATCTCTCAGTAGAATTCCACGGCTAGGATTTGAGCCTTCTGATATTTGCGTATGTGACCAACGGCACGTGTAGAAGGCAATTTGTCACCGTATTGCTTGCCGTATCGGTCGAGTCGGTTCCAACATCTAGCAACCCCACAGGTGTCAAAGGAGCACTACGCTCCGTAGGGTTTTCAAAGGCTGATGTTTCAGAGGTAGATCGCCAGGCCTTTCTTCTGGGGTACCTCTGGGTGGACTTGAACCACCAATCTTCTGGTTAGCAGCCAAGCACCTTAACCATTTGCACCAGCCAGGGACTCCAGCAAAAGATTGGAAACGACCTAAATGTCCAGTGAAAGGATGCTGATTAATTAAATGCAGGGCTCCTGTTCAACACGACTGTAAAAACCCACCAAGGAAGCTCTGTATGCTCCCAAGGAGAACAGCCTCTGAGGCAGAACAGGCTTTGTCTGGTATGTCTGTGAGGCTGCTATTTGTGTAAAACAAAAAACAGGCCAAGAGGATATGTGTACATATTTGCTTGTCTATGAAATACTAGAGGGACCCACAAGGTGCGGGTGACACTGGTTGCCTCCAGAGGGGAATGAGGTGAGAGGGGGAGGGTTTCACTCTTTCTCTTCTGTACTTTTTAAATTATGTATCTTAATATTATATATTTATTGTTGTCAGTTGCCGTCGAGTCGATTCCAACTCATGGCGATCCCATGTGTGCAGAGCAGAAATGTATTCCATAGGGTTTTCAAGGCTGTGACCTCTCAGAAGCAGATTGCCAGGCCTTTCTTCTGAGGCACTTGCTTAACTATTTACACCACCCAGAGACTCCTCTGTATATCATCTGTGTATATATAATATTTAAAACTGAATTATAGGAAACAAAAAGCAAATAAAACCCCCAGTGAAACCCACCCCCCACACTTCCTTCTCTCCTCGCCCTGTCTCCTTCCTTAAAGAACTTGCCCCCTTGGCAATGTCCTCCTCAGATGCGAGGGCGCAGAGCTGTTCTCCATCAGCTTCAGCACTCTGACTGCCTTCTTTTTCGTCAGCAGCTCCCAGACAGGCAGGGAGAAAAGCAAAGTGGTAGCAGATAAATTTAAATTGGCCAGCAGTAGATTCAGCAAAGCCCCATTTTAGGAGAAATGATGGCCGGGAGAATTAACGCTTCGTGAGTGTTTATTATGAGCCATGCACTGTGCTGAGGGCTAATCATTTAAATCTGACAGTAACTTTAAGACGTAGGTACTGCTAGTATGCCCATTTCACAGGGGAGAAAACTGAGGCACAGAAAGGTGAAATTGCTTGTCCAAGGTGACCTAGCTAGGACTCAAGCATATTCTGTGCTGCTCTTGATCCTCCAGACCTTTGGCCCAGCCCCTCTCTCACCCTGCTTTCAGGGGCCCCTGGGATCTTCTCTGCCTCCTCTCCTCCCGCCTCCCCCCGCCCCACCAGTGCCAGTCAGAGCCGGGAGGCCAGGCAGTACAAAGTCCGGCCTTGTGCTTCGTGGCAAACATGTTTATCTGATCTCAGAGCCAGGCTGCCTCCCTCCCCCACTCCAACCATCACTCTCCCGTGCTCTCTCCCTCCCTCCCTTCTCTCTCCTCCTGACAGAGAATGGGGTCAGCTTTCTCTCACCAGGGCCTCTCCTGGGCCCAGACTAAAGAATTACCATCTGCCAATGTCCAACTGATTCCTTGTGTCTCTTTTGTGTCTGTCCATCTGTCTCTGTTTTTATCTCTCTCTCTCTTCTTCCTCTCTTTCTTCTGTCTGCCTCTCTCTTTCCCTCTCTCTCTCTGTTAAATTCCCCCATACCAGATGAAATTTAAACTGAACTTGAAAATAAAGGCCAGCCACCCTTCACAAATATATGTGCAGCATCTATAAAAGAGGACAGGCATTTGAATGTGAAAATAGGGCCCCAAAACGTTAAAATAAGCTAATATAGACTTTCCGTTTTTAAGCAACCCCTAAGGGTATTGAACAACAAATTCACAACAAAAAAAGTGAAGTTAAAATGCCAGTCAGCTGGTGGGATTGCAAAATGGTACAACCACTATGGAAAATGGTATGGCGCTTCCTCAAAAGCTAGAAATAGAAATACCTTAGGATCCAGCAATTCCACTCCTAGGTATATATTCTAGAGATATAAGAGCCGTGACATGGATAGACACATGCACACCCACGTTCGTTGCAGCACTATTCACAATAGCAAAAAGATGGAAACAACCTAAGTGTCTATCTTTGGATGAATGGATAAACAAATTGTGGTACATACATACAATGGACTACTCCGCAGCTATAAAGAATAATGAGGAGTCTGTGAAACATAACATGGATGAATCCAGAGGACCTTCTGCTGAGTGAAATAAGTCTATCACAAAAGGATAAATATTGTATGGTGTCACTTTTACAAAAGGTCAAGAATAGAAAGCAACATTCTTTGACAGTAACCAGGGATGGGAGGGGGAGTCACTTCCTAAATAGTAGACACTTGTTTTTTTTGGCGATGGGAAAGGCCATACCCAATATAGGGGAAGTCAGCACAGCTTGGCCAAGGTAAACGAAGACTTATGTAACTGCGAGGTACATAAGAATAAAGGACAGTTATGGTAAATGTTATAACATACCCAATTTTGCAATAACAGTAATAACAACCAAAAAATAAGTATGTGATTACAGAGGTAGTTATGTATGCTATATGTGTGTAGGAATGTATACATGAGTACCTGCATGTGGATATATAGGTATGTTTGTGGGCATACGTATATACATGTTTGGGTGTGCTCATATATATTCATATATGTAATAGAGCACATGGGGGTACAGTTACAGAGACCACCTAGACATATCCAAACACCTCACAGGATTGTTTTCCTGGGTTAAAGGGCTTGGGACCATAGTCTCATGGGACAGCTCAGTCAGTTGGCATAACATAGTTCATAAACATAGCGTTCTACATCCTAGTTTGGTGAGTAGCATCTGCGGTCTTAAAAGCTTGCCAGCAGCCATCTAAGAAACAATTATTGGTCTCTTCTCATCTGAAGCAAAAGAGAATGAAGGAAACCAAAGACTCAAATAAGAAACTAGTACACACAACTAATAGTCCACATGAACCACGGCCTCCCCTGAGACCAGAAGAACTAGATGGTGCCCAGCTACCACTACTGACCATACTGACCAGGGAGACAATAGAAGGTCCCAGATAGAATGGGAGAAAAATGGAGAACGAAACTCCAATTCCTAAAAAAGGCCAGACTTACTGGAGGACTCACAGAGACTAGAGGAACCCCCATGACTATTCTTCTAAGATGCCCTTTTAACGTGGAACTGAAGCCACTCTCGGAAACCTTGCAGCCAAATAATAGATTGGCTTATAAAAGAAACAATCTCACCAGTGAGGAATGTGCTCACTTAAACAATCAACTATACAAGACCAAACAGTCAATATTTGCCCAAAAGCAAAGATGAGAACGTAAGGAGGGGCAGGGAAGCTAGAAAAATGGAAACAGAACAAACAGAATGGAAATAATGTGACTGCAGACACATTGCAGAAATTGTAACCAGTGTCATGGAACGGTTTGCACAAAAATTTGTTAAATGGGAACCTAATTTGCTGTGTAAAGTTTCACCTAAAACACAATAAAATATTCAAATTAATAAATAAAAATAACGTGCCAGTCCGAAGACAGCAAGCCAAGAGGGATTATCTCCCTCTTGCTGGGAAGTTGGCTATGCCATTTTTTTTTTTTTTTAAGAGAACCTACCGAATCAATCAATGTCTCTCTCCTCTCAGGCTGTGTACTTTGTCTGTCTCTCTCCTCTATCTGTGCCTTTTGGTCTGTGTGTGTGTGTGTGTGTGTGTGTGTGTGTGTGTGTGTGTGTGTGAATGAGCGTGTATATCTTGGTTTCTCCATCTCTTCGTATCTGTCTGGCTGTCTTAGTTTCTGCCTCTGTGTCTCTTTTGCTCTCTCGTCTCTGTGTGTGTATCTCTCTCTCTCTGCCTCTGTCTTTCTTCCTCCCATCCCCCTCCCAACACATACACACACACACACGCACATACTCACACTCAGTTTCCAAAGACCTGACTCTTTTTTCAGGACAGCTTCCCCAACTCTCCCAACTCAGAACTAAAGGCCAAGTCTCCATGCAGGTCTTACTTTGACTCTAACAGGTTTGGGAGCCAAACCAACCGGCTTCCAAACCCACCACTGCCACTTAGCACCTGTGTGATCTTGCATGGCCCACACCCCCTCTGTAACATGGAATAAATCCATGCCCACCTCACAGTGTTATTGGGGAAATTAAATGAGTTTAAAACAGGGGTGAAACACAGGGCAGGGCCTGGCCCACAGTAAGGACTCAGTGGAACAATATCATCGTCATCATCATTAACTAGGTAGCCCTAGGAACTCTCAGCCCCATGAAAGAAAACACAGGGGCCAAGGAGAGGTGAAGGTTGGCCCACATCTCCCACAGCCCCTTTTTTTGGGGTCAATCAGTAGTCCAAGCTTTGGGCCCTTTCTCTCTGCCCCTGGTGGTTTCAGTACCTCCAAGTTTGTGGAGCTGGGAGACCAGCTTGTAGAGCCACCTACCCGAGGAGGGGCTCAGAGCTCAGTGTGAGGCCCTGCAGACCTGGGCTTGAATCCCGCCTCTGCCACTTGCTATCTATGTTGCCTTGGGAAGGTTGCTTAACCTCCCTGTGCCTCAGTTTCCACATCAGTGATATGGAACTAATAATATGTCCTACTTCAGAGGGTTCTGGGGACAAGAAAACGAGTTAAAGTATCTGTAAACTCTTTGTGGAAGAAGTACAGCCAGAACGCTCCTTAGAAGCCAGAATGGTGAGAATTCGTCTCATGTACTTTGGACAGGTTTTCAGGAGGGACCAATCCCTGGAGAAGGACATCACGCTTGATAAAGTAGAGGGTCAGCGAAAAAGAGGAAGACCCTCAATGAGATAGACTGCCACAGCTGCTGCAACAATGGGCTCAAACATAGCAACGACTATGAGGATGGCACAGGACCAGCCAGTGTTTTTGTTCTCTTACACACAGTGTCACTGTGAGTCAGTAGTGACTCCACAGCACCTAACGACAACAACAAGCTCTTCGTGGGCTCTGAAGCACCATACGGAAGTGAGCTGATGGTGTTATGGATGAGGGGTGGCTGAGCAGCCAGAATGCCTGGGAAGAGGGAAGGGGAGGCAAACTTACCAAGGAGAGGCATGGAAACCTCAAGGACGCTGTGAAGGGTGGGGGTGGGATGGGAGGACCTAGGTCCAAGTTTTGGTGTTAATCACTTTGTCAGAATTACCTGGGGCAAGTCATTTTGGCTCCCTGAGCCTTAATTTGCTGATCTGTAAAATGGGGCTACAAATAACAACTACCAAGGATTGCACTATATGTGCATTCTACAAGCATGCTATTAGCCCTGTGGGTAAGTCAAGGAGCCCTAGTGGCCCAGTGGTTAAGTACTCAGCTGCTGACTGAAAGGTCAGCTATTCTAAGCCACCAGCTGCTCCACAGGAAAAAGATGTGACAGTCTGCTTCCATAAAGTTTTACAGCCTTGGACAACTAGATGGTGCCTGGCTACCACCACTGACTGCTCTGACAGGGATCACAATAGAGGGTCCTGGACAGAGCTGGAGGAAAATGTAGAACAAAATTCAAAATCACAAAAAAAGACCAGACTTACTGGTCTGACAGAGACTGGAGAAACCCCAAGCGTATGGCCCCTAGATACCCTTTTAGCTCAGTACTGCAGTCACTCCTGAGGTTCACGCTTCAGCCAAAGACTAGACAGGCCCTTAAAACAAACAATAATACACATAGCTCAACCATGCATATGAGACTAAATGGGCACACCAGCCCAGGGGCAAGGACGAGAAAGCAGGTGGGGACAGGAAAGCTGGACGAATGGAAATGGGGAACCCAAGACCAAGAGGGGTTGGCAACCAATGTTCTAAGATAATGTGTTTATTAATTGTTTAATGAGAAACTAATTTGCTTTGTAAACCTTCATCTAAAGCACAATAAAAATTAAAAAAAATTAGACTGGACTATAAAACATAAAATAATACTCGTGAAGAATGTGCTTCTTAGCTCAAATAGATACACGAGACTAAACGGGCAACTCCTGTCCGGAGGCAGGATGAGAAGGCAGAAAGAGACAGGAGCTGGCTGGATGGACACAGGAAACCCGGGGTGGAAAGAGGGAGCATGCTGTCACATTATATGGATTGCAACTAGTGTTTCGTAACATTATGTGTACAAATTTTTGTATGAGAAATTAACTTGAGCTGTAAACTTTCACCTAAAGCACAATTAAAAAAAAAAGTGTAAATATGAAGTTGAAATAAAAGAAAAAATGTAAAAAAAATTAAAAACAAAAGATTTACAACCTTGGAAACCCTATGGGGCAGTTCTACTGTGTCCTATAGGGTCCCTCTGAGTCAGAATCAACTTAATAGTAATGGGTTTAGTTTTTGGTTTTGGTTGGGTAAGTAATGTTATCATCTCCACGTTGCAGAAGAAAACTGAGGTTCAGAAAGATGAAATCACCTGCCTGAGCTAGAAAGGGGCAGAACTGGGATTCGAACCCAGGCATGGCGTGGCTTCAGTCTGGGATGTCAGATCCTTAGTCCCACCTTGGCCATTGTCTTTCTGGGCCCCAGTGCCCTGGTGCTGCCCAATTAGGAGGATCAGAGTGCTTCAGGTTAGGGATTTGAGCTGGCCAGGTATAGGGAGGACCCTGGGTCCAGGTTCCTACTTTGGTCACGGCCTCAGCCTGCTGGGCCCTGGCACTGAGGCAGCATATGTGCCAGGGTTCAGAGAGTCCTAGTCTCTCATTCATTCGTGCTATGTGTCAGCCACCAGTTTCCAGTTGCTATCAAGTCGAATCTGACTCATGGTGACCCCACGTGTGCCACAGTAGAACTGTGCTCCATAGGGTTTTCATAGCTGTGGCCTTTCAGAAGCAGATTGCCAGGCCTTTCTTCTGAGGCATCTCAAGGTGGCTTTGAACCACCAACCTTTCAGTGAGTAACCAAGTGCTTAACCACTTCTACCCCCCAGGGACTCCTGTATGTCAGCCACTGGGATAGATACCAGGGTACGAGTGGTGAACAAGCACCCAACTCAGGCCCTGCCCTTGAAGAGTTTCTATTTTCATACCAAGAGATAGAAGAAAGCTAACAAATAGATAAGTAAGATAGCCAAAGGTAATGATAAGTGATAGGAGAAGGTAAATAAGAGCCGTGAAAGACAAAGTTACTAGGGGTGGGACCCACCTTTAGATGGGGTGGTCAAGGAGGACCTCCTTGAGGAGGTGATGTTTGAGCTGAAGGAGAAGGAATGGGCTGTGGGAAAGTCTGGAACCAGGGTTCCAGGCAGAAGGGACAGCATGTGCAAAGGCCCTGAGGTGGAAATCAGCTTGGTCTGTTGAGGGACAGCAAGGTCAGTTTAACTAGTGCAAAGTGAGTGAGTGAGGGAGAGAGAGAGCCTTGACGAGAACAGGGAAGTTGAGAGAGGGAAGAGACCAGGGCAGGAAGCTTGGATTTTATTCATTGGCCAGGTGGGGGGAAACTAAGGCAGAAGGTAGGGAAGAGACTTGACTACGGTTACACATGGACTAAGACAGGTTTCTGCTGTGGCCTCAAGCATGGGGCACCCCAGGGAGGCCTGGGACCCAGTATCCAAACCTGCCTCTTCTCAGATGCCTGTCCTCTCCAGAGACACAGCTTCCCCTGGAGGTCCTGAGGCTGCACCATCTCTTCCAGCCTCAACCTCCCCCCCCCACCCCAGCCCAGCCCAGGCCTTGCCTCTGTCTTCTTTCCCTGCCTGGAGGCCTGAAGCCCCGCTTTTTCTCTCAGGGCGTTTTCAGATCCCTTTTGTTACCTGAACAATAAGTAACCCAGGTAGTTAGTTATAAACTCTGCAGGAACAAGGAGCTGGTTGATAATTTATAGCAACATCTCAAATTTAAATGGAAAGTAAATAGCACGCTGTTAGCATTAAAGAAAACCCAATGGGGCGGGCGGGAGGCACTCCAGCCTCCTCTCCTCTCAGCTTGGGGTGCCTCACTTTCTTCCCAGCCCCTTCTCCCTGCTGGGCCTGGGCCCCTCTCCTTGCTGGTTTCCTCTGCTCTCTGCTTCTCCAGGCTCTCTCTCCATCTCCCTGACGTCCTCTGTCTCCTTCAGCTTTGTGGAAGGCCCCAGGGCCCTCCTGGTCCCCAGGGAGCACCTTGACCTCTGCTCCCCCATCGAGAGCTGTGGATCAAGCCTCCCCCCACCATCCCACCTAAGGGGCTGCTGACCAAGAGGCCCCACCCAGCCAGGTAAGAAAGGCCCTGAGCACCCTCTGCTCCCTCACCCTAGAACCCCCAAACCCATCTGGGGCCCCCAGTAGGTCCAGCCCAGCCCCACCCTGCCCAGGTTGCCCTCACTCTGGGTCTGGCGATGCCTGGCTCCTTGCCCCTCCCCTGCAGCCCTGCCGCCCTTTGCCCTCCTCTTCCTGCCAAGTCAGGGGGCCCTAGCTGCCTCCCTGCCCCCTACCCAGGCCCTCACAAGGCCTGGCAAACTGGGGCACCCTGAGGCCACGAGGAAGACCCGAGCCACCAGCCCTCCCCTACCCCAAGCTGGGATCAGGACCTTGGACAGAACAAAGGCAATCCCCTGTAGAACATTTTGGGGGGCTCACCCTAAGGCTCCCCAGCCAGCCCAGCACCCCTGGCTCCTAGTCATTGGGGTTGAGAGTACCAAACAGAGTGGGCTTGGAGGCCCAGCTGGGCCGCCTTAGTCAGGCTACTTCCCCTCACTGAGCCTCAGTTTCCCCAGCTGTGAAGCAGAGTGAGCAACAGCTTCCTCACAGGGTTAATCTCAACATTAACCAAAATTATCAATGAGAAACCTCAGCACAGGGCCCGGCGAGTCATAAACCTCAGGAAGCGGGTGGCTGCTGGGATGCAGGCTATGGAGCCTTTCCCAAAAGGAGGTCCCTGCAGCCCCCAGGCCACCCTTCCTCCACCAGAACCTCCCATCCTCCACCCCCACTGGTGGAAGGTTGGTTGGCCCAGGCCTCTCCAGGCCACCATCCCTACAAGTTAATGATCACAGGCCTTATCAGAGCCTTTTGCTGTTTATAAATTTATAAAACAAAAGAGAAATAATAAAGCCCGTGGGTAATTAGTAACCAGGTCACCTCTGCTGAGGAGAGGGGAGGCATCGAGCCTGGGACCCACCCAGTTCAGGAGATGGGGAACCGGCAGGTGGATGGGGGTACAGACCAGGAAGTCACTAATGGCGCTTGCTGGCAAGGTGTGGGTGTGAGGGGTTGTGGCTGTGCAGGAAGGGGAGCAGCTGCTGCCCCCCAGGCTCCATCCCCCTCAGGTAAGAAAAATCTGGGCTTTCCTGGGTAAATGCTGGAGTCCCAAGATGGTTGGGGAAGCCCCCAAAACCCCCAGCCAAGGCCCCCAGCTGCGCTTCCTGGCCCCTGAGCCTACACTCTGAGGACTGGGCAGGAAAGTTAGGGTTTGAGGAGCAGAAATGGCCTTGATGGCTAGAAATTCCCACCACCCTCTTCCCACCACCTTGGACTCTCTGGGCATTTGAATTTCGGTGTCTGCTGCCTTTTGCCCCCTTGGAGCTCTCCTGGGGCATGTCCTACTTCCCAAGCTTTGGGCTGCATGGCTCCCGGGCCAGGAGACTCTACAGAGGGGCTGCCTCAGGGACCGGGGGCTCCAGCCTCCCAGCCAGGACCCCTCTGAGCTCTCACCACCAGGTCACCTTCACGATAACTAAAGGCCACAGCTCATGGGGACTCCGGACTCTGAAGAGAGGCCAGTCAGGAGCTGGGGTGGGCTCCATCTCGGGCGCTGGGGGCAAGTAGGGGGTCCTTACTGCAGAAGGGTCTCCACCACGGCCTTCTGGTGGGCCGCCTCCTCGGGACTGAGGTTCTCCAGCTCTTTGAGGATGGGCGGCGTGAAGTCTTCCCCATCGTCGTCCGTCTCGTCCTCGGAGCCCCGCGTCTCCCCCAGCCCGTTGGGAAGCTCGGCCAGCTCCCCTCGGCCACCACCGCAGGACTCCCCCTTGTCCAGGGGCTCGTCCCCGGCCAGCAGGTAGGGCCCTGGCTCACCTAGGGCCTGGATCAGCGCCTCTTTGCTCAGGCCCGACTCGAGCAGGGCCGCCAGGAGCTCCGTCTGCAGCTGGCTCAGTTTAGCAACCATGGCTCCACCACCACTGGGCCACGCGGCCCGGGACCACCTAGCTCACGGGCTCCCCCACCACGTGGGCCGTCCACCTGCCGGCAACCCGGTGGGCCCAAGCCAGGCTCCTTGCACCCACTGCACCCCCCAAGCCCCTCTAGCCGAGCCGTGTGGGCACCCCCAGCCCCCAACCCTGGCCCCAGCGGCCAGTGAATCAGGGCCCCTGCCCGCTCTGTTTACATTGGAGCTGGGGAAATTCTCCAAGGTTCATATTTATCCGTGTGCTTAGCAAAGGGACTGAACTTTGGACTTCAGCCCTGCCGCGCGCAAAGTGCAGGCCTCACGGCAGCGCTGAGGGCCCAGGAGCCACGGCCTTCAATGGGAGTGGGCAGAGCAGAGGGTGGGGGAGGCGGAGGCGCAGGGCCCAGGACAGTTGGGACGAAGATGTTGGGACCCAGGGAGGACTTCACGCGATCATTGGGTCCACCCCGAGGGCCTCGCAGGGCATCAGGCTGAGGCAGGAGAGCAAAAAAAAAAAAAAAACACGTTTCCTTGGGGAACAGAAGTAGCAGGGAGTTCTAAGTAGCTGAGCAGGCTCTCCTCAAGGGTAGGGCTAGATCACGCCCATTTTGGGACTTCCCTCTCCAGGCTCAACACCAGGCCCAACACCAGGCCTGCCGGTAGGAAAAACTTGTTGACTGGAGTCTGCTGTGCTTGAGCAGCTACGCTGGATCTCTAATAGGTACTGCTGCTTTATTGTACAGTCAGCCCCGCGGGTTAGGAACTTCAGACTTACATACTAAAAAAACTACCCGTGGTTAAGTTTAACGAACCAATCTCGATAAAGCCGATTATATTAAAAATTCGAGGTACATATACAATGGTTCTTAAAAAACAAACCAGTGCTACTTTGCAAACGCATCAAAACTTTATTATTATTACCGTATTATTATGTTAAACATGTTTTTGTGTATCTGAAAGTGTTTCTTTAATGTTTTTTATTCATAGAAAGGTACACTATATACCATGTACTAAAGCAAACATTTGGCTAACTGATAGTAAGTAGATATGAAGCGTACCTTACTGTTCCAACTTACATAAAATTTGACTTAAAAGACAGACTTAGGAACAGAACTCATTTGTCATCGGGGACTACCTCTATCCTCCTAACAACTGTGAGTAGTACAAGGAAAGAAGAAGAAACTCAAGTAAGCCTCAGAGAGGTTAAACAACTTACCCAAGGTCACACAGCTAGCAAGAGGCAAGACTTGCAAAGCCAGGCTAGAGAGAGGCAAGTCAGGTAATTGCCTTGGGTGCACAGGTTAAGGGAACACCAAAAAACCCAGTAGCCAAGACAAACAATATTCTAATGCAATATATCAGAAAATCAAAATGAACACAAAACCCAAGAGGATTCAAAACACGTCTGCCCCAAAATTTGTACACAGATGTTCCCAGCACCATTATTCATAATATAGCCAAAAAGCGGAAACAACCCAAATGTCCATCAGCTAATGATAGATAAATAAAATGTGGTCGATTCATACTATGTGTATATTATTCGGCCATAAAAAGGAATGGAGTAGCAACACGTGCTGCAACATGGATGAACCCTGAAACCATTATGCTAAGTGAAAGAAGCCAGACCAAAATGTCTCATATTATGTGATTTCCACGGATATGAAATGTGCAGAACGGGCAAGTCCATAGAGACAGAAAGTAGACTAGTAGTTGCCTAGGGCTTGGGGGATAGGGGTGCTGGCTAAGGGCACAGGGTTTCTTTGGGGATGATAAAATGTTCTAAAATTGTGCACGTGACAGTTGTACATCCTCGTGAGTATAATAAAAACCACTGAATTGTACACCTGTTCTTCAATTCTGTGAATTATATATCAATAAAAGATAGTTCTTAAATTAATGCAAATTTGTTTATTGTTTATGATCTGCTAGAATATAAGCCCCTGAGGGCAGGGCTTCTGTCTGTTTTGTCCACTGCTGTATTCCCAGTGCCTAGAATGTTGTTGTCAGGTGCCCTCAAGTCGGTTCCAACTCATAGCAACCCTATGTACAACAGAACGAAACACTGCCCGGTCCTGCCCCATCCTCACAAACGTTGTTATCCTTAAGCCCCTTGTTGCAGCCACTGTGTCAATCTATCTCATTGAGGTTCTTCTTCTTTTTTACCAAGTGTGCCTAGAATAGTTTCCAGTATATAGTTGGTAAGGTCCCTGGATGGTGCAAATGGTTTGCACTCATCTACCAACCTAAAGGTTTGCAGTTCAGACCCACTCCATGGCACCACGGAAGAAAGGCCTGGCGATCTGCTTCTGTAAAGGTTACAGCCAAGAAAGCCCCATGGAACAGTTCTACTCCGTAATACGTGGAGTCATCATGAGTCGGTATCGACTCAAAAGCAACAGGTTTTGGTTTTCACATAGTAGGTGCTCAATAAACAGTCATTGAATGAATGAATGGTTAAAGTTCACTGCACATTGATCATGCATACTTAGCGTGCTAAGCTTTAATAATGTAGTCCATTTCCAGGCAACTCTATGGAGTAGGTACTGTTAATATTCCCATTCTGTGGGGGAGGAAACAGGTTCACAGGGTCAAAGACTTGCTCAGAGTCCCATGGTTCAGGGTTTTAAACCCAAGCAGGATGGCACTGGCAGCTGCCCCAGGAGAGGGTGTGATTCCACCTTTCCCGCAGCGCACCCAGTGGCCAAAACGAGTTGCTTTGGGGTTAGGCAGTTCGCTGCTGGGTACAAAATTCTCAAGTACAGGAATTCTGGCCCTGGCTAAAGGACAGGGAAGGTGCCATGAACTGTCCCATGGTGGCTTCTTGGTCTTCCCCCTCAATACCCGCTAGCCAGAAGGCAGGTGGCTGCCTGCAGCCACCCCTCACTAACTTTTCATCTAGAACAGGAAACCAAAGGGAGCAAGGAGTGTGGGGCCTTGGTCCTTTGCACAATGTTTGAACTCCTTAAGTGCTGGGTCCTCCAATGGCCAGGTGGCTGAACTGGTGACTTTGGCACGGAAGGTGAATTTGGTTGGGGGAGGGAATGGTGGTGGGTGGGGAGAGCCTCCAGGGGGTCTCGGCAGAGAGGTCTCCCCAGGGGCCTCCTTCAGCTCCCAGCACACACAGAGGCTGCCTGGGGCCCTCTGAATAGCCATTCCCTCTCATGGACAGGAAGGGATGTAGTAGGGTAAGCAGAAATGGCTGTTCCAGCCCCCAGCTTGCCTTCCTTCCCATACTCAGGGAGTGAAGCTGAATTAACTCACAGGTGGGAGAGGCATTTTGTCTTCTTGAGAGTCACACAGGACCTGGTTCGAATTTCCCTGCTCCCATACACACCCCCACTCCCTCCTCCATCTCCCACCTGGGTGGCCCCGGGTACGTGAGTTAGTCTCTCTCATTCAAGTTACTTAGGCCGATTTTTGTAAAGAGCAAAATGCAGAGATCCCAGACTTTCTGGGTCAAGGCACGCTTACCAGTTGCCTTGGTGTCTAGTCCAACTCACGGCGAACCCGTGAGTGTCAGAGCAGAACTGTGCTCCATGGGGGTTTCAATGGCCGATTTTCTGGAAGTCAGATCACCAGGCCTTTCTTCTGAGGTGCCTCTGTGTAGACTCAAACCTCCAGCCTTTTGGTTAGCAGCTGACCATGTTAACCATTTACACCATCCAGGGGCTCTCGCAGTGTCTCAGTCATTTTTCCACGGTGCCCCAAGTCCCCCCACTCCCCACAAAATGAACAGTTATGTTTACTAAGTACTTTGATCAAAACAACTTGTTTATATTTATGTCCTTAAAACTTAATGTGAAAAAGAAAAAAATTAATCCACAGAAAATGGAAGAAAAATATTTTTAGTTCATTCTTAAATAACCATTAACCAAACCAAACCCATTGCCCTGGAGTTGATTCCGACTCATAGGGACCCTACAGGACAGAGTAGAGCTGCCCCCACAGGGTAGCAGCCGAGCTCTTAACCACATCACCAGGGCTCCTAAATAAACCGTAAGTATGTGCTAATGGCATGCATGGGCCGTGGACTCTAGGAACTTCCCCAGCCTTAGAATCTGATTACACACTTTTAACCCGTTGCCGTCGAGTCGATTCTGACTCATGGTGACCCTATGGGGTAGAACAGAACCGACCCATAGGGCTTCTAAGGCTGTAATCTTTACTGAAGCAGATTGCCACATCTTTCTCCAGCAGAGTGGCTGATGCTTTCCAATCGCTGACCTTTTGGTTAGCAACCAAGCACTTAACCATTTAATGCTACCGCCCTCATTTCCTGTTCCACACTTACTTGGTGTATCGTCAGAGGAATGCAGCCCCATCTAACACTGAAGCGGGGAACTACCTTGAGCTGTAGTTTGCAAAGTGTTTAACAGATGTCGCTGTGTTTCCTCCTATAATCTGCTGGGCCCTGAGGCATCTCGGAGCACAGCTGGGGAACCAGCCGCAATGGACTACTTTGGACAAAATAGGTACTCGATAAACTGTAGCTGCGACCTTTATCACTATTCTCTCCTGTGGGGTGAGCAACTGTTTGCCAGGCCCAAGTTTTTTGAGGTCCAGGCAGAGCACAAGGCTTCCTGTGGGCCTTGGGAGCCCTGTAAGAGGGAGTGTTTCTTCAACTAGTCTGGGAGCTCTCTGGGAATTAAACCCCCCACCTCGGGCTGTTGATCTCAGTCAGGGTCCACCTGTATCCCTATCTCCTACCCACCCACCAGCCCTGCCATCACCCCTTAACCTTTATTGAGCAGACCCTGATATATGCCATTTTATCCATTATCTCATTTAACATCTCAACAGCCTTATGAGGTAGGTACTTTTATCCCCATTTTAAAGATGAGAAACTGAGGCTCAGAAGGACGTGTTACTTGCCCCGCTAATGTGTGGCAGAGCTAGAATTTGAATGCAAGCATCCAAGCCCTTGACCACAATTCCATTCTACCTCTTTCTTTGAGGCAGCTAATGCTCAGGACACACTCGTTACTATGACTTTTGTTGTTGTTGTTCTGGGTAAGTGTAACTTCAGCCCTCTGTCCAGTGGCCCTGTCACCTTCATGGTGATTTTACAGATGAAGAGACTAAGTTTCCAGCGGGATAAAATACAGTGGTTAAGAATACAGATTCTGGAGCCAGGCTGCTCCAGAATTTTTCTGCCAGTTACCAGCTGTGTGACCTTGGGTAACTTGCTTGACTTCTCTGTGTCTCCGTCTCCTCTTCTTAAAACGGGGATGAGAATACTATCTGCCACGTGAGTTGTTAGGGGGATTCATGAGGTGTTATACGTAAAACACAAGGAGCCCTGGTGGCGCAACCATTAAGCGCTTGGCTTTGAACTGAAAGGTTGATGGTTCAAACAAATCCACCCAGTGGCACCACCAGAAGAAATCTGGCCATCTGTTCCTGTAAAGATTACAGTCTAGGAAACCCTATAGGGCAGTTCTACTCTGTCACAGTGGGTCACTAGGGGTTGAAATCAATTTGACAACACCTAACAACATAAAGCACAGTGCCTGGCACACCGTAAGCACTCCCACCATTGAGTGATTATTGTTATATGATTATTAACATGACAGCTCAACTCCCTTCTGTCAGGCTGAGTTCTCCTCTTTAAAAGTTCTGCACATGAATGACAAAGTTTATTAGTAAAATGTTCTGCATTCCACTTTGGTGAGTGGTGTCTGGGGTCTTAAAAGCTTGTGAGTGGCCATCTAAGATGCAGTGATTTGTCCCAACCCACCTGAAGCAAAGGAGAATGAAGAACACCAAAGACACAAGGAAAATATTAGCCCAAGAAACAGAAAGGGCCACAAAAACCAGAGACTCCATCAGCCTGAGACCAGAAGAACTAGATGGTGCCCGGCCTTCAAGGCCATCAATAACTCAACCCCACTCTCCAACCAGCCTGAACTCTTAGCTCCCCTCTCCAGTCCACAGAGCCTCCTCACCACCCTCAACACCCGCTCCTACTCCGTTCCAGGCCTTTGTCAACCAGTAATATGTAGGAGCTGACTCATACTCACTTCCAAAGAGGTTGATTGTGCACATCTCTTCTCAACTCCGTATTCGGTGATGTTGCTTTGACAGCCTGAAATAAGTCATGTTGGGAGTATTTACACCATGGAAATAGGCAAAGGCAACAAGTAAGGGTTTGGTTTGGTTTTATTCTGTTTTCAGAGAGCTTCTTGTTGAATATTTACTAGCACACCATTGATACTATTCCTCCTACTTGAACCCCCGCCCCCTCCATTCCTGATGGACTCTAGAGAAAAAAAGAACTGAGTTTCGATCCCGGATCTCCCACTTACGATCTGTGTGGCTACGGGCAGTGGATTGAATCTCTCTGCACCTACTTCTTATTGTAAATTAGAGGTCATAGCAATACCTAACTCACAGGGGTTTTCTGAGGATTAAATGTAATTAGCTCATAAAAACCCTGTGGCTCACAACAGAATATTGTGTGATACAGTATTAGAAATAAGCCCTCTTGGTTGGAAGGCCCTCAAAATACACAGTGGCCAAAACAACGAACTGGAGCACACCAATGACTGTGAAGATGGCACAGGACTGGGCAACCTTTCATTCTGTTGTGCATGGGGTCGCCACCAGTCAGAGCCAACTCAGCCGCAACTAACAACAAACGTGATGTACATCCTCTTGGCAGAGTGCCTGGCACTTAGGACTCAGTAAGTGCTGGCTGCTGCGATGATGTTGACAATGCCCTTCCTCCAGGAAGCCTTCCCTGACCACCCCTGTTCACAAAATTATCCCACCAGCTCCCCAACCTACTCCATCTCTGTTCCTCGGCTTAGGTAGCCAGCTTTCCCATCCTCTGGCAGTCAAGCTGTGAGCCTCAGTTTCCTTCAGTTTCTTCCCCCTGTCCTCCACTCCACCCCACCCCACCCCGTCTTATCGGTGGCTGAATTCAGGAGTCTCCATGTTTGCCTTGTCTCTCAAACATGTCTTCTACCTGGATGGATTTCTCATGATTTTCAATTAGGTCATAAACTCTGGGAAGGCAAGGATGACCGTGGCTTCGCTTTTCTTCTCCTTGTCCCTGCCCAGCTCCGGTCTGGACACATAGCGACCCGTAATGGTAAGACAGTCACGTGAGGCAGGAAAAACACGGGGAAAGGAAGGGACGAGAGCCCAGGTGTGCCTGTCTGCTTTGTTGTCATTCTCTTCTTCGACAGCAGAGGGCGCTCTACTTCCACGCAGCAAAAGTTTCCAAATTGGCTTATCCTAAGAGTTCCCCGCAGGAGCCACAGGGTTAAAAAAATTCAAATTTCAGGGCCCCACCCCCACTGTTCCTCAATCAGACTCTCTAGCAGAAAGGCCAGAGAATCTCTTTTTAGAGTAAGCACCTCAGGCCACTCTCATACTCAAGCAAGTTTCCGAAAAGGTCTCATATAGTTTCTTGGGCGTCCCAGACGTGGCCCCTGCCCTGGAAGCACTTCCAAGTAAAGATGAACAGCCTGGTTCCTACAAGCAAAAGCCCAGAGGGATCTACTATGACAGGACAAGAATGCCAATCAAAGTCAGCCAATAAATACATTAGCTGGGACTTCCCATTTGGGCCTGGGGGCTGGTCAAGGGTGCAGCCCACCGAGCAAACTGCCTCAGGCCCTGCCATGCACCAGCTGTGTGACCCAGAGCAAGTCCCATAACCACTTTGAGCCTCAGTTTCCTCACCTATAAAGTACTAACGATATGGAACCTAACTCACAGAATTGTTGTAAGTGTTCAACAAGATCAAATGCAGTGTGCCTGCAGTGAGAAAGGCACCCTGGGTGGCGCAAACAGCTAAGCACTCAAGTACTGAGAGATTGGTGGTTCAAACCCACCCAGAGGTGCCTCAAACCCACCCGGAGGTGCCTCAGAAGAAAGGCTTGGCAATCTGTTTCCAACAGGTCATAACCTTGAAAACCCTGTGGAGCAGTTCTACTCTGCAACACATGGGGGCGCCATGAGTCGGAACTGACTTGACAGGAACTATTTTTTTTTTTAATATAGCAAGCAGGTGTTTGATTAAGTGTTAGTTTTCATCCTAATAAAAATAACTCACATTTTTGAGCACTTACTATGTGCCAAGCTTTACATTTATTCACTCCTTTAACCCTGACTATGACCCCAGTGAAGTAGGTTCTACTATTATTCCCGAGGAGCCCTGGTGGCCCAGTGGTTAAGCCCTGGGCTGCTAGCTGAAAGGCAGGACTTCAAACTGGTTCGTTCCATATACGTAAGAATCAGCTGGGCGAATCTTGTTAAAATCTAGACTCTGATTCAGTGTATCTGGGGGGGGCGGGGAATGCAAATTCTTAGAAGTCCTGCCAAAAAGTCGGTGGTTCAAACCCGTCAGGCACTCCACAGGAGAAAGTCGTGACAATCTGCTTCCACAAAGATTTACAGCCTTGGAAACCCTATGACACAGTCCTACTCTGTCCTACAGAGTTGCTAAGAGCCAGAATCAACTCGACAGCAATGGGTTTGTTTTTATTATTATTATCATCCCCATTTCACAGATAAAGAAACCGAGGCACAGATATTAAGCAACTTGCCCAAAGCTCCACAGCTAGGAGGTAGCAGTACTGGGATTTGAACCTAGGAAGCCTGGCTCTGAGCCCCAGGAGGAAAGAGCCTCAGGAAAATGAATCTACAGCATCCCGTCAAGTCACTGAAATTGCCCCTTTGCTTCTTTTGTGAAAAGCTGAGCGAACATTCAGCTGAGCAGGTCCCGGAAGCAGCTGAAGCCAGACCACCCCAGCTGGGCTTCCCAGTTCTTCCAGTTCGCACAGATTGCCTTGCACACACCTGAGTCAGACCAGGAAGTCCCAGTGTCTTGGTCTCCCTAAAGCCACCTATTGTGGAAGACATATGTCAATTAGTCACTGCCTTAATCCAGGACCTCACCATCCGAGAAAGTCACAACTTCTGGACTCCCCTCGCAGAAAACAGGGCCCTTGTGAGGGACGCAAAAGGTCAAGAGGGAAATCAAGCTGAACCCAGTCTCCATGGGATCTGCGTTCCAGTTGCATCTATTTAAAGGCCTGGGTTGGAGCCTCTTCACTCACCAAAAAACAAATAAACCCATTGCCTTCAAGTCGATTCCAACTCGTAGTAACCCTAGAGAGCAGAGTAGAACTGCCCCATAGGGTTTCCAAGAGCAGCTGGTGGATGTGAACTGCCAACCTTTTGTTCAGCAGCCGTACTTCTTAACCACTGAGCCACCAGGGCTCCTTCAGCTTCAGCTTAGAGAAGGTGGCCCTAAAGCCGGGATAGCTGGGGACTAGGGCAGGGTGGGGCCGAGACCAGGAAGGAGAAGTAGGAATCCCAGATGACTTGTCCACTCCCCCCTCCCCCCGCCCCCAGCGTTCCCCTTGAACGGAGACCAGGGGCTCCTGGGAGCCCAGGACTATTTTTTTTTTTAATAATTTTTATTGTGCTTTAAGTGAAAGTTTACAAATCAAGTCAGTCTCTCATCCAAAAACCCATATACGCCTTGCTACTACACACTTCCAATTACTCTCCCCCAATGAGACAGCCTGCTCTCTCCCTCCACTCTCTCTTTTCGTGTCCGTTTTGCCAGCTTCTAACCCCCTCCACCCTCTCATCTCCCCTCCAGGCAGGAGACGCCAACATAGTCTCAAGTGTCCACCTGATCCAAAAACCTCACTCTTCACCAGCGTCCCTCTCCAACCCATTGTCCAGTCCAATCCGTGACTGAAGAGTTGGCTTCGGGAATGGTTCCTGTCCACCCAGGACTATTCTTATTCCCCAGTTTTCAGAAGAGGAAATTGAGGTTCAGAAAGGCCAAGGAACGCCCCTGGAGACCAAACCAAACTCATTGCTGTCGAGTTGATTCTGACTCATAGCGACCCTATAGGACAGAGTAGAACTGCCCCAAAGATTTTCCAAGGAGCATCTGGTGGATTCAAACTGCCAACCTTTTGGTTAGCAGCCGAGCTCTTAACCATTGCACCACCATGGCTCCTCTCGATCACTGATTTACTGAGAATTAAAAAAAGAAAAAAATCATGGAGTAGTGTTTCTGGATGGACACAAAAGAACCTGGGAATGTTGGTTCTTTCTGAGAGGGGAACGGAGAGACCAGGGAATGGAGTGGGACACAGGCTTCCCTTTTGTGCTTGTTCATTTTTACACCCTGAGTGAATGGGGCAGGGTCCTGGCAGGATACAGCTGGCACTCTCCAATTAGATGCTTCCAGGAGGCTTTCATAAAGGGGCCATTTAGCAAAGTGGGAGCAGATGTAAGGAGACCCAAGGAAGACAGTGGTCTGCAGTGGGGGCTGGGCTAGTAACAGTGGGAAGCTGTCACCAACCCTGGGCCTGACCACGTGAAAGGCGGGAACAGCCACCAGCACCTTGGAAAGAGCTGCCATGGGAGGATAAACCTCTCCATCAAAGCCAGGTGACACAATGTGGGGAGTTTTGTCACCTTAGCTCCTGTCCTGCCTCCCAGCCTTCTCCTAGGCTCTCCACTAGCCAAAACCAACCAAAGTAGAATCCCTGGGCAGTGCAAAGGGTTAACTGCACTTGACTGCTAACCAAAATTTGTAGGCTCGAGTCTACCCAGAGGAGCTTTGAAAGAAAGGCCTGGCCATCTACTTCTGACAAATCAGCCACTGAAAACCTTATGGGGCACAGTTGTACTCTGACACATATAGGGACGCTGCGAGTCAGATTGGAACCCACTCAGTGGCAATGGGTTACTGGCTACACGCAGCCAATCACAAGCCAGAGAGCAAGGGAGAGGCCTGCACCGAGCTGACTGGATTCCGGAACAGAAGGCAACTCTGGAGGCTGACAGATAAGCCCACAATACACATGGGTTACACATTCAAAGAACAGATCATCTGAAAAGAAAAAGGTAAATGCTGTCAGCTCTTCCAGAATTTTTTCCATCAATCCTCCTTTTTCGCTGAAGGTATTTTGAGTTGAGTTTCTACTACTTGTAACCTAAAGTATCCTGCTTAATACAAAAAAAAAAAAAAAAACCCACTGCTGGCAAGTCGATTCCGACTCATAGCAACCTTATAGGACAGAGTAGAACTGCCCCACAGAGTTTCCAAGGAGCGCCTGGTGCATTTGAACTGCTGACCTTTTTGGTTAGCAGCCATAGCTCTTAACCACTGCACCACCAAGGTTTCCTCCTACTTAACAGAGATGGAAAATTCTAAGACTGCATTGAAGCGGAGATCTAGTATTATGACTACCTGCTGCATGTAAAATCCAGCTGCCTTACAAGGGGCTGGAGGATGGGACACTGCCCACCTCCCTAGTTGCCTCCTTCCACTTTCCACTACAGCACTGTGCTCCAGGTTAGCCTTCAGCTCCTAGGAGATATGCAAAGCTCCTTCTTGCCTCAGGGCCTTTGCACATGAGGTTCCTTTTGCCTGAACCATTCTTCTTGGTCTTCATTCTACCATTAGCCCCTTCTCATCCTTTGCCTATGTTATGGATTGAATTGTGTCCCTCAGAAATGTGTGTCAACATGGCTAAGCCATGATTCCCAGTATTGTGTGATTGTCCACCATTTTGTCATCTGATGTGATTTTCCTATGTGCTGTAAATCCCACCTCTATGATGTTAATGAGGCAGGATTGGAGACAGTTATGTTAATTAGGCAGGACTCAGTCTGCAAGATTAGGTTGTATCTTGAGTGAATCTCTTTTGATATATAAAAGAGAGAAGGGAGCAGAGAGTCATGGGGACCTCATACCACCGAGAAAGTAGTGCCAGGAGCAGAGTGCATCCTTTGGACCCGGGGTCCTTGCACTGAGAAGCTCGTAGACCAGGGGAAGACTGATGACAAAGACCTTCCTCCAGAGCCCACAGAGAGAGAAAGACTTCCCCTGGAGCTGGCACCCAGAATTCAGACACTAGCCTGCTAGAATGTCAGAGAATAAATATTTGCTTGTCAAAGCCATCCACTTGTGATATTTCTGTTATAGCAGCACTAGATAACTAAGACAGCCTACTTTTCAGCTTAAATGTTACCTTTACACAAAACCATGCCTGACTAGCTCGCCTCTATTATTCTCCATCCCTGCACTGTCTTTGCTCCTTCGTGGCTCTTTTTAACATTTGTAATTATACATTTGTCTCTCTCACCAGACTGTAATTTCTATGAGGCCTTGGTTTTGTTCACGACTAGAACAAGACCTAGCACCTAGTAGGTGCTCATTAAACACGTGAAGAATGAATTGACCAATGATTCCTCTCCTCATCATCTCTGACTAGTCTCTTCTTGATCACTTCCAGGAACAGGAAACCCCCGACATTGCCAAGGATGTCATTCCATCCTCAGTCCATTCTGAAAATAACATCGTATCAGTCAGGTATTATGTTTGGCTACCTAGAACAGAAAACCCAAAGTAACAGAGGTGTAAACACATAAGGATTTATTCCCTCCAGAAGAAGGTGCTCTAAAACTGGTTTGGGGGCACCACAACTTCACCAATGCTTTTACTTTTCTGGCCCACCATCCTCAGTGGGTGGCTTCTGTATTCAAGATGACCTCAAGGTCCAAGGTGGCTGCTGGAGCTCCAGCCATCATAGTGAAATGGATGTGAGGGAAAAAAGTGATGAACCTTAAGACTGAATCTTCTGGAAGTCTCATACTACACTTCTACCTACGGTTCATTGAATAGAATATAATCACATGGCCATACCTAGCTCCAAGGGAGGCTGAGAAATGTCTTTCTTCTATACAACAAGATGAGGATTCTGTTACTAAGGGGAAAATATGAAATACATATGTATAAACATACATACATATATAAGTTGCCATTGAGTTCATTCTGACTCATGGCAACCCTGTGCATGTCACAGCAGAACTGTGCTCCATAGGGTATTTAAGGGCTGCTTTTTCAAAAGAAGATCACCAGGTCTTTCTTCCAAGGTGCCTCTGGGTAGACTTGAAACTCCAAACTTTCAGTTAGCAGTTGAGCATGTTAACTGTTTGCATCACCCAGGGACTCCATAACTAGCCAGGTGGACCTGGCTTCAAACCCTTGGGCAAGTCATTTTCTTTCTTTCGGCTTGCTTCCTAGTCACTGCAATTTGGTTAAGGATCTTTACAAGCTCTTGGTGCTGGTATGAGGATTAACCCACTGCCGTCAAGTCAATTCCGACTAATAGCGACCCTACAGGACAGAGTAGAACTGCCCCCACAGAATTTCCAAGGAGCACCTGGTGGATTTGAACTGCTGACCTTTTGGTTAGCAGCCACAGCTCTTAAGCATATACCACCATGGTTTCCGTATGAGGATTAGATGAGCTAACTTGTTATTATTCAGGTGTGATCTTTTTATATTCTTTCCTTCCCCACCTTCTATGAAAAGAGGATTGTTGACAACTCAGCTCCATACCTCTTCTCTATTGTGCAGAATCCCAGCAATGGGGTACATCTTGGGGGAAAAGTGGCCAGAGACTTAGAGACCTGAGTATATTCCGTAGGGGACTGCTTCCCCCAGGAAGAACTCTGAGAGAGAAGAAGGAGTATTACCCAGCCAATGTACCTCACGCACAACCACCACCTACCTACCTGTCTGTGGAGGCTTGCATGTTGCTATGATGCTGAACACATTTTAGCAGAGCTTCCAGACTAAGACAGGCTAGGAAGAAATGCTTGGTGATCCACTTCCGAAAATCAGCCAGTGAAACCTGATGGATCACAACCGTCCAGGTGGTACAGGACCGGGCAGGGTTTTGTTCCATTGTCCATGGAGTCACTGGGTGAGTCTGGGCTGACTTAACAGCTGCTAACAACAATGACAACATACTCTGCATTAAAAATGCACTTACTGCCTCTTAAAAGCTTGTAAGCAGCCATCTAAGGTAGGACTACTGGTCCCACCCTGTGTAGAGCAAGGGAGAATGAAGAAAATCAAAGACACAACAGAAAGATTAATCCAAAGGACTAATAGGCCACAACTACCACAGCCTCCACTAGACTGAGTCCAGGACAACCAGATGGTACCTAGCTGTCACCACGGACTGCTCTGGCAGGGATCACAGTAGAAGGGCCCAGACAGAGCGGGAGAAAAATGCAGAACAAAATTCAAATTCATACACACAAGAGGGGGGAGGGAGGGAGGAAGGGTGGGAGAGGGTTATTTACTGATTAGATAGTAGATAAGAACTACTTTAGGTGAAGGGAAGGACAATACTCAATACAGGGAAGGTCAGCTCAACTAGACTGGACCAAAAGCAAAGAAATTTCCGGGATAAAATGAATGCTTCGAAGGTCAGCGGAGCAAGGACAGGGGCTTGGGGACTATGGCTTCAGGGGACATCTAAGTCAACTGGCAAAATAAATTCTATTAAGAAAACATTCTGCATCCCCCTTTGAAGTGTGGCGTCTGGGGTCTTAAATGCTAACAAGCGGCCATCTAAGATGCATCAATTGGTCTTAACCCACCTGGATCAAAGGAGAATGAAGAACACCAAGGTCACACGATAAGTATGAGCCCAAGAGACAGAAAGGGCCACACGAACCAGAGACTTACATCATCCTGAGACCAGAAGAACTAGTTGGTGCCCGGCCACAACCGATGACTGCCCTGACAGGGAGCACAACAGAGAACCCCTGAGGGAGCAGGAGACCAGTGGGATGCAGACCCCAAATTCTCATAAAAAGACCAGACTTAATGGTCTGACTGAGACTAGAGGAATCCTGGCGGTCATGGTCCCCAAACCTTCTATTGGCCCAGGACAGGAACCATTCCCGAAGACAGCTCATCAGACATGGAAGGGACTGGACAATGGGTTGGAGAGAGATGCTGATGAAGAGTGAGCTAATTATATCAGGTGGACACTTGAGACTGTGTTAGTATCTCCTATCTGGAGGGGAGATGGGAGGGTAGAGAGGGTTAGAAACTGGCAAAACGGTCACGAAAGGAGAGAGTGGAAGGAGGGAGCTGGCTGACTCATTAGGGGGAGAGGAAATGGGAGTATGGAGTAAGGTGTATATAAGTTTATATGTTAGAGACTGACTTGATTTGTAAACTTTCACTTAAAGCACAATAAAAATTATTTAAAAAAAAAAATTCACACACACACACAGAAAGACCAGGCTTGCTGGTCTGCTAGAGACTCGAGAAACCCCAAGAGTATGGCCCCCGGACACCCTTTTAACTCAGTACTGAAGTCACTCCTGAGGTTCACCCTTCAGCCAAAGATTAGACAGGTCCATAGGGCCAATAGTAACACATGTGAGGAATGGGCTTCATAGTTCAATCATATGAGGCTAATGAGCACACCAGCCCAAAAGCAGAGACGAGAAGGCAGGAAAGGACAGGAAAACTGGATGAATGGAAACCGAAACTCGGGGTAGAGAAGGGGAGAGTGTTGACACATCGTGGGGTTGGCAACCAATGTCATAAAACAATTTCTGTATTAACTGTTTAATGAGAAACTTATTTACTCTGTAAACTTACACCTAAAGCACCTTTTTAAAAAAAATAAGAAAGTACTTACACCCCTAAGAAGATAAAATACTTAGGAATAAATCTTACCAGAGATGTAAAAGACTTATACAAAGCAAACTCCAAAACACTTCTGCAAGAAACTAAAAGAGACCTACACAAGTGGAAAAACATACCTTGCTCATGGATAGGAAGACTTAACATCGTAGAAATGTCTATTCTATGAAAAGCAATCTATAGATTTAATGCAATTCCGATCCAAATTCCGATGACATTCTTTAATGAGATGGACAAACAAATCACCAACTTCATATGAAAGGGAAGGAGGCCCCAGATAAGCAAAGCATTACTGAAAAAGAAGAACAAAGTGGGAGGCCTCACGCTACCTGATTTTAGAAACGATTATACAGCCACAGTAGTCAAAACAGCCTGGTACTGATACAACAACAGATACATGGACCAATGGGACAGAATTGAGAATCCAGACATAAATCCATCCACATATGAGCAGTTGATATTTGACAAAAAAGTACTAACCCCAACATCACCTCTATTAAAATGGCTAAAATTTAAAAGACTGACCATACCAAGTGCTGGTGAGGATCAGAGCAACTGAAACTCTCAGACGCTGCTGGTGGAAAGACAAAATGGTACAAATAACTTTGGAAAACAGTTTCCAGTTTCTTTAAAAGTTAAGTATATATAGCATTATCATATGATCCAGCCATTCCACTCCTACGTATTTACCCAAGAGAAGTGAAAACGTATGTCTGTGGAAAGACTCGCACTTAAATGTTCATAGCACCTTTATTCAGGATAACCAAATACTGGAAACAACCCAAATGACCATCAGCAAGACAGTGAACAGATACACAAAGTGGGCTGTATTCACACCGTTGAATATTACTTGCCAGTAAAAAGGAATGAACTGTTGATACGTACAGCATGAATGAGTCTCAATCATACTGAGTGAAAGAAGCTGGACAAAAAGAGTACACACTGTATGGTTCCATTTATTAAAAATTCTAGAAAATGCAAACTCATCTTTGGTGATAGAAAGCAGACCAGTGGTTACTTAGGAATGGAGGAAGGAGGGAAGGATTACAATGGGCCATGAGGAAATCTTTAGAAATGGTTATACTCATTCTCTTTTTTTTTCCTTCGTTTTTTATTGTTTTAGGTAAAAGTTTACAGCGCAAATTAGTTTCTCCTGCAAAAATTTATACACAAATTTCTTTGTGACTTTAGTTACAATCCTCGCAATGTGTCACTCTCCCCCTTTCCCTTTCCACCCTGGGCTCCCAGTATCCATTCATCCAGGTTCCTGTCCCTTCATCCAGGTTCCTGTCCCTTCCTGCCTTCTCATCTTTGCTTTTGGGCAGGTGTTACCCGTTTGGCCTCAGACATTTAATTGAACTAAGAAGCACGTTCCTCACATGTGTTATTGTTTGTTTTACAGGCCTGTCTAATCTTTGACTGAAAGGTGGATTTGGGAGTAGCTTTTTTTTCGCTTTTTAGTTAGCAGGGTGTCCGGGGGCCATAGTTTTGGGGGTTATATTCATTATCCTGGGGGTGGCGATGGTTTCATATTTACCTCAGAACTTATCAAATTATACACTTTAAATATGTGCAATATATCCCATGTCAATTATACCTCAACAAAAAAAACTACTCCCTTGGCATTTTTCGAGAGGCTGAGAAAAAATGTTAATTACTTCCAATTGCATTTTTCTGCCAAATACATCACCATGCAGAGACCAGGCAACAAGAATCCTGGTTATACTTGGCTTACGTATATTACACATGGAGCTTGGTGCCTGGCTCAATAAATAACAGCGACTGGGATGATTAATACAGCATCCCAGATACCGTCTGACTAGCATAGATGAGAACTCCGTGATTTAGGCGAGAAGTTACAAACTGAGAAGCCTTTAGAGAGTTGGCAGGTGTTGTAAACAAGCAAAGTGAAGCAAGCATACGCCATAGGTAATGGCTGAGACTGCGGCAAAGAGAACTTATGTCCAGTCTAAATGCATTCAAATTTTGAGGTCTAACCAACAGATATCTGTGGGCTGGACTGGGCAAGTCTCTCGGTGTCTACTTGGTATCCCTATGATTACATCCAAAAATACAAAGCCAAACCCATCGCCATCGATTCCAACTCATGGCGACCCCATGTGTTACAACTGCTCTGTAGAGTTTTCTTGGCTGTAATCTTTTTTTTTTTTTTTAATTATTGTTGTTGAAAATACACACAGCAAGACACACACCAACTGTTTCTACATGTACAATTCAGGGACATCGATTATATCCTTCAAGTTGTGCAACCATTCTCACCTTCCTTTTCCGAATTGTTCCTCCGCCATTAACATAAACTCGCTGCCTCCTAAGCTTCCTATCTAACCTTTCGAGTTGTTCTTGGCAATTTGATCTCTTATACATAGCTCTTTAAAAGAACTCAATGCTCAAGGCAAACATTCTTTACTAACTACGTTAACCTATATTGTTTGGTTTTAAGAAGACTTCAGGGGATATTTTTGGTTTAAGGTTTAAAGATTATCTCAGGACGATAGTTTCAGAGGTTCATCTATCCTCAGTGGCTCCAGAAAGTCTGGAGTCCATGAGACTTTGAAATTCCATTCCACATTTTTCCCCTTTTGATTGAGATTCTCCTATATACTCTTTAATCAAAATGTTCAGTAATGGTAGCTGGGCGCACTATCCGATTCTTCTGGTCTCATGGCAAAGGAGGCATTAGTTCATGAAGGAAATTAGCCACACATTCCGTTTCCCCCTCCTGTTCTTGACTCTTCTTTTTCATTTATTGCTCCAGGAGAATAGAGACCAGTTGTTGTACCTTGGATGGCTGCTTGCAAGCCTTTAAGATTCCAGGTACTATGCAATGAACTAAGAGGAAGAACAGAAGCACTAAAAGTGACATTAGGCCAGTTAATTGGGGTGTCCCATGAAACCATGACCCTAAACCTCCAAACCAAGAAACCAAATCCCACGAGGTATGTGGTTGTACATTAGAAGCCTCAGCAGCTGCTGTTTGTTTTTCTTTTTTTTTTTGTAAAAATGTATATCATACAACTTTTGCCATTTCAACTTTTTACAGGTGTACAACCTATTGTCATCAGTTATATTAACTGGCTTTCCAACCATTACCCTTAATGTAAATTTTCCATCGCCATAAACAGAAACTCAGTGCTCCATAACCAAAAATGCTCCTTTTCCCCTTCCCTCCTGCCCCTGGTAACCACTAATAAACCTTTTGGTTAACAGCCAAGTTCTTAACCACTGCGCCACCGGGGCTGCAATAAACTTTGGCCTCTATATATTTGTTTGTTCTTGTCTTTTTATATAAGCGAGGTCATACAATATTTGTCCTTATGTCATTGACTTATTTCACTCAGCATAATGTCTTCAAGCTCCATCCATGTTGTAGCATATATTAGAACTTCATTTCTGTTTCTGGCTGAGTAGATTCCATTGTATGTCTATACCACGTTTTGTTTATCCTCTGATTTGCTGATGGGCTTTTAGGTGGTTTCTACCTTTTCGCTAATGTGAATAGTGCTGCAATGATGATTGGTGTAGATATGTTCTTGGCTGTAATCTTAACCAAAGTAGATGGCCAGGTCTTTTTCTGCGGCACCACTGGGTGAGTTTGAACCACCAAATGGAGACTAAATACTGCACGTAAAGTCACTCCCTACAACTTAGAAATACAATAACTAACATTTTACAAAACAGTCTTCCTTGGTTTCCCCGACAACTCTGTGCACTAGATAATATTATCTCTATTTTCCAGATGAGGGAACTGAGGTTCAGCAATGTCACCAAGGCTCCAACCCGGGGCCAGTGAAACTAGGACAGCAACTTGCTTCTTCTCACCCCAGCCTAGGATTGCACTGGGTTTGTTTACTCCCATGAAGAATCAACCCAGTTGCCATGGAGTCAATTCCAACTCATGGTGACCCCATGTGCTGTAGAGTAGGACTGGGCTCCACAGGGTTTTCAATAGCTGTGATCTTTCGGAAGTAGATCCCCGGGGCTTTCTTCTGAGGCACCTCCGGGTGAATTCTAACAGCCAACGTTTACAGTTAGTAGCCAAGTACTCAACTGTCTGTGCCACCTGTGGACTCCCACAGAACTAAACTAAAGCTGAGTGTCTTTTCCATGTCAGCTGCTCTTTAAAAGGTCTGACCCATCAAACTTTCTCTTCTTTCCCACAGGGGTTTCTTCCAGGGGTAAGGGATGTTCCGGAAGAAGGAAAAAGAGGTCAAGAAGTCCTTTGGTAGCCACGCTAGGAAAAAAAAAAAGCTGGAGCCACACATGCCCCTCCTATTCACCTGCCTCTTTCAACTCAGTATTTTTGTTTTTATAAGTCCTTTTTTAAGGAGTTCGTCTGTGTCCACGTATCCTGAGACAATAATATGGATGAGTTCACTTTAAGAAAGTCGTTACGTAAGAACTCAAACTTGTAAATAGGCTGTGTTTGTTCATTCCACAAATACTTACATCTGGTGTGTGACAATCTTACTCACTAAAGGGACTAACTGCAGTAAAACCTGTGAAAGCCGGAACCTGGGGTAAGGCAGAAACCTGTCAGAGGAGGAAAACGCAGACAGTAAAACCTGCGAAAGCCAGAACCTGCGTAAGGTGGAAACCTGTCAGAGAAGAAAAATGCAAATATTTTCCACTGAGACGAGCAATAGAAAACTGGTAAGAATGCACCCCGTCAAAGGCGGAAAATTTGTGAGACCCGGAAAAACAAAGCAGTCTGGTTGAGTTTCAGCTTTCACAGGAAGCCACTAAAACGCCCAGGACGCCATTTTAAGTGCTCCACAGGTATAAACATTTTATCCTGAAAACGACATTTAAAATAGATCCTATCATTCTCATTTTACAGGTAACAAAATTAAAGGATTGGGCCCACACAAAGGCACGCTGGCGGCGCAGTGGTTAAAGCAATCGACTGCTAACCGAGAGGTCAGCAGTTCAAAACCACCAGCAGCACTGCAGGAGAAAGATGTGGCAGTCTGCTTCACGAGAGATTTACAGCCTTGGAAACCCCATGGGGTTGCTATGAGTCAGAATCTACTCGATAGCTGTGGATTTGGTTTGGTTTGGCTGGTGTTGGGCATGTACAGCGATAAACAGAACAGACCCCACCCCAGTGGGAAAAACCATTATCAAATTACAACTTTGATCATTGCCACGGAGGAAAAGGAGAGAGAGTTACGCAGGGGCAGAGTGGTGGAATTCTGTCCAGATTAAGGGGTCAGGGAGAGGGGCTTCCCTGAGGAAGTGTCGAATGAAAAACCAAGAGTGTGGAATGAGGTTAGCGCTCAAAACCTAGAGGCCAAAAGACGCAAGACACATTCTAAAAACTGAAGAAATGTGGACATGATGCAGAAAGCCACGAGAAGTTTAGACTTGACCCTGAGGGCCATGGGGAAGCATTGAAGGTTTAACCGTGATGCAGTGGTTAAGAGTTCAGCTGCTAACCAAAAGGTTGGCAGTTCGAATCCACCAGCCTCTCCTTGGAAGAAACCCCATGGGGGAGTCCTACTCTGTCCTATAGGGTTGCTATGAATCGCAATCAACTTGATGGCAATGGGTTTGGTTTTTTCGGTTTGGGTGGTACAGTAGGAGTCCTGGTGGTACAGTGGTTAAGTGCTAAGCTGCAAACCCAAAGGTCAGTGGTTCGAACCCACCAGCAGCTCTGTGAGAGAGAGATGTGGCAGTCTGCTTCCATAAAGATCTACAGCCTGGGAAACCCTATGGGGCAGTTATACTCTGTCTTATAGGGTTATTGTAAGTCAGAATCGACTCAATGGCAGTGGGTTAGAGGGTTATTCGGGTGGCATGAGGGTGGAGTGGAAGGAGTGATCTCTTCTCCAGGGCTCCTGAAATGGACACCCTGCCTCTAGCCCACCCACCCTCTTCCCCGACCAGACATAAACATGTGGGCTCCATTTACACCGAACTTTTGAGGAGAACATCAATTTTGGAAGAATCGGAGCAGTCATACCCAGAGTCAGTCATAAAGGGAAGGGAGAATGGAAAAGGCAGCTGACACATTTGAACTTCTGCCACGTGCCACTTCATTTCATTCATTCATTCAGAGGAAGAGAAGGAGGAGGAGGAGGAAGAACCCCACGAGGCGTGTGTCAGAGATGCAGCCAAGGGCTCCCCAAACCATTTCCTCTTCCTGGGCGCCAGCTAGACCACATTTCCCAGCCCCCTTGCATCTGAAGGATAACTTGCCTTGTGCTGCCCTCTCAACCAGAACATCAGCCCTGGGCTTTGCATGAGAAAGAAATAAACCTTTGTTGTGTTAACCCAGTGAGATTTTTGTGGTTATTTCTTACCAAACCAAAAACCAAACCTGTTGCTGTCGAGTCAATTCTGACTCATAGCAAACTTGTAGAACAGAGTAGGACTGCCCCCATAGGATTTCCAAGGAACAGCTGGGTGGATTTGAACTGTCAACCTTTTGGTTAGTAGCTGAGCTCTTAACAACTGAGCCACCAGGGTTCCAACTAATCCCAATTAATACGAGGTATGTAAAAAAAAAAAAATTTTTTTTTTTTTTTATGTTAAAGGAGCCCTGGTGGCACTGTGGTTAAAGAGCATGGCAGCTAACCAAAAAGTCGACAGTTTGAATCCACCAGGTCTCCTTGGAAGCCCTAAGGGGCAGTTCTACTCTGTCCTATAGGGTCACTATGAGTCGGAATTGACTCTACAGAAGTGGGTTTCGTTTGGTTTTTGTATGTCATAGTAAACAGCTCTGGTGGTGCAGTGGTTAAGCACTCAGCTGCTAACCAAAAGGCGGGCTGTCAGAAACCACCCAGCAGCTCCCTGAGAGAAAAGACTTGGTGATCTGCTCCTGTAAAGATTACAGCCAAGAAAACCCTACGAGGCAGTTCTACTCTGTCCTATAGAGTCACTATGAGTCGGAATCGACTCAACAGCACATAACAAAACAACAAGATGTGACAGTATATCCACTTTACAGACGAAGTAGAGTTAACAAGGTGGTAGGGAAAAAGAGCACTCCAAGCAAAGGGGCAGCACTTGCAAAGGCATGGAGGTAGGAGTATAGCTCATTTGAGGAACTGAGAGAAACCCAGTGACGCCAAAGGACAGACAGCCGCTGATGACATCTCGCTGGAGGTGGCATGGAGATCATGCTGGTCTTTGAACTTTTTCCTTGGGGCAGCAGGGAGCGACTGGAGGTTTACAACAGAAGAATGACATGAACTGACTTGCCTTTTCAAAGGATCCCTCTGGTTGTACTCTTGGAAGGGAAGGGTGGAAACAGGGAGCCCAATAAAGGGATTCGTGGTCTGGTCCAGGCAAGAAGTAATGGTATCTGCACAAAAATTTGTCCACCTTGTTCATAATAGCCAAAAGGTGGAGGAAAAAAACAAAAAACAAACAAGTATCCATCAACTGGTAACTGGATAAACAAAATGGGGTGTATCTATGCAATAGTATATAATTCAGCCATAAATCAAAAGGAATGAAGTAGTGATACATGCTACAATGTGGATGAACCTGGAAAACATTGTACTAAGTGAAAACAGCCAGACACGAAAGGCCACAAGTGGTATGATTCCACATACATGAAATGCCCAGAAGAGACAAATCTATAGAGACAGAAAATAGATTAGTGGTTGCCTAGGGCTTGGGGGGAAACCCTGGTGGAGTAGTGGTTAAGTACTACGGCTGCTAACCAAGAGGTCAGCAGTTTGAACCCACCAGGCTCTCCTTGGAAACTCTGTGGGGAAGTTCTACTCTGTCCTTCAGGGTCGCTATGAGTCAGAGTCGACTCAACGGTAGTGGGTTACTAGGTTAGGGCTTGGGGGGCAGGGAAATGGGAAATGACTGCTAATGGATATGTGATTTCTTTTTGGTGTGATGAAAATGTTCAAGAATTACATGGTGGTGATAGATGCCTAACTTTGTGAATATGCTAAAAACTTCTGAATTGTACATTCAAAATATGGGTTTTATGGTATGTGAATTATATCTCAATTAAAAAAAAAGAAGAGTCAGTGGCTTGGACTCAGTGGAGGAAAGCGGTTGAATTTGGGGTATGTTTTGGAGGTGGGTTTCTCCAGCAGAGGAAGGGGAGCAGAGAATGGCCCTGTATGAGTCCCGGCTTCCCTCAGTGTATAATCTGGAGAAAAGTAGAAGCAGCAACAACTATGGAGCACGTGTCAGAGAGTCCCTAGCCCCGAGTCTGAGCTGCTCCCTGAATTGAGGGGCCACGCAGTGCTGGGATTCAGAAAGTCTCAGATCTCAAGGCCTCCACTCAATGTCTTATTGGCTGTGTGTGTCCTAGGGTGAGTGGCTTGCCCGCTCTGGGGCTCTGGATGGACTGGGAGAGGAGACTCTCAAGGGCTGAAACACAGTGCCATCCTCAAAAACACCTGGTTTATAGGCTTGGAATCTTTCCAAAGGTCAGGGAGCATCTTTCAAGTCCAGGGAACATATTATCAGCCTGAGAGTACATCAGCCAACACACAGATACGCTTTGTTTGGAGCTTCACAGAAAAGTTTTAGATTTCCAAGTTTTCTTGATAGACTGAAGAATCTGGCCACACCGACCCACATTTCCACCTGGCACCCTTTAGGTAGAGTTGAGTAGCAAGTGCCCCCTTCAGATGGAGTGTGACTTCTCCAATCATCCGCCATCTCCACCCACCCCTATCGTTTCACACCTGGACTGTTGCACTCATTTAAATCTATTTGGGTCCAGGAAGTATCTGAGTTTGCACCTTTTGTGCAGGTGAAGAGAATATACTGGTGGTTCCTGCCTTGTTTCCTCGAGCCTGTCTTTTAAGACCACAACTGGGGGGAGGAGGTGGCCACATGAGTCGAGGCTTTGGAGTAACTTACTAGCTGTATAAAAGGAGCCCTGTGGCGCAGTGGTTAAGTGCTCAGCTGCTAACCGAAAGGTCAGCAGTTCAAATCCACCAGCTGCTCCGCATGAGAAAAGACCTGGAGATTTGTTCTTGTAAAGATTACAGCCAGGAAGCCCTATAGGGGCAGTTCTACTCGGTCCTATGGGTCTTCCGTGAGTCAGAAATTGACTCAGTGGCAATGGGTTTGGTTTGGTTACCAGCTGTATAACCCTGGGCAAGTCCCTTAACCTCTCTGAGCCTGAGGCCCCTCAGAGCTGAATTGAAGGTAACAGTTCACAAGACTCCTGTAAAAATTCACTGAGGTAAGGCTAGGAACACTGAGTAGTGTTCACTAAAAGTTTGTTAGAGACTTAGGCAATTCTGGGACCTTAAATTTGGAAGGGCCTCCCAGAAACGGCCTAGCAGGATGGAAAGCCTGGTGGTGTAGTGGTTAAAAGCTATGGTTGCTAACGAAAAGGTTGGCAGTTCGAATCCACCAGGTGCTCCAAGGAAACCCTATGGGATAGTTCTACTCTGTCCTTTAGGGTCACTATGAGTCAGAATCGACTGGGCGGCAATGGGTTTGGTTTTGAGTTTAGCAGGATGGACTCAGAGTAGGTGCTTGGGAAACGTCCATTCTCTTCCCCAGCTTCTTGTTTTCTGAACAGTTGCTGGATGGAGGAAATTTTGGCCGCCTAGGGCTGAGCAATCAGCCCACAGTGCAGTGCAGAGTGTCTGATGGGCTAGGACCAGATTAACCCTCCAATAGCTATGGAATATTAGGTATGAGGGGGTGGGATGCCACCTCATGGAAGATGCCCAGCTGTACCCCTGAATTGTGTGGGACCCACAGGCTTCTTGGGAAAGAACTGACTCCCTCTGCAGGTATGCGAACCTGGGTTTAGACAGGTACAAACTAGCCCAACAAGCTTGGCAGGGGCAGACAGAAGCTAGACGGAGGAAAGGAGCCCCAGGGGAAGGGAGGGTCGCAGGTGGAAGGCATCTGGCAGAGGGGGCCCAAGGGAGGGCTGGGGCCTGGAGATGGGAGGGAACAGAGGTTTGAGGAACACTCTGAGGCTGTGTTTGGAACCTCACATAGTACTCACTTGCTTTGGGATAGAGAAGGCGGCGGTCTGAAGGCAAGAAGAGGGTGGCTGGGGACCCAAACAGCCCTGTTGCAGGATTCCTCTCTGAAAGAGCTGACAGGAGACATTGCAGGTGTCTGGGCAGAGAGACCAGAAAAAAAAAAAAAAAAACCCTCAAAACGAAATCCATTGCTGTCAAGTCACCCCCAACTCATGGCGACCCCATGTGTTCCAGAGTAGAACTGCTCCATAGGTTTTTCTTGGCTGTAAGCTTCTGGTTTTTTTTTTTTTTTTTTTTTTTTGGTGGGGGCAGGGAGATTCTTTTTTTTTATTTCATATTTTGGTGATGTATATACAGCAGAACATACACCAATTCAACAATTTCTACATGTACAATTCAGTGTCATCGACTACGTTCCTTAAATTGTGTAACCATTCTCACTATTCTTTTCCAAATCATTCCACCACCGTTAATATAAGCGCACTGCCTCCTAAGTTTTTCACCTACTCAGCTGTTATCTTTGTGGAAGCAGATCACCTGGCCTTTCTTCCGTGGCACCACCCGGTAGGTTCAAACTGCCAACCTTTAGGTTAGTAGTTGAGTGCAAACCACTTGTGCCACCCGGGGAGCTCTGGCCAGAGAGAGAGAAAGAGAAGTCAGCAAAAAGCCTCCTAAGGTAGACAGGTGTGTGGGGGAGAAGAGGGAGTTGGCAGTGGTACAGAACCTGGGACCCTCAGACAGTGAGTAGAGGGTCTTCAGAATGCAGGCAGCAGCTCTAGTGCATCAAAGGCACCTCCTCCCATCCCAGAGTCCAGAGAGAGCCCTGCTTAGCACCCAGGGGATCACTGGAATATTTGTCAAAGGCTACCCATGTGAAAGACAGGACCGAAGGTGTGGCTGTCAATGTGCCCTGGGTACACTCACTGTATACTCACTGAGCACCTGTGCCAAGCTCTGTTCCAGGTGTACAGTGGCGAACTACAGACCACGTCCCTGCCCTCATGGAGCTTCCAGGTAGTGGGGGAATCAGAACAGGGTTCCATTCTAACAACTCTGTCCTAACTGAGTTCTGGCATGAGTCAAATACCTCTTTTTTTTTTTTTTAGTTTTCATTATCATTGCCTTTTATTATCGGTATCTTTATTAATCCAATCTTTGCCTTTCGGGGTAGGAAACACTATATAAACTTACAGATATATTTTAATACATATATACATACATTGGAAACCCTGGTGGCGTAGTGGTTAAGTGCCTCGGCTGCTAACCAACAGGTCGGCAGTTTGAATCCACCAGGCTCTCCTTGGAAACTCTGGGGGGAAGTTCTACTCTGTTCTATAGGGTCACTATGAGTCGAAATCAATGGCAGTGTTTTTTTTATACATACATGAAAAATACACAATTCATAAAAATTTACTCTGACGACGAAGAGTTGGATGACATTGACCATTTCGTCAGTCGTGGTAGTAACCCTACTTGTGGAGGGTTCTGGATTGCCTGGATTATCCCCGGGAATGGGGATGGTGTTTCTAGTCATAAAATTAACAAGAATGGTCTATATGGTCCTTTTCTTTATTCCGTCATATATTTTGCCAGAACATCTCACTGCTTCCGGAACCTGCCTACTGACTTGAGCAAAGCTATCAGCATTTGGGTCCATGTTTTCAAGCAACTGAAGCCCCTGATTTAGTTTAGAAAAATAAATCTATATGGCTGTGTTTTGAACAGTAAGGCATAAATCGAACATCTGTGAGTGAACATCTGAGAATGATGTTGTTGTTGTTAGGTGCCTTTGACTCGGTTCCCACTCATTGCAACCCTATGTACAACAGAATGAAACACTACCCTGTCCTGCACCATCCTCACAATAGCTGCTTTGGTTGAGTCCGTCGTTGCAGCCACTTTGTCAATTCATCTTGTTGAGGTTCTTCTTCTCTTTCGCTGACCCTTTACTTTACCAAGCGTGATGTCCTTCTTCAGGGATTGGTCCCTCCTGATGGCATGTCCAAAGTCTCAAGATCCTCACTTCTAGGGAGTGTTCTGGCTGTACTTCTTCCAAGACAGATTTGTTCGTTCTTCTGGCAGTCCATAGTATATTCGTATTCTTTGCCATCACCGTAATTCAAAGGCATCAATTCTTTTTTTGTCTACCTTGTTCATTGTCCGGCTTTTGCACACATATGAAGTGATTTTTTGAAAATACCATGGCTTCGGTCAGGTGTACCTTATTCCTCAGGGTGATATCTTTGCTTTTTAACACTTTACAGAGGCCTTTTGCAGCAGATTTGCCCAATGCAATATGTTGTTTTCTTGACTGCTGTTTCCATGGGCATTGATTGTGGATCCAAGTAATATGAAATCCTTGACAACTTCAATATTTTCTTTGTTTATCATGATGTTGCTTATGGTCTAGTTGTGAGGATTTTTGTTTTCTTTATGTTGAGGTGTAATCCATATGGAAGGCTATTGTCTTTGATCTTCATTAGTAAGGGCTCCAAATCCTCCTCGCTTTCAGCAAGCAAGGTTGTGTCCTCTGCATATCGCAGGTTGTTACTGAGTTTTCCTCCAATCCTGATGCCATGGTCTTCTTCATAGAGTCCAGCTTCTTGGATTATTTGCTTAGCATACACATTGAAAAAGTATGGTGCTTACAGGTAGTTCCAATTTACAAAGTATTCAAGTTACGAAGAACTGCACTTATGACCATTCTATTTTTGTGTGTGTGTATCTCATCATTAGTAATATGTACTACTTACAGTGTTGCAGCCTATAAATTGCTGCTGTTATCATTCTCAGTATATATCTTTTCACCATATGAGAATAATATCAGCATATTATCCCCTGCAACAATTGTACATTGTATGTATTACTAACGATTGATGTAAAAAAAAAAAAAAAAAAACTGCTGTAAGTGCTGTTTGTCGTAACTAGAATATGTCATAAGTTGGGGACTACCTGTGAACGGATGAATCAATATGACAGTGATAACTGTAGTGAAGAAAACCAGGTGACGAGAGGGAGTGATTGGGGTGGGTGGGGCTGGGTGACCAGGGCAGACGTGACATACAATGAGCTAGGAGCAGATGGGTCACATCTATGGGTCCTTTTCAGTAGGCACCGCTCCCTAAAGGCCTGGCCTTGTCGCGGTCCTTGTCTTACCTGAGAGGTCAGATCCACGGAGCGGCTTACCCAGGAGACAGAGCCGCTCTGCAGAGATCCACCGGGCTTGACTCTCTCAGCATGACAATCCCAGGGGGTCCGGCCTGAAGGATAAGGCCAAGTGGGTGGGTGCCCTCTGAACCACCAGCAGGGGTGAAAGGGATTTGGGATGAGTTCCTACCTGCCCAGGTAGGCCCAGGCTCCACGGCAGGGGCATCACCTGTGACTCACCACAGGCAATGCTTGGGAGCCTTCTGTCACCCCGGCCAGTGCCTCAGAGTCTAGGTGTCAGGAGGCAGACCTGACCACAGGCACTCACTGAAATTGGGACTCATAGGATGGTGCAAACAGTTTGCGCTCAACTACTAACCTAAAGGTGGACAGGTCAAACCCACTCAGCAGTGCCACGGGAGAAAGACCTGGTGATCTGTTTCTATAAAGATTACAGCCAAGAAAACCTGAGGGAGCAGTTCTACTCTATAACATATGGTGTTGCCGTAAGTCAGAATCAACTTGACAACCAAGGTTGTTTTTCTTTTTTTTTCCTCATTGAAGTAAGATCCATACCCTTCCCCCATGCACACCCCACAGTGGCCACAGTAAAATTTGAGGTTCATTTCCACTCCTTCCTGTGCAAAGGGGTGTGGTCCTTGGAGGACATGACATCAGCATTTCTTAGGGGTGAGGCCTAGGGCTTTGTTGTAGCATCTGGGACAGGTGTTCTCTGATGCAGTCACCTGGCAGTGAACCCCACCAAATAATAAGAACCTTTGCTCCTTCCTCCTCAGAAGCTCCCCCATCAAGGCCCGTCTTGTTTCTTTCACCATACTCCCCTCTCATTCACTGAACCCCAGACCTCCTCACTTCCTGGGGTGTCACTCTTCCTTGGCTTCAGAGCCTCACCCCCCATTTATTACCTGTGTGCCCTTTGACCAGTTCTTTATCTTCTCTTTGTTTCAGTGTCTTCTTATGTAAAGTGGGAATAAAGAGTCTAGCCTCACAGAGTTATCAAACTTTATATCTAGCAAATATTATTTGAGATAAGAGATATAACATACTTTGAACAGTACCTGGCATGTAATAAGCATTCAACAAATGATAGCTATTTTACTGTGTTGTTGTTGTCATTAGCTGTTGTCAAGCTCACGCCTGACTCTTGGTGACCCCATGCACAATAGTATCAGACCGTTGTGATCCATAGAGTTCAGAAGTAGGTCACTAGGCCTTTCTTCCTAGCTGTCTTAGTCTGGTAGCTCCCCTGAAACCTGTTTAGCACCATAGCAACATGCAAGCCTCCACTGACAGATGGGAGGTGGCTGTGCATGAGATACACTGGCTGTGTCCTAACCTGAAGTATGGAGTCCCCGGGAGGTGCAAATGGTTAAGTATTGGAAGGTTGGCAGTTCGAATCTGCTTGTAGGCACCTCAGAAGGCAGGCCTGGAGATCTGCTTCTGAAAGGTTACAGCCTCGAAAGCCCTATGGAGCACAGTTCTACTCTGACACGCATGGGTTTGCCGTGAGTCGGAATCGACTTGCCTGTAACCAGCAACAACAATGCATTCCAAAATAATAGAACACAAATTCTTCACAAATGTACATGGAATATTCATCAAAATAAACCATATGCTGGGTAATAAAATAAGTTGAATAAATTTCAGAAGATGGAATTTCTAGAATACATTCTCTGACCACAAAAGAATTAAATTAGAAGTCAATAACATTAAGACATCTGGGAAAGCCTCAAATATTTGGAAATTAAACAAAATGCTTCTAAAAAAACCCTAGGACAAAGCATGTACGTGACCTGATACCTAATAAGCTCACAATGTACCTCTTCCAATCTTCTGTCTTCCCGTAATGTCTCTAAAAAACAGATTTCTCTGCCCTTAATGATGCTCATTCTGCTGGGAATGGGGGATGGGAAATATGAGATCATGGAGAGAATCATGGAAATATCAGGTAAAACCAGTTTTCTGAATCTTGCCTTCTTGCTCTCTTGAGCATTCATTTCATAAACTTCAAGCTTCTGCTCTGAGCTAAGTTCAGGGCTGGGCATGAGGAGGTAACTGGCAACAAGCCACAATCCCTTCCCACAAGGCATTCAGCATCCAGGGAGAAACTGACAAGTAAACAGGCAATGATAGTTCATTGTAGTAAGAGTTAGGACGGAGGTGAATTCAGGGGCCTGTGGAGTCTGGCAAGCGAGGAATCTCTACCGCAGCTTAGATTCAGTCAAGAGAGAGTTCCTGGAGGAAGTGGCACTGAAGCCCAGTTCGAAAGTGATGAGCAGCAGTTAGGAGGCAACAGGAAAGCCTCCGGGGCTTGATGGAGATCTGGGAGATCTGAGAGCAGAAAAGAACACACCAAACCAAAACTAAACTTGTTGCTGTTGATTCCAACTCATGGCAACTCCATGTGTGACAGAGCAGAACTGTGGTCCACAGGGTTTTCTTGGCTATAATCTTTTTTTTTCTTTCTTTTTTAAGAATTTTTATTGAGCTTTAAGTGAATGTTTACAAATCAAGTCAGTCTGTCACATATAAGCTTATATACGCCTTACTCCATACTCCCTTTTACTGTCCCCCTAATGAGTCTTTTTAATGAGTCAGCCCTTCCAGTCTCTCCTTTCGTGACAATTTTGCCAGCTTCCAACCCTCTCTACCCTCCTATCTCCCCTCCAGACAGGAGATGCTAACACAGTCTCAAGTGTCCACCTGATACAAGTAGCTCACTCTTCATCAGCATCTCTCTCCTACCCACTGTCCAGTCCCTTCCATGTCTGATGAGTTGTCTTCGGGAATGGTTCCTATCCTGGGCCAACAGAAGGTTTGGGGACCATGACCGCCAGGATTCCTCTAGTCTCAGTCAGACCATTAAATCTGGTCTTTTTTTGAGAATTTGGGGTCTGCATCCCACTGATCTCCTGCTCCCTCAGGGATTCTCTGTTGTGCTCCCTGTCAGGGCAGTCATCGGTTGTGGCCGGGCACCATCTAGTTCTTCTGGTCTCAGGATAATGTAAGTCTCTAGTTCATGTGGCCCTTTCTGTATCTTGGGCTCATAGTTATCATGTGACCTTGGTGTTCTTCATTCTTCTTTGATCCAGGTGGGTTGCAACCAATTGATGCATCTTAGATGGCCGCTTGTTAGCATTTAAGACCCCAGACACCACATTTCAAAGTGGGATGCAGAATGTTTTCATAATAGAATTATTTTGCCAATTGACTTAGAAGTCCCCTTAAGCCATAGTCCCCAAACCTCTGCCCTTGCTCCGCTGACCTTCGAAGCATTCATTTTATCCCGGAAACTTCTTTGCTTTTGGTCCAGTCCAGTTGAGCTGACCTTCCGTGTATTGAATATTGTCTTTCCCTTCACCTAAAGTAGTTCTTATCTACTAACTAATCAGTAAATAACCCTCTACCACCCTCCCTCCCCCCTCGTAACCACAAAAGTATGTGTTCTCAATTTATACCATTTCTCAAGATCTTATAATAGTGGTCTTATACAATATTTGTCCTTTTGCCTCGGACTCATTTCACTCAGCATAATGCCTTCCAGGTTTCTTCATGTTGTGAAATGTTTCACAGATTCCTCACTGTTCTTTATCGATGCATAGTATTCCATTGTGTGAATATACCATAATTTATTTAATCATTCATCTGTTGATGGACACCTTGGTTGCTTCCAGCTTTTTGCTATTGTAAACAGAGCTTCAATAAACATGGGTGTGCATACATCTGTTCGTGTGAAGGCTCTTATTTCTCTAGGGTATATTCCGAGGAGTGGGATTTCTGGGTTGTATGGTAGTTCTATTTTTAACTTTTTAAGAAAACATCTTGGCTATAATCTTAACGGAAGCAGATGGTCAGGTCTTTTTTCTGTGGCACCACTGGGTGGGTTTGAACAGTCAACCTTTAGGTTAGAGGTCAAGCACAAACTGCTTGCTCTACTTGGGGACTTTCAGAAAAGAACATAGCCCATTGGGAAGCTGCAAGCAGTTTGCTGTGGAATATAAACAATGTATGTGTATGTATGTCTGGGGTGTAGTTTAGGGTTTGGGGGATACAGATGAGAAATGGGCTGGAGGGGCAGGAAGGTGCAGGCATTACTAAGGGCCATGTAAGCCACTCTAAGGGGCTTAGACTCGAGCCTTTGACTCTCTCAGAAGGCAGTGCCTAAGCAGCCCAGTCAGTCCTAGCAAAGCGTGCTCTCAGGAGTCTGTGCTGGAGGCTCATGATGCCTCGCTGGGAGACTCACCGCGTCACTTTTGAACCTATTCAGTAGAAGGAGTGATCCTATAATTACCGTGGTGATAATTAGAAGAGCTTCCATGGCCTCTTTCAACAAACATTGCACAAGCCATGACCCTGTCACCTCTAGGGGAGCTAGGCACCCCCTGTGGTGGTGGCGGGAGGTGGGGGTGAGCCAATGCCTGTATCTCCTGCCAAGTACACTTAATTACCCAGCTGAGGCCCAGAGGTGCTATAGATACACCTGGGGTTGCTCCAGCTTGGAGCTGAGTACTGCTGGCAGGGGAACCAAAAGTTGCTCCCCAAGTGCCACAGGCTGGGTGGCCTCCTGTCAACCCATAAGCTTAGAATTTATTTCAGTCTAGCCTTCTGGGGGGATTGTAAGCCTGCAGAGATCTTGACTAGGAGCTGGAGGGGCCTTCTACGTCTCGGTGACATTATCCTGCTATGCTCAAGCCCTCACTCTCTGGGTACACACTTGGTCCTCCTGGAACCATGTACACAGTGTTTCTGTGACCTCCCAGCTCTGCTGAATGCTGGTTGGCTCCTAATAAGGTCTGCATTCTACATGTTTTCCCAAGAGACACTTGGGGGCCTCCAGTCTGGATGGAGAGAAGAAAACGTTTCTTCTCATTTCTGGCTCCATACCCTAACTCTCAGGAATCCCTGGATAGTCCAAGTGGTTAAGCACTTCACTACTAATTGAAAGGTTGGCAATTTGAACCCACTGAGAGGTGCCTTAGAAGACAAGCCTGGTGATCTACTTCCAAAACGTTACAGCCTTGAAAACCCTATAGAGTACAGCTCTACTCTGACACACGGGGTCACCATGAGTCAGAGTTGATTCAATGGCATCTAACAACAACTCTCACCCAAATCTCTTTCCCCTCCTCCCTTCCACCAGATTTTTCTCATTGGAAAGAATGGCCTCTTTGGGGCTTCTGGGAAGGCCTGGACTTTCTTTCCTCACCACCTCCTGGTTTCATTCGCCAAGTACCAATTTTTCACTTGGCTTTGCCGTCTATCACTCTCTGGGAACTGAAGCCCAAGTGAGTCGCCCAGGGCTCAGCGTGCCATTTTCATTTCATCAGTGACACATCTGTTCTGTTTTGTTCTTTGCTCTCCAGAGAAGATGCTTCTGCACCTCCCAAAGCCATTTTTCCCGTGGGATCTGGAGCCTCGCTCATGCCTCTTGAAGACTCAGAGGGTCTGTGTGTCATGTTCAAGGGTACAGTTGGCTTTCTGTAAAAGCACCTGGCAAGGCTGTCAGAGCTGAACAAATGTCAAGAATTTAGGCTCACGTCTCCTCATGTTATGCCCACATTCAGTGCAATTTATGGCTAGGTAGATATTTACGGGCTGGTATCTTTCTGTGAATGGTGAGAGGAAGGGTCCCCGGTGGTTTGATATTTTCTTGGGGCCCTGCCTCAACCCTCTCCAGGATCATAAGCTTATAAGCTGAGCCTTTCTCTGCTCAGGTGGGGCATCAGAGGAAACGCATCCAGCCTGACTGGTCCTGGCACCCAGCAGAGAGGGAAGGAGGAAGAAGGAAAACTGTACTTGGCTTTCTCATTAAAGGGTTCCCCTTGGGGAACAGGCAAGCAGCAGGTGTATGGGCAATGGCCAACCGATTGACTTGGAGATAGATTCAGGGTGTGGTGTTCTCCGTAAGCCTCGGCAGGCCCTGGGAAACTGGAGGAGAGCTAGATCCCGGCCCATAGTTGGGCAAGCTGCAGGGGATACTGGTTTCACGTACGCGGGCTCTGCTCCCAACAGAAACAGGGAGTCCGGGAGGGCTAGTGTGCCTGTTGCCAACACGTGATTCTAAAGCCTGAAGGAGCAGCACTGATCATTTTGATTTATGAACATAGTAACTGGCAGGGAGGCTTAGCTAGGTCCTTCAAAATCTGGCCTCAGTGCACATTTCTGGTCTTTTCTCTCAATACTGCCCAGCACAAATCCTCCACCTCGCTCCTGACTGTCAAGCTCACCCGGAACCTTCACGTCCCTGGGCCTTGCCTAATGTCCTTCTCTCTTCCTGGAATGTCCCCCCACCCCCTTTTTTTCTCTCTCTCTTTTTAAAATATTTTATTTATTTTTGGTGGCAGTATACACAACCAAACATACATCTGTTCACAGTTTCTGCGTTAACAGTTCAATAACATTGGTTACATACTTCACGTTGTGTCATCATTCTGTCTCTGTCCATATTGTTTCCTCACCATTAATTTAGGCTCTCTGCCACTTAAAGTTCTCATCTGTGCTTTAGATTAACTATTGTCAGTGCACACTCATAGATAATTTTTTAAATCAGAGCCCTAAGTTTGAGGCAAACATTCTTTATGAACGGCTAAACTGTTGTTTAGTTTAGCGTTGGCTTCATGGGATAGATTCAGTTCAAGGTTTAGAGATGATTTCCGGGCATTAGATTTGGGAGTTCCCCCAGTCTCAACAACTTTCAGGTCTGGTTTCCATATGAGTTGGAAGTTCTGTTTCGTGCTGTTCCTCCGTCTAATCAGGATCCATCTATTGCGTCCTTGATCAAAACATTCAATAATGGCAGCTGGGCACCATCCATTCCTTCCAGTCTCATGGTAATGCAAGTAATAGTTTATGGAGGCAATTAAACCTACAGTCCAGTTCCTTCTCTGATTCTTGGGAATATCTTTTCTCTTGGTGAGCCTCTTATCCTTTCAGACCGCCTCATCCACCCCAGGAGAAAGCATTGCCCAGTGTCCCAAGGCTCAACTGCTCTCTCCATTCTCCCTCCCCTTCAGCCACAGGTTTAAGGTGCTGTTCTCCATTGTTGCTGTCAGGCGCTGTCCAGGCAGTTCTGACTCATAGTGACCCTTATATGTACAACAGAATGAAACATTGCCTGGTTTTGCATCATCCTCACAATTGTTGCTATGTTTGAGCCCATTGTTGCAGCCACTATGTCAATCCATCTCGTTGAGGGGCTTCCTCTTTTTCACTGACCCTCTACTTTGCCAAGCATGATGTCCTTCTCCAGGGACTGATCCCTTCTGGTAACATGTCCAAAGTATGTGAGACGAAGTCTTGCTATCCATGCTTCCAAAGAAGCACTCTGACTGTACTTCTTCCAAGACAGATTTGCTTGTTCTTCTGGTAGCCCATGGTATATTCAATATTCTTCACCAACACCATAATTCAAATGCATCAATTCTTCTTCAATCTTTCTTATCCATTGTTCAGCTTTCGCATGCGCATGAGGCAATTGAAAATACCATGGCTCGGGTCAGGTGCACCTTAGTCCTCAGGGTGACACCTTTGCTTTTCAACACCTTAAAAAGGTCCTTTGCAGCAGATTTGCCCAATGCAATATGTTGTTTGATTTCTTGACTGCTGCTTCCTTGGGTGTTGGTTGTGAATCCAAATAAAATGAAATCCTTGACAACTTCAATATTTTCTACTTTTATCATGATGTTGCTTATTGGTCCAGCTGAGAGAATTTTTGTTTTCTTTATGTGCTGGTCTCTGGTCTAGGTCTACTATGTTACCCCTGTTCCTGTCTCCAGCCCTCCAAATAGAGAGTTGCCTGAGCTTTTTTCCTCTTGCTGTTTCCTCTGCCAGGAACTCTCTTCTCCCACATCTTTCCATGGCCAGCTCCTTTTCGTCCTTCAGGTGTCAGCTCAAATGTCACCTCCTCAGAGAGGCCTTCCTTGATTACCCTTTCTAAAGTAGTCCTCGCCCCTGCTTGCTCTCTGGGCTAATGTCTTTGTAAAGCTTAGCCGCATCTGAAATTATCTTCATTTATTTGTTGGTTCAGATTGTCTATGTCTCTTCCTCTAGAATGTAAGCTCCCAGCGGGCACAAACCTAGTGGAATGACCACCAAATAAGTACGTTGATTGATTAAATGAAGGTGAATATGGAGTATCCGATTTGGCACTCCAAGGGCTTGGCACAGAGCCTGGGCGTGACAAAGGTTGGCTGCGTGGTCAATTTGATACATGGACGAATGAATGAACCACCGAACTTAAGAACGAAGGAATGAATGCAGCCCTCTGCCGGCAGACTGACAGGTTGATTGGCAGTTGGGGGCCCTGGCCAGACTGTTGATTGACGGCTGACAGCTGAGTGACAGCCAACGCACGCGCATTGGGGCTCCTGATTGGCTGGCCGCAGCGGACCCTAGGAAAGGGGCGGGAGGGGGTGGTGCCAGGCGGCCGCTCCGCGTGCGGAGAGGGGCGGCCCAAGGCGGCGGGAGGCGGCCCGACAGCCCGCGGCCGGGCGAGCAGTAGTCGCCTCGCACCAACCAACCCACATCTCCGCGCATGGGCCCGGCGCGGGGGGCGGGGCGCGCGCGTCACGTGAGCGTGTTTTGGGCACGTGACTCGCGCGGGGCCAAGGCTCACCCGGCCCCTCCTCCCTTCCGCGGGTGTGAGCGGAGCGGCCTCGCCTCACCGCCTAGCGCCCCCCTCAGCCGCCGCCGCCGCCTACGCCCGCCGGCCATGTCCTCAGGCCGCCGCCGCCGCCGCCCGAGCGCGGCGCGCCCGCGGCCCAGCGCGCAGTGAGCGCGGGCCCTTCTGCGGTTCGCCCGCCCGCCCGCCCCGGGGCCCCCTTGTTCTCAGCGCCGCCGCCGCCGCCGCCATGTTGGGTTTAGAGCCGCAGCGGAGCCGCCGCCGCCGCCGCCGGTGAGGGAGGCCGAGAGCGGAGCCCGCCCCGGCCCGGGGCCCAGGGAGCGGGGCTGCCTCGGAGCCCGGCCTCTCTCCGCCAGCCGCCTTCCCCGCCCGCACCGAGCGAGCGCCGGGCCCCGGCCGCGCCTTCCGCTCGCGAGCGAGCCCGCCCGCCGTCCGGCCGTCCGTCCGTCCACCCGCCGCCGGGCCCGGCCCAACGTTCAGCAGCGCCCGGGAGAGTCAGCGCCATGGCGGAGCAGACCTACTCCTGGTGAGTGCGGGGCTTCGGGCGGCCGGGCGCCGCCGGGGAGGGGGCCTAGCTTCGGCGCGGCCGGCGGGCGGGGTGGGGAGAGGGGGAGGAGGAGGAACAGGTGCGTGCTGGGGGGCCGCGGGGTGGGGGTGCACGCCCCCCTCACCCCGGACGCTGGGGGACGGCGGCGAGCGGCGGGGACCGGCGTCCGAGAAGGGGGATGGAGGAGGAGAAGGCGGCAGCGGATGTCATCTGGCCATGGGCGGAGCAGGTGATGGAGAAGGGGAGCGTGACCCCGGGGGTGGGAATCCCGCGGGTGGGAAGTCGAATTCGACAGACACCCCGGAACTGACTTCTGGGGGTGGGTCCTGGGCTGGAGGAATTGAATGGACTGAGAGAGGTGGGCTGGGGCCAAGGTGGGCCACAGGGTCGAGAGGGAGCTCTGCTGAGAACAGGTGATAAAAGAGGCAGAACTTCGAAGTTGGGAAAGAGGAGGAACCACCTCTGCCGTGGGGCTGTTGCTTCACTCTGGGATGGGGAGCAAAGGAAGAGTTGGTAAGGGGCACAGAGGCTCAGGAGGGAGGGACGGAAAATTGCGGAGGGGGAGAGTCTTGGGAACCATGCAGAGGAGTCAGTGGCAAAGGGGTTGGAAGAGGAGGCTCTTTGGGACCGGACTCTGGAAAGGAAGTTGTTGGTGACTGTGGGGCATGGGCAGCGTTGGTGCTCTATTCTTCAGAATTTGAAGTGGACAAGTGTGGAGGTGGAGGGTCTGCAAGTTATGCCCCCTTTTGCGGAACTTTTAAAGTTAAGCAGGACCGAGAAGCGTGCTCTGGTTTACGGAGTGACAGCGTGCATATTCCGAGAAGAATGTGCCAAGGTTTGGGGAAGGGGGCGGGGGGGAAAGGCCTCCTTTGAGCATGTAAGGTGGAATGTTTGTAGAAAGGGTTGAAGGAATGATGATTGTACACCATGAGAGGATATTGGATAGTGGGGAGGGAGCCATAGCTGGAGCGGGAGGAAGCAAGCCATGAGATGATTGTAGGCGTGATAGGAGGTCTGGTTGCAATCTAGAGAGATTGTTTGAAGATGGTTTGCTCTTTGAAGCAAATGTGGTTTGGGACAGAACTGTAGACTTCCCTTCTTATGAAGACGTGTGAGTGAGTGAGAAGAGCATGGTGTTTGGAGTTAGAAGATCTGGGTTGGAACCCCTTTTGGCCACTAACTTGCTTTATGACATGTTGGATCTATGAGTTGGACAAGATAGTTCTCCATTTCTTTTTCCTTACCTTTTTATAAAATAAGGAACCCTGGTGACACAAAGGTTAAGTGCTTGACTGCTGACCAAAAGGTTGGGGCTCCGTGGGAGAAAGACCTGGCAATCTGCTACAACAAAACCCTCTGGGGCAGTTCTCTGTCACCTGGGGTCACTTTGAGTCGAAATCGATTTGACAGGAGCTAACAACAACAGACCTTCTTCACAGGCTGTAGGATTAAATGAAAATCTGTACAAAATTTAACAAACTGGAAAGTGCTATACTTTACTATTTAGTTATAATTTTTTTAGGGAAACATCAAAGAAATGAGTAATGTTTTTGAAAATGAACAACAGCTTTGGGTGGAAGGCATTAACTGGGTGAATAATTTGTGTCCTTTGGGGTGGTGATAAGTCAAGAACTCATTGTGTCTTTACATAGGGAAAGAGGATTAGTGATTGAAGGTTATAGTTCAAAGGGGACTCCAGTGATGCATATACACATCTCAGGAATAAGGTAACCAAGAGACTGAAAGAATAACTGAGGGAGAAATTAAAATCTCGGTGAACAGCTGTGACTGTGCATACACTTTCATTTTTGATTGGGGTGCAAATGTACACACCGAAACGTTTGTGCACAGGTACTTTTTAAAGGACGTTTAAACTGATTTGAGAGTTTTGAGTGACAGTGAGCGGCATCTCAGCAGCAAGCGATGCGGAACACAGGGTTACAGTTCTAGCTCTCTTACGGACAGGGCAAGAAATGAAGGGCAGCTGAGAGGCCTGATGGCCGCCTTGCTGCGTTTGCTGTGTCGGATATACTATGGATGGCCGAAGGTGCAGACAGCACAGTAGTCAAGAAATGGGGGGAAATGAGCGTGCTTTTGACTATATAAGTTGACCATTCACTACCTCCATGTGATTTTGGTCAGCTCTGTTAGTTAAGGGGACATTATCATGTGAAGTTTGACAGTTCACAAGTTTTAGTCTACTAAGGTACTTCCTCCAGTCTCACCTCCGTTTGTGATACAGGCAAAGAAGTTCCTTGAAATCGGAATGCTTATTAACCCCTCACCTTTAGCGTGTTGCGAGATGGAGAAAGCTTTTACGTCATCTTTAAGGATGAGGGGAGACAACTGGGAAACGGGGCAGCTTTCTAGTTCTTCCTGAGTCCTTAGGTAATAACTTAAAGAAGCATACATGTGGCATTTGATAATACACTCATTTCATTCTCACAAGTCCCTGAGGTAGTGATATTTCCCTTTTTTGTAGAGGAGGAAACTGAGGCTCAGGAGGCCAAGTGAAATGCCCGAGGTACTTTAGTACCTGTGATGCTTTATTTCGTTTGTTATGAATTTTACCATTTTATTTATTCTCATTGAAATATAAATATGGAAAAGATATTCCAAAAGTAATTGGATTATCTATCATTTTGCAGTACCTTTGTCACTATTCCTTTGGTTTGTACAAATATTCAAGAGTTCGGTTGATTTTTTTTTTTTTTTTTAACAGACTTGCCCTTTATTTTATGGTATGTGGCCTTTAGGAAAAAATCATCCTTGTGGAGACTCCTGCGGCACTGTAGATTTGTCTGAGAATGGAATTGGTGAAGAATGTAGAAGCATATAAAAATAGGCTCCTTAGGAGTTTCATGAAATAAGACATGGAAATTATGAAACAAGATTGGTCATAAGTTGGTAACTGTTGAAGTTCAGTGTCTACTTTTGCATGTTTAAATTTTCCATAATAACTTTTTCATAAAGCCCCTAAATGTGTGTTCAGAGTGTTGGGATTTCTGGTGCTTGCTCTCTTCCTAGCAAATTCTATGAAAATCCTGTTACTTCAGGACCCAGCTTAAATTCCACCTACCTGTGAAACATTTTCTGACCACCCCTTTTAAAAGGGATCTCTATTTTTATCACTTGTATTTCTGTCTGCATCACTCCTGGTTTTTCATGTAAAATACCTAGTCTCCTGACTAGATTGTAAACTCCTTGAGAGTAAGGGCCATATTAAATTAACTTTCTTGGAGTTCCTAGCACAGAGCCTTGCACTTAGCGCTTGCTTTAGTAAATATTGAGTGATCGAATATGATAGTAAGTCTTGAGGGTGGTTATTCCTTCGTTGAAAGAATATTAAGCTTAAGGGGAAGATGAATGTCTGTAATCTCTACACTTATAAAAAGGAACTTTTGGTGCTTTTTTTTTGTTTCCTGGGATCCCAGTGTTGTAAAAATAAGAAATACTTTTCCTTAATAAAGTTTTAAATAAAAGCTATTGACAGAAGAAATTAATTGGTAGTAACACCAAAATCTTTATCATGATTTAACTACAAGATTCTACCTATATCTTTTTCACTCTTATACAGTGAGGAAGTGAAAGAACACATGTGAAAACACAAAATTGAAGGTGCAAACTAGACTTGTACTAATTTGAGAGAAACAGCTTACTCAATGTATATTTATGAGCAGTCATTTTAGCGTAAGTTCCATGAGAAACAGGAGCTTGTCCCTTGATGGAGTGAATGCAGTATTTGTATATAACCGTACTTGAACCCTGCTAAAGTTTAGTGTTAGTGTAGGGGTAAAAGGAAGCCAGTCTATCTGAACCACTTTCAAGTAAGTTTAGTTATCCAAGTACTGTCACAGTTATTATGTATTTTTTTCTGTGTGTTAGGACTTCACAAGCATCATTGCTAAGTAAGGAAACTGAGGCTCAAAGAGTTGAAGTAACTTGCCCAAAGGTGTAAATGGTAAAAGGATTAAAAGCTAAGGCTGTTACCACTGATACCGAATCTGTCCACTGTGCTTCTACAACTACAACTCTCTACCAGCTCTCTCTCCCTGTAGCAGCCAGCCTCATCCCTGGATTCTCGCTTCTGCCCTCGCTCCTCAGCAGTTCATTCTCCACACAGCTGCTAGAGTGGCCTTCTAACAGCCTAAGTCGGATCATTTCAATGGCTTTGGTCACACTTAAAATAAAATCCAAGTTCCCTTAGTGCAACTCTTCATTGTTTGGCCTGGTGAGTTTCTTTGTGGGATGACAGATGGTAAACAAACTAGAATAGCTTGGTACTATTTGGTAATGCTGGTACTATTTTGGTACAGTTGCTGGTGCCTGGCACATAATAGGTGGTTGGTAAATATTAAGGAGCCTTGGTGGCACAACAGTTAAGTCCTCGGTTGTTAACCAAAAGTTAGGTGGTTCAAACCCACCCAGCAGCTCCATGGGAGGAAAGACCTGGCAATCTGCCGTAAAGATTATATCCTGGGAACCCCTACGGGGCAGTTTTCCTCTGTCCCATAAGGCCACTATGAGTCAGAATCGACTCCATGGCACAACAAGTATTAACTAAATGAACGGAAATGCTTTCCTCTGCTCTACCTATCTTAACGTCTAGCCTAAGGACTGCCATCATTTTATAGAGGTGATTTATTGTGATAATGGTCATTGTTTTGTCATGTACTTGCAAGCAGTGCTAAACCTAGAGTGAAAAATAAACTTATCTCCAGAACTAATGTAGTCAGTTCTACACTCAGGTTACTGTTGTGTGTATACCTTGTGATCATTGTATCTGACAGTTTTTCACAGAGAAACTGTGTACTTGAAAATGTGTGTCTAACATAGAATTTAGATTTGTCCATTACTTTTTTCTTTCCCTTTCCTTTATTTTGGTTGTTGTTGAAAATTTACAAAGTAGAACATTCGCCAGTTCAACAATTTCTACATGTACAATTCAGTGACATTGATTACATTTTTCAAATTGTGTAGCCATCCTCACCCTCCTTTTCCAAATTGTTACTCCTCCATTAGCATAAACTCACTGCCCCCTAAGCTTTCCGTCTAACTTTCTGAGTAGCTGTTGGCAATTCGATCCCATAGATAGTCTTTAAAAGAGTGCAATGCTTTAGGCAGACATTTTTTACCTAATAAGCTAAACTATTGTTGGGTTTTAGTAAGACCTCAGGGTTTTTTGTGTGTGTGTGTGTGTGTGTGTGCATTAAGTGAAAGCTAACAAATCAAGTCAGTCTCATACAAAAATTTATATACACCTTGCTATACACTCCTAGTTGCTCTCCCCCTAATGAGGCAGCACACTCCTCTCCACTCTCTATTTTCACATCCATTCAGCCAGCCTCTGACCCCCTCTTCCCTCTCACCTCCCCTCCATACAGGAACTACCCACATAGTCTCATGTGTCTACTTGATCCGAGAAGCTCACTCCTCACCAGCTTTTGGTTTATTCCAGTTGCGCTGACCTCTCCGGTATTGTGTGTTGTCTTTCCCTTCACCTACAATAGTTCTTGTCTGCTATCTAATTAGTGAATACCTTCAGGGAATTTTTTTTAAATATAATTTTTATTGTGCTTTAAGTGAAAGTTTACAAATCAAGTCATTCTTGCACACACAAACCCATATATACCTTGCTACACACTCCCAATTACTCTCCCCTTAATGAGACAGCCCTCTCTCTCCCTCCACTCTCTCATTTCGTGTCCATTTCACCAGCTCTAACCCCTTCCACCCTCTCATCGCCCCTCCAGGCAGGAGATGCCAACATAGTCTCAAGTGTCCACCGGATCCAAGAAGCCCTCTACTCACCAGCATCCTTCTCCAACCCATTGTCCAGTCCAATCCATGTCTGAAGAGTTGGCTTCAGGAATGGTTCCTGTCCTGGACCAACAGAAGGTCTGGGGGCCATGACCACCAGGGTCCTTCTAGTTTCAGACCATTAAGCCTGGTCTTCTGAGAATTTGGGGTCTGCATCCCACTGCTCTCCTGCTCCCTCAGGGGTTCTCTGTTATGTTCCCTGTCAGGGCAGTCATCTGCTGTAGCCGGGCACCATCTAGTTCTTCTGGTCTCAGGATGATGTAGTCGCTGGTTCATGTGGTCCTTTCTGTCTCTTGGGCTTGTCATCGCCCTGTGTCCTTGGTGTTCTTCATTCTCCTTTGCTCCAGGTGGGTTGAGACCAATTGATGGATTTTAGATGGCTGCTTGCTGGCGTTTAAGACCCCAGACGCGACTCTTCAAAGTGGGATGCAGAATGTATTCTTAATAGATTTTATTATGCCAATTGACTTAGATGTCCCCTGAAACCATGGTCCCCAGACCCCTGCCCCGGCTACGCGGGCCTTCAAAGCATTCAGTTTATTCAGGAAACTGCTTTTGGTTTAGTCCAGTTGTGCTGACTTCCCCTGGATTGTGTGCTGTCTTTCCCTTCACCTAAAGTAGTTCTTATCTACTCCTACCCTCCACCTCATGTGACCACAAAAGAATGTTTTCTTCTCAGTTTAAACTGTTTCTCAAGTTCTTATGATAGTGGTCTTATACAATATTTGTCCTTTTGCAACTGACTAATTTCACTCAGCATAATGCCTCCCAGGTTCCTCCATGTTATGAAATGTTTCACAGATTCCTCACTGTTCTTTATCGATGCATAGTATTCCATTGTGTGAATATACCATAATTTATCCATTCATCCGTTGATGGGCACCTTGCTTTCTTCCATCTTTTTGCTATTGTGAACAGTGCAGCAGTAAACATGGGTATGCATATATCTGTTCGTGTAAAGGCTCTTATTTCTCTAGGATATATTCCAAGGAGTGGGATTGCTGGATCGTGTGGTAGTTCTATTTCTAGCTTTTTAAGGAAGCGCCAAATTGCTTTCCAAAGTGGTTGTACCATTTGACATTCCCACCAGCAGTGTAGAAGTGTTCCCGTCTCTCCACAGCCTCTCCAACATTTATTATTTTGTGTTTTTTGGATTAATGCCAGCCTTGTTGGAGTGAGATGAAATCTCATTGTAGTTTTGACCTGCATTTCTCTAATGGCTAATGATCGTGAACATTTCCTCATATATCTGTTAGCTACCTGAATGTCATCTTTAGTGAAGTGTCTATTCATATCTTTAGCCCATTTTCTAATTGGGTTGTCTTTTCGTAGTTGAGTTTTTGCAGTATCATGTAGATTTTAGAGATCAGGCGCTGATCAGAAATGTCATAGCTAAAAACTTTTTCCCAGTCTGTAGATAGTCTTTTAACTCGTTTGGTGAAGTCTTTGGATGAGCATAGGTGTTTGATTTTTAGGAGCTCCTAGTTATCTAGTTTTTCTTCTACATTCATAATGTTTTGTATACTGTTTATGCCATGAGGGCTTCTAACGTTGTCCCTATTTTTTCTCCCGTGATCTTTATCGTTTTAGATTTTGTATTTAGGTCTTTGATCCATTTTGAATTAGTTTTTGTGCATGGAGTGAGGTATGGGTCTTGTTTCATTTTTTGCAGATGGATATCCAGTTATGCCAGCACCCTTTGTTGAAAAGACTGTCTTTTCCCCATTTAACCGTTTTGGGGCCTTTGTCAAATATCAGCTGCTCATATGTGGATGGATTTGTGTCTGGATTGTCAATTCTGTTCCATTGGTCTATGTATCTGTTGTTATACCAGTTCCAGGCTGTTTTGACTACTGTGGCGGTATAATAGGTTCTAAAATCAGGTAAAGTAAGGCCTCCCACTTTGTTCTTCTTTTTCAGTAATGCCTTATTTATCCGGGGCCTCTATTCCCTTCCGTATGAAGTTGGTGATTTGTTTCTCCATCTCATTGAAGAATGTCCTTGGGATTTGGATTGGAATTGCATTAAATGTATAGATCGCTTTTGGTAGAATAGATATTTTTATAACGTTAAGTCTCTCTATCCACGAGCAAGGTATGTTCTTCCACTTATGTAAGTCTCTTTTGGTTTCTTGCAGAAGTGTACTGTAGTCTTCTTTGTGTAAGTCTCGGGATATTTTTGGTTTAAGGTTTAGAGATAATCCCAGGGCAATAGTTTCAGGGGTTCATCCAGCCTCAGTGGCTCCAGAAACTCTGTAGTATGTGAGAATTTGAAATTCTGTTCTATATTTTTCCCCCTTTTCATCAAGATTCTTCCATATACTCTTTGATCAAAACATTCAGTAATTGTAGCTCTTGCCCCTTGTTTAATTTTATTTATTTTGTGGTGGTTGAGAATATACACAGCAAAACATACACCAATGCAACAGTTTCTGCATGTACAGTTCATTGACATTGATTACATTCTTCAAGTGGTGCTGCCATTCTCACTCTCCTTTTCTGAGTTGTTCCTCCCGCATTGACATAAACTCATTCCGCCCTAAGGTTCCTGTCTAATCTTTCAAGTTGCAGTTGTCAACTTGATCCCGTATAAATAGTTCTTCAAAGAGCATAATGCTCAAGGCAGACCTTTTTTTATTAGTTAAGCTAAACTATTATGTGCTTGCCAGTTTTAAAACAAAATTTTTCTTACAGTTAAAGTGCCCTGATGATGTTTTGGTGTTATGTGATTTAAACTAAAATTAGCCAAAGCTAAAATCATGAATTTATATTTAAATCATTTTCCTCAATGTTTATTATTAAGGTGTTGGGGAGAAAAAAAAAAGAGTTCAAGAGTTTATAACCACATCAGCCTGTAATTTGTCAAGTGATACTATGAATTAAAATGCCTCATGTTCATGTGAAGCCCTGGTGGCACAGTGGTTAAGAACTTGGCTGCTAACCAAAAGGTTGGCAGTTCGAATCCACTAGATGCTGCTTGGAAACCCTATGGGGCAGTTCTACTCTGTCCTATAGGGTTGCTATGAGTTGGAATCAACTTGCCAGCGCTGGTTGTGTGGTTCTATATCATTGTATTTTAAGAGTAATAACTTACCTCGTTTTCATCATTCTAATCTATTTCATCAAACCAGATAGAAAAATCAAGAGATGTCCTAAGAAGAGTGTCTAAGTGTTGTTTTAGTTGGCGTATTTGGCGCCTGAACCTTTATGTGATTCCTGCCCGTGGTGTTAGAGCCATATGTATAATTTGATTTTTTAAATTCTATAATCTACTTTTGATATGTTTCTGGAGTTTAACAGCTCTTTTTTGAAGTTAAAAATACCATCCTGGATAGAGTGGGAGAAAAATGTGGAACAGAATTCAAATTCACAAAAAAAGGCCAGACTTACTGGTTTGATACAGACCAGAGGAACCCCCCGAGACTGTGGCCCCCAGACACTCTGCTAACCCAGAACTGAAACTATTCCCAAAGTCCGCTTTTCAGAAAAAGATTAGACAGGCCTATTAAAAAAAAAAAATAACACTTGAGGAACGTGCTTCTTAGTTCGATCAAATATACGACACCAAATGGGCAACTCCTGTCCAAAAGCAAGATGAGAAGGCAGAGAGGGACAGCAACTGGACGAATGGGCACAGGGAACTTGGGGTGGAAAGAGGGACCGTGCTGTCACATTCTGGGGAGTGCAACCAATGTCACAAAACAATATGTGTATAAATTTTTGAATGAGAAATTCACTTGAGCTGTAAACTTTTACCTAAAGCACAATTAAAAAAAAGAAAGAAAGAAAAATACCGGTTTCATTTATGTGGAAAATATTTTTTGTTGTATTGAGCATATACATAGCAGAACATACATCTATTAAACAATTTTTACGTGTACAATTCAGTGACATTCCTTACACTCTTTAAATTGTGCAACCATTCTCACCCTCCTTTCCTAAGTTGTTCCTCCCCCATTAACATAAACTTAGTGCCCCTTAAGTTTCCTTTCTAATTCGTGTTGCTGTTGTCAGTTTGCTCCCATATAGATTGATCTTAAAAGAGCATAATGCTCAAGGCAGACATTCTTTACTAAACTATTGTTTGATTTTAAGAAGACTTGAGGGGTATTTTTCATTTAAGGTTTAAAGATTATCACAGAGCAGTAGTTTCAAGGGTTCATCCAGCCTTCATGACTCCAGAAAAGTCTGGATCCCATGAGAATTTTAAGTTCTGTTCTGCATTATCCCTCTTTTGATCAGGAGTCTTCTATAGAATCTTTGATCAAAATGTTCAGAAGTGGTAGCTGGGCACCATCCAGCTCTTCTGGTCTCATGGCAAAGGACACATTGTTCATGGAAGCAATTAGTCACACATTACATATTTTCCTTCTGTTTCTGCCTTTCCTTCTTCCTCTGTTGCTCCAGGTGAATAGAGACCAGTTGTTGCACCTTGAGCGGCTACTTGCTAGCTTTTAAGACCCCAGACACTATGCGGCAAACTAGGAGGTAGAACAGAACCACTACACACGTTATTAGGTCAGTTGACTGGGATGTCCCATGAGACCATGACCCTGAGTTTCCAAATGCAGGAACCAAATTCCATGAGGTGTTGGATTGTATATAGCAGTCTCAGCAGCTTTGGTCGTTGTAAATATATCTGTCACACAACTTTTGCCAATTCAACTTTTTACAGGTGTACAACTTACTGACAGCAATTACATTATTCAGCTGTACAGCCTTGCCTTTAATCAGTGGGATTTTTCCATCAGCATGAACTAAAACTCAGTGCAAACATAAGCAGTAACCCAGCTTTTTCTCCTCCCTTCTACCCCTGGTAACCACTAAAGAACTTTGGTCTCTATATGTTTGTCTGTTCTTATCTTTTTATATGTGAGGTCATATAATATTTGTCCTTTTGTGATCGACTTATTTCACTCAGCATGTCTTCAGGCTCCATCCGTATTGTTGGATGTATCAAGACTTCGTTTCTCTTACTGGCTCAATAGTATTCCATTGTATGTATGTACCACATTTTTTAAATCCATTCATCCACTGATGGGCAGTTAGGTTGTTTCCACCTTTTGGCTATTGTGAATAGTACTGCAGTGAACATTAGTGTGCAGTTATGTTTGAGTCTCTGCTTTCAAGCCTTCTGAGCATATACCTAGGAGTGGGATTGCTAGGTGATACGGTAGTTCTGTTTTTAGTTTCTTGAGGAACCGCCACACTATTTTCCATAACGGGTGTACCATTTTGCATTCCCACCAACAAAAGGGTTTTAGTTCCCCATATCCTTACCAACATTTATTATTTTCTTTTTTAACCTTAGCCATCCTAGTAGGAGTGAAATGGTATCTCATTGTGGTGGTTTTATTTCTTGTATGTGTAAATCAAGACACATTTGCAACTTTGAGTTTCTATAGCATATTTTCTTATCCTCACTTAAAGAGACACAGAATGCTCCTCTTTGAGAATTTTAACTTCTTAGGTGTCTAGAGGCTCTAGGTGACCAAATTCAATTTTCTGGAAAATACCTACAGTTAGTTCACAAGATCCTTGTGATGAATGGTTCCTGCTCAGGTTTCTTTAATGGGTCCGTCAGATATTCACTAGGGCCACAGCTTTAAAAAAAAAAAAAAGACAAAACCCAGCCCCATTCAGATTAGATTGACCTTCTGAAAAAGTTACAGCTTTAAAGTATTAGACCAATGATTATGCATAAGCCTGATAAAGACCTTTGAGTCCCTGGGTAGCACAAACAGCTAAGTGCTTGCTAGCTGAAAGGTTGGTAGTTTAAACTCACCCAAGGGGCCTCGGAAGACAGTCATGGCAATCTGCTTCTGAATGACCACAACCTTGAAAACCCTGTGGAGCAGTTCTACTCTGCACACATGGGGTCGCCATGAGTCAGAATTGACTTCAGGGCACTAACAGCTACAATAAAGACCTTACAGAAAATTCCTTTTCCTGGTTTGTAGGGTTTACCTTAAGCTGGTAGGAAAATTTGATAATCTCTCTTTTGGAGTTTCGATATCGATAGTGAAGAACCACTGAAAGATTTAAAAAACAAAACAAAACTCTAAAGTAGAAGTGTGCCTTAATTTTCTTTTAACATGTCTGTGACTTATATTGAATTTAAATGACCACCGAAAAAGTGCTTACTTCTGGTTTCTTGAATCAGGGAATCTTTAGTTTCAAGATGATTTTCATCTCCGATTAACTGTGATGTGGAAACGGTTAACTGCTTTGTTACTAACTGAAAGTTCGATGGTTCAGATCCACCCAGCGATGCCTTGGAAGAAAGGCCTGTCGGTCTACTTCTGAATGATCACAGCCATTGAAAACCCTCTGTAGTGCAGTTCTGTGCTGACACACATGTGTGGTCATGAGTTGGAATTGACTGTGGCAACTGGTTAGTCCTAGTGCTGTAATTTGTACAGTGGGTATGCCCGTCCTCTACAGGGTTTTGTGAGGATTCATTGAGATGGTGAAAATGCCTTTTATAAATTGTAAAGTACTTTATAAAGGCATATTATTTGTTCTCTACATTATTTGTGGCTCCAGATAGGTTCTGGATGGATTCGCTCACTATAGAAATGATTTTTCTTATTTCATAATTTATTTTTTTCTTTTCTTTTTTTATTATTGTAGTTTAGATGAAGGTTTACAGCACAAACTAGCTTCTCATTAAACGGTACACAAATTGTTTTGTGACATTGCTTACCAACTCTGCGACATATCAACACTCTCGCTTCTCAACCTTGGGTTCCCTGCTACCAGCTTTCCTGTCCCCTCCTGCGTTCTAGTCCTTGCCCCTGGGCTGGTGTGCCCCTTTAGTCCCGTTTTGTTTTATGGGCCTGTCTAATCTTTGGCTGAAGGGTGAACCTTGGGAGTGACTTCATTACTGAGCTAAAAGTATGTCCAGGGGCCATATTCTTTGGACTTTCTCCAGTCTCTGTCAGGCCAGTAATGCTGGTCTTGTAAGTTACAGTTTTGCTCTACATTTTTCTCCGGCTCTGTCCGAGACCATCTATTGTGATCCTTGTCAGAGCAGTTGGTGGTGGTAGCTGGGCATCATCTAGTTGTACTGGAGTCAGTCTGGTGGAGGGTTTATTTCATAATTTAGCCAGTGTTTGAACTTTGAGGTGACTATACTCTTGTCCTTCTATTGGGAATGCCAAATAAAAAGGAATAAAAGTAAAGGAGTTAGCAAATTGTCGTTGATGTAGACTGTTGCCTTACAAGTTTCACAGTCCATTGCTGTATTTCGCAAAACAAAACTGTGAATTGAATAGAGGCTAAGGTTTTTCATATGATAGTTTTATTTTGATCTTTTGAAGATAGTTTTCTTCATAATCTACTAAAATGAAGGAAGAGCAGTGGTATGGATAACTCAAGGCCTTCCTGGTTTTCTTTGGAATGCCTGGGAAAAGACAGAGGAAGAAATGATGAGTTTGAATTGTGGTGTTGGGGAAGAATATTGAATTATGCAGTGGACTACCAAAAGAAAAAAACAAATCAGTCTTAGAAGAAATACAACTGGAATGCTCCTTAGAAGTTAGGATGATGAGACTTCATCATGCTTACTTTGGACATGTCATCAGGAGAAAGACCAGTCACTGGAAAAGGATATCATATTTGGTAAAGTAGAGGGTCAGCAAAAAAGAGGGAAACCCTCAATGAGATGGCTTGACACAATAACCACAGCAATGGACTGAAACATGCCAATAATCTTGAAAATGGCATAGGACAGGGCAATGTTTCATTGTTATACATAAGGTCCTCTTGAGGCTGAGCTTACTGGATGGCAACTAACAACAAGGATGCCTGAGGAAGGGGCATTAATTTCTTATCTGTTTCTTAAAAAAAAAAAAAAACCCAAACTTCTTGCCACCCGGTGGATTCCAACTCATAGTGCCCCTATAGGAGAGAGTAGAACTGCTGCATAGGATTTCCAGGGCTGTAATCTTCACAGAAAAAAAATTTATTTATTTATTTTTTAATCTTCACAGGGAAACCCTGGTGGCGTAGTGGTTAAATACTGTGGCTGCTAACCCAAGAGTCGGCAGTTCGAATCCTCCAGGCACTCTTTGGAAACTCAACGGGGCAGTTCTACTCTGTCCTGTAGGGTCGCTATGAGTCGGCATCAACTCGACCGCACTGGGTTTGGTTTTTGGTTTAATCTTCACTTAGCAGACTACCAAGTCTTTCTCCCGTGCATCGGTTGGTGGGTTTGAATCCCTGACCTTTTGGTTAGTGGCCGAAGACTTAACTACAGCACCTCCAGGGCTCATTTTTGAGAAGGAGTACACATTTCTGGAAGCCTACAAAGTCAGACTATACAGTCAAAAGGTTTAAAAGTCTAGGCTGTCAGGCAAAACCTAAAGATGTAGTCAAGTTTGGAAGGTCAACCTAGAAAACTATGGGCAAAAGTTTATGATAAGAAATTATAAGTAAAGTCATAAGGAAACTACAAAATAAAGGCAGGCACCGTGCCTAGGATAAATGTCTGGATAACCAGGTTGGGACAACGGTTACCAGAGCTTGGCCACATTTGTCCTACTTAGGTCAAGAGTGAAGCCCCTTCCTTGAAGGGAAGTGGGCGTGCCTGGCTTATTTGGTATGGAGCGAGGAAACAGATCAACCAGGCACGCCCACTTCCCTTCATCTAAGGGCTACAGACTTGGGGCTTCACTCTTGACCTAAATAGGACACATGTAACCACGTTTTGTTAACTGTTGCTTCAACGTGGTTATCCAGACATTTTATCCTAGGCACGGTGCCTGCCTTTATTTTGTAGTTTCCTTATGACTTTATTTGTAATTTCCTTGTCATAAATTTTCCCCCAAGTTGTCCAGCTTGACCTTCTAAACTTGGCTAAATCTTTAGGCCTTGCCTGACAGCCTGGACTTTTAAACCTTTGGACTGTATTTTCTGACTTGATAAAAAAAAATAAGCTTCCAGAAATTTGTACTCATTTCTAAAAATGCTTGAAGAAATACCTCTAGTCTTAGAAGTAAAAATTAGTTTTAAAGAACAAATTCCCTTATGTAAGTCATTTTTTTTTTAAGTCACTGATTAGTATAGGCCTCTTTGGAAATGCCCTCTGGGACCAAAGCTAGGCTGGCTAGAGTTGAAGATTTGAGATAAGACCATTAACCTGTAAGGGGGAGTGTATAGAGAGGAAAGACTTAAAAAAAAAAAGAAGACCAGAAATTGAGGTTTGGGAAACTCACAATTGAGAAATGTGAGGAAGAAGAGAAGTTAAAGGAAGCTCCATCAGAGGTAGGATAATCAGTAAAGTGCAATGGTGATAAAAAAAAAAAGGCACAAGAGAATTTTTAGGGGCAGCAGTGTAAAAAGCAACAGGGTTCAAAGAGAATGAAGAAACAACAGGCTATTGAGTTTGGAAAGGAAGTCATTATTGAAAATGCACTAATAAAGATCAGAGTAGTGAGGGTGAAAGCCAAATTAGGGATGGGTAGATAAAGGCATGTTTTGGGGAATGGCCATTTGAGAAAATGTGAAAAAAATGAGGAAAGAAGAAATAGACAGCAGGGTCATAAGGAGTTTTTTATTTTCTAAAGTAAAAGGAGAGAATTGTGTATTCAAAGGCAAGGAAAAGGAAAAATTGATCTTGGAAAGAGAGAGTTTTTTTTTTTTTAAAACAGAAAATACTATACTCTAAGATTTTTTTATTGTGCTTTAGGTGAAAGTTTACAGCTCAAGTTAATCTCTCATTCAAAAATTTATACACATATTGTTCTGGGACATTGGTTGCAATCCCCACAATGTGACAGCACGCTCCGCCTTTCCACCCCAGGTTCCTATGGCCATTCGTCCAGTGAGTTTAAGACTCCTGCTTTCTTATTCTCACGAGTTTCCATTAAGAGTTGTGAAGAGAACTTAATGGCAAATGCTTGGTGGGTACATGTAGTTTTTGTCTCTTTCGGTGTTTATGTTATCACTAGTTTGGATTGTATTGTATTTGGGTGTCCTAGGGGCTTTTCATTACTTACAGTATGAAATCCAGCCCCTTTAGTTTGACTTTTAAAACCACCTGGCCTTGTAACCATGAAAGCAAAAAACCAAACCCGTTGCTGTCGAGTCAGTTCCGACTCATAGTGAAACTATAGGGCAGAGTAAAATTGCCTCAGAGGGCTTCCAAGGCTCGGTCTTTAAGGAAGCAGACCGCCGCGTCATCTTTCTCCTGTGGAGCGGCTGCTGGGCTCAAACTGCTGACCTTTCTGTTAGCAGCTAAGCGCTTAACCACTACGTCACTTACATTTCATTTAAAATGCTTATTATTTTAGCCAGACTGAATTGCTTACGATTTCCCCTAAGTAGCTGCTCTTCGTACTTTTATTTGAGCTGACTCTTCTACCTGGTTGGAGCCCTGATGGTGCAGTGATTAAGAGCTCAGCTGCTAACCGAAAGGTCGGCAGTTCAAATCTACTGGTCACTCCTTGGAAACCTTATGGGACAGTTCTACTCTGTCCTGTAGGGTTACTGTGAGTCGGAATCAACTCGATGGCAAGGGGTTTGGTTTGGTTTCTTCTACCTGGTTAGCCCTTCTCCCAAATTTCTAAATGTGTAAGTCCTACCTATCTTTCAAGGACCACCTGAAGTGCCGTCCCCTCATTACTGGACTTTCTGATTGACCCAGTAAAAATAATTTCCTGACGCCTATGGCTCTTATTTGTTCCTGTCATGTAGCACCACTTGTGATTTTCTGGCCTTGTACTGTGTTTATGTAGCTGTCCTCCCACTTTGACTGTGAGCTCTTACAAGGGTGAGATACCACCACCAGCAGTTGCCGTTGACTCTGACTCATGGAGACCCTATATGTGCACAGTAGAACTGTGCTCCGTGGGGTTTTCAAGGCTGTGACCTTTCGGAAGCAAATCGACAGAACTTTCTTTGAAGGTGCCTGCGAGTGAGTTTGAATCACCAACCTTTTGGTTAGTAGTCAGGTGCCACCCAGGGACTCCAAAGGTGTAGGATACAAGTCATTAATGTCATGATAGAGAGAGCTACACATAGTAGGTACTCAGATTTATTATTTATCTTTTTTAAAGAATGAATATTTTAGCACAGAAGGACCTATATGAAATTTGCCTGGTACTGTATGCCCTGGTGGCGCAGTGGTTAAGAGCTATATCTGTGGCTGCTAACCAGAAGGTTGGCAGTTTGAATCCACCAGGCACTCCTTGGAAACGCTATGGGGCAGTTCTACTCTGTCCTATTGTGTAGTAAAAAGTCAGAATCAACTCGACGGCAGTGGGTGTGGGGTGTGTGTGTATTTTAGATTAAGATGTCTCCTTGAAAATACGGTGACAGGGCACATGGAAGAGAGGAGAGAGTACTTTCCTAGCATATCATTGTTCTTTGAAGAAAATGCAAAAATAAAGTTGTTACTGTCAAGTTGGGTCAAGTGTTGTGGACAGATTCGCCTAACTTCGTAACATTCAGACAGCACATAGAAGAAAATTACCTCAGCCCAGGAACTGAACACTGAAGGGAGACATTTACCATAAAAGACTCCGGGCCCTTTAAAGTCCCTTTTTATTTATCCTCAGTCTTTTTGAACCTGGTCATGGACTGACTGTGATCAGCTTGTTTATACTTTCTCTCCCAAACAGGCACTTGTTAAATATGTGGCATGTGTTATTTTTTTAAGTGGAGAAGCTCTGGCAATTTTTTTTTTTGGAGTGAGCAAAACAATTTTAGGAAAAAAAATTCCAGTAACATGCTCAAATGAAAATATTTTGCAGGAAACTTCCTTTGATGTATAAAGAGCTATAAAGTATATGCTGTATGGAAACTACCTTCTGGACAATTTAACATTTCTTTTTTTGGCCAGTATTTCAGAAATTCAAATTCCTTATATTTAAGCTTTTGTTTAAAAAGCTAAAAAAAAAAAGATTTACTTTACCTTCATCTTTGTCTTGTTTCTAAAAGACTGTTTTTCTCTTCTAAGTAATTTCTTGTCTTTTGTTGAATAATTGTTAACTCAGGGCAATCTTTTTAAAAAATCTCTTGGCCTGGTATGCGCATGTTTGAAATTTAATAGTTATAGCAGGACATCAGTTTTAGGTCAGAATTAGGGAATTTAGTCATCTGGAATAGGCATAAACCAGAAGCTTGGGGAATTGGGAGTTCTTGGTTTTGAACCTTTGTATGCTGTGCTGTGGTGAAAATAAGCTACAGGCCTAAGGATGATGTATCAGGCTGGTATTCATGGATAGCAAAGGTTATAAACACCAAGGTTGAACGTTATCAACGAACTTAGAAGAAAGAGACTAGTGAGTAGAAGTAGGGGAGACTTGGTAATAGCAGATGGGACCGGGCAATAGAAGCAGAGGTAGAGACCTGAGCTATCAGGAAGCATCAAGAAGTGAGACCAAATGGAAAATGGAGCCAGCTGCTAGGAAACAGGAGACTAAACCAGAGTCATTGCGTCGCACTGGTGCAGATGTCCCTGTACATCTCTGGAACTCCAGCTTTGTACTTCAGTTTGGACTAAGCAAGTCAACATTTAATGATAGGGCAGTCTTAGCCTTTTCAGTAGCTATTGAGAACATCTGCTTCCAGCATCTTAGCTAGGGACCTCAGACATTTTCGATTCTCATCAAATAAACCAGTAAATTCTGTCAATTTTGTCTCCCCCACCTCCCCCCCCACCCCCCATTTTTTTTTTGCCCATTCTTCTTTCCTGTCTTTGTTCCCCTAAATCTTTGTTCCTGGACGACTCTTCTCTGTGCTTGCTTCTTTCAATTTTTTTTTTTCTTGTTCATCTCCACCTAAGGTTTTGAGGGCATGGATTGTATTTTGTTCATATCACTGTGTTTACAGTTTATTAAAATAAGTAATATTCTGTATTTGATTTTCATAGTGGTAACCCTAAGAAATATGGTTAGATAGAAGAGAACGTGAAATCTTAAATTATTGTTAACTGTCAGCTTTCAGAGTTAAGAGCTTAAAGGAACAAGCATCAAATATAGTTGGGTAGCTTACTCTCTTTAGCTGAGTAAATGAAACATTATTCAAGGTATCAGGACAGACCTTCCTTGATAATCACTGTTTTTAAAATACAGTGGGAGAGTAGATTACTATATTGGCAAGCTATTGTCACAATAATAATGCATACAAATTAACCTACAAACTGAATGGCATAATATAGCAGCCAGTTATTCTCACAGATTTCCAGGTTGACTGGGGCTGTGATGGCTGGAGGAACTCAAATTCTCCAAAACTCTTTAAGTCGATTGGGGTGGCTCTGCTTCATGTTGTTCATTTGGGGGCCCAGGCTGAGTGGGCAGCAGCTCCCCAGAGGAAGCACTTCTAATGGCAGAGGCATGGACACAAGAAGGCAAGTGAAACTGAAAGGCTTCTTAAGGCTCAGGCTCAGAACTGGTACACTGCCGTTTCTGCCTCATTCTTTTGGCCAAAGCAACTCATATAGTCAAAACCAAAGGCAAACCCACAACTATCTACTTGGTTCCGACTCATAGCGACCCTATAGGACAGAGTAGAACTGCCCCATCGGGTTTCTAAGGCTGTAAATCTTTATAGAAGCAGACTGCCACATCTTTATTTCTTGGAGTGGATGGTGGGTTTGAATTGCTGACCTTTCAGTAAGTACCCGAGTACTTAAAACACTGTGCCACCAGGGCACCACATAATGTACAATTTACTCATTTAGCGTGTAGAATCCTGTGGTTTTTAGTATACTATTCACAGGATTGTGCAACCATCGTCACAGTCAATTGTAGACCATTTCCATCACCCCAGAAAGAAACCCCTACCCATTAAGCAGGTACTCCCATCCGTCCTCCGGCCAGCCCCTGGCAACCACAAATCTACCTTTCTTTCTCAAGGGATTTGTCTACTCTGGACATTTCATGTAAACAGAATCATATAATATGGGGTCTTTTTTTTTTTTTTTTTAATTTTTATTGTGCTTTAAGTGAAAGTTTACAAATCAAGTCAGTCTCTCACACAAAAACTTACATACACCCTGCTACATAAAAAAAAAAAAAAAAAAAATACTCCCAGTTACTCTCCCACTAATGAAACAGCCTGCTCTCTCCCTCCACTCTCTCTTTTCACGTCCATTTCTCCAGCTTCTAACCCCCTCCACCCTCTCATCTCCCCTCCAGGCAGGAGATGCCAACATAGTCTCAAGTGTCCACCTGATCCAAGAAGCTCACTCCTCACCAGCATCCTTCCCCAACCCATTGTCCAGTCCAATCCATGTCTGAAGAGTTGGCTTTGGGAATGGTTCCTGTCCTGGACCAACAGAAGGTCTGGGGGCCATGACCACTGGGGTCCTTCCAGTCTCAGTCAGACCATTAAGTCTGGTCTTTTTATGAAAATTTGGGGTCTGCATCCCATTGCCCTTCTGCTCCTTCAGGGGTTCTCCGTTGTGTTCCCTGTCAGGGCAGTCATCGGTTGTAGCTGGGCACCATCTAGTTCTTCTGGTCTCAGGATGATGTAGTCTACAGTTCATGTGGCCCTTTCTGTCTCTTGGGCTCATAATTACCACGTGTCTTTGGTGTTCATTTCTCCTTTGATCCAGGTGGGTTGAGACCAATTGATGCATCTTAGATGGCTGCTTGCTAGCGTTTAAGACTATGGGGTCTTTTGTAATTGGCTTCTTTCACTTAGTATAACGTCTTGAAGATTCATCCATATGGTAGCATGTATTATTGCTTCATTCCTTTTCATTGCCAAATAATATTGCATTGTATGGATATGTTGCCTTTTTTTTTTTTTAAATCTATTCATTACTTGATAGATGTTTAGGTTGTTTCTGCTTTTTCGCTATTAGGAATAATACTGCTATTGAAAATTTGTGTGTAAGTTTTTATGCGGATGTATGTTTTCATTTGTTTTGGCTAAATACCTAGGAGTGGAATTGTTGGATCATATGGTGTCTCTGTGTTTAACATTTTGAGAAGCTGCTCAACTGTTTTCCAAAGTGACTGCACTGTTAAACACTCCCACCAGCAACATAGAAGCGTTTCATTTCCTCCACATCCTTGACAACACTCGTTTTTATCCATCTTTTTGATTATAGCCATCCTAGTGAGCGTGAAGTGGTAACTCATGGTTGTTTTTATTTGTGTAATGTTTGTATTTAATAAAGGGTTTATAGAGGGAAAAAAGCAGTCGTTTAAAACGTCAGACTTGTTCGTTCTTAACAGTGCAGTACCAAAGTTGAACCTCAGTTTTAGATATCTGAAAGTCTAGCATCAAGAAAAAAAATTAATAGCTCTTTTGGCTCACAGATTTTTTTCTAATAAGGCTACTCCTTATTTCTTTTATGTACTAGAATCGTTTTGGAAGATGTTGTTGCAGCTGTTGTTTGCTGCTGTCAAGTTGTTTTCAACTCATGGCAGCCCCATGTGACGGACTAGAACTGCCCCATAGGATTTTCTGGGCTTACAGAAGCAGATCCCCAGGCTTTTCTCCCATGGAGTGACTTAGGCAGGTTTGTACCGCCAACCTTTCAGTTAGCAGCTGAGCGCTGAACCTTTTGCACCACCAGAGCTCCTGTCTTAGGAAGATACTGGCTTGAAATGATTATTAAACTGGTTCCCTCCCTTTGAGTAAGTGAATGACTACATTACGCCTGCAACCTGCTACATCGTCATTTGACCTGAGAGTATGACTGGTTTAATGACTAGAGTCTCTGCCTCCCGCGTATTACTTCCTTGTCAGGAAGGTGAATCACCAGAGGAATTAGTTTGTAAAATATGGCATTTACTAGAGCAGCATTGTCTACATATGTAGTTTAAAGTTTTCCAGTAGGCACATTAAAAAGTAAAAAGATAACAGGTGAAATTAATTTTAATAATGTATTTTATTTAACCTAGTATATCAGAAATCTTATATCATTGATTGTACGTAATCAGTCTAAAAATTATTATGATGTATTTTACATTTTCAGTACAAAGTCTTCTCTGTTCAGACTAGCCACATTTCTAGTGGCTAGTGACTACCATATTGAATAACACAGTTGGGGTATCTAAGAGCTTATGATCTAGATTTTTGCTCCTGTATCTAAAATTAGTTATCTGCATTATCTTTAGGAAAAACAGATGGGTGATTGGTCAGCCTGTATTTCTGGTTCTTTAATTTTATATCGTTACTGATTTATTTTGGTAACTTGGGAGAGGGTCTTCTTACGCTCTTAGAGATTTTAATGCAATTTTAGGCTGTTGAACCTATGTAAAAAAAAAAAAAAAGCCTATGTAGTCAAATGAATTTAGAGAAGTACAGATAATGAGCTCCTTATAGTTTCGGTTTTTGGTTATTGGTAGTTAGCAAGAGAAGAAAAAAATGTCTTCACCCTCATCATTAGAGATGCAACAGGTATTATAGTTCTTAGCAAATGAAGGAAATCTGTTGAAACGGCTGTGCGTGGGCCTTAGTCCAGTTGTTCCAGATGTTGAGCTGTGTTTCGGCCTGTTCTTTATCGGTTGTGTCCTACTGGTGTTGTCTGGCCGCTTAGCTCACTGGGTTAGACAGAACAAGGTGGCAGGTTTGATCTCTATATTTAACGAATGACATTATGCCTGTTGGGACTCTGCCATAGTAACTAAAACAGAATAAGTAGGGTCCTGTCTATTCTAGGACTTTACAGTGTTTTTAGAGACTGGGTGTCAGATGCCAACAAATGCAGTTAAGACAGCTTTCTGAGAAAAGAGATTTTGCAGTGGGCCATTATACGGACTGTGTGTCCCAGTCGATTATTTGATTACTGGGGAAACTAAAATTTGGTCAGAAGCGATGTCTTAGTATTTGAATGCTTTTACTCCGAGCTTACACTCTCTAATTTGACTCAGTCCCCACTGCTTTCTGTTCTCTACACTGAGTCTCTGTGTCACTGGTTTATATCATTGACCTAACCCGTGAAGGGCATTGGTGGTTCTGTGGTAGAAGTCATTTCGTCCCTTCCCTGCGGGAGACCCAGGTTTGCTACCCAGCCAGAGCATCTCATGTGCAACCACCGCCCGTCTGTCAGTGGAGGCTTGCATGTTGCTGTGATGCTGAACAGATTTCAGCAGAGCTTTCAGACTAAGATGTACTAGGAAGAAAGGCCTGGCAATGCACTTCTGCAGATCACCCAGTGAAAACCCTGTGGGGTCACAGTGATCAGATCTGCAGCTGACTGTGGAGGTAGCTCACTACCGAGCAGTGTTTTGGTCTGTTGTGTGTGGGGTCACCGTCAGTCGAGGGCCGACTCAGTGGAAGGAAAAAACACCACTGCCACCTAGTCCTGAAGGCATTTGAATTGTGACCCCAGATATTCACATCTTGGTCATTGCCTCAGTGATGAGATGGGGGTAAGGAGATGGCTGATCTGTGCCCCAGTGACAGTGGATTAAAAAAAGGCTATCTTATGGGCACCTGCATATTTAAATACAAATCCTTTTCTCCATATTTCACCATTGCATTATGTATTGCTACTGAATGCCTTAACGTTCTCACAAATGTTCCATCAGCCATCATTCTGCTTTTCCGAGCCTGGACATGGTTACTCTAAATGGCAACCACATGCTTTTGTATTGGGGTCTGTGAATGGTATTCTAACCAGAAGAAGAGAATCTCTACTAAACTTAACATGTTATAAGGATGTGCATTCATCTTTCAACTCTTGTCATTTGTGGTGGTGGTGGTGTGTGCCATCGAGTTGATTGCGACTCATATCAACCCTATATGACAGAGTAGAATTGTTCCCATAGGGTTTCCTAGGCTGGAATTTTTAAGGGAGCAGATCGTCAGGTCTTTTGTCCCGTGGAGTTGCTGGTGGATTTGAACCGCTGAACTTTTGGTTAGCAGTATAGGCCAATTTGTGAGTCGTGGATTTGAATATGAATGCCACATGAAATGCATTATGTGCCATAGGCCTTAAGTGTACAACTGCAAATTAAAGAATACCCTGAATGACACTTTTTGGCCAACACTTGGAAGGCTGTGTTGAATTTTTGGTATACATCATGATTCTTATAATTTCCATGTAGTTCATATTTTGACACTTTATTAATTTTTTCATTTTTGAAATGTGCTTGAAAGCTTTAGCCTTGTCTTCTATTTACGGAGTTAGAAACACTTTGGTTCGTTGGTATTATAAAATATAAATTTAAGGGCAATCTAATTCTCAGCTGAGTGCACAGTCTAAGTTCTAAGCAAGTTGAACCAGTGGGAACAGAAATGGAAGCCTTGCCTCTTCTCTAGTCCTAAATAGCACCGAAATAATGTGGTGCAGTGATTAAGAGCTTGGCTGCTAACCAAAAGGTTGGCGGTTTGAATCCAACAACCACTCCTTGGAAACCCTGTGGGGCAGTTTTACTCTGTCCTGTAGGCTCACTGTGAGTTGGAATCGACTTGACGGCAGTGGGTTTGTTTGTTTTTTTGGTGGGAAAACCTAACTTGGACCTCTTTTGGTAGCAAAGCCAACTTTAACTGATGTGAGATTGTAGTATCCATTTATCTCAGTGTGACTTTTCATTCACTGTGCTGCAGAAATATTAATGTGTTTGATTATGAAGTGCCACCAGAGATTCTGCCGGAGATGTTAGGTAATCTTTAACGTATGAACTGTGTTATCTGTCTAGAAAAAAAAAAAATGAGGATCCCGAAACATATCTGGCTGCAAGGGTATCAGACAAGGAATTCTGGAACCGTGATAGTCGATTTCTCGTTATTTCATGGTGGTTATATTCTGTAAAGTTGCCACGAACACTGAATGAGTGAATACCAAACCATTGCTCCTAGGGAAAATACAGAACGAGGTTCCTGCAAGCCTCTGGTCACAAATTTTCTTCAGTTGATCAATACATAACCTTGCTTAATGTGTGTTTCTTTTTAAAGGTACATTTAATGTATATTGTTGATTCATTAAAATTGACCTCACAGCCAATAGCACCATAACTCTTGCCTGAACGAATTTTTTCTGTAAGGCTCAGCACAATCTTCTTGCGCTTAAGAACACTAGATAGGACATCTGCACCGGGCTTGGAGGCCGTTTTAAACAGCGAAATCAGCAACAAAGCACAAAAATGTGGAAAAGGTGGCACTAAATAGATCAGAAAAAGGATACTTTAATTTACAGTATGAGGGCAGAAACAAATGGTAGAGCGTTGCCTGGTTCAGCCTCAGCTGGGGACTTGCGTGTTGGGCGACTCAAGTTTTTCACTGCTCTGTGCATGTTCGCAAATGCCTGAGAAAGCACCATGAGTATTGATTTTAGGGTGACAAATAAGTTCTAGCCGGGTAGGCAGATTCACGGAGTATGGTGAATAATGAGGATCGACTGTAAAATTTACTTTATTGGTGAAATTTTAGAAAATGTAGGTAAACAGAAAAAGAAAATAAAACCCACCTGTAATTCCACCAATCCTGAGATCCTTTGTTAAATTTGGTGCATATATGTCAGCTCTTTGAAAATATGCATATGATTGTGACTGTTAATTTTTTTTACTTTTTAATTACACAAAATAAGTTTTGTTGTTGAAAAATCAGAAATCTTGAATAAGGGGTAATAAAAAATGAAAATTATCCAAAGTTTTACTTCCCTAAAGAATTCTTGGTAAGATTTTTTGTTACCCTTTTAGGAATTATTTGTGGGAACAATAGATTTTTTTTCTTAACACAAAAACGAGAACAGGTTCATACTATATCCATAGAAAAATATGCGTTCTGTAGATGTAAGGAGCCCTGGTGGTGCAGTGGTTAAGTGCTCGGCTGCTAACCAAAAAAGGTTGGCGGGTTGAACCCACTGGCTTCTGCGCAGGAGAAAGATGTGGCAGTCTGCTTCCATAAAGGTGGAAACCATATGGGGCAGTTCTGCTCTCCTACAAGATTGCTGTGAGTTGGAATCGACTTGGTAGCAATGAGTTTGGTTTGGTTTTATATGTAAGTTCTGAAGCATAGTAAACAACTGTGAACCTCACCAGGTGACCAAAGAGCTAAAACATTTCCAGTACTCTTACTGGTCACTGCATACTCCTTGATCCCTCTTCCTACCTCTGTCCCCACTAGATAACTACTATTGTGAATTTTGTGTCTATCATTCCTTTTTAAAAATAACTAGTTTTACTACATTTTTGTTTTACTGTATGACCTATTGTTTAGTTTTGATTTGTTTTTATAAAGTTCAGTGTTATGAAGATGTTATAATGTATATTATCTTCTATAATTTGCTTTTTTCAATCAAAATGATTTCTAAGATTTGTCTTTGTTGTCATGTGTTCCTCATTTCTAGTGCTGTGTAGTGTTCCATGGTATGAATGTACCGTAATTTATCCACTTTCTGGTTGATGCATATTTAGTTTTCCGCTGCGGGGCTATTTCAGAGAGTTCTGCTGTGAACGTTTCTTGTACCTCCTGCTGCTGTTCGTGTTTAACAGTTTTCCTAGTATTTGTACCTAGCAGTAGAATTTATCAGTCTTTTTTATGGTTGAGTGCTTTTGTGTCATAAGTAATATTCCCTAGCCAGAGGACTTAAAGGTATTCTCTTTTATTTCCCTCTAAATAGGAGTAGTGGAGCCCTGGTGGTGCAGTGGTTAAGAGCTTGGCTGCCAAACAAATGGTTGGCGGTTCGAATCCACCAGCCACTCCTTGGAGACCCTATGGGGCAGTCTGTTCTGTCCTATAGGGCCGCTGTGAGTTGGAATTGACTCAACGACGATGGGTTTGGTTTTTTTTTGGGGGGGGGGGGGTAAATAGGAATAGTCCTTGGATGGCGCAGATGGTTAAGTGCTAGACAGGCCTAGTGACCTGCTTCCAAAAAGTTGCACAGCCTTGAAAACCCTGGTAGTTCTGCTCTGCCCACGTGGGATCCCCTTGAGTTGGAATCGATATCACCAGCAACTGAAAACAACAAGGAGTTAGGGTTTAATGCATTGTCTTTCGTGTATAAGTTCCTAATCCATCTAGAATTAATTTTTACTTGTATATGGGTAAGGTGGGGATCCGGTCATTCCAGCACTACTTATTTATTTATATTGTACTTTATATGAGTGTTTACAGAACAAACTAGTTTCTGATTAAACAGTTAGTACACATATTGTTTTATGAGATTGGTTAACAACCCCACGACATGTCAACACTCTCCCTTCTCGACCTTGGGTTTATTATTTATTTATTATTAACCAGCTTTCCTGTCCTCTCCTGCCTTCTAGTCCTTGCTCCTGGGCTCTTGTGCCCCTTTAGTCTCATTTTGTTTTATGGGCCTGTCTCATCTTCGGCTGTGAGGGGTGAACCTCGGGAGTGACTTCATTACTGAGCTAAAAGGGTATCCGGGAGCCATATTCTTGGGGTTTCTCCCAGCACCATTTCTTGACTAGTCCCACCTGTCCTCGAAACCCATGGCCACTGAGTTGATTCTGACTCATAGCGAAGCTATAGGACAGAGTAGAACTGTACCGTAGGGTTTCCAAGGCTGTAAATCTCTACTGAAGTAGACTGATACATCTTTCTCCTGCAGAGCTGCTGGTTGTTCTGAACTGCCACCTTTCAGTTGGCAGCCGATTGCTTTAACCACTGTACTGCCAGGGCTCTTTGCCTATCTTCAGTGATCTGTAATGTCACCTCTGAATCTGTTTCTCGTATGTGTATGTGCTTGCGTATGTGTGTGACGCCTAGATAAATACAGATATGCACACATAAATATATATACACACATCTATTAAAAAGAACTCCAAACTCGGTGCCATGGATTTGATTCTGATCCATAGCGAGCGAACCTAGAGGACAGGGTAGAACTGCCCCATAGGGTTTCCAAGGAGTGACTGGTAGATTTTAACCATTGGCCTTTTGGTTAGCAGCGGTATCACTTAACCACTGCACCACCAGGGCTCCTGCACATCTACATGTATGAAAATAACATTAACGTGGTAAATAATGTTTTACCTGATTTTCTTCTGTTTATTATGCCTTGAACATCTTTCCATGTCATTAAATGTATCGTCATTGTTGTTGTTAGGTGCCGTTAAGTTGGTTCTGACTCATAGCGACCCTGTGCACAACAGAACGAAACACCGCCTGGTCCTGAGCCATCCTTATAATTGTCGTTATGCTTGAGCTCATTGTTGCAGCCACTGTGTCAGTCTGCCTCGTTGAGGGTCTTCCTCTTTTCCGCTGACCCTATACTTTGCCAAGCATGATGTCCTTCTCCAGAGACCGATCCCTCCTGACATGTCCAAAGTATGTAAGACGCAGTCTCGCCAACCTTGGTTCTAAGGAGCGTTCTGGTTGTACTTGTTCCAGGACAGATTTATTTGTTCTTCTGGCAGTCCATGGTGTATTCAGTATTCTTTGCCAACACCACAATTCAAAGGCATCAATTCTTATTTGGTCTTCCTTATTCATTGTCCAGCTTTCACATGCATATGATGCGATTGAAAATACCATGGCTTGGGTCAGATGCACCTTAGTCTTCAAGGTGACATCTTTGCTCTTCAACACTTTGAAGAGGTCCTTTGCAGCAGATTCACCCAGTGTAATGCGTCTTTTCATTTCTTGACTGCTGCTTCCGTGGGTGTTGATTGTGGATCCAAGTAAAATGAAATCCTTGACAACTTCAATCTTTTCTCCGTTTATCATGATGTTGCTCATTGGTCCAGTTGTGAGGATTTTTGTTTTCTTTATGTTGAGGTGCAATCAATCTATACTGAAGGCCGTGATCTTTGATCTTCATTAGTAAGTGCTTCAAGTCCTCTTCGTTTTCAGCAAGCAAGGTTGTATCATTTGCATAATGCAGGTTGTTAATGAGTCTTCCTCCAATCCTGATGCCGCATTCTTTTTCATATAGTCCAGCTTCTCGGATTATTTGCTCAGCATACAGATTGAATAGTTATGGTGAAAGTACAACTGTGGCGCACACCTTTCCTGACTTTAAACCAATCAGTATTTCCTTGTTCTGTCTGAACAGCTGCCTCTTGGTCTATGTAAAGGTTCCTCATGAGCACAATTAAGCATTCTGGAATTCCCATCCTTCTCAACGTTATCCATAAGTTGTGATGATCCACACAGTCGAATGCCTTTGCGTAGTCGAAAAAACACAGGTAAACATCCTTCTGGTATTCTCTGCTTTCAGCCAGGATCCATCTGACATCAGCAGTGATATCCCTGGTTCCACGTCCTCTTCTGAAACTGGCCTGAATTTCTGGCAGTTCCCTGTCGATATACTGCTGCAGCCGTTTTTGAATGATCTTCAGCAAAATTTTGGTTGAGTGTAATATTAATGATATTGTCTTCTAATTTCCACATTTGGTTGGATCACCTTTCTTGGAAATAGGCATAAATATGGATCTCTTCCATTTGGTTGGCCAGGAAGCTGTCTTCCGTATTTCTTGGCATAGACGAGTGAGCACCTCCAGTGCTGCATCTGTTTGTTGAACTATCTCAATTGATATTCCATCAATTCCTGGAGCCTTGTTTTTCGCCAATGCCTTCAGAGCAGCTTGGACTTCTTCCTTCAGTACCATCGGTTCTTGGTCATATGCTACCTCTTGAAATAGTTGAACATCCACTAATTCTTTTTGGTATAATGACTCTGTGTATTCCTTCCATCTTCTTTTGATGCTTCCTGCGTCATTTAATATTTTCCCCATAGAATCCTTCACTATTGCAACTCGAGGCTTGAATTTTTTCTTCAGTTCATTCAGCTTGAGAAACGCCGAGTGCGTTTTTCCCTTTTGGTTTTCCATTTCCAGCTCTTTGCACGTGTCATTATAATACTTTACTTTGTCTTCTTGAGCCGCCCTTTGACATCTGCTCAGTTCTTTTACTTCATCAATTCTTCCTTTTGCTTTAGCTGCTCAACTTTCGAGAGCAAGTTTCAGAGTCTCCTCCGACATCCATCTTGATGTTTTCTTTCTTCCCTGTCTTTTCAGTGACCTCTTGCTTTCTTCATGGATGATGTCCTTGATGTCATTCCACAACTCGTCCGGTCTTCGGTCACCAGTGGTCAGTGCATCAAATCTGTTCTTGAGATGGTCTCTAAATTCAGGTGGGATATACTCAAGGTCATAGTTTGGCTCTTGTGGACTTGCTCTGATTTTCTTCAGTTTCATCTTGAACTTGCATATGAGCAATTGATGGTCTGTTCCACAGTCGGCCCCTGGCCTTATTCTGACTGACGATATTCAGCTTTTCCATCGTCTCTTTCCACAGGTATAGTCAATTTAATTTCTGTGTGCTCCATCTGGCGAGGCCGATCTGTATAGTTGCTGTTTGTTTTGGTGAAAGAAGGTGTTTGCAATGAAGAAGTCATTGGTCTTGCAAAATTCTACCATTCGATCTCTAGCATTGTTTCTATCATCAAGGCCATGTTTTCCAGCTACTGATCCTTCTTTGTTTCTAACTTTTTCATTAAAATCACCAGTAATTATCAATGCATCTTGATTGCATGTTTGATCAATTTCAGACTGCAGCAGCTGATGAAAATCTTCTATTTCTTCATCTTTGGCCCTAGTGGTTGGTGCGTATATTTGAATAATTGTCGTATTAACTGGTCTTCCTTGTAGGTGTATGGCTATTATCCTATCAATGACAGCATTGTACTACAGGATAGATCTTGAAATGTTCTTTTTGAGGATGAATGCAACACCATTCCTCTTCAAGTTGTCATTCCCAGCATAGTAGACTATATGATTGTCCGATTCATAATGGCCAATACCAGTCCATTTCAGTTCACTAATGCCTAGGATATTGATGTTTATGTGTTCCATTTCATTTTTGACAATTTCTAATTTTCCTAGATTCATACTTTGCACGTTGCAGGTTCCGATTATTAATATTTCTGAAGAGTATTAGCCAGTAAAATGTATCATACATCAGTTTTTAGTGGGTACTTACTAGATTACAGAAACCCTGGTGCCGTAGTGGTTAAGTGCTATGGCTGCTAACCAAGGGTCAGCAGTTCGAATCTGCCAGGTGCTCCTTGGAAACTCTACGGGGCAGTTTTTCTCTGTCCTGTAGGGTCGCTATGAGTTGGATGGAATCTACTTGACAGCACTGGGTTTTTGGTTTTGGTTTGGTTTAGTGGATTTACTATATTCAGTCCCACTATTCTTTTTATATTATTGTGTTAATCTTTTAAATAATAAATTCAGGTAGCTCAAAAAGGTATACAAATTAAAAATTTTTCTCATTCCTGATCATCCAGTTTTCCTCTCTAGAAAACTTGTAACCAGCTTCTCTCTCCCCCTCTTTTTTTCCTATTTGTTTTCAGCAGTCAAAATCATAGCATACCATACACCCTCTGATGCTATATCTTTTTTCCCTTAACAGTATATCTCAACCACACTAACTATTGATTTCCTCTTCTACCTGTCCTCTAGTAATCAGTTGTATGGTGTAGGAGAGCTTTTGAATATGGCTACCTTAACTAACAGCTAGAACGAGGAGAATGTTAAACTCAGGAATGAAATCTGAAAGGGAGAAGACAAAAGCAGGGAACAGAAGAGAGATGGAAAGAATATGGGTATGAATATCATCAAATTTTGTTCTCAGGAGGACAAATTGCGGTTTTATTGAGAGTTTGTCAGGTTCATTGTTAACTGTTAATGTATACAACATTTATCCTTAAATCAGTCCCGTGAAATGTAGGCTTTTTTTCCATTTACAGTTGAGAAAACTGATTACTCAACCAAGACGGCTATATACTGTTAATGAGTGGCAGAGCTAGAATTTGAGCACAGGCATTTTTGACTCCAAAGCCAGGGCTCTTTACCATTAAAATGACTCTCACAGAATAAAGGGAGCTTGAGAAAAAGTACATATTCAGTCCCTCTCTTGGAAATTCATAATCTGAATTACCATATTATGAACTCCTGAGTAGTCGAGCAGTAAGAAAGGAACCAATTTAACTTTTTTTAATTTTTAAAATTTTGTTGAGAATATATACAGCAAAACATTCATCTGTTTCTACATGTACAGTTCAGTGACACTGGTTACATTCTTTGAGCTGTGCACCCGTTCCCACCGTCTTTTTCTGAGTTGTTTCTCCCCCATTAACATAAACTCACTGCTCTCTAAGGTTCCTATCTGATCTTTCAAGTTGATGTTGTCAATTTGATCCCATATAGAGAGTTTTTAAAAAAGCATAATGCTCAAGGCAGACATTCTTTGATAGTTAAGCTAAACTATGGTTTTAAGAAGACTTCAGGGGCTATTTTTGGTTTAAGGTTTAAAGATGATCTCAGAGCAATAGTTTCAGGAGTTCATCCAGCCTCCATGGCTGTTTAACTTGGTTTTAAATGTTAAAACACACGGGAAGAGTTTGTCATGCTTACCAATACCTGGAACAGTTCTTCCTTAACGTTATTTTCAGAAGTGCCATCACAGTTGTGTTTCCTTTCTTGTATCAAATCTCATGAAAGGCAAAGGACAGGAAATTAACTCCTAACTTGGTGACGAGGAGAAGCAGCCCATAGAATTCCTACCTAACACAGACCAAATGTGTAGCTTTTTGGAGGGTGGGGAACGGCAGATGCCTCATAGTGTAGTGCAGGGTCACTCAGAAGGACAGGTGTTTTTCCAGAGGTAAATTGCCTGCGACTACGACTTCTCTTTTCCACGTGACAAAGAAAACAGTTACGTGCCGGCTTTATTTCAGTGTGTATGATATGTGAAAACTATAATACAGCAAAAGGACTTTGGACATTCATGTAGAGAGATTTAAAAAAATACATCTGACCAGCAGTGCTTTTCACACATGAGCTTTGAGTTAAGGACTCAGACTTGGTCGTGGATTGTTCATTTTAGCTAAACCACACGTAATGTAAGCTGTGATTTAGGAAATGAAAGACTGTGTCTGTTATGGGTGTATTATTTGAACATTGGACGGAAACTAGTGTCAGAGATGGTCAGCAAATGAATGAATCAGCAGTCTATTTGCATTTATTTTACGGGAGAAAGTCATTTGTAGGCTAAATTGAAACCCAATCCCTCTTTAGGAATTGCAGTCTTATCTTTTTTTTTTTAAACTGCGTCCTCTGACATTTTTGTCCATTTAATTTTTCAAGTTGTCATATTCTATAAAGCATCTTGTTGATGTTTTAATTGAAAGTACATTACATCTATTGTTTAACTTGGATAAAATTGTCTTCTGCATGATGTTACGGTTAATTACATCTCTGCAACTAATCAGGATTTTTTTCGCATTAAAGTTTAGGTAATCTTTAAAAAAAATACATTCAATACATTAATTACCAAGTATTTTACACTTTTTATTGCTGTTTTAAATGAAATATTTTCCCATTCTTTTTATAGCTGGTTATTACTGGTTTACAGAAATACTACCGGTTTTTGTGGATTTGCTTTATATTCCAGCATGTATTGTTGCTGTTGTTAGGTGCCGTGGAATCGGTTCTAACTCCTAGCGACCCTGTGTACAACAGAACGGAACACTGCCCGGTCCTTTGTCATCCTCAGGGTCATCGCTATGCTTGAGCCTATTGTTGCAGCCACTGTGTCACTCCATCTTGTTGAGGGTCTTCCTGTGTTTGCTGACCCTGTACTTTACCAAGCAGAGTGTCCTCCTCCAGGGACTGGTCCCTCCTGATAAGTGTGTGAGGCTTAGTCTCACCATCCTTGCTTCTAAGGAGCATTCTGGCTGTACTTCTTCCAAGACAGATTTCTTTGTTTGTTTGCCAGTCCGTGGTATATTCAATATTCTTTGCCAACACCACAATTAGGCTTCAGTTCTTCGCTCTTCCTCCAACAGCTGTAGTAGAATAATTATTCTAATAATTCTTTGCTTAAGTCTTATAGATACAGAATTAAGTAGTGATATTTATCATTCTAGTTTTTATTCTTTTTTTATTTAAGAGAACTAACCTGGAGGAAAGCATATGTAATATACTGTTATAAATAACTAAGTCAAATTTGCGATGTAGATTGTATTAATTATGTTAAAACAAACAAAAAAGCTCTTTATTTTTTTTTGTGTAAGCGTGGGATTGATTGAATTTTACAAATTGTAGAGTCTGTTGCTATCCTGACTCCTTGCATGAATCTCCTGCATGATGTATGGTATCAGTAGTTTTGCCTTTTTTAAAAAAAACTTTCATTCTTGGAATAAAATCTATTTAGTGTTGTTGTTGTTAGGTGCCGTCGAGTCGGTTCTGACTCATAGCAACCCTGTGTACCACAGAACGAGACATTGCCCAGTCCTGCGCCATCTTTACAATCGTAGTTATGCCTGAGCCCATTGTTGCAGCCACCGTGTCGTCTTTTGTGTGCCTTCCAGCCTGGGGGGCTCATCTTCCAGCACTATATCAGACAATGTTCTGCTGCTATTCATAAAGTTTTCACTGGCTAATTCTTTTCAGAAGTAGACTGCTGGGTCCTTCCTCCTAGCCTGTCTTAGTCTGGAAGCTCAGCTGAAACCTGTGCTCCGTGGGTGACCCTGCTGGTATCTGAATACTGGTGACATAGCTTCCAGCATCACAGCAACACGCAAGCCCCACAGTACGTCAAACTGACAGACAGGTGGGGGAAAACCTGTTTAGTAGTTTTTAATAATTCCTTGAGGTATTGTTTTAATTGCTTAAGATTTTTACATCATTATTCATAAACAAGATGGTCCTATAATTTTCTTTTTAAATTTTATTTTATCAGCTTTAAGACGTGAGCAGTATTTCCTCCACAACCTTTTGGGGTCAGGAATGCCTTGTTTTTCTTAGAAGGTTTTTGATTCGTGTGTTGAGGTTTAGTGTGCTTGTGGGGGTGAGGAAGGGATGGCTGAGTTATTTTTTTGTAACTTGGTTCGTGTCTTCTGTTACAGATTGTTTACTCAAGTTTTCTTTATTAATTTTGGTATTTAATATTTTAATAGCATATTATTCATTGAACTTAAGTTTTGAAATTTGTTAGCATCTAAGTGTGGATGGAAACCTTGATGACATAGTGGTTAAGAGCTATGACTGCTAACCAAAAGGTCAGCAGTTTGATTCCACCTGGCACTCCTTGCAAACGCTGTGGGGCAGTTCTCTTCTGTCCTGTAAGGTTGCTATGAGTTGGAATCAACTCGATGGGAACAGGTTTGGTTTTTGGTTTTATGTTGTGTATATCAGAATTTTGTTCTTTTTATTGGTGAATAATAGTCCTCTGTATCACAGTTGGCCATTCACCAGTTGATGCATATTTTGGCTGTTTCTTATTTTAGCCTTGTAAAAATGGCATGGAGGCAGTGTTTGACCGCCTCTAACTTCACAAGGGGGAAGGCGAGTCAAGATCAGCAGCCCAAGGTGGATTCCTGTGAGGCGGAGATCAGACATGCCTCCTCTCTCTGCCATCTTTACCAGTTATGACACCAGCCGTCCCTTCCCCAACACTCTCTACCTCTCTGCTGGGTTCAAGAATTCATTGTGATGGCCACAGAGAATTCACAGACAATACTCACAATTACGGGGTTTATTAGGGAAGTAACAGTTACAATTCAGGCTCAGGAACACTCAGAATACAGTTCTTCTATCAGGATAGCCTCTTCTCAGCTGTGCCCACAGGCAGGCCTCTTTCTGGCCCTGGGCTTATACCATGCTCGGGCAAGTGTTACAAAACTCTTCTAGCACTGCCAATAAGTACCCCAAGGCACCTCACTCCGCCAGTAGGCCTTGGCCCGAAGGTGCTCAGCTTTACCTCTGTGGGTCAGCAAACCTAGCTCCACCAAGTTTCCAGAGGTACCCTACCCCTTTAGCAAGCCTACTGCCCAAAGGCAATCAGCTTTCTCACTCTTCGGGCTTGGAAGCCCATTGCACTGTCTCCTGGTTCTGCTTCTGTTTCTCTGCTACGCTTCTCACTATCTTCAGTGTTAACAGTGCTTTCTCTCTCTCTCTGTCGATACTCTTGGAGCATCTCAGCTCAGGGATCCCAGGTCCAAAGGACATGCTTCACTCTTGGCTCTTCTTTCTTTGTAGCAGTGAGATCCTCTTTCTGCTTTGGAATTGGTTCTCGTTTAAATCTAGCAGGATGGCAAAACCGACCAATCCCCTTACCGGGCCACAGTTAATTTTTTTTTTTTTAATAATTTTTATTGTGCTTTAAGTGAAAGTTTACAAATCAAGTCAGTCTGTCACATATAAGCTTATATACACCTTATACCGTACTCCCACTTACTCTCCCCCAGTGAGTCAGCCCGCTCCCTCCTTCCAGTCTCTCCTTTCGTGACCGTTTTGCCCTCTCTACCCTCCCATCTGCCCTCCAGACAGGAGATGCCAACACAGTGTCAAGTGTCCACCTGATACAAGTAGCTCACTCTTCATCAGCATCTGTCTCCAACCCATTGTCCAGCCCCTTCCATGTCTGATGAGTTGTCTTTGGAAATGGTTCCTGTCCTGGGTGGGCCAACAGAAGGTTGGGGACCATGACTGCCGGGATTCTTCTAGTCTCAGTCAGACCACGAAGTCTGGTCTTTTTATGAGAATTCTGGGTCTGCATCCCACTGTTCTCCTGCTCCCTCAGGGGTTCTCTGTTGTGCTCCCTGTCAGGGCAGTCATCGGTTGTGGCCAGGCACCATCTAGTTCTTCTGGTCTCAGGATGATGGGCCACAGTTACCTTATTTGCACAGTCCCACCCAGTGACTTGGGTGAGAGTTACAAGACCATGGCTAGAAAAGCCACTCAAAACGATCCATTGCACTGCAGGGCTGTTACGAATAAGCTGGCTGTGAACATTTGAGTATGTCTTTTCATGGCCGCATGTTTTTATTTCTCTTGCATAAATACTTAGTGGGATCGCTGAGTCATGTTGTAAGTATATGTCTCACTTTTAAAGAAACTATCAAATTGCTTTCCAAAGGCTGTAGCATTTTGCATTCCCACTAGCAGTGTGTGAGACTTCTGGTTGCTCCATTCTCACCAAATCTGGGTATTGTTAGTCTTCTTAATATCAGACATTTTAATATACAAGTCACTGTACCGCAAGTGTGTTAACCTTTTGTACCACCCAGAGACTCCATTTTTGGTTCACTAACTGTAAATCTTTGTTTTACATTTTTAATGGTTGATATAAAGAGTTTGTAGTATACATCTTTAATTTATCGCCATCTGTGTCAAAATAATGTTTTCCTAAGTTCTTTATAACTTAAGGAGCTTTAATTTCCCCTCTTCCATTAACTTTCACAACATAAGCTGCTGGTAACTGAGTTCCTTAAAACAACACTATTAATTTGTAAACCAACTCTATGGGACAGTAATTCAAATAGGGCGCATTGGGGATTGTCTGTCTCTGTCGCATGATGTCTGTAGCCTCTGCTGGGTCAGCTCAAAACTAGGGACTGGAATTATCTGAAGGTTTGCTCACTCACATGTGAAGTAGTTGATACTGGCTCTCAACTGAGACTTTAGCTTTGTCTGTGAGCTGGAACCCATATACATGGCATTTCTGTGTGGCCTAATTTTTCTTACAACTTGGTGGTTGGGTTCTAAAGGAAAGTATCCTGACAGAAAGCGAGCCAAGTAGAAGCTGTATTGCCTTTTATGACCTAGCCTTGACCTAGAGTCATGCAGTGTCACTTCTGCCATATTCTCTTGGTGGAGGCAGTTGAAAGAGCTCCCAGGTTCAAGTAGGGAACATAGGCCCCCCCCCACCCCCGCATCTTGGTGGAGGAATATCAGTGTCACATTGGAAGCAGAGCATGTGAGTTGGGATGAGAGGCAATCTTTGAAAACTACAATCTACCTACTCTCTCCTGTTTTTGTGGTATGTTGTCAGATGTTTTAATTCTTTGTGTGTTATAAACTATAACACCTTATTATACTTATATACTTATAATACTTTGCTTTAAACATGCCTTTTATATTTATCCACATATTTACCATTCCTGTCATTCTTAATTACTTTGTGTATATCCAGATTTCCACCTGGTATCAATGTTCTTCTGCCAGAAGAACTTTCTTTAAAAGCATTTCTTGTAGTAGAATTCTGCTGATGATGAATTATCTCAGCTCCTTTATTGGTCTAGTATTTTGTTTTCACATTTGAAAACTATTTTCACTTGATATGGAATTCTAGGTTGACAGGTTTTTTTTTTTCTTCAGGGTGTTTTTCTCTTCTGTCCCGCATGATACCTAATAGGAGGACTGACTGCTTTTGTTTTTATGTTTGTTCCTCTGTGCATAATTGACTTTTCCCCTCTAGATGCTTGAAGTTTTTATCTTTATCAGTTTTTTTTTTAGCATTTGATTTTAATGTGCCCTGGTTGTGAGTTGATAAGTCTCAAATTCCACCTTTTCCGACACCAACTTTGAGGGTGTAACAAATCCCCACTTTACACTTCTGTGTTCAGTTCTGACATCAGTTGCTCATGCAGCACTTCTTCCTCTGTCCCTAAGCACCTGGAGCTAGGTCAGAGCTCACAAATTAAGAGACACAGCCCTCCAGACTGCTCAGTAGGCCCAGGACTCCAAATGCCGGCCACAAGTTTGGGAGTCCACACAACACCCTTACTTCTGACCTGCTGGTTACAAATTCGGGGGTTTCCCACTACTACTTCAGGATACCAGCTGCAAGTTTGGGGGTCCCCCCCTGGTCTTCCTTACTTCTGACCTGGCTACAGATTTGAGGGTTCCCTCTACCTCCACAAGATATCAACCATAAGTTTAGGGGTCCTGGCCCCCTTCACTTTCTTTGGACCTGCTGGCTCCCACTACTTCCTCAGGTTTGATAATTCGCTGGAATGACTTAGAACTCATGAAAAGTGCTGTACTTACGATTACAGCTTTATTATGGGGAAAAAAAAAAAAAAGATATAAACAAAGAGATGCATAGGCCAAAGTCTGGGAAGGTTCCCAGTGCAGAGCTTCTGTGTCTCAAAAAGGGACATGCTATCCTCCCATGTACATTGATGTCTTTCACCAACCAGGAAGCCCATGGAGCTTCCATGTGCAGATCCTTTATTACGTTCTCATTGCACAGCACTTGATTGAGTCATATCCCCCCTAACCCCCAGTCTGCTGATACCAGGCCACATGATGGTCTTTCTGGCCAGTATCAAAGTAGAAAATCTTACCACTCTGTTAGGAGTAAAGGAAAGGGAGTTTTATTGAGGAATAATACAGCTCGAGCTGGGCAGTGCTAAGGTGAAAATACAAAGCTCTCCATGGTTCAAGCAGAGAGAGGGTTCTGTATACATAGAGAACAAAAGGAAAGGTTAATGATTGATTGTAGGTAAGATCAGCTTCAGCTTGAAGTCCTTTAAAATGCAAAGGTCATTACTTGGCTAGGAAGGAGTGAGTTACCACCTGGGTGAGTGGTACCTGCTGGTTTGGTAGTCGGTTATACATGATTGTAGTACCCCCTCTTTGGACTGCAGTGAGAATGTCAAGGGTCATTCTATTTTGGAGTACTGCTTTTCTCATCATTGCTGTTTCATTATTGATCTCTTGAAGTCCTCGGGCACTGTCACGTAGAGCAGTTTGTACATACTTGGTTAAGAGCCCTACAAGTTCCATAACATCTACAAGTCCTACCTGAGGTGTGAATACTGTCGCTAAATGATCAAACCAGTAAACACTAATGGAGACCGTTGAGGTCTTAATATGGGTACATTAGTTGGTAAAGGGAATTCACTTAAAATATGTCTTTTGGGTCCAACTCTGGCCCAGAGTATATTCTCCAACCCAGTCTGGGGGGAGACAAGGCCAAAGGTTGGTTCTAATAGCCATAATGTGCTGTTAGGGGCTACCCAGTAGATACCTGAGTGGCATAAGCAATCAGTGGCAAATCAATTATTAGCTTGTAGGGTTATAGCTGATGTACATTCAGACATTGGAAGCCATCCCATAGGTCTGGTAACAGCTGGGTTATTCATATAGGTGTGGTTAGATTGTTCTTAGCAAAGGGGAGCAACTTGACTTAACCTCCCTGTTTGGAGAGTTAACCAGATGAATCTGCCCTGCATTTGTTGATAATGGGCCTACAATATGAAAAGTACTGTTTGTGGGTTCAGAAGATTCTTGCGCTAACCCTTTTTGGGTGATTTTATTTAGTAAAGTACAAGTTGTGCTAGGGCTAAAAGTTAAATTATGGCCTGGCTTTTGTTCACAACCAAAAAGAGGCCATTTATCAATAGAAAATCCAGTTAATAGTGATTTCCTGTAGTAATGAACTATTTCGGTGTTGCTCTTGTATTCATGCATCAAGAGGAACCCAGTCAGATCCCTGTAGTGGAGAGACTTACCAGGGGCTGGGATGGCACCACATATTCAACAGTTAAACCTTTTAAAATGGTGAGCATAAGTGTGTGCCATATCTAGGAAAACATCAGTCAAGGCATGACTGCAGCAAAGGTAAAAAGATAAAGGGGTACATTTTCCAGGCCTGGTCTTGAGTCAGCCATCTGCCTCAGATATCTGCTTCTAGTCACAGGAGCATTTAAATGTAACCTTCAATTCTCCAGTGTGTTGGCTAGTCTATAGAGGAGTCTTTGCCTTTAACTGTGACAGATGGATCCAAGTTTTTATTCCCTCTAATTTGACTGCAAATGGATTGGTGAGGAGGACTAAGTATGGTCCTTTCTAACGAGGTTCTGACGAGTCTTTTATTTGATGTCTCTTCCAATATACATATTCTCCTAGCGTGATGTTAGGTGGACTTTGGGAGTCTAGTTTCTGTTTGTCAGAGGCTTGTCTAACCTGTGAAAGATACTCTTTAGAATATTGGGTTAAAGATTGGCAGTACTTCAGTAACTCAGGTTGAACAATGTTAGGGTTGGTGCAGGCAACATAAGTAAATGAATAATTTCTTTTATAAGGATCTGTACAAAGCTGGTTCCTCTGAGGTGGAGGTTAAAGATGTCTCAAAAGTCCAACTTTTCCAAACGCAGTACCACTCCGTCGTCTCTAATATCAGCTATTTCCTCTCCCCTCAGCACTCTCCCTCCCATCTTTGGGTTCCCTAATTCACTGCAACATCTCATGGAACTCACGAATTGTCTAAACGAAATGGCTCATGCGATTGTGGAGGCTGACAAGTCCCAAATTCATGAGTCAGGCATAGGCTTCTCCTGACCCATGTGGCTTCAAGAGCCAACGAACCCAACTGGCCCAAACCAGCAGTTCACACCACAGGCTGCTGGCTGCAAGGCTGCAGAAGCTGGCAAATTAGGTCACATGATAGGCCACTGGCCCAAGGGACTGTGGAGGCCAGCGAATCCCAGAATTGGCAGGTCAGACAGCAGGCCTCTGGGGAGGTCAGTTGATCACAAACTGGAGGCGGGCTTTAGATGCAGAGAGAGAGAGCCTTGCCAGGACACATATGTATCTTAGATGCAGGCCACAACCCAGGGAAGGGTGTAACTTTTTGGTAAGAGTGGGGCTTGAGTCACACTGTCCTGCAAGGCTGCAATCTAGGACATACCTTATACCAATCCTGCCTCATCAGCATGCAGAGGCCAGGATCCACAACACGTAAAATGGAGGACAGCCACACAGTCCTGGGAGTCATGGCCCAGTCAAGTTGACACATAACCCCAACCATCACAGGTTCCATATACCTTATTTGCAAGTCTCACTCAGTCGTTACGTGTGAGCCACAAAGACCATGGCTAGAAGGGCCATATTAAGTAATTCTTTGCACTGCAAAAAGGAAGGACCGTGAGTCTCCAGTAATTATTTCATAGGGGGTAAGTTTGTGAGATCCAAATGGCCTGAACCTCAGATTTAAAAAAACTAAGGGAAGGAACTTAGTCCAGAATGAACTTAAAGTTTCACAAAGCTTTGCTCTGTGGGTCTTTATTATTCCATTAGTTCTTTCTACTAGACCGGGAGACTGAGGATGTTGGGGACAGCATAGTCTTTGATAAATGGGAAAAACTTGACACGGTTCTTGGAGGATTTGACCAGTGAAATGAGTTCCCCGATCTCTACAAAGAAGTTTTGGTGCTTCCCAGGTGAGTATGATATTTTCAAGAAGTTTCTTTGCAACAAAGGCTGCAGTAGCATGATGGCAGGGGAATACTTCTATCCCAATGTGAAAATCTACAAATCATTACTAATACATATTTATAAGTGAGTGTGGAAGCTGAATAAAATAGAGCTACCATTTAAGCATAGGCCCAGAAAGTAAATGGTATTGTCCAGGTAGGACTTAAAGGTGTTTTCCAGGATCGTAGCAAGGGCAAATAGGGCAATGGGTGGCAGCATGTTCGGCAGCCTTGAAAAAATTTTCCCCAATAATATTTTTTTAAGATCTCAGTCATTTTCTCTTGTCCCATGTGGGAATTTTTGTGTGAGGTTTGCACCATAGGAACATGCAGAAAATTGGGTAAGACAGTTTTCTTATTAGACCCAGTCCACAATTTAGTGGCAAGATATTGGTAGTAGCCTGCCTTTTTTTTATGCCTTAATTTCATCTCTTTTGGCTAGTTGTTATTTTAAAAATTTTTCACGAAGGTTGGAGTTATCAGTAGACAAATTTGGGGAGTCCCTTTCTTTATCTATTGTAAGTGCAATAATGACTTGAGAGGCAGTTTGTTTGGCCGCCATATCAGAAAGATTATTTCCTCAGTTTTGGGTGCTCTTTTTAATTGGTAAACTTGTATTTTTATCAAGCAATTTTAGAAGGAAGTAATAGAGTGTCTAGAACGGCTGCTACTAAAGCTCCATTTATTTATGGCCTTTCTGGAGGAGGTTAAATCCTCTTTGTTTCCATAATATGCCAAAATTGTGTATCATTCCAAAACAATATCCATTTTCCATAAAAATGTTAACATTCTCCTGAAGCAATTCTACAAGCTCTAGTGAGGTCAGTTAATTTGGCTTGTTGGACTGAAGTGACTTCAGGGAGGGCTTCACTTTCAAGGACGTCAGTAGAAGTCAGTACAGTGTATCCAGCTTGATAGTGAGGACTAGTAGGCTTAGTATAAATAGGTACCATCCACAAACAAAACTAAATCAGAATTAGTTAAAGGGATCTCCTTTAAGTCTTTCTGAGGGGTTAAAAGTTGCTCAGTCAAGTTTAGACAGTCACGTGTAGGCTCACTGGTTGCAGCGAAAAGAGTAGCTGAATTTAAGCAGGCCATAGAGTGTAGTCTAATGTTAGAAGCAGCCAGTAGGAGAACTTCATAGGAGCAGAGCCTACGAGGAGAAAGATGTTGTCTCAAGGCAGAATTAAGTAAGGTAAACACAGCATGGGGCACACACCCAAAACACAAACCTGTTGCCATCAAGTCAATTCTGACTCATAGTGACCCTACAGGATAGAGTAGAACTGCCCCATATGGTTTTCAAGGAGCGCCTGGTGGATTTGTACTGCCAACCTTTTTATTAGCAGCTGACCTCTTAACCATTACACCACCAGGGCTCCCTGGGGCACACAGACATCTAAAATGTTTCCCAGCACATCTGCTATGGCTTCCATTAGTTTGGCAGTAGTAGCCACAGCCCCAAAGCAGGGAGGGTACCCTCTGGCTACCTGGTCAAGCTGTAGGCTTGTTGTCCTCCATGTTTTTGAGTTAGTATGCCGAGTGTGTTTCCAGATACTTCATGTGCAAATAAGGAAAAATCTATATGGTAGTTAGGAAAACCTAGAGCAGGAGTGTTCATTAAAGCCACTTTCAGTTGAACTACGGCTTCTCGATCTTCTAGTGCAATTTGGAATGAATCTGGCTCGGGGACTTATAAATATGTGTATAAAGGATGAACCAACAAAGAAAAATTGGGAAATCTAGGTTCAGCAATAGCTGCAGAGTCCTAGAAACCCCCATAGCTGTTTATTTGTTTTTGGTATAGTAAGGACAAGAATAGCTGCTTTCCATTTAGGATCAATAGAGATGCCTTCTGCAGAACTTAGGTGGCCAAATATTTAACAGAAGATGGAGCCAACTGTAATTTTCTGTGGAAACCTTATGTCCAGCAGCAGCCAGATGTTTTAATAAAGCTACACTGTCATCAAGTCAGGCTTGCTGGGAGGTTGAGCAAACTAACAAATCATCAGTGTACTGCAGCAGCGTAGATTTGTAGACTGTAAAGGCTGCAGAGCCACATGCAGAATCTGAGAAAGATAGGTGGGAAGTTCAGTAAATCCTCTGGGAATTACAGTCCAGGTAAATCGTTGATTTTCTCAGGTGAAAGCAAACAGATCTTGACTTTAAGAATGCACGGGAATACTGAAAAAGACACAGCAGAGATCCACAGCTGTAAAATGAGTTGTCTCTGAAGGGACATTGGAAAGTAATAAATGAGGATTAGGAGCTACTGGGAATCTAGGAATAACAATATGGTTGATTGCACGCAAACCCTGAACAAATTTCCAGCCCCTGTTATTTGATTTTTTTAACTGGAAGAACAAAAGTATTATGAGGGCTAGTACAAGGGACAATTAAATCTTTAGAAAGGAAATCTTGTATGATGGAAGCTAGTCATTTTGCTTCTCGTTTGAGTGGATACTGGGGAATTTTTGGCAGAGGTTTAGATAAATCTATTTGAATTTTAATCAGTTCAGCTGACAAAAGTTTGCCTACATCTGTGGATGCGGTAGCCCATAACGTTTCAGGAACTAGGGAAAAGATGTCAGAAGGGAGAGGATTAGGCTGGGCTGAATTTTGGAGAGGCATGATGAGTGCTTGCATATAGCAAATGGCTTCTTTGTCCTGAGTATTGTCTAACTCAGAGCCTGTCTCTGTTGACTTAGGGATATCAGGCAGACTCAGTAATATTTCCCCCTTTTCATCAAGTTGTAAAAGGTAATTCCATTTGGATAAAAAATCTCTTCTCAATAGATTGACAAAGGTGTCAGAACTGAGCAAAAAAAGGTGTAAATCTTCAGTAGCACCAAAGATATCTGAACAGGTTGGGAATGCATCAGTGTTTGTTCCTGATTGATGACTCCCACTGCTTTTGAGGTTTTAGTGCTCCGGGGCAGGGGCTTTTGTAAACAGGTGGAGTTAATAGCAGACAGGGTTACTCTAGCGTCAATTAAAAATTCGCTAGGTTCTCCATTAACAGATAATTTCTCCTTGCAGATTAAGAGCCACCACAGGAAAAGTCCCTATTTTGACCCCAGAGCCCTTTCATTCTGAATCAGATTGTGGGATTTTTTTTTTTAAGGGGGGCTGTGTCAATCTTTTAATTTTTTGACATACAGCATTCATTTTTCTAATGGCCGTATGGTGACAAATACTGGCCTTTGTGTCATTGAAAGGTTTAGCATTTTTCTTTTGACTGGGAGATATTAATTGTAACTGAAGGGCCATTAATTTACTAGCCTCAGAAACCCATTCAGCTTCAAGAGTCTGGGAAAATTGGTAAGCTAAGTTGATTAGCTTGACAATAGGAGCTGTTTCTCAGTCTAATCGATGGCTGCTTTACTAAGGCTGGGATCGCAGGCGTAAGAACAGATATGAAAACAGCGTTGAAAGCTCCAGAAACACCAGGTGGCGGTGAAAGTTAAGTGCAGAGTGTTCGGAAAACTTGTGGAGCAGCCGAGTCTAATAATCATAAACACTTTCATTTTTGTTTGCAAGAGTTAATTTTCGTCCCGTCCATTAGTGGAGGAAAGGCCTTTGGTATAGCCTCTAGCAGTTTTTCACTGACGAACTGAGAGTCTCCAACAGCGTGTTGGCCATTTTATCAGTATTTAAGGCTAAAGCCCTTGGGGTCTTTCCATCCGGCCTCTTCTAGCCATAAGTGGGCTTCCTCTGTGCCAGTAATCACGTGAATAAGCTGATAAGCTGGGAAGCCCAGGCTGGTAGGCTTCAACAAGAATTTGAAATGCTTCATAAAATTTGTAGGACTCTTCATGGAGTTGAGGAAAATCTTTCATGATGCTCTGTAATTATGAGCATGTCCACGGGGCAAACATGATACAAATGGAATCCTCAGCATCACTGCAATTTTATTTCTTACTGTGCTTTAGATGAAAGTTTACAGCTCAATTTCTCATGCAAAAATTTGTACATACATTGTGACCCTAGTTGTTGTCCCTATAATGTGACCGCGCAGTCCTCCTTTCAACCCTGGATTTCCCGCGTCCATTCAACCAGCTCCTGTCTCTTTCTGCCTACTCATCTTGCCTCCGGATCCAAAAAAACCCCAGTGCATCGAGTCAGGAGCCCCCATTTAGTCTCATGTATCTGCTTCAACTAAGAAGCACACTCTTTGCGAGTATTATTTTATGTTCTATAGTCCAGTTTAATCTTTTTCTGAAGTGTGGGCTTTGGGAATGGTTTTAGTTCTGGGTTAACAGTGTCCGGGGGCCGTGGCTTTGAGGGTTCCTCCAGTCTCAGTCAGACCGTTAAGCCTGGTCTTTTTATGTGAATTTGAGTTCTTCTCCACACTTTTCTCATGCTTCATCGTGTACTCTCTGTTGGGTTCTCTATCAGGGCAGTCATTGGTGGTAGCCAAATACCATCTCATTCTTCTGGTCTCAGGCTAATGGAGTCTCTGTCGGTTTTCTAACTTACTGTTCAGAGAAGTTAACTTAGATCAAAAGAGCCCCAGAGCGGCCACTGATTTTCCAAATTGTCTTGAGTGAGGTTCTGCCAGGTAGAAAAGAACATGCATGATAGGGGACCATAATGCTTGTTCATGTAGTGAGCAGAGTTCGAGAAGGTGGCTCCAAATCTCCTTTAGACACAACATTCCCCCTTTTATAATGACAGTTAGAGTGAAACAAACTTTTTCTTGTAAGAACAACAGCAACAACAAAAATCCACAATAAAACTGGAAGAGCTATCAATGCAAGGGAGCAGAGCTCAGATTTGGGAGGTTTTTTTTTTTTTTTTTAAACTTTAAATGCTTCCCAAGAATTTGTGGAAGCAGATAGCCCAAAGCGGCTCAGCAGGTACCATGCCTGGGTCCTGATTCCCCAGAGATCATGATAGATAATGCACCTTGGAAATTCCATTTCTGAGGCCGGAAATGTCAAAGGAGAAAATCTCATACTCTGTTAGGAGTAAAAGAAAAGGAGCTCTATTGAGGGACAATACAGCTTGAGCTGGGTAAAAGTAAAAACACAAAACCCTCAATCATTCAAGCAGAGAGGTCTGTATACAGAGAGAACAAAGGAAAAGTAGGGGGGTTAATGATTGTAGATGAGATCAGCTTTAGCTTGAAATCCTTTAAAATGTAAATATCAGCCACTTGGCTGGGAAGGAGTGAGTTGACACCTAGGTGAGTGGCACCATCTGGTTTGTTTATACATAATTGTAGTTGGTTATACATGATTATAGTTATATGTGATTGTAGTCACGAAAACTTTTTTTTTTTTTTTCCTGTGGGAGGAACAAGTTGTTTACATCTTGACACATCTATCTCAAATGGTTTACATCCTGACCTTTTGTGTCCTGGGAGTGTATGTTGGCCCCATCATTCTTAGGTCTAACACAAGTATCTCCAGTTTGAAACTTTTCCATTTATAGCAGGCTAGCTGCCACTCATTAGCACAAGCCCTCAGGTGAGGTCTGGAGGCTTTAGATAACAGAAGCACCTCATTTAACTCAGGAAATTCCAAGGGTTTAGAGTTCTCAGGCAACAAGGGCAAAGACTAAATTAATTTGGGAAAGTTAAATTCTTTAGCCCAGAGTTTGGCTTTCTTTATGTTTCTTCTGCTTGGTACCTGTTGAATTTCTTGGATCTGTGGGTTTATAGTTTTCATCAAATGTGTAAAATTTTCAACAATTGTTTTGTCAGTTTTTTCCCCCCTGTTCTTCCTTTACCCTTATTGAAGCTCAATTTTTTTTTTCAGTCTTTCTTTTGATAATTTTGTGGAATAAATTTTAAAATTAAAAATAGGTATTATACTTTTATTTCTATAGGCTTTTCCTAACTTGAACCTAAAAATTACAGACCCAAATTAATCCTGTTTGTGGCTTCCCTGGTCTGTTTTTTTCTCCCAAAGTTGCTAATTAACTTTTCTTTACTGTTCAGGAAAACAAACAACAACAAAAACACACCCATTGCCATCCAGTCGGTTCTGACTTATAGCGACCCTATATAGGGTGTCCAGGGCTGTAAATCTTTACAGAAGCAGACTGCCACATCTTTGTCCCTCAGAGTGGCTGGTGGATTTGAACTGCCAACCTTTGGGTTAGTAGCTGAGTGCTTAACCACTGCATCACTGGGGCTCTTTGCTGTTCTAAGAGCCATCAGTTGCAAAACCATTATCTCATGATTTAATAAAAAAAAAGACTTGTTGTTGGGTGCCATCGAGTCGGTTCTGACTCATAGCGAGCCCATGTACAACAGAACGAAACACTGCCTGGTCCAGCGCCATTCACATAATCGTTGTTACGCTTGAGAGCGTTGTTGCAGCCACTGTGTTAATCCATCTTGTTGAGGGTCGTCTTCTTTTTCACTGACCCTCCACTTTACCAAGTGTGATAAAGTGGTAAAGTCCAAGGACTGATGCCTCCTGATAACATGTCCCAAGTAGGTGAGATGTAGCCTCTCCATCCTTGCTTCTAAAGAGCATTCTGATTGTACTTCTTCCAAGACAGATTTGTTCCTTACTTTGGCAGTCCATGGTATATTCAATATTCTCTGCCAGCACCACAATTCAAAGACGTCAATTCTTCAGTCTTCCTTATTCGTCGTCCAACTTTCACATGTGTGTGAGGCGATTGAAAACACCATGGCTTGGGTCAGGCGCACCTTAGTCTTCAAGATGACGTCTTCGCTTTTCCTACACTTTAAAGAGGTCCTTTGCAGCACATTTGCCCAATGCAATGCATCTTTTGATTTCTTGATTGCTGCTTCCATGGATATTGATTGTGGATCCAAGTAAAATGAAATCCTTGACACTTTCACTCTTTTCTCTGTTTGTTGTGATGTTGCATATTGGTCCAGTTGTGAGGATTTTTTGTTTTCTTTATGTTGAGATGCAATCCTTAGTGAGGGCCGTGGTCTTTTATCTTCATCAGTAAATGCTTCAAGTCGTCTTCATTTTCAGCAAGCTAGGTGGTGTCATCTGCATATTGTAGGTTGTTAGTGAGTCTTCCTCCAGCCCTGATGCCCCGTTCTTCTTCATGTAATCCAGCTTCTTGGATTATTTGCTTAGCATACAGATTGAATAAATATGGTGAAAGGATACAACCCAGATTCACACCTTTCCTGACTTCTAAACCATGCAGTATCCTTGTGTTCTGTTCAAACAACTGCCTTTTGGTCCGTGTGCAGGTTCCTCATGAGTGTAATTAAATGTTCTAGAATTCCCATTCTTCACAATATTATCCGTAATTTGTGATGATCCACACAGTCGAATGCCTTTGTATAATCAGTGAAACACGGGTGAACATCTTTCTGGTATTCTCTGCTTTGACCTAGGATCCATCTGACATCAGCAGTGATATCCTTCATTCCACGTCCTCTTCTGAAACCGGCTTGAATTTCTGGCAGTTCCCTGTCAGTATACTGCTGCAGCTGCTTCTAAATGATCTTTAGCAAAATTTTACTTGTGTGTGATATTGTTTGATAATTTCTGCATTGGGTTGGATCATCTTTCTTGGGAATCGGCATAAATATGAATCTCTTCCAGTCAGTTGGCCAGGTAAGCTGTCTTCCAAATTTCTTGGCATAGACAGATGAGCACTTCACGCGCTGTATCTGTTTGTTGAAACATCTCAGTTGGTATTCCGTGGATCCCTAGAACCTTGTTTTTTTCCAGTGCCTTCAGTGCAGCTTGGACTTCTTCCGTTAGTACCACTGGTTCCTGATCATATGCTATCTCCTGAAGTGGTTGAACATCCACCAGTTATTTTTGGTATAGTGACTCTGTGTATTCCTTCCGTCTTCTTTTGATGCTTCTTATGTTGTTTAATATTAAGTGATGCACAGACCACCTAGTAATCTGATACCAATTGATCTCAGTAAAAGGGGAAGGGCAGGGTTCAATCAATCATGTTAAAATTAACCAATGTTCCATCTTACACTCTTCTCCCGCCTCTTTATAAGCCTCATTGTAACTAGCCTACTTTAAGACATTTATTTTTTTTAGAAACAGAATGGTCTCACTATAAGCATATAAAATAACTGCTCAAAATAACCCTTATGTTTCAGTTTGAGTTTTGCTCATTTTTAACAGTTTCTGTTGCTGTCTTAAAGTTCACCAGACTTTTTTTCTGCATTATCTCATCTGCTCTTATTCTTATCCAGTGTATTTTTCATTTCAAAAGATATTATGCTCTTAATGTCTGTAAGTTCTGTTTGGATCTTTACTTTTTTTAACTTCCCATTCCTCTCCTTTCTGCGTCATGTTCATATGAAGCATATTGATAATCCATTTTAGTGTCCTTGTCTTCTAATTATTATCTGTATCATTTACAGGTTTGTTTTGATTAATTAGTTTTATCTTCTGAATATGGGTCATCTTTGCCTGCTTCTTCCCTTGCCTGATGACTGTGTTGGATGACAAGCGTTACGAATTTCGCATTACTAGGAACTGGATTTTGCTGTATTTCTTTAAAGAGTGTTAGATTTTATCCTGTCACACAATAACTTACTTTTGGATCCCAGTTTGATCATTGTGAAGCTTGTTTTTAAGATTGGTTCAGAGCAGTCTTTATCCTTGATAATTTAGTCCCACTACACCAGGTGCTCCTTGGAAACTCTAAGGGGCAGTTCTACTCTGTCCTATAGGGCCACTATAAGTCAGAATCGACTCAACGGCAACAGATTATTAAGGTGGAACCTTGGTGGTATGATGATTAAGGACTTGGCTGCTAACCCAAAAGCCGGCAATTTGAGTCCACCAGCTGCTCCTTGGAAACCCTGTGGTGCAGCTCTGCTCTGTCCTATAGGGTCGCTATGAGTTGGAACCAACTCGGTGGCACCTAACAACAACAGCTAAGGTGTGATTTTTCTGGACGCTGTACCCAAAGCCTGAGTCTGACCAGCGGAATCAAAAACTATTCCCAGACCTTTGGGAGCCCTGGGAATTGCTGGGCCTACTGCTTTTTGGTAGCTTATCCCCTGACCTTGGGGAGGCTATTTCTTCTTGTGCACTTGCAAATCCAAGATTCAAGGGAATGCCTCTGTAGCTGTTTAATGCTGTCTATGCATTCTCCTTCCTCTGTACTACTCTCTCCTTCAAATTCTAGCTGTCCGGGCTTCCTCCAACTCTGTTGTCTCCTCAACTCAGTGAGACCCCAGGGTTCTGTTTCAGTGTCCTTCCCTGCAGTGAAGCCTGGAAACTGTTTGCAGGCAGTAAGTTTGTTTAATCATAGAACTTTATTTCCTTTCTTTAAGGATCACGGAGTTGTGCTGCCTTTTGTCCAGTGTCTGAAAACTGTTATTTCATGTATTTTGTCTGGTTTTCTAGTTGTTTACAGCAGGTAGGCAATTCCTGTAGCAGTTACAACTTCATGTTCAGAAGTGGAAATCTTTCTCTTTAAATTTTGTTGAGACTTTTCAACAATCTTATCAGTTTGATTTGCCAGTGGGTTTTGTGTCAGTTCTACTTTTTAAATTTCCACCTTTATTTTTGCCTTTTTCTTTATTGTTTTTATTCTGAATCTTAAGATATATTCTATTTCTTTTTGCTGCCAGCATAATAATTTAAACTGATACATTTCTTTTATAACACTACATCCTGAAAATTGATATGCACAGTTTTTGAAATGCTAGAACATTTGCCATTCTATAGCCATTTTTTTTTTTTTTTAAGAATTCTTCAAGAATTCAAATAAACTGGTTAAACAATTTTACTTGTAGTTCTCTGAAAACAGTGTGAAAGCTTCAGTGACTTTGTCACTATTTGACAGATTTTCACCTGGGACAGCATGCTGTGGTGATGAGTGGTTTGCTGCCAGCATAACCCAATTTTCAGATATTCCTATGTTTGGATTTTCAGCTGCATATTTGAAATCATGGCACTCAAAAATGATTTTTTTCCAGAATATATATATCCGTATTCTGGTTTGTACATGAACCACATTCAGGTACATATATTGTGATGTACGTAGATATACTGTTAGTTTCTTTTTTCATAACTGCTTTTACATTGATCCGTTATGGTGAATTTCAGTTACAAAGCAGTACTGCCTAGTAACAAAATACTAATTTAAAAAGTAAATAGTAGTATACAACGATTTTAAATATCCTAACCTATTCGTGTATATCCACTTAGCTCAGTAGTTCTCAGCTAGGACAGCACCATCATCTGGAGGTCATTTTAGAAATTCATGGGAGCATTTTTGGTTGTCACCATAGTTGGAGAGTGTTACAGGTGTTTAGTGGACAGGGGCGAGCTTTGGTAGATCTCTTACGGCGTGCCAGACAGTGCTGTACACTGAATAACTTCTGTCTCCTAGGATGTTTGAAGCTCTTGTAATTACCTGAGTCTAAAATATTTTACGTATAAACACAAAGCATTTTTCTCATGGTTTAATGAATGGAACTGCTTTGTAAATCAAGGGGTGATTAATATCCTTTCATTTAGAACTATACCAAGAGCTGTTTACCATTTTGGAAAAAATGCATTATCTACAGCAGTACCTCTCATGGTATTTTAGTCACCATTTGATATACCTGGTTGAGTCTGTGTTTATAGCTGTCATATGCTGATGGTTCTTCATCTTGGTACAGGCATTTCACTATATCATGTTACCTTTTAACATATTGGTGCCTGAGCGTTCATATTAAACAGTATTTTATAATAAATTAATTTCCTTTTATCCCTAATACTGTAGTTAGGGCATTGTGATGACTTCTTTGTGAAATTATGTGAATTAGGTAAATTATTATCAATTAATATAATTTCAAAGGTAATAAAGGGACTGTTGCAAAAGGAATTTATTATAGATAGGAGGTATTGGGTCCACTTGGTTTGAGAGCCGCTGACTTGGTTGAATTCTAGCGGAGAGAACTGAGTCCCACAGTCCCTGTGGCACATGCACAGCCTTCACAGTTACTGCAGTGTTTCTGTGGGGAAGCGTCATTAATCTCACATTTCCAAAGTATACAGAAATATTATCTTATCCGTTTTTCTTGAAAATTACCACGATTTATCTTTCAGCCTCTTGGTGGATGATTGGGTAGTACCAGTGGTCCCTGGACTACACTTTGCTGTAAATCCTGTCTTGTTTTTATATATTGACCTTGTTTTTCTCCATTACTGTTTTTGCTCCGTGCTTTACTTTGTCAGATATTATAATTTTTACTCCAACACTCTTCTTTATTTTGGTTCCGTTTCAGTCTGCCTTTACTTTTAGCCTGTCATTTACAATCAGTGTGCTGTTGAATTTGAGTTTTAATTCATTCTGAAATCAATTTTATAAGGAAATCTGATCATTTGTTTTTATTACTATAATTTTTATTTGAATTACCTAATAACCATACTTGTTCAAATCTAGGAAGAACTTTTTTCAGCACTTTTAAGTGTTTTTGATGTGCTTTTGCAATCCATGATTACAAGAAATTCCTCAAGTGCTGGGGGATTACTTTGTATTGCCGATGGCATTGCCTACGTATGTATAAACTTAGCCATATGTAGTAGCGTCTTTTCACTTGTGTCACCTCAGTAAAGTTACTTGAATTGACGACATCACACATGGCTGAATTTTAACTTAAATTTAGGTAGTTAATTTGTCTTACATTTCTTCAAAAAGAGAATGCTGCAGAAATTATTGTGTATCTAGGAGATAGCATGTACCAAGACAGATAATACAATTAAAAGCAAGAGAAATTGCTAAATCTGTAGAAGATATTATAGATTTTGAGAGATAAGGGAGTTGGGTGTGACTTATTCATGACATGAATCACTCAAACACTAACACTTAAAAAATTCCTTCTGGTTTTTAAGAGGAACTGCCTTAGGCTGGACTCTCTAGAGGAGCAAAACCAGTGAAACATATGCATATAAATATATATACCAAAAACCAAAGCAAACCCATTGCTGTCAAGTTGATTCTGACTCATAGTGACCCTACTGAACAGAATAGAATTGCTCAATAGGGTTTACGAGGAGGGGCTGGTAGATTTAAACTGCCAACCTTTTGGTTAGCAGCCAAGCTGTTAACCACTGTGCCAGCAGGGCTCCATAAATGTGTATAGAGAGTTAATTCAAGTAAATGACTCTTGAAGTTGTGGAGGATGGCAGGCCCCAAATCCGTGATTCAGGTGTCAGGCTGGAGGTTTTGTTGCAGGGGCTAATGAATGCAGAATCAGAGGGCTGGTGGCAGGCTGTTGACTCATGTCCCAAGAACTGGAGGTCAGATGATGATGAGTCAGATGCGGGATCCAGAGTGAGAGAAAGCCTTGCTGGAATATACATTTATACACTGGAGTCAGTTTCTCCCAAGGAAACTGCACCTTCACTTGATTGGCTGCTCATAGCACATCTTACCATGGAGGTGATTACATTTTATCAGATCTCATCATGAGGCGATTACATTATATTGTATTATGGGAGAGCAGTCAGTCCAGTGTCTGCCAAACCACTGAGAATCATAGCCTAGCCTAATGGACACGTAACATTAACCATCACAGGACCTGTATAGCTTCTGATGATACCTAGTTTAGGAAAAACAAAACTGAGTTTAACTAAATACAAAATGCAGAAGAATTCAGGTTGTTTTCTCTTTGCCTCAGAATTATGCTGTCAGTCTCAAAGATGTTAAAGTCTCAATATTATGGGTTTCAAGAAGTGACATGCTACTCTGATATTATGCGTAACCGCGGATGGTACAAAGTTCAGAAGAATCGTTAGACTCTGAATGTGAAGAAAGTTTTGATTCAAACTTTGATTGTCATTCTGAAGAGGAATGTGGTATATAATTGTTTTGAGAAATGTATGCTATTATTTTACGATAGGTGGCATCCTAAGATGAAAGAAATGAGTTCTTTCTCCCTTTTAAATTCTCTCCTCTTTTGAAACATGCCATTTTCAAGGCAGATTATACCCTTTCCTTACCATTTCATCGTGTTTAGACAATGACTGTACATGTCAACCTTTTAATAGTTACCCTTGTAGTGAACTTCACGCAACTCACGGAATAAAATAAATGCATTGATTGCGTGATGATAGATAGACATGATCTAAACCCCTTGCTGCAGAGTTGATTCCGACTCATAACAACCCTATAGGACAGAGTAAAACTGCCTCATAGGGTTTTGAAGGCTGTAATCTTTACAGAAGCAGACTGCCACGTCTTCCTCCTGTAGAGCAGCTGGTGGGTTTGAGCTGACAGCCTTTTAGTTAGCAGCCAAGTGCTTTAACCACTGCACCAACAGAACTCCTTCTAGACGTGATCTAAATTCCATAAATATGGTATTCATTCTAGAGTTATGTTTTCCAACCTTGTGAGAAGATAAGAATTCCCCAATGTGTTGCTGGGGGATTGGTGGTTCAGTGATAGAATTCTCGCCTTCCACGACGGAGACCTGAGTTTGATTCCCAGCTGATGCACCACACGTACAGCCACCATCCGTCAGCGTGTTGCTGTGATGCTGAACAGATGTTAGTGGAGCTTCCAGACCAAGATGGGCTAGGAAAAAAGGCCTGGTGTTCTACTTCCGAAACTCAGGCATCAAAAACCCTGTGGATCGCAGTGGTCTGATCTACAACCAATCATGGGGATGATGCAGGACCAGAAAATGTTTCATTTCATTGTATATGGGATTGCCATGAGTCAGAGGCCTACTCGATGGCACCTGACAACAACAACAACAACAACAATGTATTGTATAAGGTCTTACAGCTAGTAAGTGATGGAGCCAGGATTTGAACCCAGGCAAACTGAATTTAGAGCCTGTGCTCTTAGCGACATTATGCTGACTATTACAGGTCAAATGCTGAGCTAAGCTAGTTACACAGTACATTGTAGAGTAGTGTACAATTTACTTTGAGTATGAAGAGACATGGTAAAACATGAAATAGCTTCAAAAAAGATAGAATGCTTAATAGAATAATGCCTCATGAATGTGTGAAAAAGTAAAGCCAGGACAATAAACAGTTCTGTTCAAACAGTAAGCAATCCTGAAGGACCACAGAGTGATCAGTTGATGCGTCTCTAAATCAGCAGTTCTCAAAATGGGGCCTCTGTACCCTTGGAAGTCCTCAAGACCATTTCAGGAGATCCTCGAGGTCAAACCTATTTTCCTAACAGTATTAAGAAGCTATGCCTTTTTCTCTGTGTTGATACACTGCTAGTACAAATGCATTGGTGGATGTCTTAGTCATCTAGTGCTGCTATAACAGAAATACCACAAGTGGATGGCTTTAACAAACAAATCTATTCTCTCACAGTTTAGGAGGTTAGAAGTCCAAATTCAAGGCACCAGCTCCATGGGAAGACTTTCTCTGTTGGTTTTGGGGGAAGGTCCTTGTCATCAGTCCTCCCGTGGGTCTAGGAGTTTCTCATTGCAGGGACGCTGAGTCCAAAGGACACACTCTGCTCCTGGCTCTACTTTCTTGGTCGTAGAAGGTCCCTCTCTCTATTTTTACATCTTTCTCTTATCTCCTGTAAGATAAAAGGCCACACACCCCAGGGAAGCTCCCCTGATATTGGATCAGGGCTGCAACCTGAGTTAGGGTGTTGAATCCCACCCTAATCCTCTTTAGTATAACCTAATCTCGCCTCATTAACCACAGGCGGAGATTAGGATTTACAACACAGGGTAATTAGATCACAAAATGGAGGAAAACCACACAGTACTGGGAATCATGGCCTCACCAAGTTGATGCGTCTTTTTGGGGAACACAGTTTAGTCCATGACCGTGGGTTAAACTCCTGGCACCTAAGCGTGACTCAAGACAGTGTCACCGGAAGTAGCCATTGTATTCTTCACCGTCACATTCCACAGTTTTCAGAAAAGTGCCAGTTTCAATTAAGAATGTCCTTGATGTAGTATCGAAAGTATTCCTTTTCTTAAATCTCTATCCTAGAGCACACATCTTTTTGCTATTTTATGATGTAATGGAAAGTACGAAAGTATGCATAAGGCATTTCTGCTGCATACTGAAGTACCATGATTATTTAGGGAAAGCACTTGCAGGATGGAGTTGCATGCTCAACTAGCCACTTTTTTCATGAAACACCATTTTCTTTGAAAGAATGACTGACAGACAGACTGGTTATTCATATTTGAATATATGGCAGACATTTTGTCAAAAATGGAAGACCTAACAGTATTTGTTGCCGGTGATAAAATTTGAGCCTGACAACTTCCCAACATTTCAAGACTCCTCTTATGAGATTGGTGGTAATACTAACCAATGTGAATTTTTTATATTGAATAATGAAATGTATCAACATTTGGAAGAGCTGCCTAAGTAAGGAAACCAATATCGGATAAATCACCAATGCGTAATGGTACAAAAACACGCATGACTAAAGATCTATTCAAAGTGCAAGTAGGCCAGTGAATCTTAATGTTGTCGTTGTTGTTAGGTACCGTCAAGTCACTTCTGACTCATAGCGACTCTGCGTACAACAGAACGAAACACTGCTCGCTTCTGTGCCATCCTCACAATTGTGGCCATCTGGAACGCATTGTTGCAGCCACTGTGTCAGTCCATCTCCTTGAGGGTCTTCCTCTTTTTCGCGGACCCTCACTTTGCCAAGATTGGTGTCATGCATTGAATTATGTCCCCCTAAAAATGTGTGCATTGACTTGGTTAGGCCATGATTCCCAGTATTCTGTGGTTGTCCTCCATTTCGTGATTGTAATTTTGCATTAAAGAGGATTAGGGTAGGATTGTAACACCCTTACCAGGTTACATCCCTGATCCAATGTAAAGGAAGTCTCCCTAGGGTGTGGTCTGCACCACCTTTTAGCTCTCGAGAGAGTAAAGGAAAGGGAAGCAAGCAGGGGGAGGGGGGACCTCATACCACCAAGAAAGCACTGCCGGGAGCAGAGCGCGTCCTTTGGACCTGAAGGTCCTGCGCTGAGATGCTCCCAGACCAAAGGAAGACTGATGGTGAGGACCTTCCTCCAGAGCCAACAGAGAGAAAGCCTTCTCCTGGAGCTGGCACTCTGAATTTGGACTTGTAGCCTACTAGGTTGTGAGAGAATAAATTTCTCTCTGTTAAAGCCATCCACTTGTGGTATTTCTGTTATAGCAGCACAAGATGCCTAAGACACCATCCTTTGGCTTTGCCAGTTCCCAGTGCTCTCGCTTACCCATAACACTTCTACAGCTCTTCTGCTCTCCTTCTGATATTTCAAAACTCTTAGGTATCAGGGATCCAGAGCATATCCTGAAGATTGCTTTCTTCTCTTCCTTTCCTTCTCGGTCACATGTCTGTTACCCTTATTGCTTCTGTAGTATAGTTATTGGCCCTCAATTTAAAATTGAGGGATTGTTCTTCAGAGATGTTCTGAGTATCTTTTAAGTGTCATAGTTTGATTTCAGATTGTTGGAAGTCTGACTGTTAATGGGATTTTGTTTCTTATATGTGCGAGGCATCAGGGCTTGATGGGAAAGCCTGGATAACAGGGGTTAGGAAATCTGGAATCTGGTCCTAAATCTGCTTTTCACCAGCTAGGAACCTTTCTTTCCCTGTGGTTTCCTCATCTGTGGAAAGGGAAGAGTAATTACCCACCCACCCTTACTACTGACTCACGTCTTACTCATTCAACAAATAGGTTTTTTTTTTTTTAATGTGTTTGGCAGAAAAAATGGAAAGATGAATCAGGCATGAATCTTGCCCTCAACATAGGGTCTAGTCTAGTAGGAAAGTTAATGTCATTTTTTCCTTGCATTTTGATTATTTATGGACAGATCTTTTTTTTAAATTGTGGTGAAATCCACATAGCGTGAAATTAGCCATTTTACAGCGAATGGTTTATTGGCATTCAGTACATGCAGGGTGTTGTGCACGCACCACCTCCTTCTAGTTGCGAAACATCCCCGTCACCAAAATAAAACCCTGTGCCCGTTAAGCAGTTACCCTCCGTTTCTCTCTCCCCCAAGCCCTGGCAACCACTAAGCTGCTTTCTCCGTCTATGGATTTACCTGTTCTGGGTATTTCATATCAGTGGAATCCTACAGTATGTGACCTTTTGTATCTGGCTTCTTTCCTGTAGCTTATTTTTTCCGAGGCTCATCCACAGTGTGGCAGAAATCAGTACTTCACTCCTTTTTATGGCTGAGTAATATTCCATTGTATGTATATAGGCAGTCCCTGGGTTACAGACATCAGAAGTCACGAACCAAGTCTCTTAAAGCCTATTATATTAAAAATTAAAGGTACACAGACTGGTCATAATAACAAACCGGCACTATTTTGCGACATACATCAAAGCATTATTATTATTGTATTGTTGTGTTAAAGATGTGTTAGTGTATCTGGAAGTGTTTCTTTCATTTTTTTTTTTTATGCATAGGAAGGTACAGTATATACAACATACTAAGACACATTTGATTAATGTTAGATACGAACCGTACCTGTTGGGATTTACATACAGATTCGACTTAAAGAGAGATTTAGGAATGGAATTCATTCGTAATCCAGGCACTGCCTGTATACCACAATGTATTTATCCATTTGTTAGTTCATGGATATACCTTATTTCAATTATTAGAATATAACCTTTTTGAAAATTTGGGCATCCATTTTAAGGTCATTTTTATTTCATTTTTTCTGATAGGGAGGTAAATGAGGAAAAAATAATTTAGAAAAGTTTTCTCTTTGTAGCTACACTTTAATAATGATATCTTTAAATGAGTCCTTGGATGGTAGTGTACAGGTGGTTAGTTTACTATAAATCATATTTATTTTTCTTAGCCTGGCCTTAATCTATGCTAACAAAATTATTTTTAGTTAAGTATATATGGCCTGCTATTAGGATATGTTTGTTCTACGAGTACTTCTTTGGAATTGCCATTAATATCTGATCTTTAAATATCTAGATTTATTTCACTACCATTCCAAGGAAAACAGTTTATCCCCTTTTCACTTTATTTCTCATGTAAGTAAGTATATGTTCAACTGCAAATCACAAAAAACTCTGACAGGGCTGACTTAAACAGCAAGAATTTGTTTAATTCATGTGAAACGAGGATTTTAATCTATTTTTCTCACTGTTGTATTCCTAGTAGATGCCCAGGAAATATCTGAATCAATGAAAATATCTAAAATGTATATACATGTGAATAAATAAATCAAAAATTGTATGTTTTTTTTTATTATTTAAGCAGTGGTTGGGCAGCTCGGTTTCTTTCAAGGGCTCAGATTCTTCCCGTTTGCCCTGCTTTCTTCAGCATATCCACCTCATCTGCCTGCAGGCCTGCTGCCCTCCTATTCACAAGATGACTGCTACATTTCCTTGACATCACATCCTCTAGACCACATCCAGAGGCAGAAAAAAGGGCCTTGTCTTCCTTGTGTGCCTTTTCTTTTCTGTTTAGATGAAGGAAAACTTTCTCCCTCTATCTCGTTGGCCAGAATTGCATCATAAACTTAGACATAACCAAATCGCGACCAGGGGGCCTGGGATCTCCAGGATTGGCTCAGAGCTGTGCCATCCTTTAAGGTAGCCACTAGCCATATGGAGCTATTTCAGCTTATTAAAAGGAAAAATAAGGTTACAGATTCCGTTCCTCAGTTGCACTCACCACATCTCAAGTGCTCTATAGCCACCCGAGTTTAGTGGCTCCCTTACAGGGCAGCACAGATACAGAACATTCCCATCATTATAGAAGGTTCTTTTGAACAGTGCTGACTTTGACTGATCCTGATTTACCTTCTAGGCTTGCCTTTCCTGAAGTACATGGTCCTGGGGAGAAGAGCAGATACTTGAGCAAAATTGAGGTTCCCTTCTGAAGGGGAAATTTGAGGGAATGGCAGTGAAGAGACTGCCAGCAGTGTCTGCTTTATCTGTTTTGCTAATTTTCAGAATTATACTCAATCTTAAAACTGGGATACTCTCAGCAATATCCCACCTTCCAGGGACAACTACATGGTGAACAAGCACAGTATCTGACAGTGAGACCACCCTGGCGTGGCTCTTCGGCTTCAAGTATATCACTGTTCACCGTTCCTATGCACGAATGATGCATTTCCTTGGTGTGTGAAAGGCATTAAGTCTGTTTTACTGCCTGAGAATGGACTGAACACAATATTGTTTACTTAATGGAGTCGCTTGGGTGGCACATATGGTTAAGCACTAGCTAGTAACTGAAAGGTTGGCAGTTTGAACCCACCCAGAGTCATCTTGGAAAAAGACCTGGCGGTCTACTTCATAAAGGTCACAGCCATGAAAACCCTATGGAGCGCCATTCTACTCTGACACACATGGGGTCTCCGTGAGTCAGAATCGATGCAACAGCAGCTGGTTTATTGTTTCCTTGAGAACAATAATTGTATTTGAAAATTAATCTTTGAAGTCTTGATGCTAGATAGCAGGGCCCTATGATTTACTTGACAAAAATTGGTCTATATACATTTGTCAGGTTCTAATTGGGGAGTTGAAAAATAACCAGTGAAGTATATTATTTCTGTTCATTTATTGTGCTATCTGGAAGCTCGTAAACTGAAGGATCCACTTCATAAGTTGTTGGTACTGTGAATGTGGATGTGAGCTGAACTGTTCTAGTACTTGTCATCACCAGAATATTATTTTTTACTCTTCTGATGCTTATCATGGTAGCAGAAAAAGGATATAATCAGTGATAGTCCGCTTTACTTCCCCAGTCGTTCTTGAATTTTCTGGGGTCTTGTGGTCATTTTGTACAACGAAGGAACAGTGGCTAGAAGGATACTCATTTCCCTCTCGTCTTTCCTGCTTACTAGAGGTAGGCTCAGGCAGGTCCTGTGTGCTGGTCTCTGTCTCCTTCTCCTCTTGTGGAAAGTCATCACCAGACAGGTACGGGCATGTGCTGAAAAGCCTGACTTGCTTTTAGGTCCAAATAAATAAATATCTGATTATTGAACTCTTTCTCTCAGTTGAGCAGATCTTGATTATACAGAAAACAAAATGCTCTGCTTTGGAAACATTTGATGGTGGCTATTTTTGAAAAGGAAAAGAAATAACAGGAAGTTTCGCTTTTCATTGTTGATAACCTTTCAAAACTCTGTAATGACGCATAGACGTTGGTGCATCCAGGCTGGCTGAGTTTTAGGTTGACCCTGTTAATAGCCATTTCTGTTTGAGTCTTGTAAAAAATCTTTTTAAGTATGTATTAGTACACTTTCTTGCCTTAATAAAGTATGCCAAATGCCATTTAACAATTATTTGACCAATAAGGCTTTCGTAGTACCTTGGGCTCGTGCCCATCAGTTACTGTTTTACTGATTTATAGATGTAGATAGATGCTGAAAGAGGTAACTGACCAGAGCACATAGCCCCTGATGTAAAAAATAAAAACCAACCAAATTAAAGCTGTTACCTGGTTGCTTACTTCTTTGCTCCATATTATGTCAGCAGAACTAGATTTACCTGTATCTAACTGCTAGAGTATAATTTGACAAGCATCACCAAAATATTTCTTCAGCATTCGAAAATGATTTAGGGGGAGAGGTAGGCCATGTTTACAAATTTTAACACTCTCCTCCAAATATTGAGAATTATTCTGGCACTTCATGGTGAACCCTTTGCTTTTTTGAGCCTTAATTGCCTCTGCCCGCCTCACAGGAGGCTGTTACATGTATCATCACATTTAATCCTCTCAGAGCGGTCGATAAAGGGTAAATTAATCACTGGCACAAACCATGAGTAGCCAAGTTTTGAATAGCACAATTTATTCTGTTTGAATTCGGTTTGAAATAGCAAATTGCAAAAAAATTTTTTTTGCTATTTTGGACACAAATTTATCTCCTTACCAGCTTTTAAAATACACTCAGTAGCTCTTCTGAATTGCCAAGAAAATGTGAATTTTATCTAGAGCAGTTGTTCTCAGAGTGTGGTCACTAGACAAATAGTATCTGCACCACCTGGAATTTTTTTTAGAAATGTAGATTCTTGGTTCTGTCTCTGACCTAGTGAACCAGAAACTCTCGGGTAAAACCAAAAACCAGGCCTGTTGCTGTTGAGTTGGTTTCGACACGTAGTGACCCTATAGGAAGGACAGAGTAGAATTGCTCCATAGGGTTTCCAAGGAGCGCCTGGTGGATTTGAACTGCCGACCTTTTGGTTAGTAGCTGAACTCTTAACCACTGTGCCACCAGGGTTTCCAGAAGCTCTAGAGTGGGGTCCAGCAACTGTGTTTTAACAGATCCTGCAGGCGATTCCGATGCACTGCTCTTGAAGATCCTTGACTTTCATTGCGTAACTGGACAATTTCTGAAACTCTCCCTCCCACAGGCTTTGATGGCATCATGTCCTTCCTTCCTAACATTAGGCCTAAAATGATATCAACAGTTGTGATCAAAGATTCGGTAGAAGAATCATGATGGGAGGGGGGTAGAATGTGGAACAGAATTTTAAATTTTTATGGAATCCAGACGTTCTGGAGCCATTGAGGCAGTGAGCCCCTAAAACTATTGGCCTGAGACAGTCTTTCAACCTTAAACCAAAAATATCCCCTGAAGTCTTCTTTAAACCAAACAGTAGCTTAATGTAATTAGTAAAGAATGTCCGCCTTGATCATTGTGCTGTTTTGAAGAACTATACGTATGGGCTCAAATTGCCAACAGTAACTCGAAAGTTTAAATAGGAAGTTTAGAGGCCAATAAGGTTATGTTAATGAGGGAGGGACAGTTCTGAAAAAGAGGATGAGAATGGCTGCATAGCTTGAAGAATGTAGTCATTGTCACTAAGTTATACATGGAGAAATTGTTGAATTGATGTATTTCTGCTGTGTATATTTTCAACAACGATTTTTTAAAAAGGTATCAAAAATCAAGAAATATGACAAATGTGTAAACACTGTATTAGTTTTTCACTTTGCTACTATTGTGTACATTTTTAAGGTCACTGAAAAATTGTTTTTGGCATTTGGTCGAGTATTTCTCATTGTGACGTTTTAATAAGTACAGTTCCTTTGGGTAGATAAAAGTGTCAGTGTATTTTATTCATTTTGCACAGGAATTCTCTGCTTTTAGATGTAACATAGTCCTGGAGACTGAGCAGAATCCTACTGTCTACAGACACTTTCCTGTATTCTGCTTGCGTTCTGCCGGAGAAAAGAGCAGAGTGAGCAGATGAGATGATGATGAAGAATCTATCTGTAATAGAAAATGTCATATTGGCATGCCAATATGTGTGATAACAAACTGGGAGTTCCCTGTATTGTTTGTCTTAGGTCATTATTTGGAGATACAGCTATGTACTTTGCATACTGAAGAGCACATTTTTGTCAAGATTGGTGTGTACAGTCAATAATGAAAAGGGTGTAGGCCTACAGTTACAGTTTGCTCGGGCACCATACGGTGCCCCAGCAAACTCACCTGGGCACCACAGGCTGTTTTTAATTTTCCACGGAAACAGTGACATCTGTCAAATATCACACAAGCTACTAGCTCAAGGTAGTCCACAATGCAGTGTTAAATTCCTACATACCTTGATGATGTCATATCTTTATGAAGCTGGGATTTTGGCCATTTTTGTGGGTGGGGGGGAACAATTACCGTATGAAAATCAGCGTGTAACAGGAAATGAAGGCGACGGTGTCCGGCCTGATTCCCAGATTTGAGAAGTTGTGGAGTACTCAAAAGGTGCTAAGTTTTAAGGACAAAAATATCGCTTAAGTTTGGACTTAACAGAGCTATTAGGCATTTCTTTTGTCCTAGGCTGAGTTCTAAGGAAGCCATACCTGAGAAAGTTTAAGGCAACTTTTTTTGTAGATTGCAGTTTGGACTTTAGGTATGGTAAAAAGCTGTACAGGAAACTGAGAGGAGAAAAAGACAAAGGAATTGTACGCAGCGTGGTGGAGGAGAAGGCAGTATGTAGTGATGCTGCGTGATCTCTAGGGCCATAGGCTCTGATTTTGAGTCCTAGGTCTTTGGCTAGCTGTATGGCTGTGGCCAAGAAATTAACTTTATTGAACTGCAGTTTTTCCTCATCCATAAAATAAGACTTGATACCACCACAAAAGAATTGAATGAGATACTGTAGATAAACACTGTGCCTTTTAAAGTTTAAAAACTATATACAGATGTGTGGTAGGCTGAGTAATTCCCCCCTCACCCCTCAAATGTCCACATCCTAATCCCTGGAACCTGTGAATGTGGTAAAAAGGATTTCGCAGATATGATTAAATTAAGGATCTTGAGCTGGAGAGATTATCCTGGGTTATCTGGGTGGGCCCAATGTAGTCACAAGCATCCTTAGAAGAAGAAGGCAGGAGGATCAGAGTGAGTAGTAGGAGATGTGACCATGGAAGCAAGTGATGTGAGGAAGGGTCTGTGAGCCAAGGTAGCGGGCCGGCCTCTAGAAGCTGCAAAAGGCAAGGAAATGGATTCTCCTCAGAGCCTCCAGAAGGAACCAGCCCTGGATGTTAGCTCCATAAGATTCATTTTAGACTTCTGACTCTGGAACTGTAAGAGAATGAATACGTGTTACTTGAAGCCCAGAGTTTGTGGTAATTCGTTACAGCAACAATAGAAAACTTAATGCAGGGTTGGAAAAGGGAAAGTTCTCTAAGAAATCACTAGCTTGTTGTCAAAAGACCCAATATTCTTTTTCATAGTGTGAGACTTTTAAGAGTTGCCTACAATGTGGCATAATCTTCTATGGTGTGGACATGTTGAGATTTCCTTTGCTCTTAACCTTCTGATGACTCTAGAGACTTTGAGAAAGTAATTAGATTTGAAAGGGGCAGTGGGGAAGGATTATAAGCCTCTGGAGAGGTCTAAGTAAGAGTGTCTCAGAAGGGCTTAATTTTACAGAAGGGGTTCCTGGAACTGAGTTCCCCCAGCAGCCCTAGGAGCTATCCTTCTCCAGTCATTCATCAGATTTCTAAACCTAGCTTGGTCCAGCAGGTTGCTTTAGAAGATTCTCGAAAGCTAGTTTGTTTTAAGTTTGCACACCAGAGGGGCTTTCCATGGCCAGGTGATTCAGCCGAGGGAAGCATCTGACCAGTGTCTGCCTGTATAGATCTGTTACACTCTGTTAGGAGTGGTTGTTTTTACTGAGTTCTTGTCAAAATCCTTTTAATCCTACATTTTCAAATGAAAAATGTTTTACTGTGGAATTATGGATTCATAAACCAACAGCAATCGTAAGTGGTAAGACTTGACATGAAAACTTTGTGGGGGAGGGTATACATGAGAAGATGTTAGTACTTATAACTCAAAGGTGTTTTCTGGAATCTCAGTTAAGTAGAAGTTTCCTAGTGCCAGAAGGTAAAGATTCAGTGTGTTATTCACTAGTGAAGCTAGTTCATAGCTAACTAGAATACCCACTACAAGTTAGGTATTTTCTTGGACGTATTCTTATGCCACTTGCAAAAATCACTTCATACAGAATATATGGATCTCAATTTTCTAGAGTGATTTGAATTTTCTAAGTAAAATTCGCTATTTTTACCTGTATGTATTCTGTATATTGGTAATTTAACTGCCTCAAATCTTTTAAGCAGTTGCTCGTATAAACCGGTTGCTGTTGAGTCCGTTCTGACTCATGGCGACCCCCGTGTGTATCAGAATAGAACTGTGCTCCTTAGGGTTTTCAGTGGCTGATTGTTTTGGAAGTAGGTTGCGAAGCCTGTCTTCCGAGATGCCTTTGGATAGACTTCAACCGCCAAACTTTTGGTTAGCAGCTGAACATGATAACTGTTTGCACCACTCAGGTACTCCACTAGTATAAACAGGTCACCCTATTTTACCTGTCTCTGTGGTGGTGCAGTGGTTAAGTGCTCGGCTCCTAACTGAAAGGTCGGCAGTTCAAACACACTAGCCATTCCTCCGGAGAAAGATGTGGCATTCTGCTCCTGTAAAGATGACAGCCTTGGAAACCCTATGGGGGAGTTCTGCTCTGTCCTGTGGGGTCGCTATGAGTTGGAATCAACTCAACAGCGATGGGTTTGGTTTTGGTCTATGGTGGCTTCTTAGTCCATTAGTAGCTATTTAACAAGAGTTCAGGAAACTGTCCTACCAGTTGATACCATTTAAATGAAATTATTTTTTACCCTCAGAAGGCTGATCTTTCGATATATACAGTAAAGCTTTTTGGAGTTGATGATCCCATTCCTGGTAGCTTTGTTAGAGTTAAATCAGTGGTATGTGTGAGTAAGCTTAGCTAGTTTTACTTTTATTAATGTAAAAACATTTACACAGTAATCATGTTTATATTAGGTTCTGGGCCTTGAATGATGGTAAAAAATAAATTGAATATCAGAGAGAGGATCTCTAGCTTGCTCATTGTTTGGTATCAGTGTCTACATGTAGAGGATAAAGAGTAGTCATAGGAGTATTTTTCCTATTTGCTTATCTTCCTATTTCTTTATATTTTAGATATAATGAGATGCATTAAATGAGCGGCAGCTTAAAGCACCTCCGAGAAACCTTGCCTTTCCCTTTGCCACTTTTTGGGTTGAAGTATGACTTTTGGAAATGGAACAATCAGAAAGTAGTTAACTTTAATTCTAAATATGTAGATTAATTAGACAAATCTGTGTAAAATATGCAGATGGTTAAAGTAGTACAACAACTCTAAAATATACTTGTTAAGTTAGCTCGCTCCTGGGCAGGGGCGGGACAAACAAATAAATTAGTTAAAATAAACTCTTACCACTTTGTTAATGGTACCATTATTCTCAGTCATTCAGACTGGACAAGAAACAGTGGTGCTGGTGTTGCCACCGCCCCGCCCCATCTTAGTTATCTAGTGCTGCTAGAACAGAAATACCAAAAGTGGATGGCTTTAACAAACAAATATATTTTCCCACAGTTAAGGAGGTTAGAAGTCCAAATTCAGGGTGCTGGCTCTAGGGGAAGGCTTTCTTTCTCTGTTGACTCTGGAGAAAGGTCCTTGTCTCTTCTGAGCCTCTGCTCCCGCGCAGTCTTCATATGGCTTGGCGTCTCTCTCCCCCCACCTCTGCTTCCCAGCTTGCTTGTTTAATCTCTTTTATATCTCAAAAGAGATTGACTGAAGATATACCCTACACTAATCTTGCCTCATGAATATAACAAAGACAACACATTCCCAAATGGAATTATAACCACAGGCATAGAGATTGGAGTTTATAACACACACACACACACACACACACACACACACACATATATTAATTTTTATTGTGCTTTAAGTGAAAGTTTACAAATCAAGTCAGTCTCTCACATAAAAATTTATGTATGCCTTGCTGTATGCTCCTAGTTGCTCTCCACCTAATGAGCCAGCACCCCCCTTCTTTCCACTCTCTTATTTTTGTGTCCATTTGGTCAGTTTCTGACCCCCCCGCCCTCTCATCTCCCATCCAGACAGGAGCTGCGCACATAGTCTCATGTGTCTACTTGATCCAAGAAGCTCATTCCCCACCAGTATTATTTTCTATCCCATAGTCCAGTCCAATCCCTGTCTGAAGAGTTGGCTTTGGGAATGGTTCCTGTCTTGGGCTAACAGAAGGTCTGGGGACCATGATTTCTGGGGTCCTTTTTTTTTCTAGTCTCAGTCAGACCATTAAGTCTGGTATTTTTAGAAGAATTTGAGGTCTGCATCCCACTGCTGTCCTGCTCCCTCAGAGGTTCTCTGTTGTGTTCCCTGTCAGAGCACTCATGGGTTGTAGCTGGGCACCATCTAGTTCTTCTGGTCTCAGGCTGATGTAGTCTCTGGTTTATGTGGCCCTTTCTGTCTCTTGGGCTCATAATTACCTTGTATCTTTGGTGTTCTTCGTTCTGCTTTGCTCCAGGTGGGCTGAGACCAATTAATGCATCTTAGATGGCCATGTGCTAGCATTTAAGACCCCAGGTGCCACTCTCCAAAGTACAACACATATTTTTGGGGGACACAGTTCAATCCATAACATTCCACCCATTGGCCCCCCATTTGCCACATGCAAAACACATTTACCCCGTCATGTCATCCCAAAAATCTTAAATCCGTTCCAAGTGCAAAACCTCATCTTCTGAATCAACTAAATCAAATATGGGTGAGACTTCAGGCATATTCCTTCCTGGGGGAAAATTCTTCTTCATCTGTGAACCTGTAAAATGTAGAATACAAGTTATCTGTTCCCAAAGTACAGTGGTGGAACAGGGACAAAGTAGGTATTTCCATACAAATGGAAGAATTTAGAGAGAAAGAAGGGATAACAGGCACCAAGCAAGTCCAAAACCCAACAGAACAATTTACGTTAGTTCTCAAGGCTTGAAAACAATCCTAACTGTTCTCTGAGACTTCTCTGGATAACGGCCCCACCCTCCAAACTCTGGGTGTTGGCCCCACCCTCTCGATTCTAGGTAGAGGCCCCTGGGCCCTGGGCTTCCCCTCAGCCTTCCAGGCCCACTGGGATAGCAGCTCTGCTCCCTCAGCTTTGGGTGACCCCATTCTCCTAGTCTATCTGAGTGTTGGCCCCACCCCCTCAGCCCCAGCAGGCCCTATTCTTCTGCCCTTGGGCATGGCAGCCGCTCCCCCTCAGCTTTGGGCACCAGCCCGATCCCCCTGGCACACCTTAACAGCAGCCCTACTCTCCAGAAATGAGTTGGCGAAGACCAACACTTTGAAACCTAGGAGGCTATGGCCCTGCTCTTTGAGAGGCAAGAGACCATGGTACCACCCTTTGAAACCATGAAGGCCCTGCTTCCTGTGCTCCTTCCAACAGTTCTGCTAATCTCCGAGCTGCTCCAGGGATGGTCCTTTTCTTTTCTTGGAGGACAACAGAAGTAGCCCTTTTGGTCTCTTTCTTGCCTATAGAATTCGAGATGCAGACAGTGTTTTTTCCTTTTGTTCATTGTCTTTTGCCCTCAGTCTAAGCAGATGGTTTTTTTTGCTGTGGTAGTTGGTTAGATCCATCAGTCACAGGCCTAATTTCTTTAACAAAAGTTTGTGTAGTCACATCCTTGGTGAACGTTCTAGGACACATGTCCTTAATTTGTACAACAGTATATAGATCTTTAAGTTCTGTTTTCATTTTGCATAGTTCATTTTTAAATTTATTTTTTCCTCTAGCATTTTGCTACAAGGAGCAAGGAGAAACCACACGGCCCCTTCAAGATCATGCTTAGAAATCTCATCAGCCAGATATCCAAGTTCATCACTTGCAAGTTCCACCTTCCACCAAACATTTGAACATAATTCAGACAAGTTCTTCAGCACTGCGTAAAAAGCGTCGCACTTCCTCCATTGTCCAATCCCATGCTCATTGTTTTCTTTTAAAGCCTCACCAGGAGCACATTGGTAGCAACATTCTGTCGCTGGCGCCATATGTGTTCTCTAAGATGATCCTTTCTCTGCAGCTCTCCTCACGTCCTTCTGAGCTCTCACCAGAATTGCCTTTGATGTCCATAATCCTCCCAACAGTCTCTTCAAGGCAATCTAGACCTTTATTCACTATTAGGCACCTTGAAACTCTACTAGCCTCTACCCATTACCCAATTCCCAAACTGCTTCCACACTGTAGGTATCTGTTAAAGCAGCACCCCGCTTTTCCGGTTCCAAATTCTGTCTTCATTATCTAGTGTTGCTGTAACAGAAATACCACCCAGAACAACAACAACAACAAAAACCCATTGCCGTCAAGTTGATTCTGACTCATAGCAACCCTATAGGACATAGAACTGTCCCATAGAGTTTTCAAGGAGCACCTGATGGATTCGAACTGCTGACCTTTTGGTTAGCAGCCGTAGCTCTTAACCACCAAGGTTTCCAGAAATACCACAGTGGATAGCTTTAACAAACAAATTTATTTTCTCACAGTTTAGGAGGCCGAAAGTCCAAATTCAGGGCGCTGGCCCTAGGGGAAGGCTTCCTTTCTCTGTCGACTCTGGAGGGAGGTTCTTGTTTCTTCTGAGCTGCTCCTGGGTAGTCTTCATGTGGCTTGGCATCTCTCTTCCAGTTCAGATGGTTACCTTAAAAATAAACCCAATTCATATTTCCAGCCTCCCCGGAGAGATGAATGAAATTAATCTGATTTTTCCTCTTTCCCTCCCTCCCTCCTCTCTTGTCTCCCTCCTTCCCATCCTTCCTTCTTTCCGGGTTACTGTGGAAATCGGTGTTATAGCTTCCTTTCTTTTCGTTATTCTGTTTGTTTGAATCTCCTTTTTCCTTATGTTTGGTTCTGTGTGTGGTCAATTTCAGCTTGAGGCAATCAGTGCAGGTATTCAGTAACATATAAAGCTTCATTTATTTGTGTTTATAAGTTGGAATCTTATTCCACTTCTTCCTGAGCCTAAGGGGAAATCTTAGAAAAATCCACTGAGATTTAAGTTATAAACACACTACTTAATTACTGCACAGGCTTAACCACAGAGTTTGCTGTCGCAATGTAAATACCCAGCTGAGTGCCTGAAAGAAGCCTCCACACTTCCACCATGTGACTCTCTTGGGCTTTCTATTCCTGCCCTCTATCTGGCAAACAAAAATATGGAATCTGTCCCAAGAGCTTCTATGAAAACTGGTTTAAAAACTTTATAAATGGCTCAGTGAAAGGCTTAAAACTTTGCTGCATCTGTTCCATTTTGCCAGCTTTCTCCAAACTACTTTTAAAAATCAAAATGGTTACTTTTCTTGAGAACCTTACTATTGTATTTTTAATAAATTTAACTTGTTACAGGTTTTTAAAAATCCAGTTTTAAGATTTGTTTCTCTTTCCATTCTTAAGTAACATACCCTAAATAAGCAAAACAGCCTCCCTGACTCACTCTTTTGCTCTCCATAGACTTTATAGGATGAAACGTGTTCAGGCTTTAGAATTCTAAAACAACTAGTTTAAGATGAAATAACAGCTATGTAAGTGAACCAGAGACTGAAGAAATTATTTCATCAGTTTAAAACAATAAAATTTCATTGGTTTTAATATAATTAAAAATCTGTTTGAAGAGATCAGCGTGTATCTTTGGTAAAATTAACTGACACACACTAAACAAATGTGCCATACTTGCCTGTGTTTGAAATGAATTGATGAAATCAGAAAATTATGTTATCATTCCTTTTAGAATGTTCCTACTTTTCAGTCATTCAGTCATTTACAGTATTTTCTGAGCACCTGCTATGAGTCAGGCACTGTCCTAGGTGCTGGGATCCAGCAGTGAATAAAGGCATCAAGGCCCCTCCTGTCATGGACGTTATCTTCTGGCAGGGGTGAGGATTAGCAGGGAGCTATAACAAATAAGGAAAACATCAATAATGATTTCTGAGCAATGAATTAAAATAGGATGATACAGTGATTGAGTGACTCTGAAATTGAGTAGGCCGGAAATGCCTGAGAAGGTGACATTTAAGCTGGTGTCTGCATAACAAGAGCCAGCCATGCAAACATCAGAGGAAGCAAATTCTAAGCAGAAGGAATAGTCTTAAAGTGGAAATGAGTTGGGGGTTCAAAAACAGAAAGAAGGCCACTGAGAGTGAAGCACAGTATTTGTGTTGGGGTGACAGGGAGGGGTTGGGGACCAAAGAATAAAGGTAAGATTAAAGTCAGATAGATAGACAGGAGTTTGGATTTTATCAATTTAGTGGCAAGTCATTGGGGGATTTTAGACAAAGGCCAGACATACTGCAATTTAGGTGTAAAGAATGGTTGTGTTTGTTGGGAAGGCATCTTAGTGTGGGTTTTCTAGAGGAGCAAAACCAGTGAAATGTATATAGATGCACATAGAGAGAGAGATTTACTTCGAGGAAATGGCTCAGACAATTGTGAGGAAATGGCTCAGACAATTGTAGGGGCTGACGAGTCCCAAATCTTTGGGTGGTCAGACAAGAGGCTGATAACATCACTCTGACCTCTCCTGGCTCATGCGGTTGCGGGGACTGATGAATCCAAAACCCTCAGGTCTGGGGACAGGCTGGAGGCCTCTGCTGGCTTACGGAGTTGCGGAGGTTGATGAATCTAAAACCTGCAGGTCAGGTAACAGGCTGGAGGCCCCTGCTAGTTTACATCTCAGGAACTAGGCCAGACGCCAAGAATATTGTGGGATCCAAAAAAGAGAGGAAGCTTTGCCAGAACATTCTTTTACATCATGGATGCAGACCACATTTCTGAGGAAACTTCTCTTTCAACTGATTGGCTGCTCATATCAGATCAGAAAAATGGGAGGTGATACATAGTGTCTGCCAAACCACGGTGAATTATAGCCTAGCCAACTTGACGCATAACAGTAACCATCAGAGGGAGACCAAGTAGGCAGTTGGCAGTAGTTGAGGATAGAGATGGTAGTGGCTTGAATTAGTTTGCTAATAATGGACACAGTGTAAAGTGGACAGATTGGGATATGTTTTGGAGGTATGGCCGATTTGCTTGTGTTGCAGATTTTGACTTTCGAAGGAGGGTGGATGGTACCTTTACTGATGTAGTAAAAAAAACTGGGGGAAGGACAAGCTTTTGAGGAAAATTAGGAGTTTTGTCCATTTCAATTTTAAGATACCTATTACTGAAGTCAATTGGAGATGTCAAATAAGCAATTGAATATATGACTCTGGAGTTCCAGGGAGAGAGAGACCAGGGCTAGAGGTGTAGATTTGGGATTAAGCAGCAGACAGCAAGCATTTAAAACCATTAGACTTGATAAAATTCTGAGGGAAGTTGTATGGGTTGAGAAGAGGAGGAGACCTAGTGCCCTGGGGCACTCCACAAGAAAGAGCCAGCAAAGGTGGCTGAGAAGGAACAGACAGTGATGTGGGGGAAAACCAATGGATTGTGGCATCAGAGAGAAACCAGAAGAGAAACAAGAAGTTCCAAGAAGGCGGGGTGGAAACTGTCAGATGCTACTGAGAGGTCAAGTTAGATAAGAACAACGGTGACATTGGCTTTGAGAGTCGTTCATAATTTTAACAAGAGCATTCTCCGTAGAATAGATTTGAATGGGTCAAGGAGAGAATAGAAGTGGGTAAGAAGATGGTGATTAGAGACAACGCTTAAATCACAGAGGATTATGTCAAGGATAGATATCACAGGTAATAACGATATTTTCTAGAAGAGAATAGGGATAGCAGACATGTACTTTATTCCCAGTGTGGACGTACAGAAGTGCTGCCCCAGATAATGCATTAGTAGAACTGTGGTTCGTCACCGTGTGAATGCTGTTGAATGGAGCATGGCCACAGAGTTCCTCATGTAGCCGCACTCCCGGGATGTGCGAAGTAACTCACTTGACTAGTCTCAGGCTGTGATTTTAAATGTTTCAAGCTAGAAATAGTACACAGTGCACAGTTGATGTAGTGCCTCTGGGCTTCCAAATCGCTGATCGGTAGGCTCTTCTGCATTTTTTAAAAAGTGTCTTCTGGGTATTCCTTCCAGTAACTGTGAGTGTTTGCTAGGGCACTCTTCAATATTGTTTTTCCATTTCCACCATTTTTGAAAAATAATTTATCCAGGAACAATTTTTCGTATGCTACCAGTAAAGCTTTTTCCTTGACCTGCATCTTCTTGGTGTATAGTCTTACAGTGTTGTGCCATTATCTTAGGTTTGGTGACAAGAGTTTCTAGGTTTTGTCCGTTAAATGTCTTTGATTTTGTGGTGCATTATAATTTTTCTCAATTGAGTAGATGCTCAGGGGACTTTTTTTAGGACCATTTTCTCTCTCCTTGTTGTGTGTCATCGAGTCAGTTCCAACTCATGGCAGTCCTGTGTGACCGAGTAGAACTGCCCCCGTAGGATTTCCCAGGCTACCGTCTTTATGGGAGCAGATCTCCAGGCCTTTTCTCCTGCAGAGCCACTGGATGGGGTTTGAACCGTCAGCCTTTCGGTTCGCAGTCGAGTGCTTAACCATCACGCCACCAAGGCTCCTTTCTCTCTCCTTACTTTACCTAAAAAGTATCCACTTGCTGTGTGTGCTTCTACCCATTGTTTAAAAAACCGCACTCTTCTTTGCTTCTTGCCTTCACAGGTTTTATGTGTGCTTTAGTTCCTCTCTGGCTGTTGTAGTCCACAAGAAGAGACACAGGCAGTCTACACTGGTGATCAAAACTAACTTAGCCTGCAGAATCCTCAGACTTACTATTCCGGATAGTAAAGTAGCACTAGGATATCAGAGTTATTAAATGCCAGATTTTGCCTTAAATATCCAGTAGTGCTGGCAGTTGTTTAACTGTGCAAGCCAGTGGTTCTGTGACCCAGGCTATGGATTTGTGGTAAAAGCAGGAAGGTGTATTATGTTGATGATTATTTGACTTTGAAGTAAGAAGTTGTGATTGGTAGGTAGTCAGATATTGAGCCTCCCTGACCAAAGGAAAATTCAGTTATCATTCATTGTCTGACTTTTCACTTTCCAAACTTAGAAACTGAATATATTTGGATAACAAGGGCTACTTGTTTTTGTAACATTGGGCTAATTGTATAAGCACAGACTGGGATTTGCCCAATTAATACATTTTGTTTTGCTTTTCATCAGAACTATTAACTTATACAGTCAAATAATTTAACCTTATTCATATGAATAAATAACTGAAGGCAGTTTCTTTTCACTCTTTTGGGGGAAATATGCAACTTGGGCTTTTATTCCTCACCCTCTTACAGCATGAAGGTTTCAGAACACTGTAAGAATGAAAAACTGAGGTGGTGGTGGTGGGGGCAGCCCAGATGTTTTGCCTGTAAGTAATCTATTCTTTTCACTGAAAAGTGCAGTAACAAAGAACACTAGTGAATAATAAACATCTGCACAGTTCAAAACTTTTATCTTATTTTCTTTAATAACAGCCTTATTGAGGGATAAGTCACATAGCATATAATTTACCCTTTTAAAGTGGTTTTTAGTTGTGCAGCCATCACCTCTGTCTAATTTTCATCACTGCAGTAAGAAACCTGTACCCATTAGCAGTCACTCCCCATGGCCCCCTCCCCTCAGCCCCTGGCAACTACTGATCTACTTTCTGTCTCTGCATTTGCCTACTCTAGATATTTCGTGTAGGTGGGATCATACAATATTAGTTCCTTTGTGTGTGACTTATTTCACTGAGCATATCAAGTTCAAGGTTCATCCACGTCATAGCAGGTTTCAGTATTTTATTTCTCTTTATGGCTGAGTAATAGTCTTTATTCTGAATAATATTCTTTACCCATTCTTCAGTTAGTGGACGTTGAATTATTTCTACTTTTCGGCTATTATGCACGATGCTGCTATTAACACATTCATATATGAGTTTTTGTGTGGATATGTGTTTTCAGTTCTATTGGGTATAGACTTGAAAGTGGAATTGCTGGGCCAAAAAGGCATTTAGCCACAGAACTAGAGATTTTAATAGGCTGTTTGCACCTTTTGTTATTTAAAGAGAAAGACTCCTACATTTAAGGTAAGGTGAGGAAAACTGATCAAGTTTTTTTTTTTTAGTCTGCCCACCTTCCTGGAATTAAGACTTATGTATAAGGTCTCTATGAGTCAGAATCGACTCGAAGGCAATGGGTTTGGTTTTTTTTTTTTTTTGGTACTTTGATAGGAAACCCTGGTGGCGTAGTGGTTAAGTGCTACGGCTGTAAACCAAGAGGTCGGCAGTTCGAATTCGCCAGGGGCTCCTGGGAAACTCTGTGGGGGCAGTTCCACTCTGTCCTGTAGTGTCACTATGAGTCGCAATTGACAGCAGTGGGTTTGGTTTTGGTTTTGGCACTTTGATAATACCACTAGTCATAATTTCACATTTGCTCCCTGGTTACTCAAAAAAATTTATCGGTTGAACGTTTGGATGCAAATAAAGAACAGAAAATCCAGTGGCATAGCAGTAACGAGGCTTTTCTAGTACCGGAACTGAGAACTCCAGGTAGTACTGACTTCAGGCAAGACTTGATCTTCCACTCTGAATAGGGCAGAGCTCTCTGATGGCTTAACAGAAGTCCCCAAGTTGAATCTTACTGGCCCTGATTAACCTGCCTTGGTTTGTGTACTCGTCTCTAGTCAGGGTTTGGGGTAAATTAGGGCTGGGAATGGGTCAAAATCAGGGTTCTACTAGGAAGGGAAGAAAGAATGGATGCTGAAAATAGATCCAACAAGAGTGCACTAAAGAGTCATACCTGTCATTCTAGAGAGCTGATAAGGAAAAGCAAATATGTATTCCCTGCATTTGAGGCAATATCCGGCTACTGAATTCACAAAGCCCATCTTTCCCCAGAGGCCAACTCGTTCTCATTCTCGCCTTTCCTGAGGATCCTTTATATTCTGTGCCTTTTCCTTCTTAAGTATTTGTTTTGGTTAAATCTTATATCGCTTTGTTAAACAAAAGCAACTCATTTGTTTTAAGTGTTAGGAGTGGGCATGTTCATGTGGTAATCACAGTGTTTGAGTTTTAGTATTACAGAGATGCCTGTCACAGTTAAGAATGTTTTGTTTTTGCTCAGTTGATAGTATCTTACTTTATAAAAGGGTTAGGTTTTTAGTGATCAGTGCAACCTGAGTTTTGTCTAAAGAAGCTTCTCTATGACTCCTCCAGCTAATTCTGATAAGTTGTTACCAGTAATACAAAACCCATGAAACCAAACCAGATGCGGTTGAGTCAACTTCGACTCATGGTCGCCTCATTTGTTTTGGAGTAGAACTGCGTTCCATAAGGTTTTCTTTCAATGGCTGATTTCTTAGAAGTAGATCACCAGGCTTTTCTTCCCAGGGCACCACTGGGTGAACTCAAACTGCCAACTTTTCGATTAGCAGCTGAGCACTTTCACCATTTGTACCACGCAGGGACTCCAGAGGAGTAATAAGGGAGGCTTAAACATTTTCCTCTGGGAATCAGTGAGAATTAACTATGCTGTTTTAACGCAGTTAGGCTCTAAGTGAATTTCTACATATCCTGTGAACTATCCAGTTCAGTAACTTAGCTTACATAGCTGTGTTATTTGGTCTTTTTTTTCTTCCCTGCTACATAAACAAACAACCCGAAAATCTCAAGTGGATTACAACCAGCGTTTGTTTTAACTCTCATGGGTCTACAGATTGGTAGAGTTCTGCTCATCTAGGCTTTGCTCAGGTAGGCCAGCCTGGACTTCAGGCTTTTAGCTGAATTTAGGGTTATTTTATGGTTTTATCCTGGGACCTAGGCTGAGTGGCAGTGGCTACCTGGGCATGTTCTTCTCATGTAAGATCATCAGTGTGGCATCTAAGAAGGAGGAGTGGAAACATGAAGTGTCTTCAGCTTGAAACTGGTGCGTTTATATTTCCTCTCAATTTAATTCGCCAAAGTAAGTCACATGGCCAACCACAGTGTCAGTGGGGTCAGAAAATACGTTTCTCCACAATGGTAGGTACTGCAAAGTCATACCGCAAAGAGCATGGGTATGTAATTTTTATAAGGAAAGGAGTGAACGATTGGGAGTGATGATCCACTTAACTGTAGGTGTTATCATAGAAATAAAGATGCATAAAACTATGACAAAAGCAGATGTCTCTTTACAGTGAGTAAATTAGGATTATGGAATAATATAATTGTGTACATTTTAAGTCTGATTAAAACCATTGATGTTCAAATTAAATTAATAAATGAGACTTTTTTTTACTCCTACCCCTGAGAAAGCAAATATGGCAGGGTTATGTTCAACTCCTCTACTTCCAAGTCTAAAGACATTTGCTAAATTGCTTAGTAATTCCTAACGCTAGCCTGTCCTGTAAGTTGTAAAAAGAGCTGAAATTCTTGCTTGTGGTCGTTCTTAAATTATTAACCAACTCTTATTCCCATTCTTTCTCTAAAACTTGGCAGACTACTAATTAGTCAACTTATATATCTGCTCTTAAAAGGATTTCATAATAGCTAGGATAGAGAATTAGTGAAAAGGTGAAACATTTAAAATTACACTTAAAACAACAACAACAGAAAAAGAGGAGCTGCTGAGGCTGCTGTGTACAACCAAACATCTCATGGGATTTGGTTTCTTGGTTTGAAGGTTTAGGGTCATGGGTTCATGAGACAGCCCAGATAATTGACCTGATGACATGTTTTAGTGCTTCTGTTCTACATCCTAGTTCGTTAGGTAGTGCCTGTGGCCATCTGAGGCACAACAACTGGTTTCTTTTCACCTGGAGCAACAGAGGAAGAAGAAGAGTTAGGAATAGGAGGAGGATATGGAATGGGTCAGGAGGGAACAGTTCCTGGAGAAGGTCATCATGCTTGGTAGAGGATTAGTGAAAGAGAGGAAGACTCTCAATGAAATGGATTGACCCAGTAGCTACAATGATGAGCTCAAGCATAGCAACAGTTGCAAGGATGGCGCAGGACCAGGCAGTGTTTTGTTCTGTTGTACATAGGGTCACTATGAGTCGGAACCTACTCAGTGGCACCTAACAGCAATATGGAATGTGTGACTAATTGCCTCCATGAACAACTGCCTCCTTTGTCATGAGACCAGAAGAACTGGATGGTGCATGGCTACAGTTACTGAACATTTTGATCAAAGATTCTGTACAAGAATCCTGATCAAAAAGGGGAAAATATGAAACAAGATTTCAACTTCTTTTGGACTCCAGACTTTTCTGGAGCCGTGGAGGCTGGATGAACCCGTGAAACTATTGCCGAGATTGTCTTTAAACCTTAAACCAAAAATATCTCCTGAAATCTCCTTAAAATCAAACAGTAGTTTAGCTTAACTAGTAAAGAATATCTGCCTTGAACATTATGCTCTTTTAAGATCCGTCTATATTGGGCTCAAGAAATCAACAGACACGTTGCATTGGGCAAATCTGCTGAAAAGGACATCTTTAAAGTGTTGAAAAGTAAAAACATCACCTGGAAGACTGACCCAAGCCATTGTATTTTCAGTTGCATCATATGCATGCAAAAGCTGGTCAGTGAATAAGGAAGATGGAAGAAGAATTGACGCCTTTGAATTGTGGTGTTGGCGAAGAATATTGAATATACCATGGACTGCGAGAAGAACAAACAAATCTGTCTTGGAAAAGGTACAACCAGAATGCTCTTTAGAAGCAAGGATGGTGAGACTGTGTCTTACGTACTTTGGACATGTTATCAGGAGGAATCAGTCCCTGGAGAAGGACATCATGCTTGGTAAAGTACAGGGTCAGCAGAAAAGAGGAAGACCCTCAACAAGGTGGATTGACACCGTGGCTGCGACAGTGGGCTAAAGCATAATAACGATTGTGAGCATGGTGCAAGACCGGGCAGTGTTCCATTCTGTGGTACACAGGGTCTCTGTGAGTCAGAACTGACTCAACAGCACCTAACAACAACAATATATTGGCGTCAAATTGCCAACAGCAACTGGAAAGATTAGATAGGAACTTCATTGGGCAATGAGTTTATGATAACAGGTGAGGACAGCTCAGAAAAAGAATGTGAGAATGGTTGCACAACTTGAAGAATGTAATCAGTGTCATTGACGTATACATATAGAAAGCTGAGTTGGTATGTTTTTGCTGTGTATATTTTCAACAACAAAATAAAATTATTTTTAAAAATTACGCTTAAAATCTAAGTAACCGGAGGCACACTTCAGAACGTTGTATGCAATGCCTGTATAAATAATTGTTTGTTTTTATCTTTTTAGAGAATTTCCCAGGATGGTGTACAATGATAACGTAGAATTTGAGGCATCTAGGTTTTAAGGGTGAATACAGTGTTTTCTGTACTAATTTAAGTATGGACCTGTTTTCCCCAAGAAGAGTATTTTGAAAAACTAAGGTTCTGTAGGCTATATTTTGTGTAACAAGGTTGTAGGCGATATGTATGTGTTAGGATACATAGGTTCAGCTATGTGTAGTAAGAAAAACTCAACAGTAGCTTAAACAAAGTAACTGATTTCTCCTTCATATAGGAGGTGGCTAGAAGTAGACATGTTGGTATAGTGGCTTCACTGTCATTAGGGATCCAGGCCCTTTCTAACCTGTTAATCCACTATCTTGAGTGTGTTTCTCATGGTTCAAGGTGGCTGCTTGAGCTCCATTCATCATTTCTGTATTCCAGGCAGTAAGAAGAGAAGACTTGCTTCCTCCATTTTAAGACTTCCTGTAAGTTCCATACAGCACATCTGTGCCACCTCAATATTGTCCAGAAATTAGTCACTAATCACATTGCTATACCTAGCTGCAGGAAAGGTTGGGAGAGGATTTATTTAAAAACAAGAATTCTGTTACCAAGAAGGAGATGGAGAACAGATTTTGGGAGGAAGCTTGCAGTCCTTTGTAAAACAAGAGGATGCTACATAGTGGGTATACAATGGACATTTGGTAAATAATTGTTGAATGATGAGTGGGTGTTTATTTTTTTATTTTAATAAAATCATGGTACCTGAAAGGATAAATTTTAGTTATCTGTTGACACGTAGAACTTTCATTCTCACTAAATGAAATGGTAGTGTATAAATGTAAAAAGTAAGTCAAAATAGAATGCTGATTTTTTACTTTCAGAAAAAAATCACATAGAATATGCAGAAATCTTTTGTGCTTTGAAATGCAACAAAATACGTATTTAGATCAAAAAGAGCTTGGATTTTAATATAATGTATTTCAGCTAATCTGAAACTGTTGATTTAACTTCGACCATTATTTTTAGTACCACTAAGAAAGGAAAGACAATGCTGTCAATTTTAAGATGCACTGCAATTTCAGAGATGTTAAAATGTAGAAAAAGTATGTCTTTGATAGTATTAATCTTTTTTATGTCTGGCTTTTCTCTCCCATTTTCAGTTTAACTAGCCAGTTGAAGAGCCCTGGTGGCACACTGACTAAGAGCTCGGCTGCTAACCAAAAGGCCTGCAGTTCACATCCACCAGCCGCTCCTTGGAAACCCTTCGAGGGGGTTCTCTGTACTCTAGGGTTGCTGTGGGTCAGAATTGACTCGACAGGCAACGGGTTTGGTTTTTGTTTTAGCCAGTTGAAGGGATAATTATTGTATGTAATTGAGAACTATTTGGTCAGATGCAAATAAACTAGGCGAAAATAATGTACCGTACTAATAAAATAGCATTTGTTAATACCAGTTATGCGCACAGTTAGTTTTTTCAGATAAAGCTAAGCTAACAAGTTACATTGAAGTATTACTACTCTGTAGCAGTTATCTGTTGCTGTGTAACAGACTACCTCAAAACTTAATAGCTTAAAGTAACCATTTTTTGATTGAAATATTTATTGAGATAATTACAGATTCACATGCAGTTTAAAAAAAAATAATACAGAGAGATCCTTTACACACTTTGCCCAGTTCTCCCAGTGGTAACATTTTACAAAACCACAGTATCATATCACAGCCAGGATATTGACATAGATACAATCTACTGATCTTACTCAAATTTCCCCGGTTTTACTTACACCCATTTGTATGTGTGTATTACGTTCTGTACAATTTTCTCACCTGTGTAGGTTCTTATCTCTACCACCACATTCAAGATAATGAGCAGGTCCAGCACCAAAAGATACCTCTCTTGTTGCCCTTTTGTGACTATGCCACCTGCCTCCCCGTGCTGATCTCCAACCCTCACACCCACCCCTAGCCTCTGGCAACCACTGATTTGTCTGCCATTTCTCAAATTCTGTCCTTCAGAAGTGTTGTATTTGCTCATTCTGCGGATCTGCAGTGAGGGCAGGGCTCCGTTAGAATTGTTGTCTTTGTTCCACATGATGTCTCCTGGACTCCGCTGGAACTGGAGGATCCAAGACGGTCCCTTTCACATGTCTGGAATCTTGGTGCTGGCTTTTGGTTGGAGTGTCTTAGTGCTGCTCCTCATGGCCCGTTTCTCATGTAGTGTCTTCTCATGTAGGGCCCCTCCATGTGGCCTCATATTCTAGTAGGGGAGCCTGGACTTCCTTACCTGGCAACTGAGGGCTCCAGGAAAGCAAAAATGTAAGCTTCCAGGCCTTGTTCCGACCTAGGCCCAGAACTGGCATAGCCCCACTTTTGTAGCAATCTGTTGGTTGGAGCAGATCACAAAGATAGTCCAGATTCAAGGGGAGGGGATGTAGCCTCTACCTCTTGATGGGAGGAGCAGCAGGTATGTGCAAGGATGGGAGGAACTGTTGGTGGCCACCTTTGCAGACAGTCTGCTGCACACTTCAAACAAGGTGGTTGGATTATGGGAATGATGCAGCCTGTGTCTCCTTTGATCTTTTGTAAATGTTACCATCACTTCATTTTGAAATCTGAATTAGTTTAAATCCCATAAAAGTATAAAATAGAATGTGATAGTTTGCTACTGCTAATGCCTGTTTCAGATAGAACAGTTGCCTTGCAAGGCAAGTTGCCAGAGCTCAAGTTATCAACCAAATCTGAGGATTCCCAAGGGGACTGTGGTATTTGCAGAACAAGTAGTTGCTTGAAGTGGCTGTTAAGATGTTAGGAATAGTTCACCTCTCTTATTTTCCCAGGCTGGCTGTTTCTTGTGATCTTAAAATAGCAGGGACTTGTATACCTAGGGAGCCCTGGTGATGCAGTGTTTGAGAGCTCAGCTGCCAACCAAGAGGTCAGCGGTTCTAATCCACCAGCTGCTCCTTGGAAACCCTGTGGGGCAGTTCTGCTCTGTTGTGTAGGGTCACTATGAGTCGGAATAGTCTCAGTGGCAACAGAGCTTTTTTTTTTTTTTTTTTGGTTTTTGTATACATAGTTCCAGATTTCTATAATACTAACTTTGAGAGACCATACCAGTTTTCCTCTTTGCATTAAGTTTTTTTAGGTAAGGCATTAGAATATTGTTTTTCAAGATATTTTCAACTTCAGAGAAAAGGTCTTTTAAGGGGGAGTACGGTTGAGGAGAGGCGTTATAGCTGAAGATTGAAGCCAGGAGAGCATTTTCTCAAGATTTTTCTGACTATGAAATGTTAGAGACTTCCTTAGTTTTGTTGTGAGAGTGGCAGTGATGCAGGGTCAGAGGTTAGGTCTTGAACTTCATGGGTAGGATTCCTGATCATCTGTTACACTGTAAGGGATACATTTTCATAGAATTTCTGGAATGAGAGATAAGAGTTATTGCTCAGTGGGAGCCCTGGTGGCACAGTGGGTAAAGCGCTCAGCTGCTAACTGAAAGGTCAACAGTTTGAACTCACCAGCCGCTCCTTGGGAGAAAGATGTGGCAGTCTGCTCCCGTAAAGATTTTTCAGCCTTGGAAACCCTATGGGGCAATTCTGCCCTGTCCTATACGGTCACTGTGAGTTGGAATCAACTTAATGGCACTGAGTTTGGTTTTTTGGTTTACTGCTCAGTGAGGGCTCCATGTTTGAGAGAAATAAATTTTTTCTCTCTGCGTTTTGGAGCAATACATTATTTGGCTAAGAGTTTCCGTTTAGCTTTCCCTTCTGAGTGATAACTTTGATTTTACAGACATTTACTATTTGGTCTCTATGTGTGGAACACTTCGTTAGACATTATTTAAAGAAAATTAGGACAGGGTCCCTATTTTCCAGGAGCTTGTGGTCTAAGAGGACAAATAAGATGTACATAAAAAAAAAAAAAAAAACATAGCTGACGTGTAATCCCAAGGTGATCCCATTAGAAGAGGTTTAAAATAAGGAGAATATTAGAGACAACAAGCTAAGCTGCCTTACCCTCACTTTTCAGCCCTGCAAAATAAATTTGGACTGATTCTCTTCTGCCTTTAAGTACTCTGATTTTGAAATGTATGTTTCAGCTGTTAATTGGGGCGGGGGGGGTATACATTTTTATAAGATCTATCTGATGCCATGTGATAATTTGAAAGATTTATTGCATTTTTTGGCACAGTTATCCATCTTGCTTTGTTATTCATTAATGAAACACAGAATTACAGAAAGGGAAACCCAATGGTTGTTTTTATCCTTGGTTAAACCCAGTGCCATCAAAAAGCAAAGTAATTCAGGACTTTCATTTAGTGCTTTTCACATGCATGGTAAGAATAACACAGCTGATCCCTGTTCACAGTGAGAGAAAAGGAGAACAAGTTTAACATTGCAGAAGGAGGTGTTGCCTAGACATTGGGAGGAAAGGTCTTCCTTTGTTCTAATAGACATTTCTGACTTGCCTGTCTGTGGCAACATCGCTGGTCCTTTTCTGCTCCCCATCTCCTGAATGTTAGGTCTGCATATGGCAGTTGTTTGTGGCCCATCTGTCTCCAACATGGCAGTCTCTGAAAAGGTACTTCGGAGGACAGAATCCTTGCCAGCAACCCTCACTCACAGCCCAGCTCAATCCCTGTTGGAAACAACCAGTCAGACTTCATCAGCCACTCAGCACACTTCACCGCTCCATCACCCAGTTGTTAACCATGGACACAGTTGACTTGGAACCACTTAGTATGCGTGATTGTGCTGAAGAGGTCAGGGAGCTCAGAGGAGTGAAGAATGAACGGAGAGATTCTCAACCATCACAGCTGTCCGTATGAACTGAAAACTTTTAAAACTCAGAGGCGAAGTTTTCTTTGTCTCTACATCCAGCAGATTCTGATTGTGAGCTCCTGAGCTAGGAAGAACTTTCAAGCCAAATACAACTTCAGTGATGATAGTATTTCTCTCCCAAGGGTTAAAGGAGAATGTATGTACGTGGAAGTGTCTAACGTTTGACGCATTTATTCTCAGTCTTCGTAGATCGCTGTTATGCAAATTTAGTCAGCTTTCAATACTTATATGTTAATATGAGTTCTAGCCGCACATTGGCAGCCCACTTTAATTCTCTAAGTTGAAGGTGTTTCTCACTACTTAAGTGTTTCTCTACGACTTGAAGCTCAGTACGTAAAAAAGGGAACACTCATTTCCTTCTCCCTACCCACATGCATCTGTTTTTTTCTCCTCTGTTCTGTATTTTTCTTCATGGATTACCATCCTCTTGTTTGCCTAGCGTCATTCCTACTTCTCCCTTCTCTGTAGACCAAGCAGCTGCCGAGTGCTGTCCATCCTACCTCTTAAAATGTCCATGATGCGGAATACTACCCAACTCATTCTATGAAGCCACCATCTCCCTGATACCAAAACCAGGTAAAGACATTACAAAAAAAGAAAATTACAGACCTATATCCCTCATGAACATAGATGCAAAAATCCTCAACAAAATTCTAGCCCATAGAATTCAACAACATATCAAAAAAATAATTCACCACGATCAAGTGGGATTTATGCAAGGCTGGTTTAATATCAGAAAAACCATTAATGTAATCCACCACATAAATAAAACAAAAGACAAAAACCACATGATCTTACCAGTTGATGCAGAAAAGGCATTTGACAAAGTCCAACACCCATTTATGATAAAAACTCTCACCAAAATAGGAATTGAAGGAAAATTCCTCAACATAATAAAGGGCATCTATGCAAAGCCAACAGCCAACAGCACTCTAAATGGAGAGAACCTGAAAGCATTTCCCTTGAGAACGGGAACCAGATAAGGATGCCCTTTATCACCGCTCTTATTCAACATCGTGCTAGAAGTCCTAGCCAGGACAATTAGGCTAGACAAAGAAATAAAGGGCATCTGGATTGGCAAGGAGAAAGTAAAATTATCTCTATTTGCAGATGACATGATCTTATACACAGAAAACCCTAAGGAATCCTCCAGAAAACTACTGAAACTAATAGAAGAATTTGGCAGAGTCTCGGGTTATAAGATAAACGTACAAAAATCACTAGGATTCCTCTACATCAACAAAAAGAACATCGAAGAGGAAATCACCACATCAATACCATTCACAGTAGCCCCCAAGAAGATAAAATACTTAGGAATAAATCTTACCAAGGATGTAAAAGACCTATACAAAGAAAACTACAAGGCTCTACTACAAGAAATTCAAAAGGACATACTTAAGTGGAAAAACATACCTTGCTCATGGATAGGAAGACTTAACATAGTAAAAATGTCTATTCTACCAAAAGCCATCTATACATACAATGCACTTCTGATCCAAATTCCAATGTCATTTTTTAAGGTGATAGAGAAACAAATCACCAATTTCATATGGAAGGGAAAAAGCCTCGGATAAGCAAAGCATTACTGAAAAAGAAGAAGAAAGTGGGAGGCCTCACTCTACCTGATTTCAGAAGCTATTATACAGCCACGGTAGTCAAAACAGCCTGGTACTGGTACAACAACAGGCACATAGACCAGTGGAACAGAATTGAGAACCCAGATATAAATCCATCCACATATGAGCAGCCGATATTTGACAAAGGCCCAGTGTCAGTTAATTGGGGAAAAGATAGTCTTTCTAACAAATGGTGCTGGCATAACTGGATATCCATTTGCAAAAAAATGAAACAGGACCCATACCTCACACCAAGCACAAAAACTAACTCCAAGTGGATCAAAGACCTAAACATAAAGACTAAAACGATAAAGATCATGGAAGAAAAAATAGGGACAATCCTAGGAGCCCTAATACAAGGCATAAACAGAATACAAAACATTACCAAAAATGACGAAGAGAAACCCGGTAACTGGGAGCTCCTAAAAATCAAACACCTATGCTCATCTAAAGACTTCACCAAAAGAGTAAAAAGACCACCTACAGATTGGGAAAGAATTTTCAGCTATGACATCTCCGACCAGGGCCTGATCTCTAAAATCTACATGATTCTGTCAAAACTCAACCACAAAAAGACAAACAACCCAATCAAGAAGTGGGCAAAGGATATGAACACACACTTCACTAAAGAAGATATTCAGGCAGCTAACAGATACATGAGAAAATGCTCTCGATCATTAGCCATTAGAGAAATGCAGATTATAACTACGATGAGATTCCATCTCACACCAACAAGGCTGGCATTAATCCAAAAAACACAAAATAATAAATGTTGGAGAGGCTGCGGAGAGATTGGAACTCTTACACACTGCTGGTGGGAATGTAAAGTGGTACAACCACTTTGGAAATCTATCTGGCGTTATCTTAAACAGTTAGAAATAGAACTACCATACAACCCAGAAATCCCACTCCTCGGAATATACCCTAGAGAAACAAGAGCCTTCACACAAACAGATATATGCACACCCATGTTTATTGTAGCTCTGTTTACAATAGCAAAAAGCTGGAAGCAACCAAGGTGTCCATCAACAGATGAATGGGTAAATAAATTGTGGTATATTCACACAATGGAATACTGTGCATCGATAAAGAACAGTGACGAATCTGTGAAACATTTCATAACATGGAGGAATCTGGAAGGCATTATGCTGAGCGAAATTAGTCAGAGGCAAAAGGACAAATATTGTATAAGACAGCTATTATAAGATCTTGAGAAATAGTATAAACTGAGAAGAACATAGTTTTGTGGTTACGAGGGGGGGAGGGAGGGAGAGGTTTTTTTTTACTGATTAATTAGCTGATAAGAACTGCTTTAGGTGAAGGGAAGGACAACACTCAATACATGGAAGGTCAGCTCAACTGGACTGGACTGGACCAAAAGCAGAGAAGTTTCCGGGATAAACTGAATACTTCAAAGGTCAGCGGAGCAAGGGAGGGGGTTTGGGAACCATGGTTTAAGGGGACTTCTAAGTCAATTGGCAAAATAATTCTATTATGAAAACATTCTGCATCCCACTTTGAAATGTGGTGTCTGGGGTCTTAAATGCTAACAAGCGGCCATCTAAGATGCATCAATTGGTCTCAACCTACCTGGAGCAAAGGAGAATGAACAACACCAAGGTCACACGACAACTAAGAGCCCAAGGGACAGAAAGGGCCACGTGAACCAGAGACCTACATCATCCTGAGACCAGAAGAACTAGTTGGTGCCCGGCCACAATCGATGACTGCCGTGACAGGGAGCGCAACAGAGAACCCCTGAGGGAGCAGGAGAACAGTGGGATGCAGACCCCAAATTCTCATAAAAAGACCAGACTTAATGGTCTGACTGAGACTAGAGGAATTCCGGCGATCATGGTCCCCAAACCTTCTGTTGGCACAGGACAGGAGCCATCCCCGAAGACAATTCATCAGACATGAAAGCGACTGGACAGTGGGTAGGAGAGAGATGCTGATGAAGAGTGAGCTAATTATATCAGGTGGACACTTGAGACTGTGTTGGCATCTCCTGTCTGGAGGGGGGATGGGAGGATAGAGAGAGTTGGAAGCTGGCAAAATTGTCACGAAAGGAGAGACTGGAAGGGCTGACTCATTAGGGGGAGAGCAAGTGGGAGTAAGGAGTAAGATGTATATTAACTTATATGTGACAGACTGACTTGATTTGTAAACGTTCACTTGAAGCTCAATAAAAGTTAATAAAAAAAAAAAATGTCCATGATGTCCTTAATCTCTCCTTTAAGCTCTGGACCACTAACTGAAAGGTTTGAACCCACCCAGAGATACCTCAGAAGAAAGACCTGGTGATCTGCTTCTGAAAGATCACAGCCATGAAACCCTATGGAGCACAGCTCTATCCTGAAACACATGGGATGGCCACGAGTTGAAGTCTTTCGGTCTGATTCTGGTTCTTGTCCTGCTTAAGCTGTCAACCTGTCTGGCCAACCTTGTTTTCCTCTCTCCTCTTTCCAGTATCCATGCTCCAGGTAAGTGTAGGTACGTAACACATGCCTCACACTTCCCTGTCTTGGGATTGTATTGTTATTCTTGTTGTTCCCTTTGCTTCTGAACGTGCTTCTCCGTCTTGGGCTCCACATATCCGTATCCTACTTATTTTTCAAGAACACCTCTTCAGAAGAGGCTAATTTGACCTCCACAATTGAAAGTAGTCTCTTCCTCTTCTGAACGTCCCTAGCTGTCCGTTCCTTTCGTTGAAGTTTAGACCTCTCTTCTAGTGCTTTTCTAGTGCACTTGGAGTCACTTACGCGTGTGTCTTTTCTCTGCACTTAGATTGTAACCTTGAGGTCCGGAGCAACATGAGTTATTACCTTATTTCCACAGTGCTGAATAGCGTGCCTCAGTCCCTTATGTTTCGGAGGGGCTCAGTAAAACATTTGTCCCCCACACTGCCTGTTCTTAAAGAAGGGCCTTCCTGTGCAACACAGATCTCTGGTATTAAACTGCAGTATATGATGAGCTCCGAACCTGCTACGAGGGCAACCTTGGGTACCCTCCTTGTATATGAGAACTTCCACATAAAATAAAGAGTTTTCATTTTCATAAATGTAACTTTTACAATAACCTGTTCCCCTTAAGAGGGAACACACCAACAAAAAAGATCAGCAGCTATTAGAACTGACTGCTTGAAGAGAGATGGGGAAATGACGAGCAATTTCTGTTCTTATTTTATTAAATAAACTTCTCCTTTTCATTTTTATTTTTTTAAATAATATTTTGTTGTGTTTTAGGTGAAAGTTTACACAGCAAATTAGGTTCCCCTTTAACAATTTTTATATAAATTGTTCCATGCCATAGATTATATTTCTTATGGCATGCCAGCGTTCTCATTATTTCCATTCTGTTTGTTCTTTTTCCATTGATCTAGCTTCCCTTCCTTGCCTTCTTATCTTTCCTTTTGGGCAGCTGTTGACCATTTGGTCTCATATAGTTAATTGTTTAAGGGAGCACGTTACTCAGGAGTGATATTGTTTATTTTGTAAGCCAGTCTGTTATTTGGTTGAAAGGTGATATGCAGAAATAGCTTCAATTCTAAGTTCAAAGGGTATCTTAGAGTGATAGTCTTGGGGATTCCTCTTGTCTCTGTCGGTCTAGTAGGTCTGGCTTTTTCCTCTTCCTTTTTATGTTTGAGCCAGAAAATAGTATAAGGCAAAAACCCATCCCTCATAAGCTTTTGAAAATTAAATGTTGTACTCTTTAGTATACACTGCCTAAATATTTGTCATTCAAACTTTAAGTACTTGGTGTTTGCATATTTCTAAGATTGCCATAGTATCCTGGTTTTTTTATAATTTTTATTTCACCATACAGAGAGAGAAAACCATGTCAATTTTGAGGTGCTTATAATCTAGGATAACAGTGAAGAGGTCAGGATTGTTCTGAGAGAATGTGTTGGAAAAAAAGAAAAATTCACATCTTTGTCTACTAGAATTGAAGACGCTTTTGTTGGTTTCTTTCTGGTACTCTGAATTATGTTGAACCTGATCGAGACTGTGTATCTGCTGAATGATGGGGAACGTGGCTATTCACAACAGGTCCTGGTCTTCTGTGATGGAACTTCTGCTAGTTAGGAAGCAGTGCTGCTTCTTGCCTGTCTCTTAATATTTATTGCTCCAACTCTATATGAGTGGTTTAGTGTAATTATAAATTACACTAAATTGCAATTGTTAGAGCGTGGGCTCTGAGGTAAAATCTGGGTTTGAGTCCATTCCGTGTGCGTGAACTTGAGCAGGTTATTTGCTCATCTCTAAAATGGGAATAACAATAATGGTAACTTTGTCACAGGATTGTTTTGAGTATTAAGTGAGCTAATTGATTTAAAGCACTTAGCACAGCACACTTAGCACCTCACGCATATTAAGACCCCATGCTTGGGTAAGTTAGAGGGTCTGTGAAAAAGAGGAAGGCCCTCAGTGAGACGGATTGACACAGTGGCTGCAACACTGGGCTCAGACATAGCAACGATTGTGAGGATGGCACAGGATCGGGTGGTGTTTCGTTCTGTTGTGCATAGTGTAGCTATGAGTCAGAACTGACTCGAGGGCACCTAACAGCAGCAGCAGCACGGCACCCCGTATATGTTAAGTGCTTAACTGACAGTTTCAGATTGCAGATTGTTGGTGGTACAAAGGCAAGCGCTGCGGAGGGTTTTTATGTTTTGGATGGTGCTGAGTAGTTTCCTAGGGATTAGATTAGCCTTGAAATGTTACGTCAGCTGAGAATTTTGGTTTCTAGGTGACAGCACTGCGGTAGGAACCAGAACTGGATGGCTCTCCCTTCAGAGAAAAAGGCTTTCGGTGGGAATCCATAGGAGCTCTATTTTGGCATCAGATTCTTTCTTCCCAACTCCCAGATTAAAATAGCGGTCAGTATAATGGAGAGAGTGGAGAACCTCTGTAAAAGGACTCGGAAACTGTGGGAGGGACTGACTGCTTGAAGAGGCATAGGGAAATGACAAGCAGTTTTTGTTTTGTTTTTATTTTATTAAGCACACAATTATTAGCAGAAATGATAAACTTCACAATGGGAAGGGAAAGCTATTATCAGAGATAGAGATGGCTAAGACATGAAATTCCAAAGCTTCTAAACTCTCCCTCACATAAATAGTAGGGTAAACAGTAGACATACAATGAAATATAGAAGTAGTAACTTGGAAGCATTTCTTCTAAAGGGATACGAGTGGAAACCGATTAAAGGAGCCATAGACAGCAGTCACATGTTTCTCTTTTGTAAAGCAGGTGCAATCTTACTTGGGGGTGGGGGCGGTGAGATCTGGTAGACCCATCGGACTGCAGTGAGCAGAACTGTATGATGACTGGGCTTTCTTCTAGGGCCAGACAACGTTTGCATGATAGGACTTCCTGCTGAAATAGAGGAATGCAGTAATTAAAAAAAATAAATAAATAAGCAATAGTATTATCTCTATTTTATAGCAGACAGAAGCTTAGAACTGAAATCTCGGTTATGCCCTCCCCCCCACCCCCCCCACACACTTTCTACCTATAGCTTCCCATGTCATTTGATGATGACTCCATCCTTGCAGTTGCTTAGGCCAGAAATATGGTAGCTATCCTTGATGCCGCTTTTTGGGATTCATCAGGAAATCCTGTAGACTCTACTCAAAGTATGTCTAGGATTAGATCACTTCTCACTACTATCAGGACTTTCACCCCAGTACCAGCCACCATCTATCACCTTTTGCCTGCATACAGTATCATGTTTTTTCTGCTTCTGCCTTATCCCCCAGTGTAGTCTATTCTTAATACATCAGCCAGAGCCATCCACTCCCCCGCCCCCGCCACCAACAAAAGTCCGATTTCTCAAGGTATAATTTATAAAAAGTAAAATTCACCCTTCTAGGTATACAGTTTTAGGAGCTTTGACAATGCCTACCGGCTTACTAATGGTCCTTACAATCAAGAAATAGAACATTTCCATCACCCCGTAAAGTTCCCTCATGCCTCCTGTAATCAGTCCCTTCCTCCTATCACCAGCCCTGGGCAATGGATATCTTTTCTCTCCCTTTAGTTTTACCTTTTTCAGAATGTCCTATAAATGGAATCATGTTTGTAGTCTTTGAAGTCTGACTTCTTTCGTTTAGCATAATGCATTTGAGGGCCATCCACATTACATCTACCAGTAGTTGGTATTTTTTTGCCAAGCAGTATCCCATTGTATAAAGGCACCACACAGTTTGTTTATGTATTCACTGGTTGATGGACGTTTTGGTTATAAGTTTTTGGAAATTTTGAATAAAGCTGCTATAAATAGTCACATTGAGGATTTCATGTAGACATAATATTTTCATGTCTCCTGGGTCATGGTACCAAACCAGAAACCAAACCCACTGTCACAGAGCCGATTCTGACTCACAGTGACCCTGTAGAACAGAGTAGAACTGCCCCATTGGAATCCCAGGGACTGGCTGGTAAATTCAAACTGCCGAACTTTTGGTTAGGAGCTGAGCTTTTAACCACTGTGCCACTAGGGCTGCACGGTGAGGGTATGTTTAAACTTATGAAACTGCCGAACTTTTGTAAAGGGTCCATACCATTTTGCATTCCCACCAGCAATGTTTGAGATTTTCATAGCTCTGCATCCTTCCCAGCACTCATTTGGTCAGTTTTTGCTAATTGTCTTCTTTTTTTTTTAATTTAATAAATGAAAGTTTACAAATCAAGTCGTCTCTCACACAAAAACTTACATGCACCTTGCTACATACTCCCAATTGCTCCCCCCGCAATGAGACAGCCTGCTCCCTCCCTCCACTCTCTCTTTTCGTGTCCATTTCGCCAGCCTCTAACCCCCTCTACCCTCTCATCTCCCTTCCAGGCAGGAGATGCCAGCATAGTCTCAGGTGTCCACCTGATGCAAGAAGCTCACTCCTCACCAGCATCCCTCTTCAACTCACTGTCCAATCCAATCCCTGTCTGAAGAGTTGGCTTTGGGAATGGATCCTATCCTGGGCCGATAGAAGGTCTGGGGGCCATGACCACCGGGGTCCTTCTAGTTTCAGTCAGACCGTTAAGTCTGGTCTTTTTACGAGAATTTGGGATCTACATCCCACTGCTTTCCTCCTCCCTCAGGGGCTCTCTGTTGTGTTCCCTGTCAGAGCTATTCTAATAGGTACGTAGTAATATCTCGATGTAGTTTTACAGCTGCTAACCAAAAGGCTGGCAGTTCATATCCACCAGGTGCTGCTTGGAAACTGTATGGGGCAGTTCTGCTCTGTCCTGTAGGGTCGCTATGAGTCAGAATTGACTCGATGGAAATGGATTTTTTTTTTAGTAACTAATGATGGTCGAGCATCTTTTCATATACTTATTTGGCATCTGTATCTCCTCTTTGGAAAAGTGACTGTTCAGATCTTTTGCCCATTTTTTTAATTGGGTTGTCTGTATTTTTATTATTGAGTTGGGAATCATTTATGTTCTTCTATTATAAGGTAATGTGTTTTACAGAATTTTCCATCAGTCTGTGGTTTGTCTTTCTATTTTCTTGACAGTGTCTTTCAAAGAGCAGTAGTTTTTATTAAGTCCGATTTATCAGTTTTTCTTTTATGGTTTGCACATTTTATGTCTTAAATCTTTACCTAACCCAGTGTCATAAAGACTTTTCTGCTTATGCTTTCTTCTAGAAGCTTTTTGGATTTCAATTTTACGTTTAGATCTCTGGTCCATTTTGAGTTAAGTTTTTCAATACGGTGTGAGGTTTTTGTTCCTTCTACATGTGGATGTGGATTTGTTCAAACATTGATTGTTGGAAAGACTATTCCTTTCCTTTTGATACTTGGTCAGAAATCAGTTGATAAGTAGATTCATTTCTGGACTCTTATTCTGGTCCATTAAACAATATGCCTGTGCCAGTAATACCCTGTCTTGAGTGCTGTAGCTTTATAGTAAATCTTGAAATTAGTGTAAATTCTTTTTTTAGTTCCTTTGCTTACGTACACATTTTAGAACTAGATTGTTGATCTCTACAAAAAGAATTCTTGTAGTCTTCTGTTCCGTTGATTTCTTCTCTTTATTATTTCCTTCCTTTTACTTGTTTTAGGTTTTAATTTGCCCTTCTTTTTCTAGTTTCTTAAGGTGGAGGCTTAGATCATTAATTTGAAATCTTTTTTATTTTCCAAAAGATTAATTAATACTGTAGATTTCCCTCTAAAACTCTGCTTTAGCGGCAGCCCACACATTTTGGTATGCTGTGTTTTCATTTTCATTCAGTTCAGGATGTTTTCTAATGTTCCTTGTGATTTCTTACTCAGCCCATGGTTTATGTTGAAGTGTGTTGTTCCGCATATCTGGGGGTTTCACAGATTTCTTTCTGTAATTGGTTTCTAATGGGATTCCATTGCAGTCGGAGAACATATTTTATATGATTTCAGTTCTTTTAAATCCACTGAGACTTATTTTATGGCCTAGAATGTGGTCTAGCTTGGACAGTGTCTTTGTGTGCTTTCATTACCGTTAGCTTTTAGAAGTTGCATTTGATCCCTGATGGAACTTTGATGATCTGCACTGAGGTTGGAGGAACAAGCAAAGTTGAGAGGGAATGTTGTGAAATGGTTTAGAAAATCAGCTCTGCATCTGGAGGCAGACTGCCTGGGCTGGAATGCTAACTCTTGTTCCTAGTAGCTGTATGAACTTGGGTAAAGCTCTTTAGGGTTCAGTATCCTCCTTTCTAGAGCTGATAGTAATAATAGCTTCCTCACAGAGATGTTACAAGGATGAAATGAAGTAAGGATTGACTTGTTAGTACGATGCCTGGCACATAGTAGGAGCTCCAAAAGTATTACCTGCTGTTATTAATGCTGTTGTTACAGCAGCTTTTTATTTAAAGTATTAAAGTTTCTTTCATATTTATTATTTATGGGAAGCCAGATAACCTTTGTTATCTAAACGGAGAGTTTAGAAAAATCTATATAATCCAGGCTCTTAAAATACCGTAATTTAAACTCTGACCAAGAATCTGGCTCTTGCTAAACCAACCGTTTCCCTGAAAACATCTCCTGAGTGCCAGAAATCTGCAGTATAGAGTCCAGGGCCTTTTATAGCTACCAACTAGTACAATTAGTGTGACTTTTTAATGTTGACATTTATTTTATGACTATCTCAGGTTTTATCAAGATTAATGAGAAAATTCATAAGTAAAATCACCCAGGGTTTCTCCTCCTTGTTCCACTTTCTAATAGTATATTTGTGTTGCTCGTAGGTTTTATTTGGTTTTCCCTCCTGGAGTCTGTTACTTGATCTGAATCTTTTTAGAGAAGTGAGAGTGGATTGGTTCCAGCTTCAGACCTCAGACATCAATCCTTTTTGTAGGCCTCTGAAAAAACAAGGGTATTAAGTATTCTTGTTACTGCTTTGAACAGAAGAGTCCCCTCTAGACAGCCAGTGGCTACTCTTAGGAGATGTCTTAGCACAGAATACTTTTAAGACCTCTGAACTCAAACTGTGTGGCTTTGTAACACTGAACAAGTTATTACACCTCTCTGTTCTCATTACCACCCTAAGAGGTAGTTACCTTTTATTATCCTGAATTTACATATGAGGAAACCTGTCAACCAAAAAAAAGGTTGATAGGTCTCCTCATATGTAAATTCAGGATAATAAAAGGTAACTACCTCTTAGGGTGGTAATGAGAATTAAATAATGAAATTTAAGTATCATATAATGGTACGTGGCACATAATAAACGCTTTACAAATATTTGCTGTTTTTATTATTGTGGCTGTTACATATTTCATTTCTGAATCACGGGTTAGCAACCAAGTTTTTACTTGGTCTTGTGTTGAAAAAAGATTCCTTCTTTTAGAGTAGGGCTTCCCAAAGTGTATGCCATGGAGCATAAAACCTGTTAGGCCCTCTAAGGAAAAAAAGGAGAGGGGAAGGATAAGTTTTCCAGGAAAGTATATTACATTATGAGCTTCATTAAGTTCTCTACTTTTTTTAAAAAAAAAAAGGTTCAATAGTCTGAGTTAATTTTGTTTTGCTCCACATGTATCAAACCTGCTTGTTGTCCATTGCTGCTTTCATCGTGTAAATCTATCAAGTAGCCTAAGCAACTGTTGTACCATAGAACTTGCTTTAGGAAACACTTAAGAGTTTTTGGAGTGTGTTGACATTTGCCAAACATTTACCTGTTGTCACCCTTCTGTTTGTCTTCAGACATTAGCCCAAGTTTTATTTTATTACAGTATTATTACAGTTCTGTCTTATCATTTGTGTTCCCTCTGAGTCACTAAATCCTCACTGTAACCAAGGCCCTTGTGAAGTAGATACTGCGTTTCTGTCTACGAGAGCGTGTGCTGTGCAAGCCGCAGGGGTAGAAGTTGAGCTGTTTTCCGTGAGGGCGGGGTGGGGCCAGGAGGAACTTGGAATTTAGGTGTGACTTTAGACTAACGTATTTATAATGTCAGGGAAAAACAAGAATAAAGCTTTTTTCTTGGGGGCAGAGAGGCTGACATGAATGCTGCACCGTAAGTTGCCTTTTACAGTAGTTGATAAATGTTGGCCGCATTCAGTGTGCTGTGACTAGAACACTGTTCGGATTCTGAAGCCAGTCCCAGCACCTCTGGTGTTGGATTCGTCATGAAGTGTACTGGAAGTAGAATAAAGCAGTATTCAGACTGTAAGAATCCCAGCAGCTTCTGCTTTTGAATATGTTGCGTGGAAACCTTACACCTTACAACTGATATAGAGGCAGTTGATGGATTACTTCCAATTTAGTTGTAAGACGTAAATTATCTGTGTGTTCGTCTTGTGAACCTTCCTTCATCCAGTGTCCATTCCTGGCTCCTGTCAAACTAAGCGTAGATATGTCTTTTCCTCATACTCTGTAGTAATACTTAATTCAGCTGCAATGCAGGTGAATACATTTTGGGGGATCAAATTGAAACCCAGAACATGGAAACTGTAGTAGTACAGGTAGAAATGAAGAAGGATAGGGAAAAGTAGCCAGAATGGAAGCCCATATCCCAGTGAGTTCAACCTCAACAGGCGTTAAGGTTTCTTCCCCCTCCTTCCTGCTACAGGCAGCCCCAGGTCACTAAGTCATTCTGCATAGCTATGGGAGGGCTAACCAGAAGGTTCCTTGCCCTGCCCCTAATATCCTCTGCAAATACACACGGAGCACCGACAGCCACCACTTGCCGGCCTTTGTCTGATTTTCCGTAGGTGTGTCCCTAGCCCCTGGAACAGATTCTGCACATAATAGATTTTTGTTATGGATTGAATTTTGTCCCCCCAAAATATGTGTTGTAAACCCTAACCCCTGTACTTGTGGTTAAGGAGCCCTGGTGATGCAGTAGTTAAAGCGCTTGGCTGCTAACCAAAAGGTCAGCGGTTTGAACCCACCAGCCACTCCGTGGGAGAAAGATGTGGCAGTCTGCTTCTGTAAAGATTTACAGCCTTGGGAACCATACAGGGCAGTTCTGCTCTGTCCTGTAGGGTCCTATGAGTCAGAATCGATTCAAGGGCAGTGAGTTTGGGGTTTCGTTGTTGTTATATCCGTGGTTATAATACCATTTGGGAATGGGTTTTCTTTGTTATGTTAATGAGGCTGTATTAGTGTAGGGTGTATCTTGAGTTGGTCTCTTTTGAGATATAAAAGGAGCAGATGAAGGAAGCCAATTTGGGAGAAGATAGAGTCCATACCGCATGAAGATAACCAAGGAACCAAGGAACAGGTACCCTTCCCCAGAGCCAACAGAGACAGAAAGCCTTTCCCTAGACCCAGCACCAGCACCCTGAATTCAGACTTCTAGCATCCTAAACTGTGAGAAAATTAATTTGTTTGTTAAAGCCAAAAAAAAAAAAACCTTGATTTGTCTGCTGGAAAATGACCAGTAACTGATCTGCAGTCAGTCCTTGATTATTTTCACTAATGGAGGGAAGGCTTTAGTTGAGAAATCCAAAATGGCAGGTATTCAGATTAAGCAGAGCACATTAGAGCGCTGGACTCAAACTGTGTGGATTTGAATCCTGACTCTTAACTTCCAAGCTTTGTAACCTTGAGCAACTTATTTTACCTTTCTGTTCCTTGGTTTCTTTAAGTATAAATTAGGGTAATGGAAGTTAACTATCTCACAGGATGGTGGTCGTTGGTAGGTGCCATCGAGTGAGTTCCTACTCATAGTGACTAATAGTGGCAACAGAACAAAACACTGCCTGGTCCTGTGCCATCCTCACAATCATTATAGGGTGGTAATGAGGATTAAATAACAAAATTATACAGAATAAGCCAAATCTTTAATAAATGTTATTGCCATTAGCTATTAACCGTTGTTATTGTTATGTGCTGTTGAGTTGGTTCCAACTCATAGCGACCCCCTATGTACAACAGGTCCTGCACCATCCTCACAATCGTTATACTTGAGCCCATTGTTGCAGCCACTGTGTCAGTCCATCTCATTGAGGGTCTTCCTCTTTTTCACTGACTCTCTACCAAGTAGGGTGCCATTCTCCAGGGACTGATCCCTCCTGATAACATGTCCAAAATATGTGAGACACAGTCTCGCCATCCTCGCTTTCAGGGAGCATTCTGGCTGTACTATTTAATGTTAAAATTATTAAAATAGTTTTCCTCATGCTTCTCATTTCATACCTTAGTTGAAGAATTTGTAGTGATTCCCATCAGTGTAAACTTATATTATTAACACCCCATCTACCAGATAACATTTTTTTTTAACTCTGAGATAGATCATATTATCATCACCCTCATTTTACAGATGAGAACTTTGAGAACTAAAGAGAACTTGTCCAAGGTCACACAGTTGGCAAATGATAGAGTCAGGATTTGAACCCAAGCCGTCTAACCACAGAGTTTGCATTCTTAACTGTATCATACCACCTCTCAAGCCACTTCTCTGTCTGCTCCACAGGCTTCATCAACCCAATCCTCATTATTTTCTCAGGTGTTGCTTCTCCAAGCTAATTTGGTGCGTTTGCATCTTTATACCATTATATTTCTCATTTCTTCTGCTTAAAGTAACTCTGTTTTTTCAACCAGTCTTCTAGGAAACCTTCCGTAGTTCCCTCTCCCAACTCTTGATGTCCTTCTTTGGCATCTGTACTTGGCCTGATTTCCGTTGCACTTCAGTACTCAGTATTCTTTGAAGGGAATTCCAGTGTCCCCTTTTATGTGTTAACTCACCACGAAGAATTTCTTTTGAATTTTGTGAATGTAAGTGATTAATTTTATGAAACCTAAGTCTTGAATTTAAGGAAATTTCAGCTTAAGAGACTTCCAGACCCTTTCTTTCTTTGACCCTGTGGCACCGTCTTCATTTCATACTAAGTAACTAAATCTGCAGCCTGCTTTCTAGAGAAAATTGAGACCTTCTCACATGTGTACTGTCATGAAACGTCATCTTTATTGCAGGCCATTGTTGTTCATCATGTCTTTTTGGTCTCAGTAGAGAAGGTGTTACTTCCCCTCTCTAAAGCTAACCGCTTCATTCCTGTTTTCTCTGTAATCTTGCCCACATAATCATTTCCCTCCTTCTCTAATTATTCCTAATCTTTCCTTCTCTAAAAACTATTTTTCCTATCTTCAGATTGGCAGAGGCTTCCCCTATTTTTAAAGGATTTAAGCAAAGTCACTCTGTTGACCTTTCATTTTACCAGTCAACCTCATTCCTGCCTTCTGGTGCTGGACTTCTTCAGGAAATGACTGTGAATTCTTTACTTCCACTTTGTCTCCACCAGCTGTTCTATTGAAACAGCTCTTGAAAATCACCTGTAATCTCTCTTAATTGGATTGGATGGCCTGTTCTCAACCTTCGTACTCATCTGTTTATGTTGAGAGGCAGTGTGTGGTAATGGTTAGAAGCATGGACTCTGGAGCTATGCTGCCTATGTTCACAGTCTGCATGACATTTTCTATCCATACAACCTTGGGCAAGTCTCTTAGCATCTCACTGCCCCATTTTGCTCAGCACATGCACTCATTGTTCAACTCTTCTTTGTTACATCCCCAAGTGATCTTTTTGTTAGCTCTAATAAATTTTTTTTTTTTTTTAAATCTCTGCTTTGTTTGTAATCTCTGCCTGTAAGGACCCCTGGTGGTGCAAACAGTTAAGTGCAGTACTGCTAACCAAAAGGTTGGTACTTCTAACTCACCCAGTGACTCTGTGTGAGAAAGACCTGGTGATCTGCTTTTGTAAAGATTACAGCCAAGAAAATCCTATGGGGCAGCTCTGCTCTGTCACATGGGGTCAGTATGAGTTGGCATCAACTGGACTGTACCCAGCAACAGCAGTCTCTCCCGGTAGTGACTCCTCATTTCCAGTGTGCCAACTGTTAAGGAAGAACGAAACCAGAGATTGACTGCTGACTGGAAATGTTTTACTGCCGAAGAGGGAGCCCAGTCCAGGATAGAGTCTAGGGTCTGGGAGATGAGGTTTGAAGGAGGGGAAATGAGATAGGTCTTTTAAAGGAAAGGACAGCAGATTCTCCCAGTTCAGTATTAGGAAGGTAGAGTGTCCGGATGTTGCTGTATGCCGGTGCCGTTTGAGCTTGTTGATTAGGTGTAATCACTGGTCCACAGGGGTCTGCTCTGGGTTGTGGCTTCTAGCTGCCTCTGCTATGTATGTGAAGTTCCCAAGTCAGATTTTAGAGCCCAGTCAGGTTTCTACCACTGTCTGCAGGCTAGGTGGGTCAGGTCAGGGTTTACGATAATCCACAGAAGTGTTGACTCTTGCCCCGTTCATTCGCTTTGTGCTGTTTATCACCAGGCTTCGCTGGGCTCTTCCTTCAGAATACAGTTTGTAACTATCACCTCCTCTGTTTCTACTTCTTACTAATCCAACCTTAGCACCTCATGCCTAAATCATTGTACAATTCCTAGTTGTCTCCTTGATTCCAGTCACTTTGCCCCTTCCATCCACACTGAATATTTCTACCTTATTAATTTTCCAAAAATATTTTATATCACTTTTATGATTTTACTGCACTGATGAAAGAATAGTAGTATTTCTAAGTAAGTGTTAAAAGGCTACTAGACAAAATCCTATTGCTAAATCTGTAACTCCTACTACCCTATATTTTAACCTACTCACTAAACAGACCCCACGTGCCTGTCACTTTTTTGTACTGTGGGGGCTTGCGAGTTGCTGTGATGCTGGACGCTATGCCACTGGTATCCAAATGCCAGCAGGGTCACCCAGGGTGGACAGGTTTCAGTTGAGTTTCCAGGCTAAGACAGACTAGGAGGAAGGACCTGGTAGTTTACTTTTGAAAAAAATTAGCCAGTGAAAACCTTATAAATAGCAGCAGAGCATTGTCTGATACAGAAGATGAGCTCCTCAGGTTGGAAAGCACTAAAAATATGACTGGGGAAGAGCTGCCTCCTCAAAGTAGAGTCCACCTTAATTACACAGATGAAATCGAGCTTTCCAGATCTTCATTGTGATGTGACACAGCTCAAAATGAGAAGCAGCAGCTGCAAACATCCATTAATAATCGGAACATGGGATGTACAAAATATGAATCTAGGAAAATTTGGAATCCTCAAAAATGAACTGCATAAACATCAGTATCTAGGCATTAGTGAGCTGAAATGGACTGGTATTGGCCGTTCGAATCGGACAATCATATGGTCTACTATGTCGGGAATGACGACTTGAAGAGGAATGGCATTGTTCATCATCAAAAAGAACATTTCAAGATCTATCCTGAAGTACAGCGCTGTCAGTAATAGGATAATATCCATATGCCTACAAGGAAGACCAATTAATATGACTATTATTCAAATTTATGCACCAACCACTGAGGCCAAAGATGAAGAAACTGAAGATTTTTACCAACTTCTGCAGTCTGAAATTGATCAAACATGCAATCAGTAGGCTTTGGTAATTATTTGGGATTGGAAAGCAAAAGCTGGAAACAAAGAAGGATCGATAGTTGGAAAATAAGGCCTTGGTGATAGAAACAATGCTAGAGATGCACATGATAGAATTTTGCAAGACCAATGACTTCTTCATTGCAAATACTTTTTTTTAATCCACATAAAGATACTATACACGTGGACCTTGCAAGATGGAATACACAAGAATCAAATCGACTACATCTGTGGAAAGAGAAGATGGAAAAGCTCAATATCATCAGTCAGAACAAGGCCAGGGGCCGACTACAGAAGAGATCATCAATTGCTCATATGCTAGTTCAAGTTGAAGCTGAAGAAAATTAGAACAAGCCCATTAGAGCCAAAGTATGACCTTGAGTATATCCCACCTGAATTTAGAGAACATCTCAAGAATAGATTTGATGCATTGAACACTAACGTTTGAAAACCAGACAAGTTAGGGAATGACATCAAGGGCATCATACATGAAGAAAGTAAGAGGTCATTAAAAAGACAGGGAAAAAAAGAAAAGACCAAAATGGACGTCAGAAGAGACTCCAGAAGTTGCTCTTGAACTTAGAGTAGCCGAAGTGAAAGGAAGAAATGATGAAGTAAAAGAGTTGAACAGAAGATTTCAAAGGGTAAGTCAAGAAGACAAAGTAAAGTATTATAATATGTGCAAAGACCTGGAGTTAGAAAACCAAAACGGTAGAACATGCTTAGCATTTCTCAAGCTGAAAAGAACTGAAGAAAAAATTCAAGCCTCGAGTTGCAGTATTGAAGGATTCTGTGGTCAAAACACTGAACAACACAGAAAGTGTCAAAAGAAGATGAAAGGAATACACATTCACTGTACCAAAAAGAATTGGTCATTTCAGGAGATAGCCTATGATCAAGAACTATGAAACTGAAGGAAGAAGTCCAAGCTGCACTGAAGACATTGGTGAAAAACAAGGCTTCAGGAATTCACGGAATAGCAACTGAGATGTTTTCAACAAACGAATGCAGCACTGGAGGTGCTCAGTCATCTATGCTAAGAAATTTGGAAGACAGCTTCCTGGCCAACCAACTGGAAGAGATCCATATTTATTCCTATTCCAAAGAAAGGTGGTCCAACAGAATGCAGAAATTACCGAACAATATAAAATTACACGCAAGTAAAATTTTGTTGGAGATCATTCAAAAGTGATTGCAGTGGTACATCACCAGGGAACTGCTAGAAATTCAATCTGGATTCAGAAGATGTTGTGGAACGAAGGATGTCGGTGCTGATGTCACATGGATCCTGGCTGGAAGCAGAGAGTACTAGAAAGATATTTACCTGTGTTTGATTGACCGTGCAACAGCATTAGACTGTGGATCATGACAAATTATGGATAACATTGTGAAGAACGGGAATTTCAGAACACTTAATTGTGCTCATGAGGAACCTGTACATAGACCAAGAGGCAGTCATTTGGACAGAACAAGGAGATACTGTGTGGTTTAAAGTCAGGAAAGGTGTGCGTTGGGGTTGTATCCTTTCATCATACTTATGCAGCCTCTATGCTAAACAAATAATCTGAGAAGCTGGACTATATGAAGAAGAACAGGACATCAAAATTGGAAGAAGACTCATTAACAGCCTGCAGTATGCAGATGACACAACCTTGCTTGCTGAAAGTGAAGAGGACTTGAAGCACTTACTAATGATTAGATCAAGGACTACAACCTTCAGTATGGACTGCACCTTAACGTAAAACAAAGTCCTCACAACTGGACCAATAAGCGACATCATGATAAACGGAGAAAAGATTGAAGTTGTCAAGGATTTCATTTTACTTGGATCTACAATTAATGTCCATGGATACAGCAGTCACAAAACGACATACTGCATTGGGAAATTTCTGCTGCAAAAGACCTGTTCAAAGTGCTTAAAAAGCAAAGCTGTCACTTTAGGGACTAAGGTACGCTTTACTCAAGCCATGGTGTTTTCATTCTCCTCATATGCATGCTAAAGCTGGACAGTGAATAAGGAAGACCGAAGAATTGATGCATTTGAATTATGGTA